>NC_090940.1:499489545-500114545 GCF_040938575.1 Ambystoma mexicanum | reverse complement strand
AACGGGGAGGTCGGACGCACCGGCACCATTCAGAATGGTGCTGGTGTATCTGACATGCTTTGCCCGTGGGTGCAGGTACGCCCGCCAGGTCAGAAGGCACCCACGAGCAGAACTCGAAGTTTGCCGCTCCGGTAACAACGGTACCGGCAACCTACCGGTACTGTAGTTACCGGACTGGCAAATTTATGAGGCCCAATGTCTTTTGTCATCATATTACCTAGATCGGGGATCAAATGCAATAGATCCAATAGCCAAGTACAATTGAGGAAAGGGCTTCCACCCGTAGGGTATCTTTCAATGAGTTTTTAAAACTATAAACTATAAACTATAAATCAAATGGAAAACCTCCACTGTGCTGAGTATATGGCAATATGTTATAATTGGATCTGTAGGTTTGGTGGGTGATGTCATGTGGAGTGTGGACTGATGTCACTGAAGGTGGAATGTTATGGTATGTGCTGGGAGTGGGGTTTCACGGAGGACAGTTGGGCCTGATGAGCTGGGCTGGGTGGATGTCCCAGTGCTTTCTCCTGTACATCTCAACTCGAGAATAAACGTACATGTAAACATACCTTCTGGTTCCTGGTTGTTATGATGTACTTGTCTGAGTCTGCTGTAGCTGGTCATGTCTTAGTGATGTCATGCAAGTGTCAAGTGGAATGTTGATGTATCAGTGTGAGAATGCTGTGTTGAGTGTTCTGTAGGAGTTCAGTTGGTCCCTCCCTCCCTGGGTGATGGGTGCCGGTGATCTATCTTATACCTGATGTTTCAGTGTCATGTAACTTGTAACTTAAGAACTGGAAGTAAACTTATTAAGAAGCAACTTAAAGCAGCTTGGAGTGTTCTTTATATTACATTGGCGACGAGGATCTCTTTAAAGGAGAACCCTGGTGCAAAGAAAGCAGGAAAGGAAGGTGACTGTAGAGAACTGCTGCGGGGGGTGCAGGAATCATCAGGACGAAGGAAAGAAATGGACATCATCGCCCCCAAGTAAGAAAACCCATCACCCAGGGCGGACAATGGAGGAGGAGGACCATAGCAGAATTGGTTCAGCAGCCCATAGCCTTGGGAGTGCTGGGTCTTGGGGCATAAGACGTGAAAGGGATCCATGCGAGAAGGGTGCCCCTGGACTGCTGGATCTTGGGGCATAAGAAGTGGAAGTGATCCATGTAAGGAAAGTGCTCCTGGACTTATTTGGACAGACCAGCAGGACCAGCAGCCTGTTTTCTAAGGGAGTGCTGTGTCTGGGGCTATAAGGCACTTCTAGTCATTTGCAAGTACAATGAAAAAGGACTAGATTGAATATGCATCCCTGGAGTGTTC
The DNA here is from genome assembly GCF_040938575.1 of Ambystoma mexicanum. Taxonomy (NCBI): domain Eukaryota; kingdom Metazoa; phylum Chordata; class Amphibia; order Caudata; family Ambystomatidae; genus Ambystoma; species Ambystoma mexicanum. The sequence goes on along the minus strand of NC_090940.1, from coordinate 500,113,222 downwards.
ATGGCATGTGTGCGAGAGAGTGAAATGAGCAGCCCGGGGACGTTCAGTGGAAGGGTCCGTGAACTGACTGTTGGCCCTTCAGCCGGCTCTGGAGTTCCTTTGTCCATCGCTGCATGCTGACACTGATGACATCAGTTCGGGTGCTGAGGGAGTCAGCGAAGGAATGGAACGCTGTACCATTAGTGTTCCGGGAAGGTGACTTAATCGATGGAATTTTACATTTGTTTTTCCAGAAGGGAAAAGGGCAACTGCAGTGTTAGTCACAGAGTTTATGTGAATAGAACAATTGCGGTGTTCAAGTAAAGGACATCTCTTTTAGGACGCAACGTGATGATGTCACGTGATGGGGTCCGGAAGTGATCGCATGAGTCCTGAGCGTTGGATGGTGAAGCCGCTCTGCCTCCCTTAATGAGGCGCACAGAAGCGGCCAGTCATTAAAGAGAAAAGCGTTTATAGGGAAAGGCAAGAGGTGCGTAGGTGTGAGCAACATAAAGGAGGAGCAGAGCCGTCACAGAAGAGAGACTTGTATCCCGTGACATGGTAATGTCTTGAAGGAATATTGTTGTATACGTCATGGAAGGAACACCCATCTGTCCGTATCTTTTCCCATTTTAAAAGCATTTTTTAGAGGAAAATGTTGTTGCTGATGTTGCAGAGAACAATACTTTACTCTTTACTGGTGTGACAGGATGTTGATATGATTTAGCTGCAAACGTTTAAAGTATGAAGTTACATTCAAAACTAACGTTAACCATTTTGAGGAATTCTAGGTAATCAGGCTACATTGAACAGGATAATATGGTTAATGCTGTGGGTGTCAAATATGTGCGTGAAATGGTTTGGCAGGGGTACTATGAGGTGCTCATTTGTGTGAGTGGGCTAGAGTAACCTTTTGAGGATTTATAGGGGTTAGGTTATTAAATGACAACATGGACTTTTAGGAATGTATTAGCTTCATTACGTGAGATTGGTTTGGTTATGGGATATGACTGGGCTACATTAACCGTTTGAGGATTTCTAGGATTTAGGTTGTTATTATAGAACAACATGGACTTTTAGGCATTTAGAGTGCAAATAGGCCACAGACAAGCCAATGGACTGTGCTGGAGATGATACCTTTGTTTCAAACTCTAAAAGTTGAAGAAATGCCTCATGTAATATCCATAGAATTTAAGAAGTATGGGGATGAATGGAAGGCCTACTGTGACAGGTGTGAGAGACGCATTAAAGTGTTATGCCGTCATTTGTGTAAGTCATTCCATGTTAAGTTAGGTGTGTGCCTGTGAAGGGAGTAGGTACTCCGTTTCAGTGTGAAGTTGAGAACAACTTACGTTAGTGTGTTTTAGTAGGCTATGAGCACCACTAAGGTTAGGGAGGTAGCACCTCCGTTTTAGTGAATAAGTGCTGAAATGTACCGCTTCTGAGTGATGGGTGCCAGTGATCTATATTATACCTGATGTCTCAGTGTCATGTAACTTGTAATTTAAGAACTGGAAGTAAACTTATTAAAAAGTAACTTAAAGCAGCTTGGAGTGTTCTTTATATTACACTGGCTTTGTGTAGAATGTGACTTTGTTTACATCACAATACAGGAAGGCTAGAACTTTATTTGGTTCACTTCCTGTGCTGGGTAAAATTCAGGTTTTTATGAAGTTCAGATTAACGGTGTGTAAACCTGGTTACATGATAGGAATTAGAGACAAGGCCACCTGAGAACAATATACATGTGGTTTGGGCACTGAGAATGAAGGATTAAAATCCCAGAATCACTTAATGATATCCTGCCCATCACCCAAGCATGAGCGAGCCGAGTAGTTTGCCACATTTAGAGCAGCCGATTCTCACTGTCATAGACAGAGTTTGTGGATTCAATGATACCTTTGTGCAACGTGTTGTAGTTACAATATAGAGAACACAGTGACTTCAACACCTGTTGAGTGTTGATAGTTAAATGGAGGAAATTCAACCGAGTCTGTATTTTATGTTGATATAGGAATTGAATAGTGACATACTTGGGAATGAAGATTTTATTGGCGTGCGAATATATTGTCAGTTAGGTCTGTAAAAGTGATATATGACATCCAAGTTTAAGTGAAGGCAAACATGCTAATTGAAGACGGTAAATACGATTTCTTAGTAAACCAAATTATGCTTAACTAAACAAATACATACCACTGTAAAGTCCCAGAATACGAGAGAAAGCGGACTGGTTGCACAACTCCTGAATGACAAGTGTCATGTCGGCATTTATGATGAAAAGATGCAATTTGTGGATGAGGCTGACCAGATGACCATGTCTCTGAAAGTCTACATTTTCCGTCCTGTTTTCATACTTAATTAATTAGTGAATTCTGGGATTTGATATTGCTTAGGTTTATACTGAACAAATTGGACCTCAGCACCTGCAAATATTGTTTTTTTTTTTATGTGGGGAAGCAGATAAATGCAAAATTGGTACATATGTGACAAAGAGTAACCACCTCTCTCTATGACATGATTTAACTTATTTTCAAGATGTTTTAGATCTAAGGGAGAACTTGTAAGTAATAGGTTAGTTCCGTGGACTCCAATAATGAGCCTTATGTGAGTTACATTATGCCGGTGTGTGGAAAGCCTCTTTAAAGTGCCTGTATTTGGGGTGTGATGTCACTGGAAGACAATGAAACAGTAGTGCATAAGAAGTCTGGCAGTACTTAATAGTGATTGGCGATGTAACCGACAGAGCTGTGTCACTCAGGAGGTATCTAGCAAAGCAGTTGTAGCGGAGAGGGCAGACTATGCAAACACATCTTGGAATGCCCAGCCCGATCAACGATCCAGATGCTTCATGCAAGCCAATTAAAAAGTACTTTATGTCCAGCGGGTCAGATACAAGAGACATAACGGCATAACTCTACTTGGTCAGGGACCCAACACCTGGAGAACCCTTCCATCGTACCTCAAGGTGAGACAGACTTCCTTACATGACAAAGGTCTATAATTTCTCCCACCCTTTGTTTAGAGTAGAATGATGATAGACCCATTGGACTACAAACTAGACCTCCTCCCAAACTAAGCGGCGAGTTGCGCGACAGGTATCCCCAATGACACTGCTGCTCCTAACCAGTTAGAGGCGTAATGCTGGACCCTATATATGCTTGTATGTGTTGGTTGGTTGTCAACTGGGCTACTCTTTCCCTAAGACATCTTCATATATGTAATTATCTGATGAATGCAATGATGATCTGTAACAGTAGTCCTGCACCCTCCACTTCAAAAGGCTTGCCAAAAAAAACTACTGGTGTTAATGTGACCTTTCATATGTACTGCACTTTCACCTCAAGCATTCCAATGCTACCAGAAGGATATGTGTAACTATTCATATCAAAAGGAAACAATCTCAAAATGTCTGCCTGTTTTTAAAAACCAAACTGTTATTCTAGAATGTTTGTCATGGCTCTTATGGTGAGGTCAATGTAATATTTCTACAAGATTCAGTATGAAGTTAATGGACACAGTTTTGTGATAATTTCCCTTAGGAAAATAACAAAGGCACACAAATATATTTTTTTCAACCTCATTTAATTTGATTAAAAATGCTTCAATGCAACCCACAAACATTGTGTTTGGTACAAATGTTGGAATGGAGCTCAGAGTATTCTAGGGTCATATATTGATATCATGTAATCCATCAAAGGGCCCTCTCTCTCCAGATAAAGACCTTTTTTTATTCAAAATAATATTTGTTTGCATTTTTTCTTGAAACAAAAATAAATGCATGTGTCTAACTATGCAAAAGAGCTAACGAAAGATGGGTTAAACTTTACAGAAAGGACATCTATCCTCTTCAACAGAAGCTACCAATACTCATGTGTACAGAAGTAACACTTTGCAGGATTGCATCCCATTCGCTCAGTGTGATCATTTCAGAAACATCTCAGTAAATCTCTTTGTTTTGTAAGGTGCAGAAGGAGGCTGAAAACAAAGGTGGCATGTTTAAGCTGAAGACTTGTATTGAATACAAAAGGTTTATTATTATTATTATTATTACTATTATTATTATTATTATTATCATTAAAAGAAAGAGAAAATGTATCCATCCCTATTTCTAAGAGGGGCTTCCCTGCCTCAACTAAAGATAAGTTGTCTATCATGATGGCTGTCTAATCAAAGTGTTCACTGTCCTGTGTCAAGAAAACCTTACTTCTGTCCCTTATACTAGACACTAAAGAATAAGTAATTACTATTCTGGTCACAGGAGAATGGCCCCCTTGTCCTGGGTTATGGTTCCTGGTTTGTTGAAACAGTTCCCAAATCTTATAACAGACTTGTGTCTCACACGTTGTCAAGGGGAATGGCCTCCTTCCTCTAATGGTAAAGTTCCACTTTCTCGCATGTTATCAGGAGGATTTCCTCCCTTCCCCTTATGGTAAATTTCCAAACAATACTTTCATGGTGGGCCAGGAGAATGTCTCCCTGCACCTGAGGTCCAGTCTCAGATAGCCCGGGGAAATGACTCCCTTAACCAGGCCTTTTTGGACCTTACTGCCGGTCCAAGTTACCAGGAGAATTACTCCTTTGTACTGGTATCTTGTTATCAGTTCTTCACAACAATGGAGAATGATTCCCTTCCCCTGGTCTTCTTTTAATTTGGCTTCACACTTATATCACCCAATTCTAAGTGTTAGGAGGGTCCATGAACTGACTTCTCTTCTGATCTGGCCCACTGGGATCACTTCCCTGCCAAGTACTGCCGTGAGGAAGATTACTTGTATCACTTTCAAGCTTTTGTTCCCAGGCCCTGGTTTCCCTTTGTCTTTGAATTGGCCCACTTGGTTCACTCCCCTGCCGAGCACTGCCACAAAGGAGATGATTCGTATTCTGTTTAGGGTCCCTGACCCTCTTTTAGCAGTCAGTGAATTTCTTTTCACCAATGTCATGAGGGGCTATCCCTCTCAAGTTTCTTTTATGTTTTTTTGGGTCCTCAACCCTTCCTTGGTTGCCAAAGGTCTTTGTTCCACCACTGCAATGAGGAGGAGAAGGATTATAGGCTTTATGCTCCTGCCATTCCTCCCAAGAATTATGGTTGCAAAGGGGCCTAGGGCCTGTATCCCCCCACCCCTCTGGGTCTCCTGGGCCACCCTTTACCTTTTTGGGGGTTTTGGGAAGTCACAGGGGCTTCCCAGGATGATGCATGTTCAGTTCGGCGGCTTCTCTGGTGTTTATCTTTCCCTGTGGCTGTACGACAGCGTTCCCGGCTGCCTTCTGCATTCCTTCCACCTCTTGACACTGCTGTGCACAGATCTGCAGAATGCCAGCATCCTTGGAGCTCTGGTTGGGTGACGCAGGTTTGTATCTCTCATGTCCGGTGCACAGCATACCTGCAGTCCTGTGCAGGCTTCCCGAAGACCAAGTGTTTAGTCCATTTTGTATACTATGTTGCCAGCAAGGTCTGGGCCCATTGTGCAAGTCCTATGACTCTTTCATAGGTTTCATCTTCATTGCTCCACTATGCCAACTCTTCGCAGTACCTAGTTTCCTATTGTTCTTCGTCGTCTCAGTATTTCCAAACACCCTGAAACAGTGCATAGGTCTACTGTCTACAAAGAGGTTAGCATTAGCTACTCAGTGTAGCATAGTCTTCTTAACATCATGACCAACAGGCTTAGGAGAACTAGTTTCACAATGGCACATAATCACATTGCTAAAGGAGCTCTTTATAGACTAAAGAATGGTAAGGGCTCAGTTATGGGATGATAATTCTTACCCTTAGAACAGTCTGGTCTGGGGGCACTGTTGCATGGCTGGAAAATGTCTGCTGCTTGAGAAGGTTCCGACGAAGGCTGCAATATTATTTGTAATCATCCTGCTTCATCAGGAAACCAAGATATTGTGGCAGAGATTTGAGTCTTTAAAAGTGGCAGAGTTGATCTGAGATGCTCTGGAGCCTTGAGGCCCCTCTGTGTGAGAGAGCCAGCTGCGGGCCCTTTCATGGGCGGCGCGGAGCACACTGCGCCCTCCGTGCAGGATCCCTGTAGCCATCGGGCAATCCGTATGGGTGTGGGTGCCCCGGTGCCTCCTCGGCCACCATCCCTCTGGCTCACAGGGCATTTGGCCCCCGACTGATCCTGGTTGCTCCCCCCGGTGTGCCGGAGGGGAGCCCCAGCTGCGCTCTGAGTCAGGAGGAGGTGCCTTGCATTGCAACACTGTGCCGGTTCCCCACCGGCCTTACTTGACTTTCGTGGCCAGGAAGGGAACTGAACACGGGCGCTTGCAAGCACTGTATTGCTGCCCTGCTCGCCACCTGCACCGGAGAACGTACCCTGAGCTCCCTGGATGGTGGTAGCTGGGCCCTGGATAAGGGCGAGACAATGGAACACCAACCACCAGTGAGTACAGTGAGGGGAGAGTGCAAATCCACGGCGGCAAGCAATATCTCCTGGAGTGCTGTTCACCCTCCGCTTACCACTCCCTGATATGATTGCAAAAGAATCTGCTGGGATCCCCCTTACCACCACCTGACATTATTGCAACAAAACCTCCTAAAATCTAATGTGGGACATGGGGAGGACATTATATGGTACCACGCGCTGCAAGGTGCAATCACTGCCAGAGCTACCTGAAGATAGTATCTCCTGTGGCCCCATTGTGTCTGTTCCTTGCCAACAAGTAACAGAATATAGCTTGTGGAGTGGCCCATGTTATTTTGAACAGTCTTTGGAAGCATAGCAATAGCTGGTGGTTACAAACAACGCAGCTGCTCATCACTCTAATATGGTTAACCCTAAAAGGCAAGCCAAAATAGACTGGTTTGCCAAGCTGGATCAGACCCCCCGTACCACCAGCAGAGATGCCGGGCCCTTCGCAATTCGATGTCTCAGCTCTGAACCAGACTCTGCTAGCCCTTAAGAACAGTACAGACAGTCTTGGGACCACAATAGATGCCTTAACATGCAAAGTAGATGTTTCCGCAGTCCAAACCGATGTGCTCGGTGGCCGTATGACTGAAGCGGAACAGAGGATTGGCAACAGAGAGGACGAGGTGGCGGTTCTGCAGTGGGACGTTGCTACCCTTCAACAAACTGTCAAGAAAGTGGTAGACAAAAATGATGACCTCGAAGGAAGGTCCAGGAGGAATAACATCTGCATCACAGGGGTGGCTGAGTCCACGCCTGTGGATAACATGTAGTAATTTGGTGGGAGAATCCTCATGGAAGTTCTGGAAAACCCACTGGTCATGATCATGTTCATGGTAGAACATGCAGATAGATTTCTGGCGTCCAGACATCTCCCCCCCCCCGGGCTCCGGTGAGAGCCATCGTAGCCCTGGATTTTCAGTTACTGGGACAGAGACATCCTGCTCCGCGCCGCCAGAGAAAAGAAGGAACTGCCCTGGGGTCCGGCAACCATCCACCTCTTCCCTGATTTCAGTCCACAAGTGCAGGATTAAAGAAAAACATTACTTCTCCGTAGGCTGCTAAACGTTTTATATGGGCATCCCAGATCCAAGGTTCCCCCCGCAGATTACCTTAGGTTTTTCACTAGAACCACCCTTTTATGTCTTCGATGTGGTGGCACTCCAACAGTGGGTGCCAATGTGTCCTCGAATGATGGGACCAAATACGTGGATCCTAGGTATTAGCATAATCGTTCAGTTTTTTTAATCGAATTATACATTTGACCGAATTTGGTCAGTACCATTCGATCGAAAAAAAATAACAATTAGGCTACTACATACCGAACATGTGGAGCTGGGGTTGCGGGGGAGTCCCCCTCACCCTGTGTTTGGCATTTATATTAGCCATGGGGGTTACCAAGGTATCCCCTCTTCCTCAATATTGTAGGTGGGGGAACAAAAAAAAGAAGAAAAAAAGCACTGTGCGGTGTCGGATTTATCTTGTGTTAGAGGGACGGATCTGACGTTGCAGGGCTGAAGTGGACCAGGCGATGGGAATCAGGCAAGTGGGAAAGAGGTATGTGGGGTGGGGGGTTGATGTGAGTGTGTTTCATCCTCTGAGAACTGATCGCATGCAGGCTGTTTTTTTTTTTCAAACAGTTTGCTGCGATCAGTTCACAGACGGTCAAACACACCCAAACCAGATCCTATTAGCTATGGGTAATAAAGCAACAAATATGGTAATTAAGCCTTCAGTCACCTAGAGTTACTCCAGCCGCTGATAGCCCCCCACGCTTGGTGATGAGACAGCAGTGTTTGGGGTAACTTGTTGGGGATGATTAGGGTGGGGGAAGGGACCAAGGGGCCAGTACGTTTTTGTTTCTTTCATGGATGGGGGTGGGCTTCAAGTGGACTTTCAAGATAAGTTGTGTCAAATTGTTAGTTTGCAGCATTGTGTTGTGTCAAGCAGTGGTATGGATGAGTATTGGAAGCTCGGGTAGGGAACAAAAGCTCCTCTTCCCAGAAGACAGATGTCAGTGGGGCACATGGTTACTGTCTGAATATCTGTTGGTAATACACTTTAAACCACAATATAAATACCCCTAGAGACGATAAAGGATCCAATGTAGATAGCTTTCTGTTGACTGGAAATATACGTGGTTTCACAAACTCCAAGAAAGTGCACCTGATCACAAATTAAGCAAAGAATCACAAGGTGAATATCCTATGTCTCCAAGAAACACACTTAGCATGGACAGTTGGTTACCCAATCTCGCTGGGAGGGGGTGCATAGGTACTGCTCCCCCTTCACTAGACACTACCATGGGGTAGCTACATCCATTCATAGATTCAAACGCCACAAGCAAATTAGAGATGATGAAGGTCGCTTTCTGCTATTAGCGAGAGAGACCGCAGGGTGGCGGATCCTTATTGTAAACATATAGGCTCCAAATAGTTACTCCCCAGATTGTTTTCAATGTTGTGCCAACCATTTGCGTACTTTCTCGAAATACAAAATCTTATGGGTGGATGACTTTAACGTTGCTCTCTCTTGATATAGATAGATCCTCCTCCACCCAGCTCCTATTAACAAGAGCAGCACAGAAATGGCCAGAAATAGTGGAATATCATGATCTACATGACTCATGGCATCTACTACACCCCACATCAAGGGAATATTCTTATTACTCGGGAGTGCATGGTAGCTCCTCTAGAATAGACTACGTCATGGTGTCGTCTGACCTAGCCCACAATATTATAAGAGCTCAGATACTTCCTTGAACCCTATCTGATCATTCTCCAGTGCTGGTATATTTTCAGGGCTCAAGTCGACCCCCTAAGCATTTGCGCTGGCGGTTTGGAGCTTGCGCACTAGAAGAAGTGGTATTCCAAGAGAAAATTAGACAGGACATTCAGACCTTTTTCAGGTTAATGTGGGCTTGGTCCCGGATCCAAGGGTTGCCTGGGAAACACTTAAGGTATATATAAGGGGATATTGCATAGCAAAAGAAGGCAGAGTTTTGGAAGTCAAACATAGATCCATGTCCCTCCTAGAGTGTGAGATCAAAGACCTAGAATTGTAACAAGGCCTCCTGGATTCCCCAGAGGTACGGACACAGCTTCAGACAAAAAGGGGAGAAAAGGACCTCCTTGCAGCCAGATAGGAACGATATCTGGGGGATCCCATAGCAGCAACAGCATATCGTGAGGGGGACTGCCCAAGCTGAACACTAGCCTGGGCTATTAAATGCGAACACCAACTCGATTCCATAGTGGAGGTTGATGACACAGAGGGGAATCCCACTAGGGATTGTGGGAAAATCAATAATGTTTCTGCGACTTCTATGAACGACTGTACACCACCCACACAACCTCCGGGCATGACTCCATGAGCAATATCTTGATAGAATCGCCCTGGGTTGGCTGGCCCCTGCTCAAGGGTGCTCCTTGAATGACCTCCCCTCCAATGAGGAGTTCCACAAGGTGACCTTCTCTCTCCTTAATGGTAGGGCACTAGATCTGGATGGCATCACAGCTGTACTGTACAAATCATATCCTTCTTTCCTAATCCCGCATTTGCGAGACATGTATGAGGCAGCCAAGGGGTCAGAAGTGCTCCATGAATCCACCTGGACCGTACTTGTACCAGTGCTGTTGAAACCCAATAAATACCCTCATAAATGTTCCTCATACAGGCCGTTTTCCTTAGTCAATACGGATAATAAGATGCTGGCTAAGATTTTGGCTGACAGGCTCCTCCCCTATGTGCCTGCGTTGGTCCTTCCCAACCAAGCTGACATACCTGGCTGACCCACCCAGAATAATCTACACTGGCTATTCGCACTGTTGCATAAGGTCAACTCACAGATCCCAATTGTGGTGGCAGCCTTCGATGCTGAGAAGACCTTCAATTCGGTTGAATGGCAATTCTTATTTGAGGTTCTTCGTTGGTCTAGTAATGGAACTACCTACCTTCAGTGGGTAAGGCTGATATACATGGCACCCATGGCAAAGATGTACACTAAACAAATGCTGTCTGACTATATCCATCCAACGTGAGGAACCCGACAGGGATGCCCACTGTCCCCATCTCCTTTGCCCTGGCCATTGAATCTCAGGCCTGTGTCTTAAGAGAATATCATGCGCACAAAGGGGCAAGGATCCACTCCCACCTCCCTATAATCTCCTTCTATGGATACGATATGTTATTATATGTAAAACATCCTAGACAAAATCTACAGCCACTCGTAGAGAAAATCTCTCAGTTTGGAGATCTCTCCGGATTGAGGATCAACTAGGCTAAACCGGAGGTTCTTCCACTGACTGCCAAAGTTGACTGCTCCGACATTGGCAAGGTCTTCAGTTGGTGCCCACTGGGTATTCAATACCTGGGTATCCTTGTATTACCGTCCCCACCGGAATTATACGGAGAAAACTTTGTGGTAAAGCTTGAGAAATAGGATCACAAAGTGGATGCATGGATCCTTCTTACCACCTCCCAAGTGGCTCGGATTTCACTGGCTAAAATGGTGATCCTCCCGAAGCTCTTATACATTTTCAATAATGTCTCAACTTGGCCCCCATTGTGGTTTTGGTCCCGGATCAGGAGTTTGATGGTCCGGCTGGTCTGGACTGGTGGGTACACTAGGATATTATACTACACGTTAACTTTACCATATGAACAGGGGGGCCTAGAATACCAGATCTATACTCCTATTTTCTAGCAGCCCAGGTACAATACTATGTTTGGTTGTGGTCCCCCGCGGTGGAACTTCCACATACCCTTCTTGAAAAGTGACCACACATCTGCTTTGAGGTTGCCCGGAGGGTGAAGCAAGAACAGAGATACAGCCAGTAGCAAACATGTGCAGAGCCTGGTGTAAGATTAAACATTTGGTCGGACAGGGGGAGTGGTATTCACCATTGTTTGCAGTATATCAGGTTTGTGGCATCCCGCTTGCCAATGTGAACATTTTCCAAAGCCACTTTTAGAGGCTGTCGGAGCAGACATTAGGGGATCTCATACTAGATGGAAGGTTTATTACATGGGAGTCACTAAAAGATAGGGGTAGTGGACGGCGGTCACCATGCTGTTGTACTTTTGGCTCTGTGAGATGCCTCGGTCTAAATGGGCAAATTTTGCACAAGCACCTGCAACGCCCCTAATACTACAGTATGTCACAGCCCCACCAACCACTGAGAAGATGGCATCCACCATTTATAAAATAATTCGATCACTCAGGGTCATACACACGTTTAAGAATAAGGATAATATGGGAAACAGCTTTGGGAAAGGAGATGTCAGCTGAACAATAGGAGAGGTTCTGTGCACAAACACGTAAACTATCCTTGAATAATCAATTTAGATTGGCATATTTATAATTTTTACATCAAGTGTATTATTCCCCATCACACCTACATAGGTTTTACCCGCACAAATCTCCCTGTGTGTGAGAGGTTGTGGTGTCTCAGCTGATTTTATTCATGTCTCCTGGAGCGGCCCTCAGATACACTCTTTTTGGATTAAAATAGAGGAGGCAGTGTCCCAGATGTTGAGTACTCAAATGCAATTCCCCAAGAACTGTGGTTGTTAGGTCTGGTAGAGGAAGGATCTTGTGCTGAGAAAAAGCTGGTGGGGATGGTGTCAGTAGTTGCTAGATCCATAATAGCCAAAGCCTAGGGGAAACTGACGGCTCCTTGTTTTCAGGAATGGCTTAACAATATGACCATGTGCGAGAAGAGGGAGACTCAATATGTGCTGACCCTCCCAGACCATAGCAGACCACTGGATTGTTGGGGTCCTTTCAGGACTTATATGTGTAGAGATTTAGAGGTGTCACCCCATCTTTCTCTTCAGGCGCTGTAGTCGGGAGGACATCATGCCCCCCCCGCCGCTTACTCTGGACTGGTAGAGGTGACCCGCTCCCCACTGATCCCACACAATGCTTGATCCTCCAGTTATGATATAACTAGGATCAGTATGGATCCAGAGTATGGAGGGAGATCGAGCTGTTTGTCCATGGTGTGTAACATATACCCAAATTGTCCTTTCAATCAACATGTTCTTCTCACTGATATACGACTAGCTTTTAAGTTTCATGCTGTCTTGACCCAGTCACAGGGTGGGTGGGGTTGGGAGCGGGGTTCAGGGTTATGTCTGGAGTGTTTGTACCCCAGAGAGTTTGTGTCTGAAAAAAGCCAATAAAGAAATGTTTAAAAAACAAAAACCTGGTCTTATTATAAGATTGTGGGGTTGAGGGTTTTCGAGGATGTGCCTTAGAGCCAGGTTCTTATCCGCAAGTGGATGTGGTTTAATTGTCAACTTGAGGGCTTGGGAGTTAAAGGGGCCATAACTGAGACTCATGCTCTTATCCCAAGGAGGGATTTCCTCCCTGTGAGGTCGTTCCACATGTTTCCACCCCCAGGGGGACTATAGATTAGTGGCTGCACCTCACTGGCCTCGTTGAAAAGGGGCTCCTTCCAGGGGAGAATTGATGCCAACTGAAGGATCATCACAATATATGTAATCACAGTTAAAGGATCATATTTGCGTAGCACACACCCTTTCTGTAATGAAAAAGCTACAACAAAAATCACATTTAAAAATAAAAAAAAGAGAAATCCTCATGGATATCTAAATGGTCAGATTTGACTTTGACCTCATCAGTTCTCACTGAACCAAGTAAACTTTCCAAATTGTATTACATTAACCATAAAAGATAAATAAATATAATTGATCAGTTTGAAAAATTATTAAAACGTGGTTCATTTGAAATGCTGTTTTTCTTAAAAGGAATGTTTCCAAACTTTTCGCAATAACTTGATACAAGAATAGTGTTCTCTGCAAATTCACTAGAGTGAGTTACTAGAATGAATGCCACATGTACGTTTTTACCCCCAAAATCAAGCACGTTAGGACTGAACCACCAAATTCTTCAACAAACACAAAGGACATAGTGAAGGATTAAAATGTTGATAGAGACTCCATCAAACGAGCGGAAACAATCACGATTGGGTTAAGCCCTTTCACTTTTCAAGTTTCTAGGAGAGCAGGATATTTTTCAATCAAGGGATATTTTAGCCCTGACGGGGATGTTAGAATTAAATATGTTTCTAAGTGTTACACACATTTCTTTTGATACTGAATCTCTAGGGGCAAGTAAGACCCTGGATTCTCTTTCAGATAGTAGCGTACTAGTACTCTGACAGAAGACGGAGGATAGAAAAAAGTCTAACTCTGGTCCAAAACAGGGACAGAATGAAGAAAGACTCATCCATTATAACCCTGTAGGAAGTACAACCAATGTTAATTGGTTAACCCAACAACAAGGTCTGAAAAGTACTTGTTGGCAAAAAAAAATGTCATGGTGTTTTATATCAAAGGGAATACAATTTCATAGTACTTGATAACCAATGAACCGATTAGCATCATTATTACCCACCATGTAGTAGTAAATGTATCGACCTTAGAGGGCTGGGAAGGGTGAAGGGCTGAGTTGACCTGACTGGGAGGTGAACCTCTGACACACTGGCTTATCGAACTGTACCCATAGCAAGCACAGAGTGCGGGAGCTCTCCACCCAGCTATGAATAATGAAAGGAACATAGACTCCCCTTTATTGAGCAAAAGCCCACCCCCAAGTTCAGCCAACATACAGCATGCTTCAAACGAGGCAGAGAAAGATAGGGGAAAGAAGCTCCAGAAAAAAACCCTCAAAAGGAAATGGAAAAAGCAGAACGGAAAATGAAAATGAAGGGAAGATTAAGGTCTGCAAATGAGCAGAGGTCAGAGAAAATAGGCCTCGGGGAGGGGTAAAACAAAGAAAGTGAAATTCAGGAAGCAACATACGGCAATGTTAACCGGTTAGAACGTCTGAGTTGGCAGTCAACGAGTTGAGAGTTTGCACCGTTTTTCAATGAAACTCCGAAGTTAAGCTTAAAGTAGTAACCAGAGGCCTTACAAGACATGATCAGCTGATGACTTGAGTGGACAAGCGCTAGAGTAACACAGAGTTTGTGGGATGTCATCTGATCTAGAGACTCCACTAGCTCTATACCAGGGTTGTACAACTCAATGCCTCGGAGGCCGGTAACATCTCAGGTTTTCAGAAAACCCCTCATTAATATTCACAAGATAAATTTGCATACAATGATTATAAATGTATGCACATTTGTTGTCATGAATATCAATGAGGGCTATCCGAAAATTCCATCCATCAAGGCCTGGAGTTGGACAAACCTGCGCCATACAATCTATCCTAATCTACCCGATTCCCACTTCCACCAGAGTTTCCACACAAGCGGTGGCTGCCTTTGCCTAACTTGTGGTGAGTATTTATGGTCAGCATGTTATTTGTATTATCACTTTCCCGAGCTAAGATCACTGTCATATGATTATATAAATCACAGAGTCATGCCTTGACTAAAATGCAACATGTAGGTTTCTAACATTAAAATTCCCCAGCATAGGACTGCACCACTCACATCTTAAAGAGACATAAAGGAAACATGGTAGGATTAGCGTTGCATTGGGCAGCCAATCATGAAAGCAGATATAATCATCATGAGTACGCTCTTTGACTTATCAATTTCCTTGGGGGGTAAGATATTTCCCAATCGCAGCTGTACAAAGGAGCTTTATTTCGTTTTTATGTTTGGGTTTTATATAGAACGACCTAGCTAAAGCAACAGAGCACTATGCATGTTGACAAATATAGCATAAGAGGGGGTGGTCGCAATATGTGGCAATGGATGCTCTTGCCATGGAATGGGATCTGTTTCTGGAATGCAAGGAGCCTATATGGGTTAGTGGCTTAGTTGGAAGCAAATAAGTTCACCCTGATTCATTTTGATGGTAAATCTTTGATAACCAGTAGCAACTAAAGGACTTGTGTGCATCAGGATCGTGGAATTCTCGTTTGGTTTTTTCAAATGACACGCCACCAGTACCCTAACAGTCCAAGAGGATGGAGGCTAGAAACCCGTCCAGCTCTAGACTCTGGGGTACAATGGGGAAGAAAGTGAAGGAAGACGCAACCACTACAACTCTGCAAGACGGATTACCAGGGTTAATGTCTGGACAACCCCAAGGTCTATAATCAAGAAATAATGAAGAATGGATCTGACACCCTGCACTGAGCAGAAGCCCATCCATCTCAGCCTGCATGAACATGTCGTAAACAAGGAGGGGAAGGTTTGGCAAGAAGCTGGGGGAGAAAAGCCTGATAGGGAACACGAAAAGCAAAAGAAGGCGAAATTCTGCAAAAGAGCCAATCAGAGGGAAAATCGGGCCCGAGTCGAGGGGCGTGGGGGACGTGAGCAAGAAGCAAGTGAACCAAAGCAAAGGAGATCAGAGTTCAAGGGATACTACTGATCCAGAAACACCCCTACCACCGTCTATCAGAATCTCTGCAATTCCACTAGAACCAGCGATTCCAGAGAGCCACTGAGTGTCTTTTCCTATTAATGATCATCTCGTTAGTTATATTTATACTTTTGGGCCCAAGATATTGCCAAAATATTATAACTCTCAGTGACTTTTCATCCTTGATAGCTTGTGTCAGAGATAGATAGGATATTTGAAACATGCAAACCCACCTTTTAATATGTGCAAATAAACAAAGTTGCCACCCAATCAATGACATTTAATTTAAGTGTTTCCCATCTACCATTGCATTCGCTCATATGTTGATCCAAAGAAGGACAGGTTTTGACGCAATCAATGTACTCATGTTGTTAAACTCTAGACAGCATTAGACAAAGGCAATGTGCATATCCGCAATGCACTGCTCAGCAGTTTCGAACAGGGACAGCTACTGTTTGTTGCTCTGGCATGTGCGGTTGGTCGCTGAAATTGCCTATTCTACTCCCTAATTTCAGGAGAAAGAGTTTTTAAACCCACAATAACATTTGATGGAGTTTGATAAAAATAACCCAATGTTTCAATTAAAAGGATGTCAGGCTACGTCACAATGATAATCTCTAATGAGGGCAAAGCTGTATATGATTGCCTGTGTTGGGCCTATGAACCTTGTACCAACCAGCACTGCCCTATAAGAGTACAATACATTTGTTTAAACTAATGCCCATACCCACAAAGCATTTTCTTAGTGATTCTTAACCTGGAGGTGAACATCCAGGGATGGAAACTTTGTGGCGCTGTGGCATGTGGAATTTGCCAGCTGAAATAAACCATTCTATTAAAGCTCATGTTATTATTATTGCCTTGGGAGGATAGCTCACGGGCAAAGCGCTCAACTTGGAAGCAAGACGACCCCGGGTCCTCACTCAGAAACCGCTAGGTATTAACCGCGTTATAAATAATCAATTATAATTATACAATTATTAAAATTATAATTGTGCATATGGGTGCCTCTCTTATAGGATGGTCCTGTTAGATCAACAAATATCATTATCCGCCACTGATATATATTATATGTTAAACTTCAGAACCATGTAAGGCCACAGCTATAGGAATAGTTTCATATGTTGATGGCAGAGTCTTAACATTTCCTGCTAACTCTAAAAATTCACCCTGCTCGCTCGTTGAACTTTTCTGGGTAATCTAGTCTCCTTTTCACATTACAACAAAGGGTCTACAGTTCTGTAATCCACATACAAATTCTAGGAATGGTTTAAAGGGGATTACGTTTTTAAAGAAAACAAGTTTTCAGGTTATTTAGGTCTTTTCCGTATGCCGATTTCCCAATGGAAAATTTCTTTTCATCTATATCCTTTTTGAATCCTTTTTTACATTTTGGAAAGCATGTTTGAAGTTCAGGAAATACTATTAAAGGCATGGAGGAACTTGAGTTCCTCTTCAGAATTTAACAAACAATTTGGGTTAACTTCGTGGCAATTCAAATTAGGCAGGACTCTTGGCATTACATTCACAATCCACAAAATTAGCAACAGGCGATGGCCACAACAAACACACCCAGAATATGATCTGTATCCAAAAGGATACTGCTTTAAATGTAGCCATGGCAAATTAAGAGCAACGAAACACAGCTGTACTGTGATATGGGTTCAATCTTTATTGATATTGATATTTTATTTGTATCGCGCTCTTACAAAAGTGTTTCAGAGTGCGAGATTTTGATACTGTAGATATTTGTGATCTACAGTTTGCACCCACCAAACGCACAAGTGCATGGGAGAGAGAGATGGGTAAGTGCAAGGGAGGGGGAGAGGTGGAAAGTGCTGGGCAAAAATAAAAATAAGTAAACAAAACATGAATAAATAAATAACAAAAAGCAACAAACAGTGGTAGTGCAGCCAGCAAGTGGCAAGCGCAAGGAATAAGGCAACAGACAGGGCGTGTCTGAATAAGTGCAGAAAAAGAAAGGGGGGGTGTAGAGTTACAGATACAGACCCAAACATTTTATGTTATGTTATTGTGCATTTGTATAGCGCCTTATATACCATTGGTATGATCTCAAAGCGCTGGGATGAAGGCCCTGGGGGACCATAGTCCAGGTCAGTGGAGAGAGTAGGGTAGTAAATAGTGTTTGTGTGCACTCAGTATGTGTACAGCAGGTGCAAGTTACGTGGTGTGTAGCTGGATTCTAATGCTAGGTGTGATGCAGTGGTTGTGTGAAGTCAATAGAATGTGTGCAGCAAGGCGCTAGACCTTGGCGATTGCATTCTGGCAGTTGTGGCACTTGTGCATGAGAGTATTTGTGCAGCTATGCTGCTTTTTTTAGTGGGGTATAGCTGCTTTCTTAAGACTGTTGAGGTGTTCATGGAGGTGTGTAGGTATGTGTGCAGTTAGGCCAAAATTGATTGAGGGGTATAGCTGCATTCTATTGTATGTTGGTGTAGAGGACAGAGTGAGCATATCGTATGTATGAGTGTCTGTGCAGATTGATGGTAGAACCCTATTTCAGATTACCTAAAATGCACCACTGAGCTGATTATATCTATTCTTAAGGCTTGGAGCATTGGTTCGCCAGGAGAGATTCTCAGTCTAGCGCAGAGTTTGTTCTGATTACTGGGCTTGAGTTTGTCTTTCCATAATTGGCAGTGTCATCAGTGGTGATTGCCCCTATTCTTAATTTTCATAGGGTTGAGCGAATTGCAGGTCTATGGTCATCCCTGTGTCTCACTGATTCTGCCATTGTTAGGAAGATATCTTCTCATTGTACAGTTACATCTAATTCTGTTTTATCAGACTTATGAGTACTAGCTAGATTCGATATCTGGTATTCAGTGGACCCAGGGACCAGCAACAGCCCCTATGGTCATCTCTGTGTCTTGTTGGGTATGTGGATTGCTTTTGGAGGACACCTTCTCAGTGTGCACTTACTTCAATTCTGTTCTTTTGGACATAAGAGTACATCCTAGGTATGAATACTAGTATGCAGTATTCCCAAAGGTCAGGCAACAGATCAGGCCATGATGTAAGTGGTGTGTCTGAACTGGCAGTGGTATATGCAGCAGGGGCTAGAGTGTTCCTGATCTGGTGTGCGTTGAGAGTATTGATGACAGGCGGCAGCACCTCGATGTCACTTGCAAGAGCTTGCCTTGCCATATTCCTGGCCTGATTCAGAACTATTCCTTTGGGATGGAAGAAATTGCTGAAGCTCGGTTATAAGTGCCAGTGGGCCCATTTACTGGGTCCCGGGTAATTCTTTATAGCAGGTTTATGGTTATTCCTGTCATAGTTTATGGTTTGTATTGCTTAATTATATCGTATCATTGTTGTTTCCAAGAGCTGAGAGCGCTGGGAAACTCATCTGATTAGAGAACGCAGTGCATATCTGCAAGAGAAAAAAGAGCAAGTCTAACCCAAGCATACTTGATACTAAACCCCGGGTGAAGAAGTTCATGGTATAAATTCCCAGGGTAGCATGCCGTGATCAGAAACCACATTGGCTAATCTTCACAATTCTATCTAAATGTGACGCATCGCTAATAGGTGCCAGTGGGTTCATTTTCCGGGTTCCAGGTAATTGTTTATAGTGGGTGGATGGGTTTCCTGTCGTAGTTTATGGTTCGAATTGCTGAATTATATCGTATTATTGTCCCTTCCTAGAGCTAAGAGTGCTAGGGCGCTCATCTGATTGGAGAGTGTAGTGCGTGCCTGCAAGAGAAAAAACAGCAAGTCCTACCCAAGCATTGTTGATACTACGCCCAGGGTGAAGGAGATCATGGCATCAATTCTCAGGCAGATCAGGGTAGCATGTGTAGATCAGAGACTACCCTGGCTAATCTTCACAATTCTATCTAAATGTGGCGCATGGCTAATCTTCACTATTCTATCTAAATGTGATGCATGGGTAATCCTCACAATTGTACCTAAATGTGGTGCATGGCTAATCCTCACAAGTCTATCTAGATGTGACGCATGGCTGACTATGGAGAGCAGCACAATTCAACTCAGAGGCCACCTATGTCAGCACTGTTTACAGAGTTATAACAGTGTAAGAGTGGCTGGGTTTCTGGAGCACAGTAATGGTTGTGTTTCCCGCCCATATTGCCGTACAATGGCTAGTTACAGGGTGTGGCACATTCAATAAACATTAGGTATGGTGCCGAACATAATGACTAACTAGGTGGAGCAGCAAACCTATATCTCAGAGCACAGCAGGGCCAGATAAGAAAGCTATACCAACAGTTTGGGTATGAGGTATAACTACCGTGCATATGTTAGGCTCCATCTAGAGTATAGCTATTTTACACACTTAAACTGAATGCCAAAATGGGTTTTTGTGGAGTAGAGAAATGGCTGTACTCCTCACCCACACCACACTTACTTTACCCATCAATGTAGGTTGTCTGTGTCGGGCAAACAAGGAGTGGAGCTGCTTCCTCATGTGCTGCCCTTTGCCTCTGGCCCTTAACTGAGGGCTGCACGGTCAAGCCTGCCCTGCAAGGGGTGGTTCTGAATGGTGTTTCCTGGTCATGTGGCCAAGGACAAAGGCCAATCAGGGGGAGTGAAAGGTGGCATATGGATCACTAACTGCAACAGGGGAACTACAGACAATGGACAGGCACCCCTGACTCCCTCAGCCAATTGTTATCAAACTGAAAGGGGAAAGGAAAAGTGAACAGAAACAAACAAAGGACTATACCCCCCAAGTCAGACCTTTCTAGAAATTGAACCAGCAGAAAAAAACGATTTGTAAAATCCACTTAACAAACAGATAAAATCTTTCAAAAAGGACCCAAACAGGCTGGAAACTTACTACCAGGTGCTTGCTGTGATGGATGCCTACGGATTACTAACTGAAATCCAGGGAAACTACTGACAATAGACAGACACACCAGCAGAAAAACTATTTGTAATTTCCACTTAAAACATAGATAAAAACCAAACCTCCCCAAAAAACCCCAAACAGGCTGGAAACATGTTACCAGATGCTTGCTGTACAGGATGCCTACGGATTACTCTATGTATGTGATTTGTTTTTAGGCCTACATCATCTTAAATGTATTTGACTATAGTGTAGAGTACTTTTTGAAAACTCAATTTGGAATAAAATTCAACCAACAAACATTTAGTGTCAATCTGCATCTAGGAAATCGGGCTAGGATCTGCAGTGGAGAATTACGTCAAATCAGTCTACAGAGGAATGGATTGAAATAACAGGAATTTTCAGCAAATTTCAGATACATCGTCGATGAACCGAACCCAAGTAACTTGGATGCTGCTTCAATAAGACAAAAGACTGCTGAGCGATATGTCATGAGAGGGCCTAGGAACTGAGTGAAATAGCAGTTATTTTCAGCAAAATGTTGACACAGAATCTGGGAAGCAATATCAAGAACCATGTACACTGTTTTATTTAGCATAGCTGTGTAGGCTTCAAAATGATGTGGTGGTAGTGAGAAGGCAGCCGTGATTGGTAAAGAGCAGCAATGATAAACATGGTTACCTCCTATCTGGAGGAAAATCTCAACATCTCTAGAGGCCTCTGCGATACAAGAAACCACATAATTGTCGGCTTATAATCTAAGAGATACCGAAAGTAAAGGACCAGCAACATGCTTTCTCCTATTCTTCACAATAAGACACATACAAATAACTGGTTGGCCCCAACCCGCCTGCAGCTCGGGGAGGAACTGAAGACCCAGCTCTTGAAAGGACACTTTGCCATCCACTGACCCGATGAAAGCATTTCTCCCTCCTCACAACCCTAACTTCCTCTGGCTCTCCCTCTACTTCTCTCTCTGTATTCCACCTCTTCTTTATACAATGCTATATAATCACATTCCTACATGCATTCATGAATATAAGGCTGTTTGAAAAACAATGCCATTGGCTACCATAACAAAAGCAGAGAACCCGATACACAAGGGATATGATTTGTCTTAAATAATATATTAGAGTCAGTGATAATGACACTGCAGTTATGGATAATTTTCACTCATCCGTTTTCAGGTTATATAAGAATACAAGGTATTTTTGAAAACAGGACATCACTGTTAAGTTTATGAGAAGAAACCTTGGAAATTCTGTGAAATGTCTTTGATTTACAGTTGAAGTGTTGCGCTCGTTGGCACAAAAAATTGCCCTTTGAAAATTATTGTTACTGTCCATTTAGGCTTTCTACTGTATTGGACTTCAACATGGGAATATCCTGTCTGGGGAACCATTGATGTTCTTAGATCTGTCTGTTTATCATCGCTTTCATCTGAACTTTGGGTGTTTACATGCCAGTTACAATGCCACGTGTGGCATCATGAGAGTGGCAGAGTTATTTCAGTATCCATATCTTGCGGATTTGTGGTTTTTTATGTCTTGTCTTGCAATCATGATGGTCAACGTCCCCTTTTGTACAGTGAAGACATCTATCAAAGAAGGGAGGTTGACCCTTTCCCTCAACTATCGCTGAGGAACAAATGGACCACAACTGGAAGACATTGGAATAGCTTCTGCATTTAAGGACTTTAGGCAAGGATATCTTAGCATCCTCTGCAGAGGAGAGAAAGTCTTTTTGTATGTGGCCTTAGAAACTGCAGAATAGAGCTATAACTCCTCCTGCGTGGTCTACACCCACCTTTCTTTAAAGACCAATTGATCCACATTTCAACAAAAAGCATCTGAAGCACTTTTAAACCAATAAGCCAAACCCAGACCCGCTCTTATCCATCCGATGCTTCATGCGCCAGATCATCTTCTCCATCCAAGACTGAGGCTTCATAAAGAGCCAATCATGATGTCATGATGGCTTTTTTTCAAGATGTCCCTTACAATACGGCCTTCCTGAGCTACACAAAATTTGAGTATACCTAGACCGAATATTTTACTTATTCTGAATAGATGAGCACCAAGAACACATGCTTGATGCTGTCATGCCATCCAAAGAGATTAAGGTCATGAATGGGGGCGCTCAGTGCCCTGCAACAGGCATTGCTGGGTACCTTCAGTTCTTCCATTTACCTTCAGCACTAGAAGTATGTTAAAAACCTTCTTACTACATTACTATTGACATTTTAAAATCAACATTTGTGTTTTTCCTACAACCCCTCCACCCCACAGTATAATTCCAAGAGTATTCAGTTAATATATAACAGGTCTAATTTAATGCGTTGTTCTTACTTGTTTTTGATTGCTACTGCTGTTTGAGCAAAGTACATATTCTTGGCTTTACTCTGATTGAAGCTCATTGAAGGATGTAGTCTGCCCTCGGCCCACGCTACCTCTATTGGGGGAAATGAGGCCTATTATTGAATATCTACTGGTTTTATTGTAAAACCTCTAAACCATGCTGTAGTACACATTATTTGGGGCTAATGCCTTGAATCCTTTGCTCTCCCTAATGCTCCTCCTTTCCCGAATCGGATTTCCTCGATGATGCATATGATCCATCCATGTTGTTCCGGTGTGGTGCACACAACTAATGTGCAGACATGTATTCCATATGTGCATATAAGTCACCTTTGTTGTCATGTCCTAAAGTGATGATTATACTAATCTCTGCATGATGTTTGTGTTTGTTTGCTGTGCATAGTTTGCTGCATTGTGTGCTTCATCTCAAGTTGTGGAAAGCAGAACACAAACAGCAGGGCTTTAGAATTTTCATGTAAAGCATGGCGTGGGGAAGCATGGCAAAACATAAACTGGCCTATTGAGAATCGTGGGTTTGGGATCAACATTAAAGACAAAAGCATTGAATAACGCATAAGATAGGCCTCTCTAGCAAGGGACCTTTCCAAAGCTGTCCGATTCCCAAGGAGTACTATGCCAATCCATGCCATGAATGTTCGGTTTTAAGACCTGCTTCCCAAGCTGCAGGTTTTCCTCTTCATGGATAAAGTATGTGCTGGAAAATGGCCTCATATGGAGAGGGAGACGACATAAGATGGTGGTCCTAAGGAAACAGAAGCGTACAAATGCTAATGTTCAGGGACCCGATCCTCGGACATCAATCCCTAACTACTTGAAGGTGTAAGGGTGTGCCCACTCGAGAATACGTCTCTCAAAAAAAACTCAGTCCAGAAGGTTTATATGGGGTATGTCACATATTGCATGCAAGGTCTGGAGTTAAAGAATTGTTGGCTCTGTCCCTTGGTCATGATCCGCTGTGGGCGTCATTCTTCTATTTGGCTCAACCACCCACATTTCCTGGTGGATAGTGATTCACAGTAGTTTTGCTCATGCACTTTTGGGTTCCCTTTTGCACTAGAGGTACCAAAATGTGATGGAAGTAATCCACACCCAATACTTGGGTTGGATTAGATGAATTTTCTCACTCACCTAAATGCGACCCATGTTCATCAATTGTCTTTAATCAGGTGGTGAGCTTGCTCTTCACACTAAATTTAAGGAGGGAATCCCATCCGTACCACCAGGGTGGAAGCACTACCTTATGACGGGTAGTGAGAACTTGATTTAAACAGGAGATAGAAAGCTCTAGTCAACAGTTATCAACATTAAACACATAACTGGTGAAAAAATTAATCAATTCGTAATTTATTAAGTCATAAAAATACAAGTTATAAAAACGTTACCATTTTCTAAAAACACTGTATATAAAATACAAATCTTCAATAGTGACAATCACTGCCTTCTGGACTAGGCTACGATCTTGATTGATCGAGAATCGGTCAGTCTAGAGAGGCTTTGCTTCGCATCTCTTAGACACATTTATCAATTGCTTGACATGTAACTATTCCAAATGGTAGAATCACATAAACCCATTATCATGTGCTCGACATGTTTCGCGGTCCTCTATAAGTAGTTAAAGGGACCTTCGTCGGGAGTAGTGTCACCAATATAATGATTAAAACCAATACAAGATCTACTAATAATGTAGGTGGCTGTGGAGTGTCTACAGCTGCTTGTAAAACAGTATAGCTGTAGATTTCTTCATACAGTGACCATTGTAACTGGTCTGATCTGTGGAGTATATTGCAGAAAAAATCTTGAGTAAAGCAAGAGGTGTCTTCTGATAGGGTTGAGGATCTCTCAAAAAGTAGAGATAATTGCACGCTACTGATCTAGCAATCCACGTTTGGCGGCATTTAATGGCTATTTCTTGTTGAAAACAAGTGTTGAAAAATTGATGTATTTGCTTTGCGTTCTCCAAAGGGGAACACAAATGATGCTTTCAGGACACATTTTCGCTTTGACATTTTAATTTTTTTGGCCCATAGAGGCATTACTTGGAACTGAAACATTATCAGCCAAACTTCAGATATTCCAAAATGCATTTGTATATGCATCCATGCACAGTCAGACTGTGACATAAAGTACAAAGGGGTCATAGCACATATTGTATGTCCGAACACGCCCCCCCACCATGATAATGAGCAGCAATCAGAAAATCACACCTGTGTAGTACAGTTTAGCTCAATACCCATGGATTACGTGCACTAAAGGCACATAGAGGTTATAAGTGTAATGGTATATATATGTATGTATGATGTTAGAGTAGTGCAGAAAATGGGATACCAAAGGCCATTCGGGTGTACAATTCTAAAATGTTTAAAACATTGCTACAAATATAAGTTACGTTTTCGATAAGCATTGAACATTCAGTGACTAGAAGTTGCAAAGTTTCTCGCTGGCCTACAGTTTTGCAACATCGACATATAGTATCAGACTTACTGATGATTTACTGATTATTCCTCACCTGGCTAGTAGATCCCGGGTGGGTCACAAGTTGAATCTGAATCGCAGGTATGCTTTCCCATGCCGAGATGACAGACATTTTGCTAAATAACCGGCCAAAACGTGAAATGTGTTGCTGGCAAAAGGATTAGGTCTGAAATCAATATACAGTTTGCTATGTTTGGATCCAGTCAAATTAGTATTATTTCAGTTTGGCACGTGTGGGGTTGCTTAGCAAAAGATCCCATGTTATATCAGCAGTAATTAAAATATCTAGCGTGTGAGACTTCCATGTAACTGCACATTTGTGGGTAAATGCAAGTACATCAATTGCTAATGTGCTTAATAACATGTTTGGTTTTGGAGCCAAGATACACTTTTTCAGCAATGCACATAGTTTCCACGTATCTATGGTGTTGAGTGATATCAGGCCCAATTCAAATTGAACCATGGCAACTGGTACATATTGCAGAGGATTTAAGACTTGTCGCCAAAATCGGCCTTCAATTTTATCCCAGAACACTTTCTGAGGGATGTTTTTTGTTTCCACACCACATAGTATGGCTGGTGCAGCCTTTTGGTGATAATAGGTTATCACCGGCATACATGTGAACTTGCCATATTTGAATCACGTGGCTTTGGCTTGCGATATGGTATATAAAATATGAGTTGTCATGATCTTGATCATTTAGATAGGAGCCCAAATAAGTATAGTGATGTACTACTATCTGAAGTTGTTTAGAGTGTAGTGTCCAGCTCAGTCTTTTACTTGAGGGTCGTGTCTTGCCACAGTGCATCAATGTTGTTTTCTCAAGATTGATTTGCAGTTGGTTTTGTTCTGCACAGGCTGCTAAACCATCTAGTAATCTTTGCAGACCTTTGGGCGTTTGGTCGTCTACATAGGGCAGCCATGGTACGATTTCTGTTCCTAATTTGGGAGCGTCTGATGTTAACAAATTTGTCTTTCAGATCAGGTACGAAAAAATTAAAAAGTGCTGATTCCAATATGCACCCCTGTTTAAAGCCTCTATGAGTAGAGATAGGGACAGAGGGGAGGCCATCTAGCATTAGTTGTACTTAGATTGACGTGGCATAGTTCACTTGACCAAGACAACATGGTTGACCAGTATGCACATAAAACACCCTTGTGGGGAATGCAACTCCACATAAAATATGTCCACACAACAGACATGAACCACATGCATGTATCTTATGTGTAAATGTAGAACACCATCAACTACAATATGCATGCAAAGAATACCAATCAGCACAATAACCAAATACAATAGTGGCAAACAACAATAGGCTCAGAAAACACAAACGACCAAAAGGCACACTTAACATGCACATGCAGAATACAATTCAGCATACGAGCCATATATAGTAGGCATAAAGAAAACACTATGAGAAAGTCACTGGTGAGAGACTGGAGCAGGGCATTATGAAGACATTGGAGGCCACGGGGAGTCCCACATTCCATAATGCAACCCATGGTAATGGGAATTGGGGGATCTCCCTTGGCTTCGCTAGCCCTTCAAATAGTGGCAACAGAGACGTAGGGCACAGCAGAGTTAAAAAACACAGGTACATATGCCCAGTTAGGCACAAACATCCCAGGCTGATTAATAGGTTAGGAAGCAATTGTGAATCTCTGCCTGACCCTAACATGGAGGACAAATTTCGTAAACCAGTAGGAAAAGTACCTATTGTGGAGCTAAGGAAGGGTCTACTAAAAAAGAGAGGAGGTGGGCATAAAGTGTCCAGAAACAATGGGCTACCGCACAGAACATTTATTAGTGACCAATTCACCATATTACCCACAGTACAAACAACCATCAACTTCACTAAATATCATTTAGAGAAAAGGACCAGCAGGAGAGAGAGTGAGAAGAGGAGGTTAAAGTCCACACAGAAAGTTGGAGAATTGAAAGAGGGAGGAATAGGTGATACCAAAAAGAGGGATTTGGGAGGGAGGAAAGATAAGAGGAATAGTAGAAATGAGTAAAGTGGAGGAGTGAAGGTCACAGTGGGACTCCGAGAGTGTGATAGACAGCACTAGGACTGCTGTCCAAAGAGGGAGTTCTGAGAGGAAGAGTACAAGTGCAGTGGTGCACAAAGTAAAACCCCACCACTGGCAATCCGAAGAGGCAAACAAAATGAGAGAAGGTTCATAGGGGCAGGTAGCTAAACCGGTGGTGCCACAGCTAGAGAGACACCAAGCTGAAGGTACAAAAAAGGTGGCAACCACTGCTGGCCTTTGCCAAGATACTGGCAAGGGCACATACCCCAGAAAACAGAAGGAGAACATCTATCTGGAAGCTAGAATGCAGATGATGGTGTGAAGAGCAAGCTCATGATTTAAACAGGAGATAGAAAGCTCTAGTCAACAGTTATCAACATTAAACACATAACTGGTCAAAAAATTAATCAATTTGTAATTTATTAAGTCTTAAAACGCTCGCTGCCGGACAGTTAGCGTCTAAAAGCATTTACAAGCTAACTGTCCGGCGGCGAGCGTGTAGCGTCCCAAACCACGGACTATTTTTCCAGGCCTGCACTCTTAAAGACTCGTATGAGAGGGGCAGTGAAGAAACAGAAGGTCGTTCCTCAGATCGATGGCCGTCTCTTTTTCCCTATTCAATCGAGTGATTCACACCTTATAGGTGGTTCAGCAGAATAACTCTAGCAAAGAGCTAGATTGACGGTTTCAAGCCCTCTCCTTATCATTCAATTCGAAACTACAAATAAGGAGACTTGATACTCCTAGGATTTTCTACAGGTGAATCTTGGGCATGCAAGTTCAGATGTGGATAGCTAGATCGGCAGCATGCAACATTGGCATGCAGGTTGAAATGTGGCTGGCTAGATCCGCAGTGTGTAACAAACGCATGACTGTTCAGATGCAGCAGGCTTGATCAGTAATGTGCAACATGGGCATGCGCTTTCAGATGTGGCTAGCTAGATCAGTAGCACATACCATGGGCATGCATGTTGAGATGCTGCTAGCTAGATCAGTAGCATGCAACATGGGCATGTATGTTCAGATGCGGCTTGCTAGATCAGTAGCATGCAACATGGGCATGCGTGTTTAGATGCGGCTTGCTAGAGCAGTAGCATGCAGCATGGGCATGTGTGTTCAGATGTGGCTAGCTAGATCAGTAGTATGCAACATGGGAGTGCATGTTCAGATGAAGGTTGCTAGATCATTTGCATGCAACATGGGCATGCATGTTTAGATGCGCCTTGCTAGAGCGGCAGCATGTAACATGGGCATGCATGTTCAGATGTGTCTAGCTAGATCATTAACGTGCAACATGGGCATGCTTGTTCAGATGTGCCTAGCTAGATCGGTAGTGTGCAACATTGGCATGTGTTTCAGATGCAGTTTCTTAAGTGTAGTAGCATGCAATATGGGCATACATGTTTAGATGCAGCTAGCTACATCAGTAGTGTACAACATGGGCATGCATGTACAGATGCGGCTAGCTAGCTAGATCATTAATGTGCAACATGGGCATGCATGTTCCGATGTGGCTAGCTAGATCGGTAGTGTGCAACATAGGCATGCATTTCAGATGCAGCTAGCTACATCAGTAGTGTACAACATGGCCATGCATGTACAGATGCGGCTAGCTAGCTAGATCATTAATGTGCAACATGGGCATGCATGTTCCGATGTGGCTAGCTAGATCGGTAGTGTGCAACATAGGCATGCATTTCAGATGCAATTTTCTAGAGTAGTAGCATGCAATATGGGCATATGTGTTCAAATGCAGCTAGCTAGATCACTAGCATGCAACATGGGCATGAGTCTCACATGCAGCTTACTAGATCAGTAGCCTGCAACATGGGCATGTGTGTTCAGATGTGGCTAGCTAGATCAGTAGCATGAAACATGGGCATGCATGTTCAGATGTGGCTAGCTAGATCAGTAGCATGAAACATGGGCATGCATGTTCAGATGCGGCTAGCTAGATCAGTAGCATGCAACATGTGCATGCATGTTCAGATGAGGTTTTCTAGATCAGTAGCGTGCAACATGGGCATGCGTGTTCAGCTGCAGCTAGTTAGATTGGTAGTGTGCAACATGGGCATGCATGTCAGATGCAGTTTGCTAGAGCAGTAGCATGCAACATGGGCATGCATGCTCAGATGCAGATTGGAAATCCGTAGCGTGCAACATGGGCATGCATGTTCAAATATGGCTAGCTAGATCAGTAGTGTGCAACATGGGCATGCGTGTACAGATGTGGTTAGCTTGATCAGTAGTTTGCAACATGGGCATGCATGTTTATATGCGGCTAGCTAGATCAGTAGCATGCAACATGCGCATGCATGTTCAGATGCGGGTAGCTAGATCGGTAGTGTGCAGCATAGGCATGCATGCCAGATGCAGTTTGCTAGATCAGTAGCATGCAACAAGAGCATGCCTGTACAAATGTGGCTGACCAGATCCATAGCATGCAACATTTTGTGAACTTGCATGGACAAGGTCAAGTGTTGCAGAATAAAAAAAATGTATTATTTCCCTATTAAATTAGTATGCCAAATTATGTATAGTGGCTGCAAGCACTCAATACGTGTTTGAAAATAATGTATTTAAGCCTATATATCATAAGACGAATTTCTATTTTTCTGTTGATATAACATTTTGCAGTCCTAAGCCAATAATTGTGTTGTAAAATAATACAGGAAAAATGATACTCTCTATTACAAAGAATTCTTTTTGACCCATAGTCAAACTTCTGTGCGGATAATGTGACCTCCTTGAAGGTGTGAATCTCAAAATACCGATGGGTAACAATACGAACATTGCTTTTCCTGATTAAAACGAGACAGTGGCAGATGTCCAAAATCTCGAAATCTCGCAAGAAATAAGAGCCCCCTTGTCCCGACCTGCAGAACCGTTGCCAGCGCCTTCCTCCCAAAAATGTTCTGCAGTTTCCCGAAAGTGCAGAGGAAGTAAGTGCTCCAATTTGCTGCAGCTGTGTTTGCGTCGATGTATGTGTTGGAGTGAGATGCGCTGACATGTCTTCTTAGAATGACACCTTGGGAAAGCCACACGTTTCAAGTGTTGGATACACCAGCTCTTTAGACGCAGGCTGCGGCAGATGGGCAAGTGAGAACATTTCAATATGCGATCTCACACTACACAATGAGTGCAGTGCACCACTGGAAACACATTTGATGGAGAGCAAAATCTTTTTATATCTTTTTTTTCAGCCAGCTTAACTAAAAGTACATTCCACACGAAAGGTGTTACCCTCGAACTGATGCCTACTGTACAAAAAAGTGATTCGGAATGTAGCGCAGCCTGGGACTGTGAACCATTTACTTACTAACTTCAAGTAACGTTTGGCTTTTAAACTGATGTTGTTAAGGTTTGTTTTCTTTTAGACGTGATGGGCACAGTCAGTGTCGGACTGGCCTATAGCGTAATAGGCCCATGGCCGAACCAAAATCACAAAATGCTGGCGTGTGACTGTTTTTTTGGCCACAGTGGGCCACTTTTATGGCCAATTTGGGCCAGTTTGTTAATTCACTCTATGGCTAATAGTTTTGACAAGTGTTGCTGAATAAATATTATTTAAAAAGCACTATCTGGGGGGGGTGCTGTTGCGCACATCGTAGATGGCTGCCTGAAGAGGGAGCTCCGGCCAGAGGACAAATCCTGATTAAATTAATCCTTCCAGGGTCTACCCAGACACTGTAGGTGTTACAAATCAGCATTAGGAAGGTCCGCAGCATACACCCTGGTAAAATTGGGTGAATCTGTGGGAGAATCGAGGAGATATCCGCACTGAAACTTGGAGCAGCCTCGAGGCATTCGTATTGCTGGCCTCCAGCTCCACAACAAATCAACGACGAGCAGAAGAAGAAAACCTGAGGAGGGCCGCGTGGGGGAAGGGGCGGAAGAGCCATAACACAGCATCAGGGTACCGTGGGAAGGCAAGTGAACTGCAGGCGGCTGTCCCCCTCTCCCCGGAGTGATACACCCACTGTGAGCAGCCCGGCGTGGGAGCGAAGCGGACCTACAAGTGGTGAGGACGGAGACGCCCGAGGATGGGAGCAGCTGCGACGGTAACGGTAGCAGACACGCAGCTCCCTGCTCCGAGCTGCGGTCCAGGCTAGGCCGTTGCAGTCCTATACGCGGCACTGCGGCGGTGGGGAGACACGAGCGCCTGCCGGACCTGGCTACTTGGGCTGCCTATGAGGGTAATACTCTCGTGGCTCCATAGACTGAGTAGTGTGGGCACCCTGTCGCTCTTATTCCTATTACCCTATTCCCCCGAAAGAATAGTACAGACAGGTTTTTGCTTGTGGAAAAATTATAGGCCGTAGGCTTATTTATTTTCTACAGAAAATAACACCAAATAATAATCATAACAAACACAGGATAACACCAACTCGCTTTTTGGGCACTTCGTGTCCAGGGGTTGTGGATGCCCAGCCTTCTCCTCGGCTCGTCTTAGTTACCCTGGGGCATCCGTTCCTGGACACGTGCCGCCGCCTACGACTTTCTTCTACCGTGTACCGAAGAAAGTACTCGGCGTTCCTGTTCCTTGTTCTGTCTCCTTTCCTTGCCTTTTTTCTGCTGGGTGGGTTGGGTGGCAAAACGTTTCCTTCTCCCCCTTTTCCAGGCCCTAGGAGCTTACCCGAGTGAGGTGAGCTCCTTGCCTGGTTGTGCCTAAACTGCATTTGCTTGGGGTACTTATACCCCCCTGGCCCTTTGTTGTCCCTCTGAGGGGGCCGGACCTCCTCCTGCCCCCCTGTTGCTTTCCTCACACCTTTCCCCCATCGTGTGGGGTTTCCCTAGCAACGCTGAGGGTGGGGGCGCCGCTTGGCTGCCCCTCCCCTTGTATTTCGCGCCGTTCTGTTTCCCCCACCCTGCGCCTAACCCCCCAGCCCCTCCATCGTGACGTACTTTGTACTGCACGGGGCCTGGGGCATAGGCTGAGTAGTGTGGGCACCCTGTCGCTCTTATTCCTATTACCCTATTCCCCCGAAAGAATAGTACAGACAGGTTTTTGCTTGTGGAAAAATTATAGGCCGTAGGCTTATTTATTTTCTACAGAAAATAACACCAAATAATAATCATAACAAACACAGGATAACACCAACTCGCTTTTTGGGCACTTCGTGTCCAGGGGTTGTGGATGCCCAGCCTTCTCCTCGGCTCGTCTTAGTTACCCTGGGGCATCCGTTCCTGGACACGTGCCGCCACACCTGAGTGGGTGCCGCCTCGGCCGCTCAGGTCCCCCCAAAAACGCGCTCCTAACTGCATCCTCGCGCTGCTAGGCTCTAAAAATATTATCTGAAAAATGTCTCCTCCCTTTGCTGGATAGTTTTATGCCGTTTTGGTGGGGCCTCTCCGGAGTGTTCTGTGATAAGCCATGCTTAAAAAACTGGGGCCCTGTATTCCTACAATAACCTTCCACTGCCCTGTTTCGCTTTTTCCTTGTAGTTTCAATGGCATGCCTCCTGCGCGCCCCGTACCAGACTCTGCGTGTAAATATCTCAGAAATTTCGGTTTCCCACCGGCAATGAGCTATAGCCCTTGATGACTCGCACATGTTGCGCATCAATTCGCCCCTGTTTGTTTTGGCCAGGTCACTACCCCCAAGGTGGATTACCTCAACCCCCCCAACCTTCTTTGCGCCTTTCGCTCCCAGGCCTCCTGCCCATGCTGAAGTGTCTGCCCCTGTTCAGAACGGGTGGGTCCCAAACTCCACTGCATCTCACCCTGCTTTTGCAATCTCGCCCAACCCTTCATTGCATTTTTTATCCGTGTGCTATTTGTCGGGTCCGACACCC
Organism: Ambystoma mexicanum; assembly: GCF_040938575.1. Taxonomy (NCBI): domain Eukaryota; kingdom Metazoa; phylum Chordata; class Amphibia; order Caudata; family Ambystomatidae; genus Ambystoma; species Ambystoma mexicanum. Next base: position 500,079,971 of record NC_090940.1, on the reverse strand, counting down.
CGACCACCTTTGTGGTATATGCTACCGCAGACAAATGTGCTGCTGCCCATCTTTTTCTTTTACCCTGGGAAAAATGCTTTTTCAACAGAAATCGCACCGGTTGGCAATTGTAATTTCACCTACGTCTTGTCCTGTTTCTGCTATCACCTTATTCACATGCTTTTGTACTGCTTACCCGTTTTTTTGCACGTTCCTGTCCTGATTCTCTTTGCCTCGCCCTGGTTCCTTTGGTTTTACCTATTTCTCTGACCTTTTTGTTGCTATTTTCGCTTCTCCTCTCGTGGCGCCCATGCCTTTTCGGGTGTGGGCGTTAATTTCGTGCCATACACTTGGCCATCTTTACCTTTTCCAGCCAATCCTATGGCTAACCCTTTCCTTATTTCCTGCGCTTATTCGTGGAACCCATGCCTTTCCCGGTATGGGCGTTATTTTCCTGCCAACGCCGTGGCCATGTTTTCCTTTTCCAGTCGGCCTTGTGGCTAACCTTTTTCCTTATTTCTGATGTTTCTTCGGGGGACCCATGCCTTTCCCAGCATGGGCGTTATTTTCCTGCCATACATGTGGCCATCTTTTCCTTTTCCAGTCAACCTTGTGGCTAACCTTTTCGTTATTTTCGGTGCGTATCCATGGAAACCATGCCTTTCTCGGTATGGGCCATACACCTGGCCATTTTTTCCTTTCCCTGTCAGCCTCGTGGCTAACCTTTTTATTTTCCGGAGCTTTTATTTGTGGAACCCATATCTTTCCCGGTGTGGGCGTTATTTTCCTGCCCTCTCTGCGGCCATATTCTCCTTTTTCCGATGCTTATTCGTGTAAGCTTAATGGACACTTTGGCATTCCCCCTTTCCTGCCCTTCTTCTTATGCTCCATGCTCCCTGCTATGTTTTCCCGCTATCTCCTCTGCCACCCCTTTTGCACCGTTGGTGGTCTGCTACTTTGCTACTCTGCCGTCCTCTCTGTGTCCTCTATTGACTGCCCCACAGGTTCTGTTCCCCTGACCTTAAATGATTCCTTGTCGTTATTATCCTATCCTGATGTTGTACCTGTCTTTGCTTCTATCGTTATTTTCCCATTATGCCTGTTGCCCTCCTGACCCGTGGACCCTGTGGTCTCCTTTCTCTTTTAATCCGTTAACCCGTTTGAACATTTCTATTTGTTCAACGGCTGGGATTTGTAGGTGCCCCCTGTTCTCCCCAGTTCTACCTCCTACCTGATTTTCCCCTTGGCCCCATATCATTTAGAGAAAAGGACCAGCAGGAGAGAGAGTGAGAAGAGGAGGTTAAAGTCCACACAGAAAGTTGGAGAATTGAAAGAGGGAGGAAGAGGTGATACCAAAAAGAGGGATTTGGGAGGGAGGAAAGATAAGAGGAATAGTAGAAATGAGTAAAGTGGAGGAGTGAAGGTCACAGTGGGACTCCGAGAGTGTGATAGACAGCACTAGGACTGCTGTCCAAAGAGGGAGTTCTGAGAGGAAGAGTACAAGTGCAGTGGTGCACAAAGTAAAACCCCACCACTGGCAATCCGAAGAGGCAAACAAAATGAGAGAAGGTTCATAGGGGCAGGTAGCTAAACCGGTGGTGCCACAGCTAGAGAGACACCAAGCTGAAGGTACAAAAAAGGTGGCAACCACTGCTGGCCTTTGCCAAGATACTGGCAAGGGCACATACCCCAGAAAACAGAAGGAGAACATCTATCTGGAAGCTAGAATGCAGATGATGGTGTGAAGAGCAAGCTCATGATTTAAACAGGAGATAGAAAGCTCTAGTCAACAGTTATCAACATTAAACACATAACTGGTCAAAAAATTAATCAATTCGTAATTTATTAAGTCTTAAAACGCTCGCTGCCGGACAGTTAGCGTCTAAAAGCATTTACAAGCTAACTGTCCGGCGGCGAGCGTGTAGCGTCCCAAACCACGGACTATTTTTCCAGGCCTGCACTCTTAAAGACTCGTATGAGAGGGGCAGTGAAGAAACAGAAGGTCGTTCCTCAGATCGATGGCCGTCTCTTTTTCCCTATTCAATCGAGTGATTCACACCTTATAGGTGGTTCAGCAGAATAACTCTAGCAAAGAGCTAGATTGACGGTTTCAAGCCCTCTCCTTATCATTCAATTCGAAACTACAAATAAGGAGACTTGATACTCCTAGGATTTTCTACAGGTGAATCTTGGGCATGCAAGTTCAGATGTGGATAGCTAGATCGGCAGCATGCAACATTGGCATGCAGGTTGAAATGTGGCTGGCTAGATCCGCAGTGTGTAACAAACGCATGACTGTTCAGATGCAGCAGGCTTGATCAGTAATGTGCAACATGAGCATGCGCTTTCAGATGTGGCTAGCTAGATCAGTAGCACATACCATGGGCATGCATGTTGAGATGCTGCTAGCTAGATCAGTAGCATGCAACATGGGCATGTATGTTCAGATGCGGCTTGCTAGATCAGTAGCATGCAACATGGGCATGCGTGTTTAGATGCGGCTTGCTAGAGCAGTAGCATGCAGCATGGGCATGTGTGTTCAGATGTGGCTAGCTAGATCAGTAGTATGCAACATGGGAGTGCATGTTCAGATGAAGGTTGCTAGATCATTTGCATGCAACATGGGCATGCATGTTTAGATGCGCCTTGCTAGAGCGGCAGCATGTAACATGGGCATGCATGTTCAGATGTGTCTAGCTAGATCATTAACGTGCAACATGGGCATGCTTGTTCAGATGTGCCTAGCTAGATCGGTAGTGTGCAACATTGGCATGTGTTTCAGATGCAGTTTCTTAAGTGTAGTAGCATGCAATATGGGCATACATGTTTAGATGCAGTTAGCTACATCAGTAGTGTACAACATGGGCATGCATGTACAGATGCGGCTAGCTAGCTAGATCATTAATGTGCAACATGGGCATGCATGTTCCGATGTGGCTAGCTAGATCGGTAGTGTGCAACATAGGCATGCATTTCAGATGCAGCTAGCTACATCAGTAGTGTACAACATGGCCATGCATGTACAGATGCGGCTAGCTAGCTAGATCATTAATGTGCAACATGGGCATGCATGTTCCGATGTGGCTAGCTAGATCGGTAGTGTGCAACATAGGCATGCATTTCAGATGCAATTTTCTAGAGTAGTAGCATGCAATATGGGCATATGTGTTCAAATGCAGCTAGCTAGATCACTAGCATGCAACATGGGCATGAGTCTCACATGCAGCTTACTAGATCAGTAGCCTGCAACATGGGCATGTGTGTTCAGATGTGGCTAGCTAGATCAGTAGCATGAAACATGGGCATGCATGTTCAGATGTGGCTAGCTAGATCAGTAGCATGAAACATGGGCATGCATGTTCAGATGCGGCTAGCTAGATCAGTAGCATGCAACATGTGCATGCATGTTCAGATGAGGTTTTCTAGATCAGTAGCGTGCAACATGGGCATGCGTGTTCAGCTGCAGCTAGTTAGATTGGTAGTGTGCAACATGGGCATGCATGTCAGATGCAGTTTGCTAGAGCAGTAGCATGCAACATGGGCATGCATGCTCAGATGCAGATTGGAAATCCGTAGCGTGCAACATGGGCATGCATGTTCAAATATGGCTAGCTAGATCAGTAGTGTGCAACATGGGCATGCGTGTACAGATGTGGTTAGCTTGATCAGTAGTTTGCAACATGGGCATGCATGTTTATATGCGGCTAGCTAGATCAGTAGCATGCAACATGCGCATGCATGTTCAGATGCGGGTAGCTAGATCGGTAGTGTGCAGCATAGGCATGCATGCCAGATGCAGTTTGCTAGATCAGTAGCATGCAACAAGAGCATGCCTGTACAAATGTGGCTGACCAGATCCATAGCATGCAACATTTTGTGAACTTGCATGGACAAGGTCAAGTGTTGCAGAATAAAAAAAATGTATTATTTCCCTATTAAATTAGTATGCCAAATTATGTATAGTGGCTACAAGCACTCAATACGTGTTTGAAAATAATGTATTTAAGCCTATATATCATAAGACGAATTTCTATTTTTCTGTTGATATAACATTTTGCAGTCCTAAGCCAATAATTGTGTTGTAAAATAATACAGGAAAAATGATACTCTCTATTACAAAGAATTCTTTTTGACCCATAGTCAAACTTCTGTGCGGATAATGTGACCTCCTTGAAGGTGTGAATCTCAAAATACCGATGGGTAACAATACGAACATTGCTTTTCCTGATTAAAACGAGACAGTGGCAGATGTCCAAAATCTCGAAATCTCGCAAGAAATAAGAGCCCCCTTGTCCCGACCTGCAGAACCGTTGCCAGCGCCTTCCTCCCAAAAATGTTCTGCAGTTTCCCGAAAGTGCAGAGGAAGTAAGTGCTCCAATTTGCTGCAGCTGTGTTTGCGTCGATGTATGTGTTGGAGTGAGATGCGCTGACATGTCTTCTTAGAATGACACCTTGGGAAAGCCACACGTTTCAAGTGTTGGATACACCAGCTCTTTAGACGCAGGCTGCGGCAGATGGGCAAGTGAGAACATTTCAATATGCGATCTCACACTACACAATGAGTGCAGTGCACCACTGGAAACACATTTGATGGAGAGCAAAATCTTTTTATATCTTTTTTTTCAGCCAGCTTAACTAAAAGTACATTCCACACGAAAGGTGTTACCCTCGAACTGATGCCTACTGTACAAAAAAGTGATTCGGAATGTAGCGCAGCCTGGGACTGTGAACCATTTACTTACTAACTTCAAGTAACGTTTGGCTTTTAAACTGATGTTGTTAAGGTTTGTTTTCTTTTAGACGTGATGGGCACAGTCAGTGTCGGACTGGCCTATAGCGTAATAGGCCCATGGCCGAACCAAAATCACAAAATGCTGGCGTGTGACTGTTTTTTTGGCCACAGTGGGCCACTTTTATGGCCAATTTGGGCCAGTTTGTTAATTCACTCTATGGCTAATAGTTTTGACAAGTGTTGCTGAATAAATATTATTTAAAAAGCACTATCTGGGGGGGGTGCTGTTGCGCACATCGTAGATGGCTGCCTGAAGAGGGAGCTCCGGCCAGAGGACAAATCCTGATTAAATTAATCCTTCCAGGGTCTACCCAGACACTGTAGGTGTTACAAATCAGCATTAGGAAGGTCCGCAGCATACACCCTGGTAAAATTGGGTGAATCTGTGGGAGAATCGAGGAGATATCCGCACTGAAACTTGGAGCAGCCTCGAGGCATTCGTGTTGCTGGCCTCCAGCTCCACAACAAATCAACGACGAGCAGAAGAAGAAAACCTGAGGAGGGCCGCGTGGGGGAAGGGGCGGAAGAGCCATAACACAGCATCAGGGTACCGTGGGAAGGCAAGTGAACTGCAGGCGGCTGTCCCCCTCTCCCCGGAGTGATACACCCACTGTGAGCAGCCCGGCGTGGGAGCGAAGCGGACCTACAAGTGGTGAGGACGGAGACGCCCGAGGATGGGAGCAGCTGCGACGGTAACGGTAGCAGACACGCAGCTCCCTGCTCCGAGCTGCGGTCCAGGCTAGGCCGTTGCAGTCCTATACGCGGCACTGCGGCGGTGGGGAGACACGAGCGCCTGCCGGACCTGGCTACTTGGGCTGCCTATGAGGGTAATACTCTCGTGGCTCCATAGACTGAGTAGTGTGGGCACCCTGTCGCTCTTATTCCTATTACCCTATTCCCCCGAAAGAATAGTACAGACAGGTTTTTGCTTGTGGAAAAATTATAGGCCGTAGGCTTATTTATTTTCTACAGAAAATAACACCAAATAATAATCATAACAAACACAGGATAACACCAACTCGCTTTTTGGGCACTTCGTGTCCAGGGGTTGTGGATGCCCAGCCTTCTCCTCGGCTCGTCTTAGTTACCCTGGGGCATCCGTTCCTGGACACGTGCCGCCGCCTACGACTTTCTTCTACCGTGTACCGAAGAAAGTACTCGGCGTTCCTGTTCCTTGTTCTGTCTCCTTTCCTTGCCTTTTTTCTGCTGGGTGGGTTGGGTGGCAAAACGTTTCCTTCTCCCCCTTTTCCAGGCCCTAGGAGCTTACCCGAGTGAGGTGAGCTCCTTGCCTGGTTGTGCCTAAACTGCATTTGCTTGGGGTACTTATACCCCCCTGGCCCTTTGTTGTCCCTCTGAGGGGGCCGGACCTCCTCCTGCCCCCCTGTTGCTTTCCTCACACCTTTCCCCCATCGTGTGGGGTTTCCCTAGCAACGCTGAGGGTGGGGGCGCCGCTTGGCTGCCCCTCCCCTTGTATTTCGCGCCGTTCTGTTTCCCCCACCCTGCGCCTAACCCCCCAGCCCCTCCATCGTGCCGTACTTTGTACTGCACGGGGCCTGGGGCATAGGCTGAGTAGTGTGGGCACCCTGTCGCTCTTATTCCTATTACCCTATTCCCCCGAAAGAATAGTACAGACAGGTTTTTGCTTGTGGAAAAATTATAGGCCGTAGGCTTATTTATTTTCTACAGAAAATAACACCAAATAATAATCATAACAAACACAGGATAACACCAACTCGCTTTTTGGGCACTTCGTGTCCAGGGGTTGTGGATGCCCAGCCTTCTCCTCGGCTCGTCTTAGTTACCCTGGGGCATCCGTTCCTGGACACGTGCCGCCACACCTGAGTGGGTGCCGCCTCGGCCGCTCAGGTCCCCCCAAAAACGCGCTCCTAACTGCATCCTCGCGCTGCTAGGCTCTAAAAATATTATCTGAAAAATGTCCCCTCCCTTTGCTGGATAGTTTTATGCCGTTTTGGTGGGGCCTCTCCGGAGTGTTCTGTGATAAGCCATGCTTAAAAAACTGGGGCCCTGTATTCCTACAATAACCTTCCACTGCCCTGTTTCGCTTTTTCCTTGTAGTTTCAATGGCATGCCTCCTGCGCGCCCCGTACCAGACTCTGCGTGTAAATATCTCAGAAATTTCGGTTTCCCACCGGCAATGAGCTATAGCCCTTGATGACTCGCACATGTTGCGCATCAATTCGCCCCTGTTTGTTTTGGCCAGGTCACTACCCCCAAGGTGGATTACCTCAACCCCCCCAACCTTCTTTGCGCCTTTCGCTCCCAGGCCTCCTGCCCATGCTGAAGTGTCTGACCCTGTTCAGAACGGGTGGGTCCCAAACTCCACTGCATCTCACCCTGCTTTTGCAATCTCGCCCAACCCTTCATTGCATTTTTTATCCGTGTGCTATTTGTCGGGTCCGACACCCCGACCACCTTTGTGGTATATGCTACCGCAGACAAATGTGCTGCTGCCCATCTTTTTCTTTTACCCTGGGAAAAATGCTTTTTCAACAGAAATCGCACCGGTTGGCAATTGTAATTTCACCTACGTCTTGTCCTGTTTCTGCTATCACCTTATTCACATGCTTTTGTACTGCTTACCCGTTTTTTTGCACGTTCCTGTCCTGATTCTCTTTGCCTCGCCCTGGTTCCTTTGGTTTTACCTATTTCTCTGACCTTTTTGTTGCTATTTTCGCTTCTCCTCTCGTGGCGCCCATGCCTTTTCGGGTGTGGGCGTTAATTTCCTGCCATACACTTGGCCATCTTTACCTTTTCCAGCCAATCCTATGGCTAACCCTTTCCTTATTTCCTGCGCTTATTCGTGGAACCCATGCCTTTCCCGGTATGGGCGTTATTTTCCTGCCAACGCCGTGGCCATGTTTTCCTTTTCCAGTCGGCCTTGTGGCTAACCTTTTTCCTTATTTCTGATGTTTCTTCGGGGGACCCATGCCTTTCCCAGCATGGGCGTTATTTTCCTGCCATACATGTGGCCATCTTTTCCTTTTCCAGTCAACCTTGTGGCTAACCTTTTCGTTATTTTCGGTGCGTATCCATGGAAACCATGCCTTTCTCGGTATGGGCCATACACCTGGCCATTTTTTCCTTTCCCTGTCAGCCTCGTGGCTAACCTTTTTATTTTCCGGAGCTTTTATTTGTGGAACCCATATCTTTCCCGGTGTGGGCGTTATTTTCCTGCCCTCTCTGCGGCCATATTCTCCTTTTTCCGATGCTTATTCGTGTAAGCTTAATGGACACTTTGGCATTCCCCCTTTCCTGCCCTTCTTCTTATGCTCCATGCTCCCTGCTATGTTTTCCCGCTATCTCCTCTGCCACCCCTTTTGCACCGTTGGTGGTCTGCTACTTTGCTACTCTGCCGTCCTCTCTGTGTCCCCTATTGACTGCCCCACAGGTTCTGTTCCCCTGACCTTAAATGATTCCTTGTCGTTATTATCCTATCCTGATGTTGTACCTGTCTTTGCTTCTATCGTTATTTTCCCATTATGCCTGTTGCCCTCCTGACCCGTGGACCCTGTGGTCTCCTTTCTCTTTTAATCCGTTAACCCGTTTGAACATTTCTATTTGTTCAACGGCTGGGATTTGTAGGTGCCCCCTGTTCTCCCCAGTTCTACCTCCTACCTGATTTTCCCCTTGGCCCCCTACTCATCTCCTAGCTCAGTTTTCATTATCCCTGTGGGTGGCGTCGTTGGCCTGATGCCCTTTGCAGTACTACGATCTCCCCTACAATTCTCGCATCCGTGGCTGGGTTTGCATTCCTTTCCCCAGTCGCCTGGTATCCCAATCTTGGTATGTTACAAATGCCACCCCGTCTACTGGGTATTTCTGTAAACTAACACAGGACAATCTTTGGAAAGCCACCATCCTATTATAGAAAAGTCCTTGCTACTAGTGCCTCTTTTTTTTTTTTTTTTTTTCTTTTTTTCTTTTTTTTAAATAATCCCTTCTCATCCTCCTCATGTCCTCTACTGATACGTTTTGACCTCTCTTTTGACAATTCATTAATGAAAATTATCAGTGCATTCTTTTCTCCATGTTTTCTCCTTCACCTTCTCATCAATATACCATGCTTGCGTCTTCATGGACCGGCCTTGGGTGTCCTTACCGACTGATGGGCCTGCCATATTTCGACGTTACTGCTTCTGCCTCTTGCGCTTCTTATCCTTCCTTCCACGGGTTCTGGGCGACTTACCCTGAGCCGTGCTGCATGCCTTTAACCTTTTTTCCATTTTTCCCCCCAACTCTGTTACCCCTTTTCACCGTACCTTTCCTTTGCTTCCTTAACAGCGCCTCCGGCTGCTCCTGTGCCCCTCTTGGGTCTTCTCTCGACTTCCTTTGGCCTTGTGTCATTCCATCTTCCTCTTCGCTGCTGCTGGACTCCTCTAGCAGCAAAGGCGACCTTGCCCTTGCCTTTTCATCCTTATTCATTACATCGAGCACCCATTGTGCTCCATGCTCCAAGGTTCTGGGCGACTTACCCTGAGCCGTGCTGCATGCCTTTAACCATTTTTTACAATTTATTTATTTATTTATTATTATTTTTTTTTTCCCCAACTCTGTTATCCCTTTTCACGATACCTTTCCTTTGCCTCCTCAACGGTGCCTCCGACTGCTCCTGTGCCCCTCTTGTGTCTTCTCTCGACTTCTTTTGGCCTTGTGGTATTCCATCTTCCTCTTCGCTGCTGTTGGACTCTTCTAGCAGCAAAGGCGACATTGCCCTTGCCTTTTCATCCTTATTCATTACATCACGCACCCCTTGTGCTCCATGTTCTTTCTCAATTTTCTTGGCCCATTCGCTGCAAACATGTTCTCTTCCTGCCCTTACTTCTGTCATCCTGTGTGACTTGCCTCAGACTTTGCTCTGATTTTTTGCCTCCGAACTGTTAATTTCTTCTCCTCTCCGTCGAGTAATGTGTTGGCACGCAAAAATCCTCGTGTGCCGAGTCGCCTGCCGTGCTTTTGCTTGTTTCCCGTGCTTGTGGCACATGAAGCGTTAATTGTGCCCTGCCCCTGCGCTGGATTCTTGCGCTTTTTTGGCCCTTTCGCCTCTCAATTGTTTTTCGTCAGGTGCTTACTTGCTTCCTGGATCCGGCACGTTGCCCCTGTCCTAATCGTTGTTTTAATCCGGCACGTACTTTGCATCCTGCTAAGTCGGCGGGTTACCCACGGGACAACCTGTACCCGTTCACAAATTCCGCTCACATGTTTAAAAATAAACAGTTTCCTATTTTCCCCTTTGCCACATCTCTGCCAAAAAGAAATTGCCCATGAGATTCCAGACATTGACTTAGAACTCAGGTCTCCAGCATTCCTGGACCAAGCACTTACCACTTGAGCCACTGCTGCTGTGCTAGTTTCAGGCTTGTCGCTTTAATGTTTACACGGCGTGTCCTTTGCCACGCCCCCTTGACGTAAACGCTTCTCCCGCCACCTTTTACTTTCGTTTCGTCCTTTCGCGGGTGCCGAAAACGCCTGCTTCTGTTCTCGGCTCTCCTTCTCGTGTCAGCCGCGTTGCCCGGCCTCTTCCGCTTCTTCAGCCGGTTACGCTGCAGCTCCGGATTCCCTGGCTCGATGACGATGCTTCCTCTTCTTGCCGCCCTGGGTCCTGCTCTTCCCCAATGACTGCCGTCCTCTTCTGCTCCTCCAGCCGGTTACGCTGCGGCTCCGGATTCCCTGGCTCGACGACGATGCTTCCTCTTCTTGCCGCCCTGGGTCCTGCTCTTCCCCAATGACTGCCGTCCTCTTCTGCTCCTCCAGCCGGTTACGCTGCGGCTCCGGATTCCCTGGCTCGACGACGATGCTTCCTCTTCTTGCCGCCCTGGGTCCTGCTCTTCCCCAATGACTGCCGTCCTCTTCTGCTCCTCCAGCCGGTTATGCTGCGGGGAATGGCTCGAAGACGATGGTTCCTCTTCTCCCCGGGTCCCGCTCTTCACCGGTGTATGCCAAAGCCAAGCCGAGGTGGGTCCTCCTTCATCCGATCCTCCTTCACTCCGTACTTTCTGTCCAAAACGATGGTTTCCAAATTCTGAGTGGAAGTAGTTACGGAACGCAGGTCATGCTGATAGGTTGCAGAGAAAGACGCCGCTTGAGTGCTTCTGACAATCAAGCCCGCAGAGGCAGAATTGACAGGGCACCAGGAAAAGGAATACGCACCAGCCCGCAGAGGCAAAACGTTTCCTTCTCCCCCTTTTCCAGGCCCTAGGAGCTTACCCGAGTGAGGTGAGCTCCTTGCCTGGTTGTGCCTAAACTGCATTTGCTTGGGGTACTTATACCCCCCTGGCCCTTTGTTGTCCCTCTGAGGGGGCCAGACCTCCTCCTGCCCCCCTGTTGCTTTCCTCACACCTTTCCCCCATCGTGTGGGGTTTCCCTAGAAACGCTGAGGGTGGGGGCGCCACTTGGCTGCCCCTCCCCTTGTATTTCGCGCCGTTCTGTTTCCCCCACCCTGCGCCTAACCCCCCAGGCCCTCCATCATGCCGTACTTTGTACTGCACGGGGCCTGGGGCATACTACGTGGAGGTGACAACGATCCGTGAGCTGCAGTGAGGAGGGACTCGGGGCACGGAGGCTCCCACACACGAACTGAGCAAAGAGGCGACATCAGAGGGACACAGTAAGTGAAGCAGGATGCAAGGGCCCCTACCAACACAAATATAGAGGGGAAGGTGCCTGGTAGAATAAATACTGCCATTGTGAAGTAAAGTTGGAAGAGGTGAAGTGGCACAGGCAGAAACTGGGGTAATCACAGGGCAAGTGGACGCCATTACCATAGCACAAGGAAAGTTAATTAAGACGGCTGATTACCGAAAAATATTGGAAGAAACTTGCCGGTAAACAAAGATATTTGGACTGTAAGCTGCTATTGTGCAACAGCCGTGTGCACCGGAACAGGTTTTGTGTGCCTTCCTGCTGAAGCACCTCCCTCACGCCATACTACAAAATGGCAGAACGTGCAAGGGTGCCCTTATCCAAAACTCACACTTGTGCCAGCCACACTGATATAGGGGTGCAGCAACTGGTAGGGGGCGCTGCACATAGTAGGGGAAGATCCTAAGAGAACTGGAGGTACACATCCTGCACCAAGGACATATGAATGTGACATACCCTCTCCCCAAAAAGGAAACCTCATCTATTACTAGTACGTGGGAGAACACAGTCCACTACTCAGTGAATAACCGCACTACACGGGCTGCCATGAAAAGTAGGGCACAGGAGGGAAAAAAACAGGCCCTATGGACTCCTTTGCCAGCTCCCAGCCCCTCGGGCTGAGCAACACCACGCCACATGCGTCAGACAGCCAGGTAGAGGACCCGATAAATCCGAGGGAAGACCGCCTGGCGACGCTAGTGCAAAATGGATTCATTGCGGTCAATGTCAAATTGGACGACATAGTCGCAACCTTCGGCTCTTTGAAAGCGCGGGTTGAAAAAGAAAGTACATGCATTACGGGGCCGAAAATAGGATGAGCACAAATGAAGATACGATTTCCCAACATAGCCGAGACATAGCAAAGCTCAAATTCCGACCTACACAAAGCTCAAAACAAGTGCGAAGATTTGAAATCAAGGTCAAGGAGAAACAACATCCGGATTGTTGGAGTATCAGAGTCTTTCTGTAAAGGCCATAAGGAAAGACATGTGGAAAACCTTCTGAAAACTCTCCTAGGAGCAGAATCCTTTTCGGACCGCTTCCTTGTTGAGAGAGCCCACCGAACCCTAGCACCACCCCCGAAACGGGGCACGCCACTATAATAGCTCACCTCCTTAACTTTAGGGATAGAAATACGATCCTATGATTATCTAGAGAAAAAGGTACCCTACAACATGAGGAAAGTAGAATACATATATGCACAGACTTTTCAGCTACTATCCAAGCCTATGAAGAAGGTCCTATGAACCAGTATAAAAGCAGATCCGAATGCGCAATGTGCCCTATGCCTTAATTTTCCCGGCAAAAATGAGGATCCAATAGGGGGGCAGAGCTCATTTATTTGAGAATCCGACTGAGGCCATGGCATATGTTGAGGCCTCCATCCCTCTACCGCCCCCCCGAGATCGAGCAGCAGACCAAAATGCGAGGCCAAGACCTGGAGCTGAGAGACAAGACTCTTCGGATTAACTAAAGTTGTGCAATATATCCTTTTCTTTTAGTACTATTGAATGCATGTTTAAATGGTAGACACTGAGGAATGCTTATGTGTAACAGGGTTGTGACCCTCTGTTGAGGGCAGCCAAGGGGCTGCAATGAGTGACCTTCAGGAAAGTTCCTCGGTTAAGGCGATGCCCACTGGAAGGGTTTTGAGAGTTGTGGGTCAGCATTATCGAGCTGGGGGAGTTGATGCGGGGTGGGGGATATTAACAAAGATTGACAAGCTCTGTTAGGCCCTATAGGGAGGGAGGGGAGAAGTTTGGATTTTGGGATCCAGTTGAAGGGATCCAATATGTTAAAACGTGTGGTCACGCTGCTGCACACAGTACATGCTTACAGATCATGGAGATTAACGAAACTATAGCACAACATAGACATGGCAACGGCTAATGGGCTGTGGATAAAACTCCTTACATGGAATGTGTGGGGCCTCAACAATCAAGCTAAGTCAAGGAAGGTGGGGACATGTATCACTAGACATCACCCCTAAATTGTCATGGTACAAGAAACACACGCGCTCCGGAGGTAAACGCAGAGATCCTTCGAAAATGGGGGCAACAAAGATACTTTACAAAATACTCGACTCAGGCAAGAGGAGTCCTCACACTTGTGCACCCTTCCATAGGTTTCCAATTCGAAAAGAACAAAATTGACCCACAGGGGCGGTATGTAATAGTGTGGGGTAATATCACTGAAAAGGAGATTGTGCTTGTAAATACATGTGCTCCTAATATTGATGACCCTGACTTCTACACACATGTTGTACATGAAATAGGCCCTTGGGGGAACGAGCAAATAATGTGGGGGGAGGGTGACTTCAACACCATTCATGATGTCTCTCTGGACCGCTCGACTACCAAACACTGAGCTCCTACTAAGGCATCCACCACGATATCACACATCCTATCACAAATGTCCATGGTGGACGCCTGGAGGACACTGCACTCACAAACAAGGCAATACTCCTTCTATTCCTCTGTACATGACACCGAATCCCACATAGACTATTAGTTGATATCCACTACGCTTATGTCATGATGCCTACCTCCAAGGAGCCAGGTCCGACCCAGCAACCCCAGAGGCAGGCATCATTCCCCCCAGGGAAGTGCCAGCGGACCCAAGCTGGGGCCCTTTGGACACAGTCCTGGCGCCTTAGGCGCCAGGCTCATGTTGGACCCATGTCCTGGCACCTTAGGCGCCAGGCTCATAAAGCTAGACATGTGTTCAAGTGTTTTAATGTGCACTTACCTGATGCAGACCATGCTGCTACATCCAGGCCCTCTTGAGGCCTGAGTGGAACTGCTTTACCTGTGGGACTACTTTCCACCTGGGTGTGGTCGGGGAAGGATACATACCTGATCGGTGGAAGGATACATGCCTGGAACTTCTTCCAAAGCTATTTAAACCACGCCCGATCAGCAACTTACGCTTCGCGTTGTTCTGCTCCTCGCAGCTGGACGCTCACCGTGTCAGCACCTGCATCTGGACTTCAGCCACGCCTGTCAGCATCCTGGGTCGCCTGCAAAGGGAGATAAGAGAGAATTGGAGAGAAAGAAGACCTTACCTGCTAAAGCTGCATCACGGGGACATCACACCGACTATCCTGAAAGGGAAGACATCATTTTAAAAGCATTTTGCTTCGATCGCTGCAGCGCTGCATTTCACTCACCTTTCCTGGGCGCCTCCATCTTCAGCCGCGATCATCCGGATCCGCACCCTCTTCCCAGAGCCTAGAGAGAAAAGACAAGAAAACAAGGTGAGAGAAGGAAGGGAAATAGGAAAAGCTCAGTTTCCTTCTAAGACTTACCTGTTGGGTCATTCCCATTTCATTTCGGGTCCTGCCGCTTCCTGGCATTCCGGACCCCGGCCCCAATGGGGAAAAAAGACAAAGACATTGAATGAGCGAATGCAAAGAAATTACCTGAACGCTCATCCAGAACTTACACTTCGGGTCGGCGCCATATCTCCGGCATTCCGAACCCCGGCCCCTAAGGGGAAAAAGACATAAGCATTAGCGCTTGCTGCAATAAGACAATCAACATTATTATTAAGCTTGAACTTTTGAACTTGCAACAGAACTCTTACAGCGCCTCACCTGAATAGTCAAGCTTATTTTGAACTCCCATCAAACCTCAATCCAGTGAAGTAACTGGGTTTCAACGCGCCCCTGCATCAAAAGCAGGATGGAGAACTCATCCTTTCAGACCTTAAGGTGAGACTTCACAGGGAATCGTGGAAGGGTATCGAGGAGGGGAGTGGGAGGCTTGAGCTTTATTCCGTCAGTAGGTAATACTCCCTTTTCACGCACAGGGGAATATTCCTGCGAGCCAGAAAAGCCAGAGTAGAGGGGCTCTTCCTGTCCATCATCAGAGTCCTGCACTTCACCATTGAAGAAGCATCAGCACTCGAAGCCAGACCTGCGCCTCCGTGGGAATCAGATCAGCGTGACAGAACGCGAAGCCTACCCACAATTTCCCACCCGGGCACTATGGAGACTTCCGAGACAGATCAGCTGGCCCAGCTTTTGGGGGATTTACGGGCAGAAGTGCGCTCAGCCCGCCAGGAGACTAACGCTCTCAAAAGAGAACTGATCCTATCCAAGGAAAGAACTGATGACCTGGCCAAAAGGTTATTGCAGGCCCAGGCAGGACACACTCCTTTACCTAATTCCGGAGGTACTTCCACATCAATGGGTTTGAATAACCCGGTACACATCAATCTACCTGGACACATGCCTTTGGCCCCGCCTGAACTTTTTGCGGGGGATCCCAAGAAATATGCCGTCTTTATGAACCAATGTCGTTTACACTTTCTATGCAGACCCGGGGCCTTCCCTAACGACCAGACCAAGGTAGCCTTTATACTATCTTACCTCAGTGGCAGTGCTGCCGATTGGTCTATTCCATTGGTAAATCAGGATGATCCCATTCTCCAGGATTTTCAGGGTTTCCAGGCCAGCATGGAAAGATTGTTTGCTCGACACTCTCAAGGACAGGCCCTTGATAACGAACTGCTATCCTTACGACAAGGTTATCAGGATCTCCTGTCCTACGTTGCCACCTTTAATAGACTGGTTGTGGAAACTGGATGGGCAGAAAACCAAAGGATCACATTGTTTCATCGAGGCCTGCGCGGAGAGCTTAAGGATGTTCTAGCTCAGATAGTAGATCCACCCCAGGTCTGCACAGACTACATAGACTTGGTGGTTCAACTTGATCACAGACTTCAAAATAGAAAAGCAGATCGGTTCAAGTACGAAACCCGAGTACCGATCAAAACCCACGCAAACTACCGACGTATCCGAAGCTATGCAAATCGGCGGTGTTAAAGGACCATTAACGCAGAAGGAACGAGAGAGAAGGCGGCAAATGCAACTTTGTCTGTATTGCGGGACTTGCGGTCACTTTCTTCGAAATTGTCCGATTAAACCACCTAAGAAGGTGGTTGGAGCCACTGATAACGATTTATTGACACCTGATTCGGGAAACGACCTAGCCCGACAAGTGTAGGGGTCCGCTTGCCGAGCTTGAAAACAAACTCTTTGACCTCGCATTTTGTCATGCCAATGGTGCTCGTGGACCCAAAACAGCCTCAGCAGTTGCATGCTGTAAAAGCATACATCGACAGTGGAGCTATTGGAAACTACATAGACCGTGAATTGGCTTCCAGGATTAAGCTCCCTCTCCGCCCGAAAGTAACCCAAGATGTCATTACTACAGTAGGTGGAACCGAAATAGCCTCAGGGCCTGTAACGCATTCCACTGTTGAAATGACACTGGTGGGTCAGGATGGACATCGGGAAGCAATCGTGTTTGATGTGATCAAGGCCCCACAATTTCAAGTAATTCTTGGAATTCCTTGGTTAGAAACACATAATCCCAGAATCGACTGGCGAGCAAAGAAGATAAGTTTTCCTGATTGTGAACCAACTTGTTATCCAAGAAATCCAGTTATGGGCCTAGCCTCAGCAACTTCCACCCCTGTACAGCTACCGTCAGAATACCAAGAATTCCAAGACGTTTTTCAGAAGGAACAGGCTAACACGTTACCTCCCCATCGGTCTTATGATTGCCAAATCGATCTGGTACCCAATGCTCAACTACCTTGTAGTAGGATTTATGCTCTTACGGAACTTGAGAACCTGCATTTGCGTCAGTATTTAGATCAGTACCTAGCCAATGGTTTTATTCGCCCGTCCAAGTATCCTGTCTCCTCAGCTCTGTTCTTCGTGCCGAAAAAAGAGGGCGACCTTAGAACATGTATAGACTATCGCGCCCTAAATCAAATAACGATTAAGAATCGTTATCCTCTGCCCCTGATCCCGAGCTTATCGACCAGGTGAAAGACGCTTGTGTGTACACCAAGTTAGATCTCCGAGGAGCTTATCATCTGGTGCGTATAAAAGAAGGCGACGAATGGAAGACTGCATTCCGAACCAAATTTGGGCTCTTCGAATATCAGGTGATGCCCTTCGGTTTGTGCAATGCACCTGCCGCCTTTCAGTACTTTATGAATGATGTTCTTTGGGAACTTATCGATGTCTGTGTCATTGTTTATATTGACGACATTCTGGTGTACTCTTCTTCAGAATCCGATCACAGAAAACATGTTAGGGCAGTTCTTGAGAAATTGCGCCAGCACAGACTATTTGCAAAGCTCGAAAAATGCGTTTTTCATACCACAGAAGTTGAGTTTCTCGGATTCATTCTGACACCTCAAGGAGTCCGAATGGACTCACGAAAGGTGGACGCCATCCTCAAATGGCCATCTCCTAGCTCGGTGAAGGGAGTTCAGAGCATGCTCGGCTTCGCCAATTTCTATCGAAGATTCATTCCGGAATTTTCCCGAACAGTCTAACCCATCACAGCTCTCCTAAAGAAAAACAAATGCTTTGAATGGACTCTTGGGGCCGAACAAGCCTTTCAGGACCTGAAAACCAAATTCACCTCTGCACCTGTATTGAAGCACCCACACCCAGATCTCCCTTACATTGTGGAAACCGACGCATCCAGTTCGGCCATGGGAGCTGTCCTGTCGCAAAGAGACCCGGAAACTAACCAACTACACCCTGTGGCCTTTTGGTCCAGGAAATGTTCTCCTCCTGAAATCAACTACGCAATTACCGACAAGGAGTTACTGGCTATTAAATCTGCTTTCAAGGCTTGGCGTCACTACCTTCTCGGGGCAAGACACACCATCACCATAATTACGGACCACAGAAATTTACAATATTTAAAGACGGCCAAAGCTCAATCTTCACGACAACTCCGATGGGCTCTATTCTTTGCGGAATTTGATTTCGTAATTACCTATCGCCCTGGCTGCAAGAATGGTAAAGCGGACGCCTTATCCCGGATTGGCATGGAAGAACCCAAATCGAGTTTAGAACCTATGCCAATCATACCTGAACAAAGAATCTTAGGCCTAACTTCATTGCAAACTATTGAGGACATCCAAACGCAAGTAAAACAACTTCTAGACTCTTCAGCCTTACTGGAATGGAGTCAAAAGGGTCCTCATTACACCGTTAAGGATGATTTACCCTACTTCCAGGAGCGGTTGTTTCTGCCAAGTAAAGAATTGCAAGAACTTGTTATTACCCATCATCATGAATCATTAATGGAAGGACACCCTGGTATCGCTAAAACGGAGGAAGAAATCAAACGCCACTTCTGGTGGCCTTCTTGGAGAAAAGACATAAAGTCTTTTGTATTGTCTTGCGGAATTTGTGCCCAAAACAAGGGTCAAAAGAAAAGGCCAGCCGGCCTACTTCAACCCTTGGATATTCCACCGGCACCATGGCACACCTTGTCAATGGACTTTATAACTGACCTGCCTCCTTGTACTGGTTACAACACTATCCTTGTAATTGTGGATCTGTTCTCCAAAATGGCCCACTTTATCCCTTTAAAAGGTTTGCCTTCAGCTTCCACCTTGGCCAAGGAATTTCTGGAGAATATAGTTCGCATACATGGTTTTCCTTCCATATTAGTCTCGGATCGTGGAAATCAATTTATCTCCCATTTTTGGAAGAAATGTTGCCAACTAGCAGAAATAGATGTGCGGTTATCCACCAGCCACCATCCCCAGACCGACGGACAAACCGAAAGAACCAATCAGACTCTCGAGCAATATCTTCGGTGCATGTTACACCAATCCGAGTTAAATTGGAAAGACATCCTTTGGATCGCAGAATATGCATACAACAATTCAGTGCATTCTGGAACCGGACAAACTCTTTTTTATACTTTGTATGGTCACCATCCTCGGACCTCTGACCTAGATCCACCTCTGACCCTGGAAATGCCCGCAGTAAATCATCTGCATTCCACAATAACCCAAGCCTTCAAAGAAGCTGCAACTCATTTACAGCAAGCCAAGAAAAAGTATAAAGAAAATGCTGATTTGCACCGAAGTAAAACTCCTCCTTACCAAGTAGGAGACCAGGTATGGCTAGCAACGAAACATTTACCCCTCAAGGGCCCGCAAACCTTCAATCCCAGATTCATAGGACCTTATCCCATCAAGGCTATAATCAATCCCGTGGCCTTTAAACTGGATTTACTGTCTAACTTGCGTATTCATCCAGTTTTTCATGCATCACTTTTGAAGCCAGTACAACCAGGGACCCGACTGTCCAAGCCTCCAGACCCAGTTCAAATTGAAGGGGAATTAGAATTCGAAGTTAAAGACATTTTAGACTCCAAGGTGTTAAAGTCAAAACTCTTCTATCTTGTTGACTGGAAGGGATATGGACCTCAGGAGAGATCGTGGGAGCCTAGTAACCATGTTCACGCACCTCGATTAATACAAAGGTTCCACCAGAGATTTCCGAACAAGCCAAAACCCCCGGAGGGAACAACCTTGGGAGGGGCCTTGAGGGGGGGTACTGTCATGATGCCTACCTCCAAGGAGCCAGGTCCGACCCAGCAACCCCAGAGGCAGGCATCATTCCCCCAGGGAAGTGCCAGCGGACCCAAGCTGGGGCCCTTTGGACACAGTCCTGGCGCCTTAGGCGCCAGGCTCATGTTGGACCCCTGTCCTGGTGCCTTAGGCGCCAGGCTCATAAAGCTAGACATGTGTTCAAGTGTTTTAATGTGCACTTACCTGATGCAGACAATGCTGCTACATCCAGGCCCTCTTGAGGCCTGAGTGGAACTACTTTACCTGTGGGACTACTTTCCACCTGGTTGTGGTCGGGGAAGGATACATACCTGATCAGTGGAAGGATACATGCCTGGAACTTCTTCCAAAGCTATTTAAACCACGCCCGATCAGCAACTCACGCTTCGCGTTGTTCTGCTCCTCGCAGCTGGACGCTCACCGTGTCAGCACCTGCATCTGGACTTCAGCCACGCCTGTCAGCATCCTGGGTTGCCTGCAAAGGGAGATAAGAGAGAATTGGAGAGAAAGAAGACCTTACCTGCTAAAGCTGCATCACGGGGACATCACACCGACTATCCTGAAAGGGAAGACATCATTTTAAAAGCATTTCGCTTCGATCGCTGCAGCGCTGCATTTCACTCACCTTTCCTGGGCGCCTCCATCTTCATCCGCGATCATCCGGATCTGCACCCACTTCCCAGAGCCTAGAGAGAAAAGACAAGAAAACAAGGTGAGAGAAGGAAGGGAAATAGGAAAAGCTCAGTTTCCTTCTAAGACTTACCTGTTGGGTCATTCCCATTTCATTTTGGGTCCTGCCGCTTCCTGGCATTCCGGACCCCGGCCCCAATGGGGAAAAAAGACAAAGACATTGAATGAGCGAATGCAAAGACATTACCTGAACGCTCATCCAGAACTTACACTTCGGGTCGGCGCCATATCTCCGGCATTCCGAACCCCGGCCCCTAATGGGAAAAAGACATAAGCATTAGCGCTTGCTGCAATAAGACAATGAACATTATTATTAAGCTTGAACTTTTGAACTTGCAACAGAACTCTTACAGCGCCTCACCTGAATAGTCAAGCTTATTTTGAACTCCCATCAAACCTCAATCCAGTGAAGTAACTGGGTTTCAACGCGCCCCTGCATCAGAAGCAGGATGGAGAACTCATCCTTCCAGACCCTAAGGTGAGACTTCACAGGGAATCGTGGAAGGGTATCGAGGAGGGGAGTGGGAGGCTTGAGCTTTATTCCGTCAGTAGGTAATACTCCCTTTTCACACACAGGGGAATATTCCTGCGAGCCAGAAAAGCCAGAGTAGAGGGGCCCTTCCTGTCCATCATCAGAGTCCTGCGCTTCACCATTGAAGAAGCATCAGCACTCGAAGCCAGACCTGCGCCTCCGTGGGAATCAGGTGAGCGTGACAGCTTATGACCAAAATTAACAAATGCGAGATACACCCCTGTACCCTCTCAGACCACTCCCCAATATCTTTAGAAAGGGCACTTGGTGAAGTAAAACCCCCGGTAAGGAGGTGGAGAATGCCACCAGAGATTCTCAATGACCCATCTGTTGCAGATGCTCTGCATACTGAAGTAGAAGACTTCCTCAGACCCAACAGGGGGTCAGTTGACAAGAGTGCAACTATATGGGAAATCTTTAAGGTTTGGGTAAGGGGGATCTTAAGCTCTAAATCCACAGGCTCATTGAAGTCGGTCAGAACTGAATTGGCGGGGGTGGAAAAACACTTGGGAGAATTGGAATCACTGTATACTGCCACACATGAGGCCAAGATACTAGCGGACATTAATCGTAACCTACAAGAGTTCAATAAGCTGGCAAACCAGGAACTTCTGTAAATGGTGACACCCCTTAGGGCGCACCGATATTGCGAAGGGAATAGAGCAGGTCGCTCCACGGCGGACCTATTAAAGGCCGAACCTACACCATGCACCAATATCCAACATATTCACTGGTGACGGCAGTGTGATTACAAGTGAGGAATGTATCAATAATGAGTTTGCAAATTTCTATGCAGAGTTATACTCGAATCATGACTCGAAATCGACCAGTGAAATGGAAGAATACCTAGACACTATAATGCTCCCGAAACTTTGAATAGACAATAAACTGGCATTAGACCAACCCCTGACATTAGAAGAAATCTCTGAAGCTATAAAGTCACTGGCTAGTGGAAAGGCGCCGGGGTCAGACTGACTAAGAGCGGAGCTGTACAAGGAGTTGAATAGAGAACTAGCCCCAATACTACTGTTGGTGTGGGAGGAGGCAATAGAACTAGGAACCCTCCGGTGTCAATGAGGAAAGCCATAATTACGGTACTCTTGAAACCTAGACAATTGCCCCATGATATGTCCTCATACAGGCCCCTTCCCTTGATAAACTGAGATGTCAAAATATATGCTAAAGTGTTAGCCACAAGACTCTTACAAAATATGCCCATGCTGGTCCAACAAGATCAATGTGGATTCATCCCAACTAGGTCAACGGAACTGAATTTGCCGAGACTATTCGGGGTCATGGCCCAGATAAAACCGGAAGCACAGGCTGTGGTTGTGTCCCTAGATGCCGAAAAGGCATTCGACTCAGTGTCATGGACCTACCTGTTTGCCGTGAGCGAAAAGTTCAGAATAGGCTCATACTTTTTAAAATGTGTTAAGCTACTATATTCTAACTCAAGTGCCAGGGTAGTAACAAACAGTGTGGGATGTATTGACCCACTCTGTTGTACTATGCGGCCTCACTCTGCTATCTATGGTGCGATAAACAGTAAAATGGTGGCGAAACCCTTGTGCGCACCAAAACCTCCAAAAACGTGTTTTTTTTAACATACAAAAAGATGGCTGCACAACCCGCCATGCATGATCATGTGTGGTGGAACAGAGCACACGCTGCAGAAAAAGTACCAGTGGGCTCCATAACAAGTAAACATAGAGTGCAGAGGGAGAAGCAGTGCTTTGCAAGTGAAACTACAAAATTTGCCTGCAAATGACATTTACTTTGCTGCTGATACTTCAAAATGCCTGTACATAACAATTTCCAACACTCAAAATCGTGTTTGGTGCTAAAATTCATTTAATCTAATGAAGCACTGTGAATTTATAAAGTCCTGAAATGTCAGGG
The DNA here is from genome assembly GCF_040938575.1 of Ambystoma mexicanum. Classification (NCBI taxonomy): domain Eukaryota; kingdom Metazoa; phylum Chordata; class Amphibia; order Caudata; family Ambystomatidae; genus Ambystoma; species Ambystoma mexicanum. Next base: position 500,057,016 of record NC_090940.1, on the reverse strand, counting down.
GCAAAACACCTTCTCAGCAAAACTGGATTGCCTGTGAATGACAACTTCTGTCAAAAATCTGTATGCAGCCACAATAGGCTACCTGGAAGTGACAGCCCCTGTCAAATGGGCTCTCCTGATTAAACTTTAAGGTTGTCTAAACTAAAGGTCTGCCGGATTAGCAAATATAAAAGGACTGTTGCTGAAAGGAGCACAGATCTCAGTTTTTTGATCCCACAGGTTTAAATCAAGAATGTAAATTATACATGTTATCTGATGCAACAAGTTTGTTTTATGCTGGATTTCAGGTCAAGAAATTAAGAATTAACCTTGGCTGGCTAGGCCTGCAAGGGGTTGAAAAACAGGTTTCCACCCAAGGGGAAGGCATTGCTCTCAGCAGATGCTCACTGACACATAATTGTGGGGTATGCCAGACTTGTGTCTGCTGCTCGGGTCTGAACAATGGCAGATTCTCCAGGCCAGGAAATGGATGTGTGATGAGGTCATACACTTTTCATGGCGAAATGGACAAAATGCTGCAGAAAGGTGAAACAAGGTCTCACAGCTGTAGGATTTTGATGAACAGATAATCCATAAAATATATAATCCTTGTATGTGATTTTCGTAGAGGTTACAACTGTATAAATATGTATTTAGGACAAAATTCAATTTTGATACTAGTGGCTAGGGGAGGTTTGTAAGTATTATAAAAATCAAACCATAAACCTGACATCATCTGTCTTTGATCCAATCACCATGATGGAAGGGAGAGAGGGGAATCTGATCCAATCCCATTTCACAGGGGCAAGATTAGTTAAGCTGGCCCATACACCCATTTGGTGATGTCATTCGACAGGATAAATAGGGACATCTGACAACACATACACACACTCTCTTTTCTGATTCCAGCAAAGCATTTTGATCCAGCATTCAACATCCAGCCTTCAACATCCTTCTAGATCCAGATGCCAACCACCAGGCCAAGTAGTAGCTGAACCATTTTCAGCTAGGCCTCAATCCTCAACTAATCCTCACAACTCAGTGAAGCGCTGTGGTGGGGGGAAGCATTCTGAAACTATCTGGCTTGCTACCATAAATGCTTGCCTACTGAACTCACCATCCTGCTGATTTGAAATATCCAGAAACAAGAAGGGCAGATCCCGTGCAGTTCCGGTGACCGGTTTAGCTGATGTGCTGTCCTTCCCTGATAGACACGATCCAATTGACCAGAACTTTGACGGGCCAAAAATCTTAAATCCCATTGGATTGTGAGTATTAACAGGATGCTAGAGAACTATTGTGTACCTTGCCTTATCTTGTTCCACCCTAATCTCTGAACTTACTTTCATAACCAGTAACGGTGTCAAAGTCTTTAGTTCTATCCTATCCTGTCTATTTGCTAAAACATCATTTTCATAGTCATTTTTATTTGTGTAACTCTTATCTATAAATCCCACTTCGAGTGTTTGGACTGGTTCCGCCGGGGAAGGCGGTGGGGATCTGTTATTGAAGTCATGAATCACTCTCAGAGCTTACTTCGTCCCAACCTGGTTGTCTAGTTGGAATGCTCTAGTCTTGAGTAAAAAACATAATCCATATTTTCTGGTTTTAAACAATTTGCGTCTTTATTTTCAAAAAACACCTCTCACTAAAACCTCTATAACTCCTTCACTTTTAAAGATAGAAATTGAATTTCAACTCTCACTGATACCTAACATCCTTAGCTATCTCCACAACTAAAAACTGTATAGCGCAACAGTGAATTTGACCAATTTTTTTTTTCAATATCCCATAGTAAACGTTTGCCGCGAATTTGCAATTTCAGCCAAAGTACACGTGTCTTTTGCCCATTTCAAAGAGCTTTTTCCATCCCATCCTGATCTGAAGTATATCTTGTGGTTCATACTATAGCCCAAGCATGTTAGGACCTGATAAGTGTTGCTTTATTTAGAATTTGTCTCCATTTTAGTATTTTGACCATTTAGCAGTATTTCACCACGCCATTTTTGCCTGTCATTTCAAAGTGTCATTTGCCAAAATAAGGTTTTCTCTCTTGTGTGGGAGGGAGGATTGCCTATAACTCTAGACATTGTATTTCATTCCCGAAAACCTGCTGATTACTCACATTGGTTTAGGATTGCTCATTTGTATTTAAACAAAACTTTGCAGGGGGAACATTAACCTAAACGCTATCTGTGTGCAAAACAAGACTGTTCTTTTTCCCTGAGTTTTCTATTTTGCCTCCTTATAAGTCAATTATATTGCTTGATTTATATTTTTGAATTGTATTGTCACCCTTTGGGTGATTGCTGCCCCATATACCTATTTATAGTAAACCTATGTGTGATTTGACTATTAAAATAAATACATAAATATTTACCTTTGCAAACTAGCCTGATTCCTGGTTCAATGTGACCTGGGGGGTAATTTGAGAAGGGTGTGATATGAGTGGTATATCATTCAGAATATTGAACTTATGGACAAAAATAAATAAGGGTTTCATTTGCGCACTACATGCTAGGCGAGACTTGGTTGTGTGCCTGATTGAATTCCCTTACAACAGTACATTGTCTAACTGGTTTGCACTGGGGAGGGGCACTAGGCAGGGATGTCCATTCTCCCCAATACTGTTTGCTCTTACCATCGAGCCAGTTGCAGTGACCATCAGTTAACATCAGGGTCGGAGAGGTATCAGAATGGCTGGATTGACCCAATCGATATAGTTATATGCTGACGATACACTGCTGTTTATCCGAGAGCCCGACTTACATTTCGGTCCTGCAATGTAAGCTATATATGAATTCACAGAATACTCAGGCTGTAAAACTAATAATTCTAAATCTGAAATATTCCGCCTAACCCTAGCTACTAGACGTCCAACTTGGTCAAAAAAGGGGGTCTGTTCTGATGTGTAACGTTTTCTGGGGACTACTTTTTGATTTTAGTAGGCCTAGGTTGTTTCTGTTATGTCAAGAGAGATACAGAAACACTTTAAATGTGAGAATGCATAAAGAGGAGTTTCAGACACAAACAGATATCAATCTGTCAGCTTTTTAAATTTATTTTGCTGCTGGATGCATTTAGTAATCCTGCATCAGTAGTTTTTTTGAAAAAAGTATTTGTTGAAAAAAACAATCAGAAAATGCAAAAAGTTCATTCACAAATACAGAATTTGCAAAGAGGTTAATTATTTGTCTTAACTTTTCCTCAAGCAACTGTTTATGGCAAAATAAATTGCAACACAAGATAGTGTTTAAAAGAAACAATGTGTAACCACCACCTATAGTGACAAGTGATTAGCATGTAATCAATACACAATAACCAAAACAAAAGCAATGAATGAATGAAAAAACTCTTGGTTATATATAGCCAGGCTGGAGGGTGACCTAACACCCACGATTTACAATGGTCACCCGAGAAAATAAGATACCTGGGGATTGTCGTCAACTTCTTCAACTTCTACGTTTTGATGTAGTTGTTGACGCTGCCTGTGGATTTTTGTGATATAGGGAGTGAGAGTGTGAGAGTGAGAACTACTGGTGGCATTCGGGTGTTGCAGTGTGGAGCAGTTGCGATGTACGGTGTTAGATATAAGGATTTTTCTCTTCTCATGATGTTTGTTCTATTGGTTGTGGTGTTCATGGCGGTGTGTTCTGTATTTGTGGCAGTTTATACTGGAAGAGGGAGTGGCTGCATTGGGATTGTTCCTTGTTCTGTGTCTATTTGATGGCGTCCTATTCTGTGTCGGGGCATCTTGTGGCCCTAGGTGGTTGCAGGGCTTGGATTTATTTATTTATTCATTTATTTATCTCTTTTTTCTTTTTTGTTTGGGTTACAGGGTCTCTTGCCCACTTGTAGGATCTCTTGTGGTTTGGATGGTGTTGAGACTTGTCTTTTTGCCTTGTGATTGTGCGGTGCACTATGTGGCATTGCTTCTTTTGTGCATAGTTATAATCCGGGGCTAGTTGTGGGGTAGTTGTGATATACTGGGTTGCTATTGTAGATTAGCTGGGGTGTCTGCTTATGAATGATATTGAGATATTTAGGGGATTCTGGGTTTGTCCCATTCTAGGGTGCAGGTAGTTTGCTAGGGATTTCCCGGGTGGTTGCCTAAATAGTGGATTTAGGTTTCGTATCTCTCTTTCCTGTAGGCGGAGGTTCTAGGTGCAGTGTTGTTGGGATATTAAGCGTTGGAGGGACCGTAGGCAGTTGGGTTATCAGTTGGTTGTGGGAGGTGAACAACCTGACCTTGTTTCTTAGTTGGGTAGTGATCAAACTATGGTTAGTTGCTTTCAGCAGGTAGCCATATGTTCCTGGACGGTTGGTAAAGACCTGGGTTTCACAAAATGTCAGATATACACACTCCTAAATTTGAGATTACGAGATAGTGGGAGAAAGGTCTAGTTTTCACAAAGTGGCAGTTATAAACACACCTATGTTTGAGATTCCTAGAAAGCGGAGAAAGGCCTAGTTTTCACAGAGGAGCGTTTGAGAAATGTTTGAGATTCCTAGAAAGTGGGAGAAAGGCCTAGTTTTCACAGAGTGGAAGATATGAACACACCTATGTTTGCTATTCCTAGATAGTGGAAGAAATGCCTAGTTTTCACCGAGTGGCAGATATGAAAACACCTACGTTTGTGATTCCTAGGCAGCGGGAGAAAGGCCTAGTTTTCACAGACTGGCAGATATGGAAAGTTTGAGATTCCTACATAGTGGGAGCAAGGCCTAGTTTTCACAGAATGACAAATCTAAACACACCTACGTTTAAGATTACTAGATAGTTGGGGAAAGGCCTGGTTTTGACAGAGTGACAGATATGAAAAGTTTGAGATCCCTAGATAGTGGGAGCAAGGCCTAGTTTTCACAGAATGACAAATCTAAATACACCTACGTTTGAGATTACTAGATAGTAGGAGAAAGGCCTAGTTTTCACACAGTAGCAGATATGAACACACCTACATTTGAGAATCCTAGATAGTGCGAGAAATGACTAATTTTCACAGAATTGCAGGTCTAAACACAGCTAAGTTTGAGATTCCTACACAGTGGGGGAAAGGCCTAGGCTCCAAAATATGAAGGGGATTTAAGTGTGCTTGGATACCCATTGGTCTTCAAAGAAGATGCCATGGGCATGTGTGATTGGTGCATGTATTGCACGTTTTTGGCTGATTTTGGTATGCTTATGTTGTGTGGGTAATAAGACAGGCAAGGCTTTTGGAATACAGTGATTGCTGTTCTCCCCACCCAGACCACATATATCTTGTCAGTTGCTGCTGGTTGACGTCTGGCTACTGGCTTCTCAGGTGAACACAGGCAAACACAGTCTGGAGCTGCTTCTTTGGGAGCTGCTCTTTGCCTTGGGGCCCTTAGCCGAAGGGGTTCCATGGACAGTGGGCTGCCCTATGGGGTATGGTTAAGAGCCTGCATCCTGGAGGGAACCAGCCAATCATGAACAAGGGACAGGGGAGAGGTCACACAGGTGGGGAGAGAAATGGAAAAAAGTCCTGAAGGAAAGTTGAAATGGCTGCCAGGAACAAGGCAGAGACACACCTGACTATTCTAACCAATTGCAAGGGGTCAGGGGGCCGGGAAAAAGGCAGAGACAAAGAAAGGACTACACCCCTAGGGCGTGCACATTCTAGATGCAGGACAGCTCAGAAAAACATGGTGAGAAGACACAGAAACACAAGAGAAACCCACCAGAATAGCACCCACTGGTCAAAAACAATTGGAAAAAATCAACCAAACCCCTCCACAGAAGCACATCAAACAGGCCAAATATGGATTACAATCAATGTACAACTACTCACTGAGTATGAACGAGCCCCAAGGCTGCTTCCCAAGTGGTTTCCCTAGGCGATCTTTTGAGTTTGCAGTCCAGAAGGCAAGTGGAAATGGTTGCCAGGAGCAAGGCAGAGATACACCTGACTATTCAAACCAATTGCAAGGGGGGAGAGTGTGGGACTGGGAGAAAGCCAGAAACAAAAAAAGGATTACACCCCAGTGACTGCACACTCTATATGCAGGCCAGCTCAGAAAAACTGGATGAGACGACACAGAAATACAAGAGAACCCCACCAGAATAGCACAGACTGGTCAAAAAACGATTGGAAAAAACACTCAAACCCCTCCACAGGAGCACATGAACCAGGTCAAAAATGAATTACAGTCAATGTACAGCTACTCACTGAGCATCAGCCAGCCCCTAAGACTGCTTCCCAAGTGGTTTTCTTAAAATGCCCTTTGAGATTGCAGTCCAGAGGGCAAATGGGAACAAAATTGTAATATTTTAGAGTCCCTAAAACTAAAAGGATTAGGCAACCTACTGCTGTTGAGAAATTGATAGGAGTGGGATAAGCCAGTGGAATATGAAATGTGGCATTTTATGAAAGTTGGCACATTAAAAGCTGCAATTGGGACTGAAACTAACTTTAAATGGAGTCAGCACTGAATTCTGACATATGGCAATCCATTCGACCCACAAAGACCTCTATTTAGGTATTGAAACATTCAGCTGAAAATCCTCTATTAGATGGATCTACAAAACATTTTTTTATGTAGTTTTAATATGCAAATTAGGCAAATTTGTATTTTGTTGCAAACAATTGGCTTATCGCTTCCTCAGAAAGGAGCCTGTCGCATTGAGATGGGAACACATTTTGAACATCAATGTAGAAGTAAGTTCAATGAGAACATTTATAAATGAGTAATTATTCATGCTATTGAGATGAGAATTTAATCAATTCATGTGTGCCAGATAGATGGATATGGTGAGAAAACTAATAAATTGGTCATAAGTGTGGAAATTACAAATTTAGAAAAAGGCAATAGTTAATGCAAGAAATCCCTGAGATGATACCACATTAAATTGGAGGGAAACTGGGTTTCCAAATTACTCGCCTCAGACTGCCCTCTTCATTAATATGCCCAAGATCTGCTGAGGGGTATGTCTATTGTGATGTCATGTTTGGAGCACTGCCCAATCACATACATTGACCAATTAGATTGGGGAAAGTGTACTCACCCCAAAAGTGGGGTTACTGCTCTATATAAGATTCAACAGAGATTTACATAGGGAAAAAAGAAAGGGCACGGAGAGACTCAGACAGACCCACCACTCACTGACAGATGTGAAAGAAAGAGAGAAAGGAGGATTGATAACAACCAGAATGAGCTGGAATAGATTGCTCTCTTTTTGAAACCGTTTGAGATTACCATCGAAGCCCTGAAAGTGAGGCCAGGAAGGAGTTAAAGTCCCAGGCCTTCATCAGTGGTAGAGAAAGAAGTCAGGCTGTGGAGAAAAGTTGATCCTATCTTACTGTATGAGGCCCACCTGTTCCTGTAGAGGGAGCATTGAAGCAGTCCTTGAAAGAGGGTGCCACCTGTCCTTGATTCAACCAAGAGAAATCCGGATGTGAGTGTTATCTTAAAGGGAAGTTATCATGTGGGGAGTGATCCTATAAAGGGAATTATAGTAAATCCTAGCCCCTTTCATTTGTTAGTACTGAGGGGTAGGAATAGATACATTAATTGTGCATCCCATGATGTTAGAGAACATTTCAGAAGTGTATGTGCACCAGGAAAATATATATTGAGAGACTTAATATTGATAATATATTAGGTCCCATGGTGTGTACACAGGGAGAGTCACCTGACCCTTTTCTCTGGCACATCTAGCACAGAAGAACTAGGGTCAAAAAGGTCATCTTACTGTGTGCATACCTAGAAACAAAAGATGATTGATGTAATTCCTGGGTATATCATCAAGAAGAATATTGTTCTTAATGCAGGTTTGCTCAAGATAAAAGGGAGAAGGGTGATTTTACGCTGTCAATTTCTTACCGCTGATCAAGTTGCTCATTGAAAGGGAGAAAAGTAAATTTCACCTGGTAATTGAATAGAAACATCACTGAAGAAAAGGTTTTCAACATGCTGCCAAAATACTTTTTTTCTACAACTGGTTTCTGCAACATTCATAAAATACAAATAACTCACATTTAACATCCATGGTTTCTGATGTTTTTGTCCCAAATAAAAATTCCAAACAAAATCACATTAGAAGTCCTGTGAATGCTGGGGACTCCAACTCCCATAACGCCTCACGTACTGAGATGAAGAAGAGGTAGAAGGCATTAGTATGGATTGACAGAAAGCACAAGCCAAACACACAGACTGGTTGTTTCAAGGGAGATCAGATGCACGGGACATTTAAAAATGGATTGCACTTTCAATCAGGTGTCTGAAAGAAGTAGGTCTGCAGGAGAAGGCAGGCACCCGGGAATTGACCAGACATCAAAAAGAAAATGCATTCAAGCTGCCGCTTGTCAGCATTTCTTACCGGAGTGGCGGGAGACCCAGAGGATCGTGGCAGGAACCAGAGAAGAGCCACTGAAGAACCGGCAGCAGCAACAGCAATGCTGTCAAGGGCGTGATCATGCCAAACAGCAACAGCTTCACCGGCAAGTGAATACAGAGCCGGCGGGAAAGCTCAAAGTGGGTCTGCAATGCAGGAAATGCCATTCCTGAGTTAGGACTTCACTGCAGTAGTCTGCCATAGGTTGGAAATGCTTTCAAACGCCAGTGAGTCAGCACAGTGATAGTGGAAACAGTGGTGCCTAAAGAAAGGCACATGGACAATTGAGAGTTAATTTTCAATACTGACCAAGTAAAGCAGAGTGACATCATTTGCACAAATCCTCAGGCATGAAAGGTTGCGATGGGGAAAGTTGGAGCAAATGTTATTACAAGCAGATAAATGTTAATGAAGAAATTGAAAGACAACATTTGTACAAGTCTGCATATCTGAGAAGCTAATGTGAGGAAAGTTGGAACAAGTTTTGACACAAGCAAATGAACATTGAAAGAAAAATGAGAAAAATACATTTATCAGGAATTCAGCCTTTTGGGAAAAGATACCTGGCAGGAGAGTATACCAGGGGATCTATCAAACCCACAGGGGGATTCCTGGCAGGGGAGTACACCAGGTAATCCTTGTAAAGTACAAGAAAGAGAAAGACATTGTGAACAGATTCCTGGCAGGAAAGTATACCAGGGAATCTAAAGAACCTGCTGAAGTATTCCTGGCTGGAGATTATATAAGAAAGTTATCCTTAAGAAGTTGTTATTTAAAAAAGACACTTGTTCCATCCATAGAAAGATATTGTGTGAAAGATACATTTTTGCCATCCTTAGGCTTTTTGCTTTATGAAAGAGAACATTGTTTGAAAAATACTTTTTCCACATCCTTTCTGAACATTCCTACCATCCTTAAGAAAACATTCTTTGGAAAATACACTTTCACCATCCTTTCTGAATAACCCAGGGGAAGAAACCATCTTCTGGCTCCAAAGACGTGTCTTTGGAAGAAATCATGTTTGTTGGATTTATCTATTTGGTTTACATTCAAAGACATTTTGACTAAACCTAGCTCAGAGGCATTTTCCCTTACATTTCTTAATTGTTTCATTTCTAGTGTGAGGGTCAGGCAAGATTTGAACCCAAGGACAGTTTTTTTAAGCATGACAACAAGACACAGATTGATCTTTAGTTTTAGTTTCCTAGCTAGGGAATCTCTATGATAGGGACAGAGAGACCTTTATCCAACCCTTTTTGTTTTAATAAAGGTGTCTGATGCTGAAAACACTACCACTCTGTATCCGCCTCTTCTTTTTGACTCCACAGTGTTCAGCTGCCTATAAAGGAAACCACAACTTCCAGTTTCCTTTGTGAGTTGAATTTGGCTGTAGGAAGGAGAGGCAGTGCTTGTCCAAAGAGTAGGATTAGCTGAAGTTTTTGGAGGGAGATTAGGTAGGATTGTGTCTTATGGGAAACCTTTGTCATTTTTGTAGGGGAATATTTTTTCTTGGTTTGGGAAACCATTTTGTTTATTTTTCTGGGGCAACCTTTTCTTATGGATATCTTTTGCTGTATTGTTCTTATTTGAAGAAAATGTCTGAGTCAGCTGATGACGTTGCTCTGCTCTCCATCAGTGAGTTGAGTGGTTTTGATGCAGAGGAACTGTTGGCCTCCTACCTTGAAACTGAAGATTGTGTAGCATAATTGGTATGGTGTGGCACCAGGATCCTCCTCCAAGAGAGTTGATTATGCTACTGGAGTTGCTGGTCATTCACATAACTGAAGGTCCAATTGTTTGTTGAATTTGGGTTTTTAAAATGCTGTTGAAATACTGACATGTATATTGACTAAGGGAGGTGATATCTCTTTTTAAATAAGGAGGAGGTAACGAGAATTAGATAGGTAGGGATATTGTAACTAATTTGTTTGTTTCACAAATGAAAAATCCTCCTGGACTATCATGCATTCAATCCAGGTTGCATGCATGCTCAGGGTGAATTAAATGCTCAGATACTTAAGGTGAAGTGTGTGTTACAAAACTCTCTGTTTCGATAATTGTGGTATTGAAAACCAAAGTGACTAGCGTGTTGATTGTTTCTCATTATTGGTCTTTGGTGAAGAAACAATTGTTTATCTGTAATCTAATTCAATTATTTATATCCTGTTAAAAAATACATTTTGTGCAACCCTGTGTGTTTCTTGACCCGAAAGAAGAGAGAAGCTATGAGGAATCAGTGTTATTAAATTGTGGGTGCCAGATTCATAAAACAAACTGGATTCAATCAGGAAAAATTGTGCGTGCCTGCTTTGGGGTGGGTGGAAAGCTCCCCTGAATTAGATGTCGCCCAATTAAAACATCCTACACTATTCATCTGCATTACATTTTCATAAGCACCATTAAAAACATTAAAATCCAGAAACCATTCATAGATTGTGAGAATTTACTCTACATTTACTGAAGATAAATGTGTTTGCTTAATAATTGGAATTTTTAACACTTTACAGAACCTAATGTTTGATTATAAAACAGTTGATTGAAACTGGATTAAATCAATGAAAATTGTGCATGCCTGCTTTGGGGTGGGTGGAAAGCTCCCCTGAATTAGATGTCACCCAATTTAAACATCATACACTATGCAAGTGCATTACATTTTCATAAGCACCATTAAAAACATGAACATCCAGAAACCATTCATGGTTTGTGAGAATTTATTCTACATTTACTGAAGATAAATGTGTTTGCTTAATAATTGGAATTTTTAACACTTTGCGGAACCTAATGCTTGATTATAAAACCGTTGATTGAATATCAAGATTTAAAAAAATAGAGACAATTCAATTTCAAAAGATTGCCAATAGTTACTTTAAAATACAGAATATTACTTTTTGATTTTTACATTCATCTATTTTTCATTCTCCTTTTTTTGAAAAAATTATGTAATTTCTTAAACCATCCTAAGCTGAATTTTCACTCTTAAATTTCCAGACTTCATTGATCAGGCAATTTTAAACTTGATATGTGGGTCGATTACTGGATTCGTTTTCTGCTGTACTACCATATTCAGGTAAATGGCTACACCAGAATGCTTTGCCAATTTTCTCAATTTTAAGAGAATACATTTATCTTCTCATGGTCCAGTAAACCATATTCACTTCTAGGGCTGCTTCTTGTGATTTTCAGATTAAAATAGGCAACTGGTCTATCAGATAAAAAATAAATCAAGAATCAGAGTGACTACATTTGTATGTTTGAGGGATTGGCGCTCCTTGGGTATTTTAGGGGTTTGGTGCAGCTATAAAATGAAGACTGCATGAATTCCACAATTAATTAGGTTGATAGTAAAGATGCCCCCTTTGTATACTTCAACTATGACAATCGGGTATCCCCCATAACTCATTGACACCAAGGACAAATTACAAATGGAAAAACTAGAATAGGTATTGTCAGATGAGAGGAATTAAACAATATCATAGCTCAAAGGAATCTAACTGAAACATGGCTCACTTACTTAGACCAGTAACACATGTATCGGCATCTTGTGCCTTTTTAATATCTGGGCAATATTTACTTTTTATACAATTTACTTCCACATCTTTCTACCTTACATTCATGACACAGATCAAGGAGTGGTGAAGGGGAGGAAATTAAGGATTTGGTACAAAAAAAACCAAAGAAAATAAACCATATAAGTTAAAATTCAAACAATCACAAATAACAGTAATATCATAACTGCTGACAGATCCTACTGTTTGTTTGTTTGTTTGTTTTATTTATTTCTATAGCACACCCTAACTCTGGGGTTTCTGGGCGCATTCGAAGGTTGAGAGAGGTTACAGACATACAGATACAATATAAAGCAGATTGACATAAGAAAAAGATCATAGTTACATCATTTCATAATTATATAATTACAGCATAAGCAATATTTAAGATATTACGTTATTCAGGTTTTGCAGTCATGGGTTTGGGTTGGAAGTTTAGAGGTGGAGTGGTAGAGAGGAATATTAAGGTTAATACTACTTGGTTAGCCATTTGATGAGTTGCTTCTGAAGTTAGCAAATGACTTAGATCTTTTTAAGGATAGCGGGAGCGAGTTCCACAGCTGGGCAGCCATGACTGGGAAGCTAATCCCACTAGACGTTTGTAATTTGTATTTTGGGACTATTAAGCCGAGTGTATTAGTTGACTTAGTGGCGCGGGTAGATGGATATAACTTAAACTTTTCTGTTAAATACAGGGGGGGTGCCAGATTCAGTGCATTATAGGTGAGGGACATAGTTTTGAGTTGAATCTTGTCCTTGATTGATAGCCATTTATATTGTCTACTAGTTTCAAATATGTGAGCTCTTCTTGAGATACTCAGAGCTGATCTGAGGGCATTGTTTTGCAAGGTTTTTCATTTATTGAGCACATATTTACTGTCCATTGCAGTAATTCAACTTGGACAGTATTAATGCTCTGGCAATTGTAATGCAACTTTCTGTGGAGAGTAGCTGTTTGCATTCCCCGATTAGTTTCCCAGTGTATGCTATGTCAGAGGCCGTAGCGTTCACCTGTTTATGTAGGTTTAATGTGGCGTTGAGATAAACACCTAAAGTTTTTACCTCCTTTGACACTGGGATCTTGTTTCCATCGATGTTGAAAAAGGTGTAGTCTGAGTTCAGTTTATTTGTCTATTCCACAATTGATCCTGTAGTTAAAACAGGTATACCTATACTCAACGAGTTGTAGAGCACGAAAGTTCAACCATTTTACGTACACTTTCTGAAATATTCCATTTGATTCTTAAATCCATCATTACATCAAATCAACATCTGTTAGTTCTATGTTAAGTCATAGCATTAACTAATATTTATGGTCATATTTTTCATATACAAATGAACAACACAGCGATGCCTTACCATAGTGTGGGTGCCTTCTTGTTCAATTTGATGCAACTTATATGCAATGGGATAATCCCACCTGCAATGTGATACTCATTATTTATTATGTGAAATATAATTCAGTTTATATTCTCTACGTTTCTATCTACTATCTATTAAAGTGTTTATCCATTCCCATTTTTAGATTTCTCTTCCTTTTGTTTCATAGAAGTTATCTCATGTCATTCAGAGCTTCATATTCAGCGCGTGTTCTCGCGAATGCTTACATCAATGTTTGTTCTAATATCACTCAATAAAAAGTAAATGGCATTTCTTATTACACGCAAATCCTTCATATTGATCACATACCCAAATCCTTCTCATTCCATACAAATGATACTTGTGCAGAATAAGTGAAATATAGACTAGTATGAATCTTTGCTGAGCGGCTTAATTATTACTTTAGTCTTTCTCCAAAGGCAGCGGAATGATTTATATGCACATAACGGCTGTGTTAGCCAACTCACTTGTATTGTGCTGATAAGGTTTCTCATCGAATGTATAATGGGGCAAAGCTTACCTGCTCTAAGACAGTAGAGAAGATACTGTTGTCCATACACATTGGCTCTCGTGTCAGACTCGAGCAGCCAACGCCAATACACTTTTGCTATCTGCCATTACCAGGGTTACCACAGAGGCCCGTCTTCACTTTTTCCCTGATTTCCTACGTACGCCATATTTTGGGTACAAAAATGCAGTATTCTGATAGAAACCCTTGTTATTTAGCCAAACCTAATGCTCATTAATTATTTAAACAATGGCAGATTATCTACCATAGTAATTTCCATTTCTAAATTAGTGGAATTCATTTATATATTCCTATTTTATATCTTTGATAATTATGTGATTACTGATTTTTATTTGCATTCAAAGTTCCCTCTCCTCTGTATAACAAATAATTAGTTGTTTCACCCCACTTACATTTTTAATAATAATCTCTATGACCATTCTGTTTGTCTTGGGGAAATTGCTAATCAGTGAATAGTTAGTCCTTTGCCTCTCTGGTATTTCTCTCTCAATCTTTCCATGATGATTGTTAACTAAGACTAAGCTTCTTCTTCATTACATTCGATTTTTAATTAACTATAATTAACCATGCATTTTAATACTTTCCATAGATTTAGTGTATCAGTTGACTCTATGTCATTCTGACTCCCTGGTCACATTGCTAATATTTCTCTCTCTACCATATGGTTGAGCTTTCATGCAATTTTATTCTTGGCTAATCAATGTCCTTACCTATTGGCAGGGAAAAGTGATAACATAGACCAATGTTCTATAAGTGGCGTCCAATTCCCCATGGTTCGGTGCAGCATTTCAATAGACAGTTGTCCACACATGTTTCGGCATATTGGACCTTTTTCAAATCTGGGCAATACCTTTTCTTTTTTTTCTCCAATTTTCATAGCAACATTGATATGATATGGCATTTATAACATGCCTATACACAAGTGTTTCAAGGTGCGACAAGGCAAAAATCAGTCCCAATGTGCAGGGGTTGACAGGGAGGCAGTGCAGGTGTGCAACTGGCTAGTCCTGGGCCCGAGATCAGAAGGGGTGGCCAGGTAACCAGTGTAGTTTCAGCCAGGAATTCAGCAGCGGAGAGGGGGAGAGAAAGCAGAAGCAAAGAGGAAGGTTTTGAGGTGCTTCCGGAACAAGAGATGGTTTTCCTCAAGCTTCAGGAAGGCAGGAAGGCTTTTCCAGAGGGAGGCTCCTGCTAAAGAGAGAGATCTACCATCAACTTGTTACTTGGAGAAGTGACTGACCCTGAGGAAGTTGGAGGCGGATGAGCAAAGAGCTCGAGATGGAAGATATTTAGGAAGAGACAGTTGAAGGTATTGTGGCCCCTGGTCTCAGAAGGCCTTGTGGACAATGCAGAGGGTTTTGAACTTAATCCTCACAGCCAATGGGAGCCAGTACAGAGATTTCAGTCCTGGAGAGATACGATCCCTGGGCTTGAGGTCAAGTACAAGTCTCGCAGTCCTGTCTGGATAAGTTGCAGAGGGTGGAGAGTAGAGGCAGGCAGATTTAGATAGAGGCTGGTTCAATAGTCCAGCCTAGAGAGAACCAGGGCTCTGGAGACAGTGAGCTTCTGGGGGAAGGAAGAAAGGAAGAATACCTCTGAGGAGGTGCAGCCAGTAGTGTGACTTCTTAGAGATGTCAGAGATGTGAGGAGAGAAGGAGAGTGTGGAGTCGAAGATGACCCCAAGGTGTTTAGCCTTTTTAGGTGGGAGCAGGAAGAGGGCCAAGAGAGTCCAGCCAGAGAGCTGCATGGAAGGAGGGAGTGGGTGTGCCGATGAGTAGAATCTCAGTCTTACTGGCATTAAGGCAGAGGTCATTGGAGGCGCACCACTCCTGGATAGCAGACAGAAGCTGCAGGGAAGGAGGGAGTGTGTGAACATTGCCATATTCATTACACTTTTTCATATTAGAAGAACTGTCATTCGGCTGAGATTTCTATTAAATAGTCACAAGAATGAAGCCAGCAAGCAAAATGCCCAATAGACTTTCAAGCCTGGGCATATTGTTCTCATAACATATAAGGACAATTTCAAAGTAATATGCATGTCTTTTTGAAACTGTGTACCTTACAAGATGTAATTTAAAATGTATTTATGTACCCGTTTACAGGCTGTTTGCTGCAGGGTATATGGACAGTCATTTCTCCAAATCTTTAATTAACCTCCAGGACCTCCCTCTATTGCCCTGGAGATTCAGGCTGGGTTGTCGTCATCCATCATTGCCCTTCCTTAAACATACAAGCAGGAATATCTTTTAGATCAGAAATGCGGTGGATACCAGATAAAGTCAAGTCTGTTCTGCAGCACTTCACAAGTCCCATAAAGAAACCCACTAGTGGCTCTTGGACTTTGAAGGGGGAGGCAGACCTAAACACAGGCCTGGCTCTGTTGGTGACATGTCTAATGAGAAATGCAATTTTAAAACAGGTGGGGGCTCTGTGAAAGAGAAGATTGTGAAACTGCAGTTTGCTTAAATGGGAGAAATACATTTTTTCGCATAACATGGGCAGCGTACATGTTACAATGTTCATTCCAGGCTTTTATTAAAGGTGACAGTCACCCCCTTCTAACGATTTTGGTGGGATTAACACAACTAAAATTATTAATGAAAATGTGATTTGGGCATTCCCGTGATTCCAAGAGAGGTGAAAGTTGGTAAAAGCATGCTGGTAATAATTAATATGATGACTGTAAAATGGCATAATTTTCACTGATATGGTTCCTGAGTAAATGAAGAAAAACAGTATCTCTGCACAGGAAGAACGTGCAGAATCCAGATTAGTCTTATCTGATTTGCCTTAAAATGTAGGTCTTAAAAATGTACTCATACATCTAAAGTTTTGAAAATTTAGAGTACCTGCCATGGTTAGAGATATTCTGTGTTTTAAAGCAGACCAAGCCCAACTGTCAAAGTGAGATGATGATGCTCTCTCATCCCACAACTAATCCAAAGCGCTCCCCCATTCCCTTATCCTATCAGCACACAGGTGGGGCGGTGGTAGTGATCATTAACCAATCCCTTTCACGGGAATCATGGCAAGTTAGTGATGTAATTTGACCTATAAATAAGCCAGTTTGCATCAGAGCTGGACTTCTTCCAACTAATTCCGAGAGGCGACTTGCTGCTGAAACCTGGTGAATAACATCCCAGCAGAGAGGTATAGTTTTGGATTGAAGACAGGAACCAGGAGACATAGAAGCTGATTGAGACCCCTTGGTGGACTCAGAGGAGATCCTTGACTGACCCATTGCTGTCCCAGCGGTGCTCTGTTCCCTGATGCCAAGTCCACACCTCTCCTTTAAGTAGAACTACCCCAAAGCCAGAGATTGTGTAGGCCTTGCTTTCTTCCAGCAATGTTTTAGTTAATTCTCCATTGAAAATGTCCTGTTTGTCTGTGTAAATCCCTAGCATATTTGTCAAAATAAATCAATCACTTCCCTTATTGGGTATTCGAAACCAACAATCTTTTCCCAGTGTTTTTGGAACCGGTATAGACATAAAGATCTGCCAAAAGAATTAATCCGAAAACCTGCTTCCACCTGTGGGTGCCGGGTATAGAGGTGTGAAGCCTAGTAGTGCCGGTGCATATGCAAGGTGCAATACGAAATTGCCCCTGTGTACCCACTGTGCTCTCCTTGTTTTTCATTCTTTCTCACATTACATCTGTGATTCTAAACCAAAATCGATTTTCCCATTCTGTTTTGACCAAAAACCCAAGGCCCTGTGTGTTATTGTGAGGTATGGTAAAACATTTTTTCCCCATGTCTTTTCTGACTCCCACATTGGTTCTGTGATCAAATATCCTAAAAACTGATTTCTCCATTGTGTGCTGAATAAAACCCCAAAAGCCCTGCCTGTCCTTGTTAGGTGCGGCAAAACGAATTTCCAATTCTTTTCTTTCTTTCATATCGTTCCTGTGAGTAAGACCCCAAATCCAATTTTCCCATTGTGTTCCCACTCCCTGACACTGGCCTTCGATTCAGAGGAATCAAGTCAAATTGATGTTTGGCGGGTGAGGATTGCTGGCAGAAAAAGCATAACTCTGTCTGAAATCACTGTGTGTGTGTTGAATTGTTATTTTCTTGTATCGCTGGGTGATTTGAAAGGAAATCATTGTGAGAGCATATCTCTATGTTGGTGCCTTTATGGAAGTTATTTTGTTTTTGTGTATCCACAACATTGGTGGCTAATGTAATCTATTTGTGATATTTAGCTGAATAAATTCATTAATACCTATCTTCTTAATACACAGCGACCTGGTTCCTAGTCCATTGTGGAACTGGGTATTTGTTGGCGTTGTGTGTGGGACAGGCTGCAGGTCTTACCAAAAAGAACCTGAAATTAATCAAAGCCCTTTATTGTGCGCCACATTCATTGTGGGGGAAGGAGCGCCCTGACTTGGATGTGAGCGTGTAATAAACCGCAACACCTCATAACATTCCTAAAGAGTACCATCATGCCTCGCCTGACAGACTTAAACGGCAGATAGTATCGATCTTTCGTGTCCTCAAAAGTTATTATCAGATCAAATTCTTTCCGGTTGTGTTGCTTGAGCAGCCATCACATATCGTTTACAATCGCTCTAATTGCGCTATGGCAAGACATTGGATTTACTTATCTAAAAAGCATGAACTATGACATTATAGTAACTTGTGAATTAAATCTCTGTTTAAATTCGAATAATAAAATAAATTAATGTATCTGAAAGATTTGCTTATTGTATAGAATGATAATGTAAATTATTATTTGGATTTTTATATTTTTATGTGATAATGTTCTTTTCTTTTGATAAGATGTGTGAACAGTTAAACTCACACAAATATCATTTAAAAAAAATACCTGTTCTATCCTAGCTCATGCTCATTTCCAGGTTATATCAGCACTTACAAATGTTCATAATACAATGTAGACATTATTTTATGGCCTCGCTATGTTGAGAGCCAAAAGACATGCATATTTACAGAACATTCATATTTCTAGGTGAATTAACTTGATCTTTCGTCTCATCATTGTTTATAGAGGACCCTATTGTGTTGTGGTCTCCATTTACTGGGGACATGCACTGGGTTTATGCTGCGTAATATAAGTAGCTTGTAAGGTTTACACATTTTTTCTTTCTCTGTACTAAGAGAATTCAATGCAGACGCTTCACCCCTCCCCTATTCCTGGAAACTCTTTTGACCTGCAGCCAAACAGTAACATTATATGACAAGCTGGCGTGAGTCCAAGAAGCGGAGACTTTAGCAATGAGGCAAAGACGGGAACTTCTCAGAGCTGTCCACATGTGCTCACATTGTTTTGCCCTTCCACATAAGACAACATGAAAGATAATGGACCCTAAGAATAGCCTTCGTATTTTGGCATGGCACAGAATCAGCGCTCCTAGACCTGAAAATCCAGATGGAGCATATCAGGCTCCAGTGAAAAAGTGGCCCACAGTTGCAAATGGCAATTCATTCCTTTTGTGACACTGTTTGAATAGTACCCAATGGGGAGTTTTTTGATAAAATGTGATGCAAATTGTGCATTTTAAAGAATATTTATTCAGCAACACTGGTCAAAACTATTAGCTGCAGGGTGAAATAACTCATCAAAACTGACCCACGTTGCAAACAAAGTTCCCCACTTTGACCCAAAAAACTGGCCCACACAAGCATTTTATGTTTTTGGTTTGTCCATGTGCCATTTGCCCTATAGGTTTGGCCGAGCCTGCTGGTGGCAATACTAAATTGAATGCTGACACAATCAATCAGATTACAAGATGCGTTTGGTGGAAGAGTGCGATTATATGTAAACAAACCGTGCTCATTTCTTGCACTTTTGTTCAATAAAGAAATATATAATACAAACATACAAACTACAAGGATTCTAGCCGTATCCCTGGGCACGAGGTGTGCCACGGAAGCTGTACAATTGTTCTGCTTCCATGGAAGGATTATGCTTTTGCTTTTAAGTGTGTACTCTGTGTTCCACGGTTGATTTTTTTTCTCCATCTTGACAAATTATAGTTTTTCTTCGCTGTGACTGCAGCACTTAAACTCGGAATACATGCAGACCAGACACACACACACTGCTCCAGTTTTACACTGCTTCTTCCGAGGGACGCGGTCATTGACCTTAACAATTTGTAGGGTACACTTAAACAAACACTCCAGTAGCATGCCAAATGGCATTGGCTCAGACCATGTCACATATCGGCACACAAACTACCCAGTGATCCTTAATTTACACATCCTTGCAAAACGCTATTAGTCTGAAGTCGGCTTTAATGTATTAAAATAGAAATGTCATGCACCCCAATGCTTTAACTAAATAAAGGTGGGTCGTTTTGCTTTTCATTGTTGGGGTCATTGCGCCCTGGGGAGCCTCCAATTCTAGTACAGGTCAATGCTAACACAGGGTCATTATTCATGTCAGGTTAAAAGATGTCAGATTCAATTTTCAGGAAGGGTGTGTCAAACGGCTGTGTAGAGGCCAGATAAAGTGTGCTTAAATGTGGGCGGTAACACTAAACACGGCCAAGCAAAGTGTTCCTTTTCCCTGTGCCATTGCTGAACAATAAAAAAAAAACACATTGGTCCACACTCCTGGCTCAGCAGAAGGTGGGAGCTACAAAATGCCCGGGTATCGCTAAGCAGAGCCTTTAGTGGCATAATATTGAAAAGGGGCATTGCACTTCATGTTGTTGCACTGTGCTGTTTTTTGTACACACTGGAAGCCTGCTATGCTACTTGCATTGCATGCTAGCAGGCAGGCCCCAGGGGTTTAATTTCGCCAGCACTTACACTGAGGGCAGAATGTAGTGAATTTACTGAATTCGGATTTTAAAATAATTTAAAGTGCACATTAGGCTACAAAACAAGCCCAACACACTGTTAAACAAGTAACGATTGTTACAATCAATGCATTCCATTCAATAATAGATTTTAGACAGAATTGAGAATTCACTAAATTCAGTTATAAATTGTAAATTCAGTTACAATTTCCAGCAATAGATTTGAATGAAAATTACTAAAAGAAATAATTTCCGATAATAATCATATTTGCTTTTAATTTCAAATTTTTTAAAAACATATGGGTCACGACCCTGTGTCCAGCACTTCGTGCAAATAATATTGACCCTAAAGTAAATCAGAAATACATCCAGTTCCAGAACATTCCAGGAGTACTCTAGCTGAGAAAGAAGCACGCCAATTGTACAAAATTAAATATAGATGGCCTTTTGATAACCGATATATATTCTTTATTCTATGTTGTCGCATTTGGGGTGCGCACAGCAAGAGTGACAACTTTCAAGAGACACAAGAGAACGATCTTCAAAAAACATATGCGCAACATAATCCATGGGGAAGAAAATTAAAGTAGTCTTGGGAATAATTGGGAATTTACCTACTTGATGATGATTGTGCAAAACATGTGTCTATTCTAAAGGGTATGCAAACAGGATACGACTGTGAATGGAAAGAGTTTTATGGCTTTGCTTCTCCAAGGTTTTAAGCTTACAACTACATTTACTTTTCCCTCAAGCAATCTTCTGCCACCTTCCCCTGGTTCCTTGTACCCCTTCTGCCTCTGACAGCATCAAATCCTCCAAAATTCTTGTAATGCAAGCCAAACTCCTCCAACTGTCAACCAAAACCTGCTCCAACAATAAACAGTAGGCTGCGGGGGGCTGGTTGTATTTCTACTGTGTTCCCTCCTCCCTCTTGTCTGGCCTTTCCTTGAGTGGTTCACCCATGAGTCATCACTGAGTTAGGGATTAGATAAGTGTACTTGAGGCCCAGGGTTTGGACAACGCCTATAATGTGGCTTCCCGACCATCCTATGTCCGAATGCTTTTCCTCTGACCCTCTCTGGAGCTATCTGCAATGATCAGAGGGCTGTGGTGTTTTCTTAAGAGTTATTGGTAAGCTCTCAAGTTGCTCATATTCTTTGGCTGTACTGTGTGAGCAGGGAGAGTGACACTTTGGACCTCATTACGAGCATGGAGGTAATGAAAAAAGGAAGGCAGAATGGTATTACCGGCATCATTTACCGGTCCGGCCCATTACGAGCCTACAACCTGTTAATGCCGCCCCCGCCCGTACCGTGCCCCTTCTTACCGGCATGCGTGCGTACACGCGCCCCTTCGCGTCAACAATACTGGGATGCCGCTAACAGGAGGACATCACAAGTCACGCAGGCATGCACGAAAGCGGTAAATAGGGCCTGCATGATGGCGGTATCACAGGCATCGCAGACCACCCGTAAATAGCAACCTGCAGTGTAGCCAACTGCCACAGGTGCACACAATGACCACAGGTGGTGCCAATGGAGCCTCCTATCCCAGCTCAAAAGGAGCACAACCACACACCACACCCCTTCCAACACCAAAATGATCCAACTAGCTGTAGCAATACTGGTGCTGGAGGACATGCCTGCACTGCTACACCAGCAGCAGAACAACAACAACATCAACAACAACAAGAGGCAGGACAGAGGAGATGCAGGAGGAGAAGGAGGGTGAGACAGGCCCAGCAGGTCCCACCAGTGCAGCCAGTGGTACCACGTAGGCAGCCACCAATACCTCGCCGCAGAGCCAGTCCATTCAACCTAACCCCCATGCAGATCCGCACCCTGTACCGTTTGGACCGGGACACCACCACCACCATAGTGAACATGATACACAACAACATTGTCAGCCTGATAGAAATCCGCACAGCCATCCCCCTTCTACTGAAGGTGGTGTCTGTGCTCCACTTCCTGGCCACAAACACCTACCAGCACACAGTGGGCCAGCTGCATGGCATATCACAACCACTCTTTTCACACATGCTGACCCAGGTGCTTGATGCCCTCCTGAAGCATGCAAGCATCCATATATCCCTACCAGGGACTGGCCAGGAGCTCACTGACACTAAAGTAGGCTTCCATGCACTGGCATGCGCGCTCAATTGCGTCAGTGCCCTTGACTGCACCCATGTAGAATTGGTGGCACCACATGTCAATGAGGTGGTGTACCGCAATCAAAAGCACTCCACTCCATAAATGTGCAGATGGTATGTGACTCCAGCAAGATCATCACACATTGTTGCGCCCGATGTCCCGGATCTACACAGGATGCCATGGTGCTGCGTAACTCCATGCTACCCCACTACATGGAGCGACATGCTGCACGACGTGCCTGGCTGCTTGCTAAGTTGCCTGACTGGGCCATGGCAGTGCAGCGGGGTTGTGAGATGGGGGGGATGCATACTCCACCTGGATTAAATTGGGGGGGTGCATACTCCACCTGGGTGAGATTGGGGGGATGCATACTCGACCTGGGTGAGATTGGGGGGGTGCATACTCCACCTGGGTGAGATTGGGCGGTGAGTGGACAATGTACTTACAGTGTCTATACACTTGTCAAGGGTTTTGACCCATGTTGAATCAATAGACTGGGTAGATGTGGGGATGGGCTGTCGCCGCCCATTATTCTATCCCAGAACAAACTAAATCAATAGACTGGGTGGATGTGGGGATGAGCTATCACCGCCCACATTTACGCCAGAATAGGAGAACTGCGCAGTTGGCACGAGACCACTCCAAAGATACAACCTTCTTGTGGGGGGTTCCACATCACCACTCTACTGTAAGGATGCCATCAAAACAATGTTAAGCAAGGGTCCTATACTATCAAGCAAAAGACCACTCTATTGAAATGCAGTAATTCAAGACAAGTCAAAAATGGATGCAGTACCGACAAATTCCCCAAGGTGGCGTTAGCGGTCTAAACTCTGACAGGGAAACTGTATTTAGGAGTTGCAAGAGGGGCAGGGACTTCAAAGCTTGTGGGTTAATTGAAAATCTAGCCACCTGCTGTTCCCGGAGGCCAAGAGGCTGGGAAACCTTAACACCTCAGAGCTTCCTACACTAGGAGGCAGGATATCACATGACCCTGTTGATTGATTGAGGAATTGAGGAGAGACTTCCAGGCAGCCTGCTGGATCCCACACAAAAGGCTCTTTCTGTTGAATGGGGTATGTTAATTTTGAGTGTTTCCTGTCAACAGCCCTCTGCCAGCAAGGAGAGACATGTGATCACTGACCCACCCAGACTCCTGGAGGCGGACCCAAACACTTGGGGGAGTTGAATTGCAACAAATATATATTTTATAGAAACAGTGATAATTTATTGTAACCAAATGACAGGAATGTACAACTTTGAGAGTCTTAGTTTGAAAAATGCCCTCACGATTTGAGTCCAAGCTCCAATTTGTACCTTGTTCTCGGGCCAAACCCCGCTAATTATGATTATTGTAGACAATGTGTTTAAGCTAGAGACATGGAAAGTTACTGGGATATATGTGGAGGGGAAATGTACCTTTGTATAATTTTTGATGAAAAACCAATGTTCAAAACCCACTAAAATCGAAAATAAGTTGCCATTTTTGAATGCAAGCTCCTAGAAACGCCAGAGTCGGGACAGGGACTATCTTTAGTAATAAATGATGTGTGTATGTGATGTCAAACAACTGTGTACCTGGGAAATATGTATTTGGATCAGGAATAGATTTGTGGGCAAATTGACCAGGGGAGCATCCTCTGACCCATCAACAGACCTCATCACTCTGACTCACAACCCAATTCCCCAATCATGGGAGAGGGGAGAATTGGGCCAATGACAAGTAGAGAGGGGCAGGCTTATCTAGGCCCAGGCACACACCCATTTTCAAAACACATAAAAAGAGACTGCTGGGACAGGTAGAGACATTCAATTCCATTTGCTGCGGAGCATGCTGACCGACGACTTCACATCCAGAGATCCAGACTTCAAATCCATCAATCTCCAGAACCTGTAGCAGAAATTAACTCCAGAATTTGTAGCAGAGCGGCCTGAATCCACCAGCTGAATCCTCTTCAGCAGGCCTCAAAACCAACCAAACCATTCAACAGCCGGGCGAGCTGTTTGAATTTTTGCCAAGAAATGTTTGCAAGAACCTGTAACAGTATTCAGAAAGCAGTGCTGTATCCGGAACCCGAGAGAACCACAAACCGGACCGTTGTGAGCAGATCCGGTGCTTGACAAACCTAGAGAGCAGAGCTGACCCAGATAGCCGGGACTTCAGAACCACCCGCCGGAAGTCCCGTCCAACCTGACCAGACCGTGATGAGGCCTATTTCTAATTGATATTGTGAGTATCTAGCAGAACTGTGCATAGCCAATCTCTTAGTTAAAATAATCTAATTCAAGCTATTTTAACCTAAGTAGAACTGCCTCCTAGAAATCGTGTCATCTGTCATTTTTAAAGCTGCACAACTGTCACCTGTCAATTCTGCAGCTGCAAGCTGTCACCTGTCATTTTGAGTTTTACTTTAAATCCGAAAATCTACCTTTATTAAATCGTCCGTATCTCTTGAACCGTTGGGCTAGGAACAAATCTAGGCTTTCCAACGAACCTAGAACCGACTTCCTACTCCCTATACTTTTCCCGTAATCGCGAGACACGCACTCACGAAATTTACCGCGATTTGCGATTTGGCCCGATTTCTTCATCTGTAGAAATCAGCAGCTTTTTGCTTCTCTTTGTTAAAATCCATTTGCAACCTGGCAACAACTCATAGGGCATTGCTAAAGTGAGCCTGAACTAATACCAACAAGCATCTCTCACTCACCCTGAATCTCTAGAGGGAATTAAAAGCAATTTCAGCACCTTTTCACTTCCTTGCAAACCACATTAAAGTAATTCGCCTGTGTTTAAAACTCATCCCTGTTTTCTCTAAGCTTGCTGGGGGAACTGGAACTGTGTATTGCATTATAAAGGGTGATTTGTTGCGATTCTTGAAGACTGTGTGCTCTCCTTCCATTTCTTGTATTGCATAGGGGGGAGTGAATTGTCAAAAGAAAAAGTGATCATATTACCTTTTGCTAAAATCATAACAAAATATTTCTGTACTGCATTTTATTCCACCTTGCATTTCCTTGAAACCATCAAGCATTTCAGCTACCTCATCCTCTACACTTCTCCTAAGTAACCAAATCAGTGTACCCCTGTAACATTATCCATTGTTGATCATGGTCATATTCTGAAGTGTGATATCAGTTATCAATTTATTTATAAAGTGTGATAGATATATATTGTTGAATTGTCCAAATAAACCTTTCAATTTGCAAAACAAACCTACTTCTTTGCTCAGTGGGGTCAGAGCGATTCTAAGAGGGGGGTGTTATACAAGGGTTGTCATCCAGAGTACTGAACTGGATATAAAAATACATCAATAAGGGTTTTCCTCAGCATCCCAGACTAGGCATTGACTTAGCTGTAGTGTTTATTGAATTTCGCTTACACACTGTTCGCCTGAATATCCCAACCTGAACATGACACATCAATGCCATAGATAGGACCAATGCTGCACAGCAATGACAACATGCCAGACGCACAAGCAGGCCACCATGTGCATGTTAATACCAAATAGCTGCAGCAATGGCAGTGATTCCTAGAGGTGTCATGTAACATATTGACTCACACATACCTCATTTTACTCCCATGCAGGTGATGGTGGCTATCCCTTGAAGCCGTGGCTACTTACCCCTGTACGGAACCCGCAGAACAGGCACAAAGAGGAGTACAATCGTCTACATACCCGTACCCGTGTTGTGATTGAGCAGACCCTTGGCCTGTTGAAGGCACGGTTCTGCTGCCTCAGCAGGTCTGGTTGAGCACTCCTTTATGGGCCTGAGAAGGTGGCAAAGATCACTGTGGTGTCATGCTGCACAACATGTGCATCTGGAGAAACGTACCACTGCCACCTGACATTGATCTGCATGCACCATGTGAGGATTATGATGGAGGAGAAGCAGCACTCCTGGCAGTTTGTGATGCACAAGATGGCCGAGCTGTGCGCCAATCACTGATTGACAATTATTTCTGAACCACAGGGACGTTGATGGTTATGTATCAGTACTACACTGGGCACTGGGATCGTGTGGACATGGACATAGGGTGTGTGGGTGTGTGGGGAGTTGGGCACTGTGCGCTGTCATGAATTGATTAAACACACACAAAATGAACAATGTCCAGTCATGAAATGAATTTGCACACAACGGGTGCATTAGAAAAAATAACAAAAGAGTGCATCATCCCTCCACCTCTCACATGCCCTCCCACCTCCCACCTCCCCCCAAAACCCCCTGACACCCCATACTCCCCCAAACATCCCTAACACCCCCATTAAAACACCCCTAACACCCCCCAATAAACACCCCGAATACCCCCCAAACACCACCCCCTCACCCATTGTCATCCCACACATGATGTGGGTGGACCGGCTATTTCCGGCCTCTTTTCGAGTCTGGGGCAACATGTCGGTGTGCCTTGCGCTGCGCCTCATCATCCACAAAGGGCTTGAGGGAGTTGAGCTGGCAGGTGTGGATGATGGGGTGGAGGCGGTTAGATTTGGCACTGCCGGTGCAGGTTGTTGCTGTTGAAAATGGTCCAGCATCCTGCTAAGGACCTGTGTCACCGCCCCTAGACTGTCACGGATGAGTATGGTGCTTGTGTTGATGGCATTTAGCCTCCCTTATTTCTCGGCGTGTTTGCTCACCCTCAGCCACATACTGGCAGACCTGTTCAATCATGGAGTCCTGGCGGACCTCTACCCTAGTCAGGCGTGCCTCCATGTCAGTGGGGGCTGTGGAGGTGGATGGTGCTGTGGCTTGGTGGACCATTGCAGGGCTGACCTCTGAGGTGCTGGATAGATGCAGACTCCTCAGTAGAGCCGCTGGTACCTGCATGGGGCATGCTGGTGTGCCCTGTGTGGAGTGGTGGGGGGTGGACTGGGGGCTTGGTGTATGGGGACATTCCACATGGATGGTGTCGTCAATTTCCTGGTATTGCTCGGCCTGCACATACATGTCGCTGAGGGGGGTTGTGGCTGCTGCCTCACCCACAGACTGGTGGCAGCGGACTGGGTACCATCAGGCTCTCCCTCTGGAATTGTTCCCGATTCTGTATTTGCAGTTTCGTCGGCTGCTGTGATCTCCTCCTCGGCCGACCTGGCCTACACTGGTGCCTGGGTTGCACTCTGGCCCGCGGTGCTGCCCCGGAGGTGGAAGGCCCAGTGCCCTCTGGTCTTGCCCTGGATTACTTGGGGTGTGTGGAAGCCCTTGGGGCAGGGTCCTGCCCTTCACTTTCTGCATCAGTGCCTGTGGGGGAACAAGAGATGCAGGGCATCAGTGATGGTGTTACATGCAAGATGCATGAGTTGGTGCTGTACAGTACTTCCTTTCTCATTCATTGCATTCTTATAGGTGTGTCACACAGGGTACTTTCAAGGGGGGGGGCATATTGGCATAAGCTGTGGCCTCTCCATTCGGTACTGATGTGTACCAGGGGGCATACTGTTGTATTGCGGTTTGCATGATGTGTGACATGTGAATGATCTCTGTGCGTTGGGTATCTGTTGGTAATGAGATTGGCACACAGAATGCATTTAATTATGCCAGGATTTGGGCCTCCATCTGGACATGGATCTGTATATGCGTGTATGATGGGCCATGCATTGACTGGGCTCACTTTCACATCTGTTGTACTATGTCATGTTTTGGCCTACTGGGGTTAGCGGGGTCACTCACCTTCATCTCCCGATGTCGCCACACCCATCTCCATTTCACCAAAGCCCTCAATGGACTTCATATGTATGGTGGTGCTGCAGGTCTCTTCCCATTGCATCAGTTTTACAGGTGAGTGGGCACCCCGCCTGTGGCCATGGCCTCCTTGCGATTGGATGCCAGGATGTTACACACCCGGAGACGTAGGTCATCTCATCGTTTCTTACAGTCTTTGATCGTGGGGGTGGTGCTAACTACTGTCAGACTTACGCGCGACCTCCTCCCATATTTCTTTTTTTCTGATTTGAACTTCCCTTTCGAGGTTGTTTGCGAATACCTCATCTACATGGGCTGCAAGAGTATCAGCCAGCATGTTTTTTTTTAAAAACTTTATTTTTGAGATTTTCATACCAACAAAAAACATTTGCACCAACATGGTGGATTGTCAAGACAACAAGAGGAGGAAAGGAGGGGGAGGGAAGGGAGAGGAGGAGGAAGGAGAAGGAGGAGACAGGACAAAAAAAAATACAACATTCCCCACCCCCGGGTTCATCTATATAGCCACTCCCTCCCCACCATCATCCACAGCAACTAATATCAGTACATTCCTTGCTTAATGCCCATTAGATTGAAGTCATGAGTATGTAATAGCCCTCAGTTCCAAAGCCCTATGACAAGATCAATTGCTCTCGGCATCTGATGATTCTGTACAGTTTAGCAAATATGCAATATACGGCCCCCAGAAGTCTGGGGGGCGAGCATGTAATGGTAGGGTTCTTATAAATTGAGTCTCCACATCTTGACAATATGTTATGTCTTTTTTCCAGTCTTTGATTTTGGGCAGGGGCCCTCTGCTCCATGACATGGCGATTCGTCTCTGGGCCAACACCAAAAGAAGGGAAGCTAGTTTACGGGACTTGGGTTGTAGGTATTTAGTGAGGCCAAGAAGGGCTGCCAATGGCAGCGGAGTCACCTGTTCCCCTATAATGTCAGCAGTAATTTGTAAAACTGAAACCCAGAAACGTCGAATTCCTGGACATTCCCAGGCTAGGTGAAAAAAATCTGCGTGTGCCACCGCACATCGTTCACACTGGGCTGATGCTTCTGGGTGATGCCGATGCTTTTTTGCAGGGGTATAGTATGTTTGCTGCACAAAGTTGAAGTGTATTAGTTTATATCGGGTATTCACCACAACTTTTTGAGTTTGGTGTAGGATATAGGACCAGTCTTCAGCGTTTATTGACTCCTGGATGGCTGACTCCCATTTCTGCTGTGTTTTAGCATTAGGTGACACGGTGTCCGCCACAAGGGATTTGTGGAGCAGTGAAACCAACCTCCCTTCTCCCTGCGCCTGGATGGTGTTGTGTAACAGATCCCATGTAGGGGGTTGTTCAGGAAATGTGGGAAACATTCTATGTAGGGTGTGGCATAGTCTAAAGTAAAGGAAGGTGTCTAGGGAGGTGTTGCCGCCCAGGTCCTTAGCCATTTGTGGGGTTAGGAAGGTGCCCTCCGGGAATAGATCGCCGGATTTTGATCTTATCGGCCCGTATTAAGAATAGTTTTTCATTTGTGAGCGGGATGCCAAGAATGAATCTGATTGGCAGTAGAGGGGAATATCTTACGGTCACGCCGTATTTAACAGCCATCTTTTTCCAGATTGTGTACGTGGATAGGACCGTATTTAGTGTGTTGTACGGGAAAGGATTTGACTTGTGATAACGGCACTGAGCAAGTCGGGTGAGGTAAGAGCTTGTTCCACCGGCACATGTGGGTGAACGAAGTGGGACATGTACCAGTAGCTTAAAAAATGCGCCTGGGCCACCCAATAATATTTTTCTATATCTGGGAGCGCTAGACCACCCTTCGACGTTGGTAGAACTAGAGTGTTATACGCTACACGCGCAGGTTTGCATGCCCATAGCAGTTCCAAGACTGCAGTTTTAACTTTCAGGAGAAAGGATTTGGGGAGGAGTAGCGGAATATTTGTGAACAAATACAGAAGCTTAGGAAGGATGACCATCTTCGTCAGAGAGGCCCTGCCCCAAAGCCTTAGCGGGAGCATTTCCCACCTATGTATATGGTCTTGAATGGAATTGAGCGCAGTGACATAGTTATCTTTATATATTTCGTGGTGATTACGAGACATATATATACCGAGGTAGCGCACCCTCGAGTTCTCCCATTTAAAACCATGATCGTCTACAAATTCCACTGTGTTAGGGGTCAGGGGAAAAACCACAGATTTGGAATGGTTAATTTTTAGACCCGACATTTGACCGAACCTTATTACTTCACGCATTACCGGGTTAAGGTTCTCTTTGGGGTTGCCGATAAACAATATGACGTCATCAGCGTAAAGGGAGACAATTAATTTATGTGGACCTAGTTTAAGACCCCTATGTATTTGGAATTTGCGTAGTCGCGAAGCCAAGGGTTCCATAATAAGGGCGAAGATTAGAGCGGAAAGTGGGCATCCCTGTCTTGTTCCGCGTTCCAGTGATATGCTCGAGGATCTAGTGTTTCCAAGTGTGACATATGATCGTGGGTCGTTGTATAACAGGGACACTAACTTAATGAAGAAGTTGCCAAAGCCCATTTGTCTAAGCGTTGCCATCATAAAAGGCCATTCCACAGAGTCAAATGCCTTCTCGGCGTCGAGGAGCACTGCTATTGCCGAACAGCCATCTGATGCCATAGGTGGTGCTGCGTCCCCGGGATAAATTCTGCTTGATCTCCGATTGCTAGAGCTGGCATGAGGGGGAGAAGCCGTGATGCAAGAATTTTTGCGAGGATTTTATTGTCCAGGTTGATCAAAGAAATCGGCCTGTATGACGCACATTCATCAGCAGGTTTGCCGGCTTTATGTAACACTATTATGTTGGCTTCACGTAGTGTGGAGGGAAGGCAACCGCGCTCAATAGATTCTTCATAGACTCGTAGCAGGAGAGGAGACAAGATGGCCGCGTGGGCCTTGTAAAACTCTCCAGTGAGACCGTCTGGTCCCGGCGCCTTGGAGCTAAGGAGGGATTTTATTGCATTTATTATTTCCTCAGCCATTATTGGTGCGTTCAATGGCTCTCGGAGGGCTGCCTCCACTCAGTACAGCTCAGTGCCATTGAGATATTCTTGTAAAGAGTTAGGGTCTGAGTTACCTTTGGAGCTGTACAGGTTCTGATAGAAATCTCGGGATGCGTTGGCGATGTCTCCTTCCGAGTATACCAGCTGCCCTTGTGCGTCTTTAATGCATTCCACGCGGGTTGTGGTGCGGTCTATCGATAGTAATCGGGCAAGCAGTGTGCCTGGCTTCTGGCCCTCTCCATATTGTCGGATCTGATGCTTGTGGCCGAGGAATTTTAGTTCCCTTTCGGCTGTTTCCCTAAATATCCGAAGCTCTTCTTTCAGCTATGCCCGAATTTGAGGGTTTGATGCTGTGGTGGTTTTCGTCTCTAGTTCCTTCAACCGACGTTCACTGTCGGAGGGTTCTTTACGGATCAGCTTTAAAATACCGTTTTCTTTAGCAAGGCATATACCACATACAAAGCACTTCAGTGTTTCCCAGACGGTGCTAGTTGAATCGACAGATTCTTGATTTATCTCGATGAAGGTTATTATTTCTTGACGCAATTCATCTGCGAAGACGGCGTCTGAAAGCGAGCCAGGCTTGAATCTCCAGTTTAGTCCGGCAACTGTTGCGCCTGCCAGGGAGACATCAAGTGTGAGCATTTAGTGGTCGGAGAATGTGCGAGGTAGAATTTGACTCGTTCCCCAGGAGAACGGACAGTGGATGGATGCCATAATGTAATCTATCCTGGAGCTAGTGTTGTGAACAGGCGAATAAAATGTGAAGTCTCTCGCATCGCGGTTATGATGTCGCCAGGTGTCGGAAAGATCAAACGCTCGGCATATTTCTCAAACTTGAATGCTGGCTCTAGACAGGTTCCCGGTTGTGTTATGGGATTTGTCGAGTTTGGGGTCGTTTGGCGTGTTGAGGTCAGCTCCCCATATGATGGTTTCAGCGTTGATCCTGCCAAGTTGGGACATCACCCAGTTGAAATTGTCAGGTCCATCAGTGTATGGAGCGTAGGAGTTCACAATCACCACTTCCTTCCCTGCGATTATCCCTCTTACCAGCAGGGCCCTTCCCTCAGTGTCTTTCCGCGACTCGATGAGACTGAAGTTTGACTTCCTGTCGATGAGGATTGCAACCCCTCTAGCAAAGGACAAATATGACGAGAAGTACCTGTGGCATCCCCAGGATTTGGCCCACTGCAGTTCCGACGCTGGCAGGAGATGGGTTTCTTGAAGTATGGCGATGTTGATCTTATGTCTACGGAGATACTGGAAGATTCTCCTATTCTTTGCCGGTTGATTACCACCCCGAATGTTCCAGGTGGCGATTTTAAACGTTGTTACTGCCATTCAGGTGGCCAGGTAGGTTCTTACTCGTCAGGATGTGAAGGTGAGACTGATATCTTGAACTGAATAAGTGACTGAAGGGCTTGGCTTTTGGGGCATCAATGGAGTGCATCATACTTGCTGTGAAATGAGAGTGGGGTGAGTAAGGCGGACGCGTAGAACCCAATTCCCTCCCTAGTGTGGGCAACCCCCAACTGGCCCGCAAAAATCCCCCCTTTAGAACCAGAGCTGTAAACATTGCTGCGCTAGGGGCGCTAGTAGCCCGCCAAGAGGGTACCGGGCTCCCTTTGACAACAGGATTGTGTTCCTGTGGTAATTAGCATGAATGAGAACAGAGGTGGGCTGACATCATCCACCTATTGTTAGAGTCCTGGGTTACGGAGGGTCTCTTCTCACTCGATCCTCACGTCGAGGACTCAGATTGTTCCCGCAGGGCCTGCAGCTGGCCCGGTCCAAATAGTCGCTGGCCTCTTCGGGGGTATTGAAGAAATGGGCCCTCCCTTCATGTTGAATACAGAGTTTCGCTGGGTACAACATAGAATAAAGGATATGGTTATCCTGCAGGCGCCGCTTGACTGTTATGTACAACCTCCTCTGTGACTGTACTGCCTGGGAAAAGTCTGGGAAGAGCTGAATGGGGTCACCGTCATACTGGAGCTTCCCTTTGTCTCTGGCTGCCTTGAGTATCCCATCTCGGTCTTTGTAGTTTAATAGCTTGGCTATTATCGGTCGAGGGTTTGCGCCTGGTCCTAGTCTAGTGTTCGGGATTCTGTGCACTTTTTCTACCACGAAAAGCTGAGACAGCATTTCTCTTCCGAAGAGTGCTATGCACATCAGTTCGACATGATCTTCCATTTTACCCGGAGGATGTTGCTCTCTTATCCGATGATCCTGATGTTGTTCCTTCGGGAGTGGCCCTCTAAATCTTAATTTTTAGCGCATACTACCTTAATCTGGGTTTCGAGCGCGGAAACTCGGAAGGTCAGTGCCGCCATCCCGTCGTCCAAGTCGGACATGCGCTGTTCGACGGTGTTGTGTCTATCTGCCTGCTTGTCGAGTCTGTGTTGGAGTTGATTTACCTTCGTCGACAAGGTGTCCAACTTGCTTCCCAGGCCACTAATGCCGGCTTTTAGGTCCATCAGGATCTCTCTGATATCTGATTGTGGGGTCTGTACCTCCATTAGCGTTGCGTCCAGCGTAGGGGATTCAGGTCTGCTGTTGGTCGTGGGTTTGTTCAAGGAGCTAGTTTCAAAATTCAGTTTCTTCTGAGTCTTATCTGTTTTGCCCATGATGGCTTTGGGAGAGGCTCATGGGAGAAAGCTAGGTTTTGTTTGTTCTGATCCATGACAGCACCTGGTTGGACCCAGACGACGGCGGCGTTTAGTTCCTTTTGTCGAGGGGCATAGACAGTTCGTTCAGTGGACGTTGCAGGATGTGTACGGCAGGTAGGGCACAGCCTTTTTAAGTCCCGCGGCTAGCCTGGGTTTCTTATGGTCTTAGCGGATAAGGGGGTGCCTCGGGTCTTT
Organism: Ambystoma mexicanum; assembly: GCF_040938575.1. Classification (NCBI taxonomy): domain Eukaryota; kingdom Metazoa; phylum Chordata; class Amphibia; order Caudata; family Ambystomatidae; genus Ambystoma; species Ambystoma mexicanum. The sequence continues at coordinate 500,022,724 of NC_090940.1, read as the reverse complement.
ACTTCAATTAGGCAATACCTTCTGTGTTTCTGTGCCTCTGGGGGAGGCCACCGGCTGAACTTGTTGTATTTCTCCTCTCCAGCAGCGCCAGTGGGCAACTGTGCGCGTTTCTGTTATCGGAGCGGCGTGCGTGCTGCGTTTGTGTGACGAAGGATGGAGTGCCTGAGTATGTTTTCAGTTCCCAACCGTGCGTCTATGAGGTGCGGCCGCTGGTCGAGGCAAGCCGATTTCAGGTTGTCTGTTGCCCAATTGTTCCCAGGTTTCGTGTAGCTGGGGTATGTCGACTTTTCAGTTGCTTGATGACCTGGTCGGGTCTCGCTAGAGTTGCAGTGAGTCTGATTTACGCTGGGGGTGATTTTTCAGAATTGCGTGTCCTGACTCAAGCCGTTGGTAGGCGGCATGGAGCGTGGGCCTTCCCGCCATGCTGCCTGCCCGGCCCACGCCGCGGCACCCGCTGCCTCAACCCCCCGCCTCCACTGTGATCGTTGTTGTGAGAAGTCCAATGTACAGCGGCAGTGATTTAGGTGCTTTTGTTGCCCGGGGGGACCTCGCCGACTGTATGCCACCAGGAAGGGCTCGAGGGAGATGGGCACGTCTCATCCGGAGACCTCACGAGGGACCGCTCCCACGCCTTGGCTTCTCCGCGCCAGAACCCGAGCCCGCAGGAGGTTTGCCCGGGGCAGGGGAGCAGAACGGGCCCACCCAGCCGCCATGCCGCCGGCCGTACACGCCACAGCGCTCTCCTACCTGGCCGCTACGGAGCTCCGGCGCCCTGGGCTGTTGCACTGCTGGTCCTGCACCAGGCCGCCGCGGGGACGGAGACCACCGTGTCTCTCGAGTGCTGAAACGCACATGTCCACCCGCCTTCTTGAGCGGCACAGTGCACACTCCGGATGACCGTGTTTTGCTAGGTTCTTGCCTCGTCTGATGGCCCGAGTCCCCAGGAGGCCTCTCACACGTTGTCTGTCGGACTGCAGGCCTCGGATTCAAAAGTTTGTATCTCGAGCTGTGATTGTCAGAGATGAGATTTGTCTCGAATTAATCAGCAGGACGCCGTGGATGTACACAGCAGAGGATTGGGATTATCTGGCTACCACAGGAGCGGTGATGTCGCAGGATTCATTAGAGCCGCACAGAGCATCCATTTTGGGTGGCTCTCTAGCACCCTCATCAGCCAGCATGTTGAGCTCCTCGTCGGAGAAGCACTTCTTGCGCAGGTGGGGGGTGGTCTTGAGGGTAGCCTTGGACATACTGGATGGTATGGCCCTGCTCTCAACTCTGTAGAACTGTTGGATTGAGAGAATTGCAATGGATTGTGTTTTTAAAGATGGCCACCGTTGCATTTCCCGTTCCGACGCAATGACGTTACTTCCGGGTCCGGTATAACGAGCCCGGTATTTTCATGATGTTATTACCGGTTCGTTATTAAGGGGTTGCTCCTTGGCGGAGACGGTATCGGCGGTCCCGTGATGGCGCTATCGGGGGTTGGGGGGGCTTTAGAGGCATTGCAGTGCAGCCATTACCGGCATGGGGGATTGCGCGTGCTCGCACACTCGTAATCAGCCGCTATTAGCTGCACCAAGGGTGCACAGACGTGCTATTACCACCATGCCAGTAATAACTCCGTTTTTACAACCATGCTCATAATGAGGCCCTTTGTTTCTACAGCCTATGATTTGGGTGCCTGCGAACATGGGAGCTGTAACACTGCTGCCTGTTTTAGTCTCTCTGTGTCTGGGAAATTGAAGCGGGTAAACAATGTGTGAGTAGGATTCCGCAGATCTCCCAACATAACTCGTTTGATGTGCTGTGTGAACGGTGCTATCTTCATTGATTACATAGGAACTGTTGCTCTTAAATGTAAAGCTCTTCTTTCCAGTATGGGGTATTGGGGTTCTAGCTAAAATGATCTCCATGCTTTATCTACCTATCTATCTATATATCTATCTGTGTGCTTATAAAGCGCCAAAAGCCCTCGGGCATTGAGGCGCTGAGACAGAGAAAACATAAGACAGGAAAGAACCACAAAACAAATACTCTGGGATCCATCCTAAGTGAACAACCTGGAATTAAGGCGTTTCCTGAAAGTGGAATTATTTTCTTCCTTCCTAAGTGATTCAGGGAGTTCATTCCAGGCCTGTTCAACCCAAACAGGGAAGAAGCGGCCATTCCCACAGACTATTTCTAATTGGTTGACCTTCATGGTACAAGCCTCTGTTGAAAGTAGGGTCCTACTGGGTCTGTACATCTCCAGCTTCTCTTTTAGGTTTTGGGGTGCGGACCCAAAGAGACACTGGTGTCCCAATGTCAACAACTTATAGAGGATTCTGGCTGCCACTGGGAGCCAAAAAAAGGTCTCTATGGGCCGCTGTTACTGACTCTCTATGCGCAATGTTATCGACTATACATACTGCTTCATTTTGGAGTTTATGCAGTTTATGAATGCTATCCTTACTAGCTCCCCCTAGCAGGGAATTGCAATAGTCGAGCTGCAGTCAAATAATAGCTGGTACCAGCTTAGTGCGATGTTCCCTCATGATCATAGGACCAACCAATCTCAGGACGCTAAGATAGTAGAGTTCCTAACTATGTAGTCCACATTGGCATCCACGTTAAGCGTGGCCTCCATGAAGGTGCCAAGAGTTTTAACCTTCCCAGCTACCGGAACAAGACCTCCATCAACATGGAAACTAGAACATTTCTGTCCTAAACTCTCTCAGGAGTGCTTGGACCCATATAACATAAGCTCAGTTTTACTAGCATTAAGGCATAACCAATTAGTGGATATCCAATGTTTGATGGGCGTGTAGATTTTGTTTAGGCTCTCCTGATCATCGGCATGGTTTCCATTGAATTCCATGGTAAACTGTCCACGTAGTTAGCGAAAAACACCCCAGTCTCTCTAATTTCACGCACAATGGCTGGATCTAAATGTTCAAGAAAGAGGGGGACAAGCAAGCCCCTTGGGGCTCTCAAACTGGGAGGGTGGGTTCTCTCACTAGCCTACCAAGTATTACAAGGGTTTGGGTGATGGTCTAAGCCTCCAGGGCTGGCATGCCCTGATGAGCAAGTGGGGCATGAATGCCCAAGACCCCTGAGAGTGGGCTGTGCTATGGGAAGGTGACAACTGTCCCATGCCTTGTGTCATAGAACAGGTTTAAGTGATCAGGCAGAAGTCAGGAAGGAGAACCAGTCACTGTAACCACAGATTATCACTGGTTAGCCATAGCCTGTTCTCCAGAGTCTACCCCACACTTCACTACAAAATGGAGGACCCACAATCTAACTAAAATGCTTTACTCTATCGATACCCATTCTTCAAAGCAGTCATTATTAATCATTGAATTATACAACAGTTCCCGAGGGGGAATTTTCAATTGTCTAAGCTCTCAATATTGCAATGCATGTCAGCAAATGTCCCCAAGACACTGTTTCATCTCCATAACCTAAATACAAAGTTTCCCAGCCAGAATCAAAATCAAATGAAATTCTAATACTAGTGTGGACTAATAGTTGGTCAATGACACCACCACACTTAGTTATAAGAATGTAATGATTAACTGGAAGGACTCTCTGCCGGGACAATCTTAGAAATTGTTGAAGAAGGTTTTCTGGATCAACATCACCCATATATGGGAGACATTTTACATCTCTGAGTCTCTGTTCTTTGTGTTCAAACAAAACTAACAATAAGAAAAATAAATTGAAACCCCATAACTCCACTACCTAAGCAAAATACCACACCATTTTCAGATCAGTTTTCCCCAGTGAAAGAACGATGAAGAGAAACTGCCTCATTTTAAGAGATATGTAGAAGTCTGCATGAGGCAGGGTAAATCAACTGACAAAATGATTAAAGGAAGAAAGAGCACCATCTGCCTCTCTGTATTGCATTTACAAATGTAATATCTATGACTCAAAGATGGAGTCTGGGTGAAATGCATGCTGGGTGCACAAGTGAACGTTTCACTCCAAGCCTCAGTGAAAGCTTATTTTTTAACACTGTTTGCATTTGTTGAAGCAGTAGAAAAACATTTTGTTTGCTGTTCAGACAAGGTGGTTTCATTCTGCAAGGGTCCGACAGAAAGATCTCTCGGCTACCAATGCGAAACAGACGGTTTTTACATGTCAGTGGAATTCCACAGTATACAATGACCGGTAGTTGTGAAATTGTATTGGCAGTCAACCTCTCTGGAAAAGTACTGAGTTCTAATTGTGTACATTAGAGTGGGAAATATCAGGCAAGGGTGGAAAAGAAAGAGTCACTTTTGCTTCTGCTGGGCTGAGAGAAGGTAGACATATCTTCTTATCCAGTCCGTTCCCATGGCGAGTGTCTCTTTGCCAACCTGGGATTTTGAAATCTTTCCAGTGAAATTCTTGTCAAAAGATGACGTGGTGCAAACAAAAGTGAACAGTGATGTAATCTTTGTATTTTTATTCTGTTACATTAATAAACGGACAGAAAAGTGCCAGTTTTATAATCTAATTGAGTGAGTAAGTGAGTTCATGTGTTCCAAAAAGCACACTGCCTTCCTGTTTTTTTGTGCATTGGGGAAACTCATAAGCAAAATATATATACTGTGAGCAAGCCACACGTCTGTGGCGAAATGCATCAGGCTGTCTGCTGGCATGAATCACACTGGGAAATGAAATTTTAAAATGCGGATATACATTTATAAATAAAGTTTGTAACATTGATCAAACTTTGGCAGTATTCTTGGCTTTCTTCAACCTTGGGCATCTACATCACGGAAGTGCTACTCACCGAAAATGAGTTTCTTTCGCCTTTTGACTTCGGATATATATATACATATATATAACACAGCCACAGTAGTTATGGTTAAGTTATGGTTAAGTTGCTGTTTCCATAGGAAGAGCACTTTTTGGGCAGCTTATAACTTCGCTCCCCCTGGACGAATCCTCACCAAACTTTGCAAAAAAAAAAGTATATGGCCCACTCTGATTGTTTTGGCAAAATTTGGTGAGGTTTGGTTCGGGGGGGAAAGTTATAGGGGGGTCCCAAAATGTATTTTTTTCTCATAGACTGAATGGGGGGAAAAGTTTGCGCACGCCTACAGCCCAAACCGTTGGGTGGATTTTCACCAAATGTGCGGCAGGAGCTTGATCCCGAAAGCGTGCTTTTATAAATTTGGTGAGAATCCGTCCAGTAGTTTTCTTTAAAACGACCCAAAAATATGTCGCAGAAAATTAGTGATATCTATGTGCGCTCCGCGGTCACACTTCCCTGTTCACTCCGCGGACAAGATACCGATTGGCTAATCCGTAGCATCATGGCGAAGAATTACTGTGCCTGTGATACAATGTATTAAAAATAATATTGCAGCCAGACTGGTGCCCTAGAGTTTGAAATCTGAGGCAGCCGCCTGCAGTGTTTGATGGAAACAGCGGGTCTGCAAGTGTCTGGGAGTACCAGTTCTCATGAATGCATTGAGGCATGTTGTTGCAAAGTCAGAATGTATTTGGATTCTGAGTGAAGGTCACTTGCTTTGCTTTTTGGGTTGCGAGCTCAGTAGGCCCACGCATCAGACTGAACCCATAAGGGTCAATTGTTTTTTGACCTTGAGTGAAAGGGAAAATTCAGTAAAAATGCAGGTAGTGAAAGTTGCAAAAAAGACCATTTGATAAGATTATGCATTCAAAACGTTTGTAAGGCACATGTAATATCAGTTCATGAAGATTCTTTGGTGCAAGCACATTGCCGTCTGAGTTTCACAAACACAATGAAGACGGTCAATATCGTGTAGGTTTGCTTTTGACGACTTTACACCGACACAAGATTTAATTTTTTATTACCTGAACATTAATTTTGGCAATGTAGCTGAAGTATTATCTTTCTGTGTAGTTGTCATTTTTTTTTTGTTATGGAGAGTGCAGATTCTCAGCATTTGTAGGCTATCACTAGATTCACCATGTTCAACGCTAATATTTCTGTAAAATGTTGTGTATGACCACATCGATTTGTGTATCAGTTTCCATGTTCTTTTTGTCTTTTTTGAAATAACGAGATTTCATTTTTTATTACCTGAACATTAATTTTGGCAATGTAACTTAAGTACTATCTTTCTGTGTAGTTGTCATTTTTTTTTAGTTATGGAGAGTGCAGATTCTCTGCGTTTGTAGGCTATCACTAGATTCACCCATGTTCAACGCTAGTATTTCTTTAAAATGTCATGTATGACCATATCGATTTGTGTATCAGTTTCCACGTTCTTTTTGTCTTTTTTGAAATTATGTGCTAAAGTTTGGGAATTGATATTTATTTTCTGTTATGTTTTCCAAATAGCTACATCCTGCCTTACTGCTATTGCCATGGATTCCAGATGCCAAGTGATGGATTTTTTGCACGCCAGATGCACGTACCTGTGACTGGCTGCCTAACAGTGACTGTTTTGAGGGACAATCGCACAGGACCCATTTGTCCGTACGCTGTCGTGGTGATTAGGAGTAACATAACATCTTTTATGGTGGTCTAGGCCTAAGTTCATGCCGACGTCCTGGAATTCACTGTGCGACCGAAGCGGTTGCTTTATCGAAAACTTATACTTTGTGTATGGGAAAAGAACAATGTGTACCTATGATTAACATTTTTGATAACAACCGAAGAAACAAAGTTACAATTTGATTGAACATGGGAATAGTCTGATGGTCTTGGACAGTTTATTGTGAAATTAAAGTACTTTACAAATTGTAAAGTGTTAATGTTTTCTTTTAAAAAACAGTTTATTATTATTTCAAAATGTGACGTGCTACGTTGTAAGTCGCTGTGTGTTCATTTTCAGGTTCTGTGGCACTGCACATAGGTGCTTAGGGGTGCATTTGGCTATGCTGGAGAGGAACGTCATCCAAAAAAGGTGTAGAATATCATTAGGGTTGGTTATGTGACAGTCAGGGGCGGCCCATATGATTTAGTGACGTCAGGGTAATTTATGTTAGGCAGATGCAGCAATGGACAAGACTAGTGATTGCAAATGATTTTACAAAGTTTGTAGGAATTTTGTGCACACCTAATATGACAAATTATTTGTGTATTCTTTTGACAGTTTTGAAAAAAAAGCTGGGTGGATTTACAGTAAATTTGCATAAGGTTGATTGGCAACGACCGAAAAGCATGGTGTTGGAGATGTGGGAGTGTTTTCGTATTTGACAAGTGTCATAATGTAGTTAAAAAAAATAGCGGTATACCTTTACTGACTGAGGGGTAGGCTGTAGCCATGGGGAGTGGGCAGAATGTTGGGGTCATGGTATAAGATCATGATCCGCACAATGTGGCTACTGGGCATTACCAGAAGGGAGAAAAGATAGGATTAAAGTGGCCATGTCCACCTGGGACTGGCTTTGTGGTAAAGTTGTTTGACATTAGGATACATTTGAAAGGGAAGAAAAAAGTGCTCAAGGTAATATGGTAACAGGGGTTCTTTTTTGTTTTTGCAGGCTGTCATGGAAAGCGAAAAGGGGCCCTTTATGGAACACCCGCCTTCCCTTTCTATGGTGGCCATCTTGGAAAAGGATTTTGTTTCCTAAACCACCACAGGCGACCTGGTTTAGGACGAAAAATCCTCTTTTTTAGTAGCACGGGTTACTGCTTTGGAAATCTAGATTGTTAATGGCATTCATCCCCCATTTTAGGGGTGGAAGGGGGCTAGTGATCCAGAGATCTCGTTATGCACTCTCACTTCGATTGGGCTGATAACTTGGCCGGCTGGCCCTTTATTCACCTTTCCAGTCCCTGGAACGGAGGATGAACACTAAAATATTTCCATTACCATAACACAAACTGCAAATAGAAATGTTGGAAAAATCTTATTGCGTCAATGTACTTTACTGAGAAATATAAAGTAGATGGTTCTTAAAGGAACATTTATTTTGTTTACGGATGGCTTTTTTTTGGGAGGACAGCTAAGAACGAAAGTTGTGGACGGAAATGAGCAAAGAGGCACCAAACAGTAATATGGAGGGGTAGGTGGACGGGGAAAATGTTGTGCGTTTGTTATTTGTAAGGTGGGGCAGTGTTTCTCATGCTCCTTCATTACAGCAGTGGTGCTGTTTCTTGGGGAGGAGGGATGGCCTTAGCTCATGTCGTTCTCAGAAAAATAGTACTTTTGATAAAGTATGTATGTACTGTGTACTAAATTGTTAATGGATGAGTATGAATAGGTGTTGGAGCTGTGCAAGGGAAATGTTATAGTTGCAAGTACCTACATCAGTGAAGAATGTAGTTCCACACTGTCCACGAGGCATAGATCTTATTCTTAAGTGTGTACGGGTTCTCAGACACGTCACCATGCTGTGCACCAGCATATGGTCATGTGGCATTCTCCGGAAGGTGTGCAATGAAGTCAGATGTTCGTTTACATAATGGTTACGTGCCACTACTAGAAACCTATGAACTTCAGTAAAGGAACGTTATAGTTAAGTTGCCCTACTAAAAACCTATGAAATTCACTAAAAAAACTTTTTTAACGGGACGTTATGGTTCCAAGTAAAACCGGAAAACCCTAAAAATTCGCCATTTATGGGAAGCTAAGCAACCATAACTTGCGCCACCACTGTGCACTGCTAAGACTAACACTCAGGACATCAAAGATGACATCACAAATGTCATTGATGACATTACTGATGACATAACATGTGCATTTACTTTTCATGAAAACTGTGTAGAAGGGATTCTTATTATAATGTGGACCAAAAAGTGTCAAGGATCATTGGAATATATATCAAGTGCTAATTAGTGCATTAAGCAATGCATTGATATAAATAACATTATATTATGAAGTTATATCCAGTATACTAAGCTACTCATGTAGAAACATAGGCATTGTGTGCAGCATACATGATGGAGGTGTAATATTCATAATCTTGCCATGTTGAATAGTGAAATGATAACTGTTTTCTTATTAGAGTTTTGCGTACTGTGAAACATGTGATAAGTAGGTAATAAAACCCACTTACTACATAATTGCATTATTATAGACAAAACACAAAGAGACAACAAAACATACAAATATGAGTATATACAAAGAAACTGAAGTAAGGAAAAAAGCAGCAGTAGTAGCAGAAAGTGTTCATAACCTAACTGATTACCTTTATGCAGAGAAATGATTGCTCTCTTTCAAAGCTGCTACTTACCCTATGTATATGCATCACATGATTTTGACTGGACCCAAAGGGAATTACTGTAAGAACATACTTGAAGAATAAGTCTACAAATATAGTACCTTTTCAATTTTTAATTCCTGGCTGTTACCGAAGAAAACCATGTGACCTAGATATGTCAGTAAAGGAAAAAAAGGGGGAGCCAGACATGTGATGTCATCAGTGATGCCATCAATGACCTTTGTGATGTCATCTTTGATGTCCTGCGTGTTAGTATTAGAAGTGCACAGTGTTGGCGCGAGTTATGGTTGCTTAGCTTACCATAACTGGCGAATTTCAAGGGTTTTTCGGTTTTACTTGGAAGCATAAAGTCCCATTGAGAACGTTTTTTTTAGTGAATATATATATATATATATATATATATATGAGAACTGAGATTTGGCAGAGCAAAACAGTGAAGTTCAGGAAATTCTTCAGATTAAAACCTTATAAAACTCCATTTACCTTTGCCATCTGGATGAATTAGTAGAAATATTTAATCAAACTCTAAAACACATTTTGAAGAAATTAGTCAAGCAAATGGGAAAAAAATGAGACATTATGATACTGTGGGCCCTGTTTGCCATCAGAAAACCTCCGCAGTGCTCTACAGTGGTCTCCCTTTTTGAATTAATATATGGGAGAGAACCCAGAGATGTATTAGATATGAAAAGTGAGACCTGGAAAGAAAGAGAGGGGTCTACTATACCATGATCCCAAACTACACAAAGACTGAAGAAATATATGACAGCAGTTCAAAATATAGTACAAGCTAATATGCCATGAAACCAATAATATATAAACAAATGCAATAAGAAAGCTGTGATGAGATATTTTTCTGTCGGTCAAAAGGTGTTGGTTTTACTTCCATTCTCAGAAAATAAAATGCTTTCTAGGTGGCATGGGCCCTGTGGAATCTTAGAACAGACAGGGCCCTAGAATTACATGGTGTCTCAACCAGACAGGAAAATAAAGACTCATATTTACCATATTAATATACTTAAAGAATGGAGAAAAGGCCCTATGAAACACACTTCAGCCATATTAACCAGCCTATTGACTGAAGAAATTGATACCAATAAGTTAGTTGCTTCTGATTTACCACAGAATCACAAACACAATCTCATGAACCTCCTAGCACAGTTCCCTGGTGTGTTTAGAGCTGAGGCATGGAGATTAAAAGGGGTGTACTATTATATTCATACTCCTCCAAGGAAGGTTGTTCATCAGAAACCTTAAAGAATCCCTGAGAGTAGGAAGGAAATTATTCAAGACAAAATAGAGGCTATGATAAAAGCAGATATTATTGAACCATCACAAAGTTGTTGGTCCTCTCCTATTGAATTGGTTGCAACACTTGATAATTAGGAAAGTCAATGAGGTGTCACAGTTTTACAGCTACCTGATGCCTAGGATAAATTACTTGATTGACAGATTCGGGGTGCAGTATACCTTTCTACCATTGACCTAACTAAAGGTTATTGGCAGTTGCCAGTCAACCCTATATATAAACCCAAGGCAGTTTTTTCTACTCCCATAGGAGTCAAGTCAAGGTTTTACCTTTCGGGTTGCATGGGGGCCCCGCTACCTTTCAAAGACTAATAGACCATGTTCTTAGACCATATTATTCATTCTGTGGTGCCTATATTGTTGATATTATCATCCATAGTAAAACCTGGCCCAAACATATATTCCATTTCTGTCAGGTTACCCAAGCCTTGCAGAAAGATGGGCTAACTGCGAACCCAAAGAAATGTCATCTGGCTGAATCTGCAGTAAAGTATTTTGGTTTCTTTGTAGGATATTGACTAGTCCAGCCTCAGACTGAAAAGGTTAGAGCCGTTAAAGTGACCCAAGCTCCCAAAACTAAGAAGGAATTAGAAGCGTTCCTGGGCTTAGTTGTTTACTACCAAAGGTCTGTTCCAAATTTCTCTTCCATCATCACCATTCTTTTTCAAATTTATTTTACATTTTTGTTCAGAGAGAGGTACAAGAAGACCAAACTGGCCAGTGGCTAGCGAATCACAGCATGATATAACAACATAGATGAACATTTACAGTATACACTACACATTTGCACATTGTTTGACAGTACTAGAGCGGTGACGATGGATTGTTCTCTTCATCAGATAACATATTACATAGATAGAGTCTGAACAGCGTCCATACGTCTTTGGGGCGGCATCTCGATGACAATGTAATAATAAATTGTTATTCAAGTTCATTAACCATTGACAGGTTTGTCAAGAAGTCCAGTCGCCTGGGAGGATCTATGGACTTCCAACATTTCAGTATATTTCGTTTCGCAACCACACATGCTAAATTGAACAATCATCTAGTGGTAGTTGCAGCCTTACCAATATCCCCAAAAAGGTATTTCCGTGGGGAAGGTGTAGCAGGTATTGCGGTAATGTCTTCCAGAATCTCCGTCACCTCCACCCAGAATTTAGTTATTGGCGGGCAGGCCCAATACATGTGATAGGAGTCTGCGTCTGGGGCGTCACATTTAGGGCATTTTCCCGTATGACCCTGCACAAACTTAGCTTAATTGGCTGGGGTGTAGTGCAACTGGTTTAGAACTTTAAACTGAATGAGACGTAGCCCTGAGTTCATGGATATATATTTAGTCAACTGGCAATATCTCAACCATGTGGTTTCACACAGCTCCACACCCAGATCTCGTTCCCAGGTCTCTTTAATGTTATTGCGTGGCTTGGAATGGATCTGAACAAGGCTGTAGAGTGCAGACAGACTTTTCCTGTGTCCCCCTGGTTCCGTCATGGCTGCAATACATTCATGTGTGGGTGGCTCTTCTGGGAAGGAGGGCCATTTGGCGGCGAAGGCAGATTTCATCCTGTGAACCTGAAATCGCTTAAGGTGATCTCCACCCACTGCCCCGACAAAATCGTCTAATGCACAGTATCTCCCTTCCGGGAACATGTCTCGCATTCTAAATTGCTTCTGAGGGTCCCAGGTACCCTGGAGTGCCTTATCAAATGTGGAGCTTATGCCCGGAAAGTTCCACAATGGCACCTCCGGGTCATACGGGGTTGTAATGTCAAGTCTCTTATATATCCTGGCCCATGCACGCGCAGTGGTGCTTACAGGATCATATTTGCACGTGTCTTTCCGATTAAGGTCAAACATAACCGCTCGCAGATCTGAGGGGGATGCCGCAAATCTTTCCAGGGTAATGTGTGGTTTCGCGTCCTCTGGGTCGAAACAGTGTCTCGCAAACTGTGCCTGTGATGTTAGGTAATAAAGTTCAAAGTCTGGTGCTGCAATCCCACCTTTTGCAAAGGGTTCTGTCATTTTGGACCACTTCAACCTGGGCGTTTTCCCTCCCCATACAAATGTAGTGGCGAGCGTATTGAGTTTGGTGAAGAATGTTCTGCCCGGCCAAATCGGTATGTTGCAAAAAAGGTATGAGAGTTTGGGTAGCACTATCATCTTAAGTAACAATATTCGCCCATATAGGGATAGAGGGAGCTTGTTCCAGACTTGTAGTTTAACTGTTAGGGATTGTAGGAGTTCACCATGATTTTCTGCAAGCAATGTACTCCCGTCTCTGGATACCCTGATCCCCAAGTAACGGATGTGTGTTGGTGATCATTTGAATCCGTGTGTGTCTGACATATCTCTAGTTTTAGGTGTAAGCGGAACAGTTCTGACTTAGAAACATTAACCCTGTACCCCGAGTATTCAGAGGACCTCTTAACTTCAGCCATAATTGGCGCTAGATTTACCTCTGGGTTCCTAATATATAGTAGGGTGTCATCCGCATATAAGGAAATGATTTGTGGTCTCCCTGTCATACGAAGACCTCTACATGCATGGTTGTGTTGGACGTATTCAGCCATGGGTTCTATTGTAAGTGCGAAAAGGATTGGGGAGAAGGGGCAGCCCTGTCTGGTGCCTCTACCCAGGCGAAACAGGGATGACATGGTATGATTTGTTAGTACCTTCGCTCCCGGGCAACTATACAGTAACCTGACACAGCTAACAAAGTATCTTCCCAACCCAAATCTCTCAAGGACCTGAAACAGATAGACCCAGGAGACAGAGTCAAAAGTTTTCTCGGCATCAAGGGACGCCGTACCACATCCGCCGCTGGGTCTATCTGTGTCATCACTCCAAAGAGTCTGCACAGATTAAGAGCAGTGGACCTTGTTGGTATAAAGCCAGCCTGGTCAGGATGTACCAATATAGGCATATAGGGCAGGAGCCTGGTAGCTAGGACCTTTGCAAAAATCTTCACATCGGTATTAATGAGTGAGAGGGGTCTATATGACCCCATGTCCTGACGGGGTCTACGGGGGTTAAGAAGGACCGTTATCACTGCCTCTCGCATAGTGTCTGGCAATATGCCGCACTCCATCGCCTCTTCCCATACTTTCAGTAAGACAGGAGCTAGTATGTCATGGAATTCTTTGTATAATTCGGCACCTAGACCATTGGGGCCGAGGGCTTTACCTGATGTTAATGCTTTCATTGCCTCTGTAATTTCCTCGAGTGTTATGGGGTGGCTAATATTATGCGTGTCTCCGGAGTCAGGGGTGGGAGATAAATCACATCCAGATTCTCCTCTATTTCTTCTTTAGTTTTGGTGTCCCTATTGGAATATAGTGATTTATAGAATGCAGCAAACATATAATTAATTTCTTGGTCCCCATTGACTATGTCACCACTAGGTGTCTGGATTGTCACTATAGGGGGATTGCCCTGTTCGGCCTTAAGCATCCGGGCTAGGAATATCCCTGCTTTATTGCTTTCCACCGTATCTACAAGCTCGGACCGGGGAAGCCATGTATTGTACCTCCCTTGCAGCAAGTTTATCAAACTATGCCAATGTAGTGTGAATATCCAGTAGGGCCTCTTTACTACGTGTACAGGTGTATTCGAACTCCAGCAGCTCAAGTTTGGCCTCCATTGTGTCCAACTCTTGCCTAACTGCCTTCAGTAGACCCGTAGTTTTGGCCATAATTGCGCCATGTACCCATACTTTAAATGTTTCCCACAGTGTAGCGCACCGGCCTACCGACCCCTCATTTAGTTGAAAAAATTCCTCTATTTCAGTGCGCAGTGATTCACAAATGTTAGGGTCTCTAAGTAGAACAGGGGGCATTTTCCAGCATCTGGCCCTCAGGGCAGCTTTGCCGATACACAAAGTAATTGACACAGGGGAGTCATCTGAGAGAGTACGGGGGTACATTTCGCAGTGCTGGACCATATTCGTGAGTGTTGAGCTGATAAGCCAGTAGTCAATTCGAGATTCAGAGTCATGCACTGATGAATAGAAAGTGAAGCGCTGTTCTTGGGGATGTAGTTCTTGCCAGATGTCTACCATGGTCATCTGTTGCATTATTTGTCGTAAAGCTAATGCGGTCTTGGTCAAGGTTCTATGAGAGGTTGTAGACCTGTCGAGGGTCGTATCAAGTATCGTATTAAAATCTCCTCCCCAAATCACTGCCGCATCCTCAGCTTCAACCATCATATTATATATAGCATTGTAGAATTTAGGGTCTTCTATGTTGGGGCCATACGTGTTAACTATAACCATCTTCCATCCCGCCAACTCGCCCCAGATTACAACATATCTCCCTTGCATGTCAGTTTTAGCATCCTGGATACGGAAGCCCAGATTCGGATGTATTAGGGTTAGAACCCCTCTGGATTGGGAGGAATATTCCATGTAATATCGCAATGCGCCCCATCTAGGGAGAAATTTTGAACAGACCTGCCCCAGTGCGTGAGTTTCTTGCAGTAACATGATCTGGGGGTTATGTCTGATTATGTATGCTGCGATTTGTCCTGGCCTTAATCGGGTAGTTTAGGCCCCGGATATTCCATGAAAGAAGTTTAACAGTTACCCCCCTGTCACCCAGTACCATGGTATTCTATTACTATCAATGTGTAAAGTGATTCGCTTACGCCACCAACCTTAACAGTTGAACCCGGTGCAACCCGTCTCTGCATTTTAGATCTCTTGCCAACAGTGGCAAAACTTTGTACCCTACCCCCACCCCCGCCCGCACCATCAACCCCAACCCGATGATGTAACCCTTTCCCCATAACCTGTGGAACTTTCCTGAGGGTTGCTAGTTGCAGTCGCAGGGCTTCCATCAGTAGAGGCTCACGATCCCACCCTTTTCAAACAATATCAATTGGAGCCGTTCCTCGAGGGAGAGACGTCTTCACATCATAAGTAAGTATGTTTCCGTAACTCCATTTCAGTCAGCTGAGTCTGGGACTTTGTCTCCCAGTCGTGGTGGCATGTTCCAATCTTCTGGATGTTCAATGTACGCTATGGCTTCCGCAGGGGTCTCAAAGAAATGTGACCTGCCTCATGTTGAATCCGTAGTTTTGCCAGGAAGATGAGGGCGTATGGGACATGACACAATCTCAGAAGCTTTTTTGGCTTGTTCATAGGATCTGCGTTGCATTTGGACGCTGGTCGAAAAATCTGGATAAATGTGGACTCTGTTTCCTTCATATTGCAGGGATCCTTTTTCCCTTGAAAGTTTTAGGATCGCGTCCCTGTCCCTATAGTTCAGGAGGTGCACAATAATCGCGCGCAGTGGCGCCCCAGGCTTGGGTGTTGGCGCTAGGGTGCGATGAGCCCTCTCAACAAGAAAGTGGTTAGAAAAGGATTCCGTCCCCAGAAGAGTTTTCAAAAGGACCTCAACTTGTCGCTCCATCGGACCCTTACTGAAGGATTCTGGAATGCCGACAATACGGATATTGTTTCTTCTAGATCGAGATTCCAGGTCATCGCATTTTGCTTGAGTCATACGCAATTCCCCTTTCAGCTGTGCTATGTCTCGACCATGTTGTGTTAGCATATCTTCATTTGTGCTGATTCTGTTCTCAGCTTCTGTAACGCGAGTGCTCTCCTTGTCCACTCTAGCCTTAAGGGAGCTGATAGTTGAAACAATATCGTCCAGCTTGACGTTCACTGCCAGGAAGCCGTTCTGTACCATGGTAATTAGGCGGTCTTCTCCGTCGTCATGTTCAATCACAGCAGGATTGTCATCCCCCATGGTTATGGAGGCCGGCGTCCCCTGAGGTTGGGAGCTGGCATAGGAGTCCATTGGGCCAGTTTTTTTCACGCCCATGCCTTTTTTCTCGTTGCGGCCCATGAGTCACCTGTGCAGAGCAAGGGTCGATGCTGCGGGTCAGGCCAGTCATCCACACAGGATTAGTATAGCCTGTACAGAACAACGTCAACACCTATATATTGTGCAACCTGTTGGGTACCAGTGTACCGAATCATATATCACGTATATGATGTTGCCACGCGGGTCATCGGTTGTTCTGCGAGGAGGAAATGCTCCCTACACAGCTGCCCCACAGTGTATATCGGATTGTTATCAGTGGTAGCTGCAGGCGAGGGCCGCGTACGTTGTAAGAGCGTTAGCCATAGTATTAAATTGGATTGAGGCGGAGCTCAGGCCGCTGCATATGCTGGTTCGGGTATTGTGCAGCTAGTGGTGACAGTGGTCTCGTACTGGTCACGCTTGGCAGTGTGTTTCGGATTCCTATAGGTGGTAGCTACAGGCTAGGAGCGGGTAGCTTGAGCATTTAACTGAATTGAGGCTGAGCTTGGGTCGAAGCACACACTGGTTCAGGTCCTTTGCAGCAAGTGGTGACGGCGTTCCTGTCTTTTTGTTGTCACAAGTCTTCGTATTAGAGCTTCACTGCCGTCACCGTCAGCCAGTCCCCATACAGGCACACAGCGGTCCACTGACTGTATGTCACGCTACCTCCCACGCCCGTGCACCGCCCCCGGTCTTCGTGCCACTGGACGCCCAGCTCCCTGGCGCGGCCAGAACTCGGCACAATCAGGCCAGTTGCGTAGGGGGGCCCCCCTGCTATGGATCTCAAACGTCCTCCGGCAGCGTGGGCTGTGTTGAGGGGTCAATAGAGTCTTGTGTGGGCCCCCTCAGCGGTCTCCAGCAGCGGGGCGGTGCCCTCTGGAGAACCCACGCCGAAACTTGCAGGTATAGTACAATGCCCAGTACACTTCACAGATGTATTGTGACCTCCCACGTTAGCACTGTCTCTGAGTGGCAGCCAGTATAGAAAGGATTTTATAAAACTTCACTTTGTGACACAGCCACTGTCTCTGGGTCTGCACACTTTTACATCTCTCAACTGCTCTCGCAACGTCGGATGAGGGCTCACTCGGCGGCAGGCCCGAGGCCTGAGTCGGCTGGGGCCCTGCGTGAAAGATGGTGTGCCGACCCAGTCGTTATCCGGGAGGTGGGCCGGAGCCACAGACCATCTCGCGTCCACCCTGGGTCCTGATGTCTGCACACATGGTCCGCCTCCAGGCCCGTGCTGTGGGGCTGCACCGCGGTGATCGACGCTCCTCCCCCACGCGGCCTTGTGCTGATGACGATACCTCGGTCTGGAGTAGGATTCTCCTGGAGCCCTGGGGCAGCCCACAGTCCACTGGACAAGCCGTTAGTCCGAAGGGAGCTGTGAACTCCCCCGCGCCTCCGCAGTTTCGAGCAGGATTTGCACACAATGTGCAGCAGGAGTCCAGAAAACAGACGGTGTAGTAGTTTCTTCTCTCCGCAGCTCCAAAAAGGATTTATTTATATATAGGATGTTCGTGGGATCGGAGCGCTCCGATCAGGTGGCCATCTTAGTTGCACGCAACAGCGCCCCCCACCATCATCACCATTCTTACAGATACCCTTATAAACACAGATCCCTAAAAACTTAAATGGGGTCCTGAAGAGTATGTTTTCACCAGCTAAAACAGATCTTATGTAGTGTACCTGTCCTCAAGATGGCAGACTTCAATAGACCCTTTATCCTACAGACTGATGCATCACATACTAATCTTGGGGCCTTATTATCACAAAATCATCATGGTATAGCACATCCTATTCTCTACATTAGTAGAAAGGAAAAGAACAAGGTAATGTTGATTTCCTTTCACAATTCTGTAAGACCGTTCTTACTTGGCCAGAAAAGTCAAACGCTTCCTGATCCTGACCCATGGAGTGGTGTTATGTGAGAGGATCACATGGGTGGGGAAGTAGGTCTGGAGGAATTGGAAACCCCCTTTAATAACTTTTCCAGAGACAGTACCAAATTAACGGCCTATTATAAAATAGAAACTGTGGAAAATGGTCATTTGAATATTGGGGAATTCAAGTCCCACAATGCCCAAAGTAATGGGATGAAGATGAGGGATGCAGAGGCAAAGGACTGCAAATTTCAGCCTAATATTGTTAATGACCCACACCTGAAGGAGACTGTGAGGCATAAAAGGCCCCCTTAGATGCAGGACATAGAGAGAGGTAGTGGAAGGTGGAGTGATTGCAGTAACTCCATAATGTAGATGCAGCTGAAGGACAACAGAGATTCTGGAAAAAGTTCTGTTTGCCGAACGGATGCCATCTCTGACAGAGACCTTGATTGCAGAGGTTGCTCAGTGGGAAGTGTTGTTTTTGGAAGCTTTCCCCCTGAAGACCATAACTGCAGATGGTGCCCGGTGGGAAGCATGAAGCTAAGAAGCTTCCCCCTATGAAGGTTGGGCCCCAGTGGCAGGCCAGCACCAGTGTTCCCCAGGACTGAGGAGCGCTCCTTTTCCAACCAACGCAGGCTGCAGAAGTCAGAGAGAAGCACTCGGAGGGGCTGAGTAGAGCAGAAGAAGCAGATAACCTGGAGGCAGCAGAGTGAGTGAACACGATACCTTGAGAGTTCACCAGCACTGTGGTACCCCGGAATGCTCCGTGATCGCCCACTGGCCAGGTCTGCTCATTTTTAAAACTGAACTGATGTAAAAGAAAGGAAGTGGCAGAATAAGAACTGTGGCAACAGGCATTGTACTTATAAAGCTCAGAGTAATTGCCCAAGTCAAGAGAGGGCAATATTAAGTGAATACAAACTATTATTGCCAAAGCCAGAAGAGGGCAATAGCCAAGCAAGTTGATAAGAACAAACATTGCCAAAGCCAATATAGGCAAGATGTTTGTAGACCTTATTGCCAGAGTGAGAAAGAAGCAATGGTCGGAACTGGCCTAGGCAAACGTTGTCTAAGCCAAAGAAGAGCTAAAGTGAGAGAAAGCCATTATCTGCATTTGGTTACAGGAGTTGGAAAACAAGAGTGGGAGGAGAGCTGCCCTTCTGATAGAAAGTGGTCAGGAGGAGAGCAGCATGATCTCCATTGCATAGGGCAATCACTAGGGTGGAAAACAACAGCATCAATGTGCTTCATGTCCTCCCAGAAGAAGTAATAAAAGTTGATGTGGCTAGTCAAGAGACTTTATAAGTTGTTTGAAGTAAACTGTGCCACAGAAGTACTTGTAGTAGTGTTAATTGTTTCATTAGTTCTGGTAAGTTGTCTACCGGTCAAGGCACCTTGTAGTGGTAGACCTTGCAGGTGAGTTGACTAGGCAGTAAGCATTAAATTACTGTGGTGTGGTTAAAGGTGTTGAATACGAAGAAATGGCAAGACCACAAAAGTAGATTGTGAACTGTTGTGATATCACCCTGACAAATCTATATTGCTTATGCAAGTATTTTTTTGAACTGTTGAAGAATTATCCTGACAAAAGCATATTTGTTGATACTGATGAACTTTGGAAGTATACTTGTTTTCTAAGAAGAAGCTGTGTGGAACTCTCTGCCACAAGTGCAGAGACATACGACTTGTTGAATATTTTGAACTGTTGGGACAAGTTGAAGTGAAATAATCATTGTAGCGAAAAGAACTTTATTAGAACTGTGTTGCAAGACAGAACTTTCATATTCTGAACTGTAGATTGAAAATCATCTTTGAATACGGGGAAGGGGAACTCACCCAGGTTACAAGGAAAAACAGATATCAGGTTTTCAACATAACTGTTATTTCTGTTAAATTTGAATTGCCATACATTACCTTGATGATTTGGTTGTATGTATGAGGGTCAGATTCCTTTTTTAGAGTGGTTGCTTTAGTTTATTTTGATAGGCAGGGAAATCCTCATCAGTGTAGGGTTAGTGAGGTGTGTGGCAAACCCTTTGATTTAATGAAATAGTATCTTAGGAAAAACCTTCACAAAGTTGTCTGCCTCACATTTCTGACGCCTCACAATAGGTCTTGCATTATTGCAGCACTTTAACAGGTGGTCCCTTTGCTTCTCTCTTTTAGGAGCCTGACTTTAATTAGACCATTATTTTATAACTTTTAAATTGTTTGTTTTATTGTTTATGTAACATATCTGTTTACAATTGACAACACAGATTTTAGAGTGTATTAATCGTAGGCCATCATACAGCAAGAGTATAGAGATTAATAATGTATTTATTTATTTATATGTAGGGAGGAACAATACTCTTTTGATCACAAAGAACAGACAATAGATAAGAAATCGGATTTGATGGGAAGCAGTGAGCTTCTTACAATGTCGGGAGTTTCTGACCAGGTTGTGGCGGGGAGTAAATAGAACAGTCTCAAAAGCACAATACAAAAGTGGTAACTAACATTTTTAGTTTCAGGTAGGTGGTACAGTCAGCTGTATTTGGGAAGTGACAATGATGGATGAAGTGCTTGAATGAAGGTACAGAAAGTGAGGGACAGTGGCAGGTTATAGGTAAGGGGAAAATGTTACCTAAAAAGCAAATGAGAGGTGAAGAGGTAGGCTTTTAGTTTGGTTTTGAACAAATATGTGTGGACTGTTGGATGCCAAGGGGAAAAAAAATCCATGCAAGTGGAGCGGGAAGAGAAGCAAAAGAACAGAAGCGAGAAGAAGCACAAGGAGGGCAGAGCACATTAAAATGCATTCCTCACAACATAACAGTTCAAATTGAACGTTACAAAAAAAGTATTGATAGGACGTTTTAAGCATACCTGCCTTTTTCAAGTCAAGTAATCAAACCTCTACACTACCAATGTTGTGTGCATGGTTGGGGTACAAGCATATATAAACGCAAACACAATATGCTATGTCACCACGCGACAAACATCTAAAAGCAGGCACATAAGTTCAAGTAGTCTGCTTTTAGGCATGTTGCCAAAGGGGAACTAAAGAAATACATCTGTGAAATGTAGCTAACTGAGACACAGGCTATCACACTGAGACAAAATGTGCATCGTGCTTTGGCTGATATTGACACTTGTCAATGATAATCATTGCTTATTTCATATTCTAAGGTGATTATACAACGGGTTCAGCCAGATAATTAATGACTGCACATTTCTTACTAGTATGTGTGTGGTGGCTATCACTGTCTGCTATCCATGATAATTGTGCATGTTCTTTGGGAACCTGATTTTCATTGTGTTGTTTGTCTTTAAAAGACTGTTACAGTTGAGATCCCCTGTAAAAATGTCCTCCTTGTCAAAGTTTCATCTAAATAACGTTTGACGTATATATATTTTGTGATTAGTTGTTAAATAAATATACTTTGTAATCCTGCTTGAATGTTTAATTTACATTTGACTTTGGTTATGATATAACTTGAATGGGGATAGCATCTTAACAGCAAGCAGTATTTCCAAGAAAACTGTTTAGATACATGTATATGTTGTGAAAATTCATATTTCTGTGAAATGTGTGCTTAAACCATGCTGTTTCGAATATGCTGTCATAATTACTGTCGGTACTGAATATGATGCATTTATCGCACCTCAAGTTGCCAAAACGAAGGATGTTTGTACATTAGAAAATGTTTAAGTAAAATGTAAAAAAAAAAAAAAATACGATCAAATTAGATAAATAACTGCAAACCCAAATGGCCAAGCGCATAGACATTCACAGAGTTTCCCAAGACTGCAATAGTAATTGAAGCACACCGTTTTCCTTATGTATTTCATGACAAAAAAAGATGTCATGCAGCCAGACATGTAAGGCATTTTACACTAATATATAATATTTGTTCAAGATGCCTGTTGCCAATAACGCAACAAAGTAAGAGTGTGCCATTTTCATGACTCAGTATTTTTTTAAAAAAAGGTTTGACTGTAAATCCCTCAATTTACCTTCTGGCATAGCTTAAGTTTTCATTCAAACGTATGTTTCCACTTAATGTTGATGCCTGATGGTCAATTGTAGAGAGACGACTGGCATCAGCATAAACTCTTCTCCAGCAATGGCTTGTGGGTCTGTGTCTAAACGCTGGGAGGTACGAGAGTGTGGCAAATTAGCCAGAGGGATAATGGTGGGTGGTAATTACTAAGTTACAGCAACAGTGCCCATGATTTCTATACATCGAGGGCAGTAACAGTGGGCAAGGCGGGTTTGGGAGGTAGCTCATGCCCCACTTCTGAGGCGTAACACAATCCAAAAGCATTAGCAGAAGATTAAGTTAAACTATGTCCTTTTGGTCGAGTATCGTTACAAAACCACCACATGAATATATCATGTGCCTTCTTCATTTTTATTTTAAAGTAATCTGTAATGCGGGAGTACATTTTTGTGCAAAAGATTTCTTTGTAAACTAATAAGCACTTAATAAAACAAACAAAAAACTACTTTCCGAGGAAAAGTGAAATTCAGATTTATTGTAACATAAAATGATCACCACTCCAAGGCATTAATGATTATTTTTCGTGAGTTGGTACAACATAACTAAAGCCCTGTGCATAAAATCACTTCAGTGGACAACAAGAAACGTGAAAAAACATATGTTTAAACATGAGCTGTAGAATATATTGAAACACAAGACGGGGTTACCGGTGGTACTCTTGCTCAGAGAAGAATTGCCTTGCATTTTGGTGCTCGGCTGCAAGGATGCAAGGATGTGGAGCTGAGGCTTATGGTATTCATGTATTCCCTATGGAACAATACGTCTATTCAAACTACAGGCTCTGTCACTTTAACTGTGTACTTGCTGGCCAAAGACAGACCTCAGTAAAAGATGATAGGTTATCACAGACATGTGTTACCCCTGCGTTCGTCCCTTTGCTAACGGGCAGGGAACATTTATGTGAAAATGAAACAAATCATGGGACTCATGTTATGCAACCAACGTGATAAAACCAAGCAAATCACCCAATGCGATACGCATTAGGAAACATATTATAGCATTATGGACCAAAGATGGGGTCATTATCGCAGGATAATAATCCATCAGCAAATTATGGTCTAGGCGAAGCTGAGGGCAATAGATTGGGGAAGGCTCATTATCCGAATACAGTGGCAGTAGCAATACATGTTTTGGAGTTTTGGTGGTGAAATTAAAAAACATTACTTTCATAGTGAGTAAATGTGGTTCTGTTGTAATTAAATAAATATTTGTCTTCATGAATTAGGTACTAACATTGTAAAATGTGTTGAACTGGAGCAGGCTTAATATGAGCATGCATTAGGTGTCACATAAAGAAAATGGTTTATAAGAAAGTGAAAGTATTTCTTATGTTTTTAACTTACTGTTCGGTGAGATAAAAGGGATGTTGCAGCAGCAAAACAAAAGGTCTTCCCAGAGAGGATGTGCATTGAAGAAAGTTATCTTGACAGTAAATTGTATTGTTGTTTTCATGCCTTGTTTTTTAAGTCAAAATGTTCAGAATTCAGTCCATACCAGTGGGTATTGACTGCATGCAGGCCATTCTGATTGGCCGAGAGGCGGTCGATAACAGTCTTGTGTGCAAATCTCTATTTTAGTATTATATACCAAGGTATTAATTAACTATGTACCACACTAATGCCTCTTCCAAAAAGAGTATTTTACCTCTGTGGAACTAAATTCATGCTTCACGTTCCATATTGATTGTCTCTTCAGAAATGTGATCCAGGGATAAAGAATTACACCAACTGAAACTTCTTGTGTCCCAAAAAACATATTTAACATTTTTCAACTACGCTGGTGCTTTTTAAAACCGTAAACGTATAAATGCATGTTTGTTAACATGTGCAGGCAGGTTTTCTGACCAGATTCGGTAATGCCCCCGCCGCGAGGGGCATATAGCTATTAGTACCCCGGCCCGCATAAACTGTGTGACCGGGGCAATAGAAAGATTTTTTTTTGTCCCAAAATGCTGCAGCGTTTCAGGAAGAAAAAAATAAAAGACAAAGAAAATGGCCGCCGAAAAAGGGAAAATGGAGTCTGTTTTCCCTTTCCATTGTGGCCATCGGGAGCGGACGTGCTGGAAACAGAAGCGTTTCCAGCGTGTCCGCTCCCCAAAAAAAAGAAGGTAAGTGCGGTTGGGGGGGCGGAAGGGAGGGGAAGAAAAAAAAAACAAAAAAAAAAAAACATACCTGCTTCCCCGGTGGGGGACGATGGAAGCCTCCAGCCGTGTGGAGGCTTGGAGCGGAGATGACCCCGCTCCGAGTCTCCACACGGCAGGAGGCCGCCATCGTCCCCCACCGGGTACCAAGGGATAGAAGGTAAGTGGGGTGGAGAGGGCAGGGAGGTGGGAGGAGGAAGGAAAGGGGAGGGGGAAAAAAAGCCTTACCTGAGTCCCCGGCAGGGGGCAAAGGCAGCCTCTCAGCCGTGGGGAGGCTTGGAGCGTGGATAGCCCCGCTTTGAGCATCCTCATTGGCTGAGGGGCACCATGCCCCCCGCCTGGGACAAAGGCAGTGGAATCCCGACAGAGGGATTCCCGGCCTGGTAATGACTTGGCGAGGGCCAATCCGAATGGCTCTTCCATTCTGATTGTGCCCTCATCGGGTCTTAATACTGCTTACAGATTTTGTGTTTTTACCAGGGAGGGGAGGAGGGTAATGCTTGGGAAAGGAAAGGCATGGTGTCAACCATTCTCATTGCTAGTTTCAGTGCACCCGGCACTGTGACAATAAGATATGCCCACAAAACACGCCAGCATTGCCCAAGTACATCACTTTAAAGAAGCAGAACCCATAATATATGCCAGAAATACTGTAAATCGCTTTAAAAATGTTGTGCCCACCTACACACACACACACACACACACACACACACAAAAAAGCAGGAACACACGTAGAAATGTTCTTAGTTGCCTAGAAAGGCGGCCATATTGCAGTGAGCCTTCGTAAGCCCACCCTCACTCCTATGCAGTTTCCTATGCATTGATGATCATCATGCTCTGAAGAAGCACCAGCCCAGCGAACGACAGGGGCTCTGCACAGGGACAGGGCAGGTCCCTGCCACTAATTCACATAAGGGGACATCTGTGTGTATACATTTCTGAGGGCTTCACAACAACATTTTGTTGAGTTAGTCCTTTTCAAGTGGGAAAAAGTAGGGCCATGATTCTATAGGGGTTTGTGAGACTCATGACGGTGCATGCACCTAATTCTCAGCCAACTCCAGTAAGATCATCAAACATGTTCTGGGCTTTGCAGTCATGAGCTACCATGAGTCAGCCTTCTGCTTGCCAATAACATAGCCAGTGCAACACATGCATTCAGTCTTTCAGGCATCAATTGGTAACTCACTGCAGTACAGAAAGCAGTCTAAAAAGAAGAGTGGCAAGTACACAATAAGTAACATTATTGCACAAAGCTTGCCACCAAATATCTGCAACACTGGACAACTCTAGAACTATTGCGAGAAACCTACACTTTCCAAGGCACATTCAAGGCCTTTCACAGAGGTTTCTTCTGAAATATCATCAAACACTCAATGTCCGTAGCTAACATCTGGTTCTGCAACTGTAATAGATCAGGCCAAGTGGAAGTGGCACGAGCATCTCCTTGGTCATTGGGCAGCAACCTTCCATCTGGTACCCAACAGCTCTATTACTCTATCTGCTTCTTAAGATGCTTTAACTGTTGCAAAAGCCTGTGGTTTAAGGACCAGAATGTTGATGTATATCCAAGTGAATACATGTTTTCTACTGCAAACTGCAGCATGAGGTCGAAGAAGTAGAGGCCGGATGGTTGAACCACCTTTTCCCACATGCCACTTACTTAAGATTTAATGGATGCTTACTATATGTCATTATCAGCAATATAATCGTCATTCTTTATTATTTGTAGGAAGATGTTTGACAATATCCCATAAAAAACGATTGAAAATGCATGCAACATTTAATACGTGCATCAATCACTCAATCTTTTTAGTTTCCCAGTGAAATGCCATCACAAGAGTATAGTTTGCTGATGGTACAACACATACACTCAAATGTTTAAAAACATAAGGACACATCAAATTCTTAAAAGGCTCACAGAATAAGAAGATTACAATTTAATTTGAAATTTCAAATCCCTCCCCACTTCAAAGCCTACAATTTATCCTACCTCTAGGAGAGCTATGCCCTTGCCGTTTAGATCCAAGCAAACAAAAAGTAGTGAGACACAATTTATTATATTTATACGTAAGTTTAGTGAATAAACAAAATTCCACAGCAGACATGCAGGTTCTAACAAATATGTGTGTGTAACAAAGGGATTGCACCACCTATCTTTTATCAGCGTCTATCTTCTATCTCCTAGCTAAGCTCGGGATCACTGCAGTTGTCTTGGAAGCAAAACAGTGCAGAGCAACACAGGTTTGAATCCCAGTCCTTCGCTTAGAGACTGGCCTATGGAGCACATTTCTAAAGATGAATTAGTTATCTTCTCAATTTCCTATACTGTGGAGAGTAGAGTAAGAAGTAAGCTAAAGTCAATCTACACATCTTATCACACCTGCATTTTCCAATCTGTTATTCCTTACACCACCAAGCAGCTATGAATCCTACTGGTAGGCAGTCAACCTTAGAGATAAACAATTTTCGGACCTCCTTCCTGTGCTTGTATACCAAATACTGAATCATTATTGAACAATTATATGGATTGTTTACAATATTCCATCTCCATAGCCTCAAAACTATTTTCATCACTTCCCTGAAGGAATCCCAGTTATGTGATGCATAGACAACCCAGTTTTCTGAAATTTCCATTATGAGGAAGTTTTCCTTTACCAGTACCAACCTAGGGATTTTTACATGGGTATCCAGGCCCATAATGACCTTAGGTGGGGCTCAGTAAACAACTGCTCGACCATTCCCAAAACCAATATACAAATGGCAAAAGTGCAAAACATTCTGAAATAATTAAAGACAGCAAATCCATGTTTCTAAGGAAAAAGCTTCCTACAAGAGGTGAAGAAAGCGATCTTAAACAATGTTGAGCAACCATGGTTGTGCCGGCAAATTTGAACCCCCAAACATGTGTGCCATATGTTGCAGAAAGGACTGATTTCAATTGATAATCAGCAAACAGCAAGGGTCTATTCTCCTGAATTTGATACTGAATTTGTGTTGTAATCTCAATACCCCTTCTTGCTGATTGAACAAAGTTTCTACAACTTGTTTCCATTTCAGATACCTGTTTAGTTTGACCACTTGGTTGTCTTTGCCGACACCAAAGTGTTGGACTAAATCAGGAGATTTGCAATTGTTGGCAATCTTGCAGTGGAATGTTACTCTAACCTGTTCTATGTTTCCTTTGCTTTTGTTGCCCCAAAATTAGACCAATTCTAGTCAGTCACTATTTTTCCAAAGGACATTCTGCATCAAGCAGGTCACCCCTCCTTCATCTTGAGCTGTGACTGAAGCTCTAGATGTCCTTAAAAATGTAATAGCTGCTTCCTCCTGAGTAATAGTTGTCCATTTAATGTGTGAATGTTGGGTAACAACTATTGTGTACATGTATGAATACGTATTATGTAGACAATTGTGGCTCTTTGTCTAATCCTTTTTTCAGGGTCATATGTCCACTAAAGCAATTACTAGTCTGCTTCTGGTTTGACCAAGCTCTAGTGTCATTCCCATTCCCAGGTCATCAACAGGCCAACCACCTTGTTGGAGAAGTCTCTGCCAGACATGCACTGGTATAATAACCATCTGAATTGGATCAATTCCACACAGGAAGGATTGCAGCACCGGATAATGGTCTCCAAACCTTCACAACATTTGTTTAGTTTGTTGATATTAGGGAATTCATTACCCAGGCTCCTGATATTCCTCAGTGACCATAGGACATGAACAGTGACTACATTTTCCTCTCAGTCAGTGGTTTGTCCGAGCACTTGTCTCAATGGAGCTTGAATCATCAGAGTCTCTATCCTCCAGGTTATAGACATCGAAAAAGGGATGAAGAAAGAATTTGGGAAAACCTGGGGTTGGTCAAGTCCCTAGCTACTTATGCTGGTAAATAAATTGGAGGACCTGACAAAAATGGTTGATTGCTGACATTTTGAAAGTGTGGCAGTGTATTTGGCGGGACAGCTGATTGATGAATGCAAGGTTTCTGGGTGGCAGTTAGCATCTTGCTTCCGATAATAGGGCCTGGAGAGTGTGAGTAGGCAGTGCAGTGGATGCTTGCGGAGTATCTTGGGCAGTGGATTGGTCGTTTGATCGAGAACTAGTCTGGACACTAGTGAAACATCAATGATATCCTCCATTTCCTCATCCTGCTTATCTTTTACCAATTGAGTGCACTGCAGCATGGGTGTTGACCCCTTTTCTTCATTTTCTGCTAGGTTTCTCTTTCCACTAAGATATTTCTATATGAACTCTTAATTCCACATAAGTCTCCTTAGCCCCTTTTATTTGGGTGCATTTAACCTTTCTGAAGTTTTTTCATACCAATCAAAATAAGCGTCCTATTTTTGGAACACATGAGATTACACAGCCAGTTGATATGAAAAATCATTGAGCAGGAATTTGTTATGAAAATTCTCCTACATGAAGGTGTGTAAATCTTGCCAATATTGACAGGACCTGGTCTTGTACACATATCATGTGTTTTCTTCCCCTTTGTGGTATTGGCACTTCTTTAGACTGACCTTTACTGATTTTGTAACAGCCAAATGGCCTTGGTGCTCATCACCCCATTAAATATTCATTTGATTAACCTACACAATTCCATACAATTTTCTGACAGCCTGAGAGGAGGCCCTGAGGCAGAAAAAACCCACACATACCTAACACTTCATCTACCCTGTCTCTTATCACCTAGATGCATGCATCTTCCTAAAGTACTAATAACAATGTTGTATAATAAACACGAGTGATTACAGGTGGTTAGATGCCTTTGAAGGCCATTTTTGGAAACAAGTATTAAAATTGAGCTCCGCCACCTCGAATGAGTTCCTTCGTTTAGAGCTGGGGTTGTTATCCCCGAAAGGGCAACTGATAACGCAACAGGGTCTATTTCATATCAAAGCTAATTTGCGCCCTCAATGTAAAATATTTGCCACTCTCAGTGAGACGGAACACAGCTTTAATTATCAACGTAAAACAGAATTTAGCACAATTATGCACAGATATATGAGCATATAGGATGGTACCCTGATTTCAAATGAGGGACGAGGACCCACTCCCTGAATCAATTGTTCAAAAATAAAGTGAGGACGTCGGACTGGACAAATAATTATCTGCACTTGTCCACCCTTAAGAATTACAAGTATGCTGTAAACGTGACGCACACCTAATTCCAAACCCAAAGATAGTTGAGGCAATGCAATCATTCTACCTGAAACTATGAATTAACCAACTACTGCTGCTTACATTTTCTGGTGACTGGTACAAAATTCCGGAAGAGGACAGGCTAGTTTGTATATGTAATGTTCCTGAGACGTTTGAACCCCCTGGACATGTCCTTACCCAGTGTAAAAAACTGGGAGTCGCATACATGACTGCTTTTGGGGGCTTCGTACACGGTTATGAGGTGATAAAAGAATAGGATTTTTGGAATTACTGCTTGAATGCAAAGTTTGACTTGTTCCTTGTATGGTGTTTTGAGGGTGTGCAGTCAAAAAATCGAAAACATTTCGTCGAAAGTCATAATATCGAAAACAAAAAGGTCAAAGATCAAAGAAAAAAAAAGTCAAATGCACTTTTTTAAATTATATATTTATTTTGGGGTCCGGGAATAAAAAAAATGGGTAAAAAAAGGAGGGTGTTGGGGGGAACCCCCCCATTTCGAATAAAAAGCAATTAGAAAAAAAAAAATCGAAATTTTTGTTTTCGACTTTTTATTATGACTTTTGAAAAAATGACATTCAATTATATCACTATAAACCTGTTTTGAGACCAAAAGCCTTGTTGATGCTAGGGGTGAAAAGATAGTTAACGAAACCTAGCCTGAGGGCTCGGATGGTAGTGACTTGAATGGTACACAACGAGGCACTGTGTGCCTTGCCCTTGTCTTTCAAATGAATGGGCGTTAACGAGTTTTCCCCCACATTGGTTTAATATTTATGTATTTATTGAGGGCACACGCGGTGGAGACCACGCCGTTCTTAATAAAATCTCTACTTAATAGAGTTGTTTAGGTTTTAAGACTGTTGGGGTGGTTTACTCGGTTTACTTGGAATACATACCCTCGCTTATTCTTTGCTCAATGGGCGTTGGCCCTCTAGTTAATACCTGTAGGTCAGTGGCACGATTATTCACTTAGCAGGTGCATTCTGTCGTTTTTGTTTTTGTTAGTATCTTTTACTTGATTCGGCTCACTGTCTGCTTTGGGCTCCGAATCTTGAATATTGAACTTTGAATTGTGAATTTTGAACTTTAAATTTTGAATTGTGAACTATGTACGAGAAATGTTTTATGATATATGTGTATGAAAAATATGCAATATTGTTAAAGTTCTATGAACTATACACAAATAAATAAATAATAAACATCACAAGCCATGCACATACGCTCTTACATAATGTAAGCCAGACATGACCATTTAGAGATATCTTATTCAATTCCACACCCCACATTCCAGTACCCTGTGCATATCAACGCACTACTTTGTAAAAATGGTCCCCTCGGCGGATCCTCAAAAACACTAACACTAAGCATGGTCAGTTCCTCTCCACTACCTCTCTGTGCTTAGAGTGGCTCCAAACCTTCTGGTTATGGTGCCCTGTGGATCATGACAATGAGGTCCACAAAATGTTGGCATCCCCTCTAAGCACTGAATGTCTACGTCACGGGACCAGACGTTTGAAAAAACAGGACACAAATGATACAATTTGGATAAGTAGACAGGGATATGTTTATAGCATTGCCATGGAATAGAAATACAGTTCATCTCCTTAAACCTTCAGATAGCATGTAAACATTTACCTCCGCTGGGAATCTCACCTTTATGGGACAACCAGGGCATGATGAATTAAAGCTGATCTTGTAACGAAAAGACTAAGAGGGACTTGTTGGCCCAGACAAGTCCCACATTGATATCCCTGTCAATTAATTGCTGATGTAGGTTTACTCGTCCCACCCATCATATGAACTCGAAACTTCCAACAAGGGCCTATAATAGTGGTCACCATTGGTCAGCCATAACCTTCTACACAAGTTTGCATCCTTCCATTAGCTCACGATGATCCTTCATTTTTCAAGCCTTCCCAAAAAATGACCCTTCCAGTTGCCCAAGTTTGGAAATGGAAATTCAGCATATCTAAAGATAGCCAGCTAATTGTGTGATGACCCATCAAATTACGTACTACCGGTTCTAAATCCAAGACATCATGTGCTATAATTTTATTTAAACTAAAGTGATTTTCTAAATGAATGAAAAGTATGTTTTATAGTCTCTATCATTTATTAGTCCAAGTTGCAAGAGAAAATTCAGGAAAGGTAATTTCATTAAATAAGACATCATAGAGCAGACAACCAAACTGAACATTTAGATCAAATAAAAAAAGCACGTTCCCACAACACTGACCTGAAATGTCAACTGCCCCTCCCATTCCTTAACTAAGCGTTATTATCCTAAAATCACTGAAGAGATGTGCAATACCCATATTCGACATCATTGACTGTAGTTTAGACCTATTGACTAAATCAAAAGAGGCTGCCAAATCCATAAACAAAGAACATTTTGGGGTACCCTTGCAATAATTTTGCTTGGATGTTATAAACTGAGGATAATGCATTGGAGGATAATATTGATCTCAGACCTGAAGCCTAGTTGAATATCAGAGTATCAGAACAACCTTGTCCTCGGTTCACTCCAGCAACCTAGTATGGTTAGGTTAGTAAGCAAAACAGGGGGACAGGGGTCCTGGGAAACTCTCTACCAGCACAAACACAGCCCATTGACTTGTTCTTGGGTGGATGGCCCCTGGGAGAGTCTCAACCTAGTCTTTAGCTCACTGTTCTTTTCACAGAGAAGAAATATCCCCACATATCAGTCTTTGTCCTGCCCAGGGGCAGTCCAGCACCGAAATGCTAGGCAATTCTCCTCTGAACAGGAGTACCACAGCAACCCCATACACGTGTTTCAGCCTAGTTGGGCATCATCTGTGAGGTGAAACTCTGTCTCTCTGTCTCTTGTTCAGATGAGAATTGCCTAGCATTTTGGTGCTGGACTGCCCTGGGCAGGACAAAGACTGATATGTGGGGAAATGTCTTCTATGTGAAAAGAACAGTTAGCTAAAGACTTGCTTGAGACTCTCCCAGGGGCCATCCACCTAAGAACAAGTCAATGGGCTGTGTTTGTGCTGGTAGAGAGTTTCCCAGACCCCCCCCCCCGGTTGTTTGAGTAAACCTCAATCATAATTGTCTCAATCTCGGTTATGGTACTCTGAACTGTGGCCTATTCACTCCATGTTTCCTTTTTAAATGTCTGCATAGCGGATGGTACAGTGTGGGTTATGGGACTTGCTGGGTTGCTAATGTTATCTGTCTGAGGAGAAGCTGCCTGGTTGTATCTATGGTAGGATCACATTTTCTCCAAGATAGAAGTGGGAATATGGTAAGTTGGGCCCGGTTTGTTTAGGGAACCCTTCTACCTGTCCTACATGATCTGCTGTTTCTTCTCTGCCTTGAGATGTCTATCTATCAAGCTTGTAGGAGGGTTTCTAGAGATTTCTTGTTATGGTAAGAAATGTTTATTTCTTCAATATCCTTGAAGGGATTCTGAGTGTTCTAATTAAGGAGTATCCAAAGAGGACTCCCACTGGAGGTTTTTGGGTAACTCCAGCCTGGGAATAAAGGAGTTAGACTTCTGGGCAGGTAGTGAGAAAGATCTGTGGCCAAAATATTTTGGGACAGGGAAAAACAATGAATCTCATGTGCTTTCAGGTTTATAGTTTGTGTTCTATGTCATTGCATCGCCTGCAATTTCATCCCCTGTCATTTTAACGTGTACATTCTAAAGAAAACGCGCATTGATTATTTTGGGGGGGTTACCCCCCAATTCCCGTCCCTCACTTATTTTTAGCTATTCCCTACCCCCCCAACCCTTATGCATTTTACCACAACCCTAAAAAATGTGATGAGCATATTCGTTGTAATATACACGTTAAATTGCCTGGGGATGAAATTGCAGGCGATGAAAGGATGTTGTACCATAGCTTGAACCTAAATATCCGGTTTTATCCATCCCTTTTCTGATATAACTATATGGACGAATGGGCAAGTTCATTTAAAACTTCTTTTACTGAAGAAGCAATGGTTCAAATTTCATTTATTTACAATCAGGAAGAAGTTAGAATACATTCCTATTTGGCTGAGGGCTTGATCTACAACAGAACAGATAGTTCCTCCTCGGGCTTGACCAAACACAGCCGTGTAAGATTGGCTCAAAGAATAACATGTGCATGTTCTTCTCCTAATTGTGATACGGGTCTCTAAGGTTCTCTATGACCTCAGTTTAGAAATTAGCAAGTGGATGTGTTAAACACTTATAGGAATTGTCCTACATGTACAGTGTCATAGTGGGTTAAATCATATAGTAGGACATGTATTCTTCTTGCAGATACTACCCCCCCCAAGTTCACTAATCACAGTATAGTCTTGGAGACCAGCTTCTTCTGCGCTCAAACTCACAGGGATATATCACTTGAGTCATGTTACAGTCACAGTGATATAGTGCTCATTAATTAATCTTTTTTTCAGGTCACAATTACAGAGATGTGGAACTAAGACCCTTCTTTGCCTCTGACGCTTATAAAAAGGACTTAGCAACCAGCTCACTACTTGTAACCTAGACTAAAATGATAGTGTTTTGTACACTTTCTTCTGATCCAATGGTATAGTCTATTAGTTCATTTAAGGTATATAGTGTCCTACACACTGCTATAAGTGATTACTCACTACCTTACTATAGCCTGTAAGGGATGGTGTTCTTACCACCCTATGAAGCCCTTCCCACAACTTGCAAGGAGGTTTAAAACTATGTTTCCCAGAAAGCCTTGTGATGCTTATCAAGATCCTTAGGGTAATACAGCAACACGAAGGAACTTCTCTAGATTTGGTTTAGTCTCCTTTCAGGCTTCTCTCCCAACTGTAATCTCCCCTTACATTCTTTCTGGCTTCCTTTGATCCATCTCTGCTCTCCAACTCTCAACTTTCACTCTTTGGACCAGTAGTGCTATGTTTGTAAGTTAAGTGACAGATTTGAGTCCAGTGAGCCAATAAGAACTGCTGAACTTCTCTGAGTAGTCCTAGCAAAGCCCTATATTCTGCCAGGAGGTTTGTTGCCCATATAAACTACCCACCTGACTCCAGGGATCTCTGTGGTCTGTACGTGCCTTTTAGACGGAGGACGAGAGCTGATACATGGTAGGCGAGAAGAGTAGCCACTCTCAGAATTATTTGTATCATTTTTACTTTGATTTTCATTGTGTTTGTTTTGTGAAGGCACTTACTATCTGAGTAGCCCTTTGAATAACACCTTTTTTAAACCCTCCCAACTCATGATTTAAACAAAGAAAACCTTCCTGAAAACCCATCTTGAAAAACAAAGTAACAAACTCTTTGCGTCGTGCCACTCTTGTTATTTTTAGAAACTCTTTTAATTTAATGTTCCTTTTCCAGTGAAAAATAATTATACAATACTAAATAAACCCTCTGCAGCTTTGATAGTAAACACATTCCCCTTTGTGACTTCACAAATGTTACTTTAAATAAAGAAAAATAAACAATTTAAAACAAGTT
Source organism: Ambystoma mexicanum (assembly GCF_040938575.1). Taxonomy (NCBI): domain Eukaryota; kingdom Metazoa; phylum Chordata; class Amphibia; order Caudata; family Ambystomatidae; genus Ambystoma; species Ambystoma mexicanum. Next base: position 499,987,782 of record NC_090940.1, on the reverse strand, counting down.
CGGAGCATATCGACTTGGAGGAGGTTGACATTGTGGTACATGTGGTTATAGGTGCAGGGTATTTTAAATGGAGTTTGAGTCTTGGAGAAATGATACAGATGGAGAGCCACCAAGTGATTTACAAGCGATGGTAAAAGGAGCCTGAAAGGTTGAGGCACAGAACATCAGCATGCAATCATTAGGGAGGTGCCTAAATTGATGCTATTTGAGTTGGCAAGAGTGAGTATTTCTTGGGTGAGAGGTTGGCTTTGGGGCATGAGGAGGAGGAGGAGGTAGCTATTAAGAAGACATCAAGGCAACAAGGCAGATGCAGTACAATAAAAGAAGTAGATGGAGAAGGAAGTGGAACAAGAGGAGGAGGAGGAGAAGGGTGCAGCAGGATGGGTGAACATGAGGATGTGGGACAGAAAGAGGAGGAACCCAATGAGGTGGATGTGGGGCTGTAGGTAGACCGTAATGCGGTCCATCTGGGGTGGGACTTGGAAGACACCTCTGGGAAAATAACACAAGGATGGGGATGAAGGTCAGTATGAGGCTATGGGGAAAGAGTAAGAGGGGGAAAGGGGAGTATCAGCTCCAGGAAATAGGATAAGGAAGCCTACTGAGCTGATGCTTGCAGTTCGGATCCTATGGAATTGTGGGATAAAGGGCTATAGGTGGAATTCAAGAAGGAGGGACACAGGGAAGCAGATGAGGACAGGGGGAAGAAGGCAAGTGTGTGCACATGGGGCAGCAGGAAGAGTGGCAGGAGGAGGAGTGGCATCCAGAAAAGTGGCAGAACCAGCTGACTCGGGTGATGCTGATGGGTCCAATCATGTGGTGTTAACAAGGTGGGCCAGAGCATGAGACCAGAAAATGGGTACTGCACAATTCATTTTTAAAATGAGCTCTTCCTGGTGGTGGCAGTACTTACCACTATTGGAGGGCAAACACAGACAGCCTAGTGTACAGTGCCATGAAAACTCCATAAAGTGTGCTTGGTGTGGCAAGAAAATGGACCATTAGTCATTGGGCATGCTGGTAATGCATATCCACATTTGGTAGTGGCATAGATTGATGTTTAATACCCATATGAGAGTCAATGCCCCTGTCTCTATTGCACCTTCTTCCATGGATATAGAGGAAGGATCTTTTCGAATGCCTGGTATTCCAAGTCATTCTTCACTCTGCAGTAGAGTATTGTGGCTTCAGAAAGAGGCCCATTTGCAAATAATTGCACTACACACATCTAACAGGCTTGTATTGCATGCCCACAATTTGTGCTGGGAAGGTTGACTGTGACTGCATATGGAACAAGCCTAGATGCTGTGCAAGATCTGTTGCCTGCCCGTCACTCATGCATTCATAAAGAGAAACCAACAGGTTCTCCTGTGTGTGTGCTTCCTGCCTAATGGGAATGTGACTGTCTCTAACACTGGTATGGTTCTAAACCTGCAGGAACAGGACTTAACTGAAAAGCAGCAGGAAAACTGTTAATGCCATCTTATCATGATTAGGGCTTGGTGGGCTTTTGCCTGGCTGATCTATGGGGGTGAATGTCATGTTCAGAATTCAGCGGTCCCATTAGAAACCGTAGGATCCACCAGCAGTACAAAAATCACTTAAAGAAGTGCAAGAGGTTCAACATGCAGGAATGATATTGACAGAAAAATCAGAAGTGCAAAATAAGCCATCTAGATTCAGCTTTCAAATCTCTGGGAAGGTTTTCTGTTTTGAAAACATGCACAGCTTACTTCCTTGGTCTCTGTGGGATGTGTATTGCAAGAGAGAGGAACAGGCGTAATACACATTAGGAGGGAGCATGAGAGCACCTGTTGTAGCCCCAGACATCATTTGTGTGTATCTTTTGTTGATATCATTCCGTTAGTGACCTTATTTAACAATGTGCTTACTTTGTGATCTTCCTTGAAGTCTGGCTCCCTCCTTTGTAACAATCGTTTTTTTTTTTTTTTTAAATTGGTTTCCCGTTACCCTTCCCCCTATCAACCCGAAATTAAAATAAACGCAATGTGAAATCCTTTGCAGAAACCCTTATTCTTTGTGCCCCCCCACCCCCCTAAAAAAGTTACCATGCATGAAGACAACAGCCAAGGTACGAGCACACGGCAAAGAGTATCTGGTGGATTGTGAGCTGGGGTGGGGAACTGACAATGCTACAGAGTCACCCTTATTAGTGTCAAGTATGTGTACATTAGGAAGAGTGCAATCTAAGTATGATTTATTCACTCTAAGGATTATTTGATGCCATCAATCATGTCTTCCTCTAAGAAGCTGCTGAGAACTTGGTGATGGATATAGGAGTGTTACGTCTCCTTGGAAGAGTACATTTTGACACCCATTGATGAGCTGGACCTGGCGTGGGATAGCATGTGATACGATGGCTAACATTTGCATCAGTATCTGGACTTGTCCTTCATTCCAATTTAGTTTAATGTATTTTTTTAATCACACCCTGGGGTTCAGTGCTGATGTTACCCAAATGGGAAGCACGAAAATCCCCACTGTTTGTTTATAAGTAAATTACCATTGCCCTCACCGAAAATAATCTCAAACTTAATCCAGTCCTTTGATAGATCCTGCGTGACTAATAGCTTAACCAGAAACACAGAGAAGACAAAGGTGATAACACAAGGATCAAGCAGACGGCAGCAACTTATCTTTTCCGTTGTTGAGAAATACTGGACCCAGTTGAAGGGTTTCTGAGTACTTGCAAGTTTGGAATTGAACTGGTTGGTTATGGAGTTTACAGTTGGAAAAAAGTATGACCTTGCTAAAGGAATATTCGACAGCTATCTGTAAATTTGGCATTATTATAAGGGAAGTACACACTTCGATAATTTTTAATTGATCGTATGGTACATCTGGCCGAATTCGGCCAGTACCCTTCGATCAATTCGAAACAATTAAATGGGGTAATCACTACCAAACATGGGGAGCGAGGGTTGCGGGGGTGTCTTCCGCTCTGCATGTTTGGTAGTGATGGCCTTTGGGGGCAGCAGGGGGGTCCCCCGCTTCTGAAAGTTTGGAGGCAGGGGTCGCGGAAAAAAAAGAAGAAAAGGGGACCCTGCGGCATCGGATCTGACCCGCATAGGAGGGACAGAACAGATGCTGCAGGGTCAGAAGAAAACCAGACGTGGAAAGGTGCATAGGGGGTCGGTGGGGGGTGTATTGGGGGTTGTGGGGGGGTTAAAGCTTGGTCACAGTAAAGTTGTCTTCAGAGACTAATTAACCATGGTCAAAATTGGCCGCAAAGAATTTTGCCACTGCCAAATCGTATACATCCATTAGAATTAGAAACACTTGTGTACAGGCGCGTTGTAAATGCCATATCATATACTATCTTCTTGGCTACTTCCCCCTATTTCTTGTTGTTGAGGGACCAGTTTCAATTGGGGAAGACACAGAAAAGAATGTCTATCTTTGGGAATATGGTTTCCCCACCTTTACTCTTTGACACACTAATTTGTCCACATCGTTCACTTACAATGCTGCTTACCATGTTGTAAGCACGCAGCTGAAAAGAGAACAGATGATCATACAGAAAAATGTTTTTAAATCTTTTAAAAAGACACAAAAGGGTTACTCAAAAACAAAGAAATCAGTGACTGGGGTATAGTGTGCGAGGAATGTGCAGTCTGGTACAAGGAAATCGAAGTCTGTCTACGACTTTCATCTTTGAAGGAGGAGCTGTGTTTACAAACCCCAGCGTCCCGCTGAGCCAACCGCGAGGATTGTGCAGTCTGGCCAGCCGGGCAAGGTAGGAAAAGGAGGGGAAAGACATCTGGCATGTGCTGAAATCCCTCGAAATCCCACGCTAGCAGCATACTACTTCAGCACTGTGGGCATACGAAAGCTACACACCAGCAGAGGCATTGCTTCGGGAGCCCAGTGAAATTTTGAAGCGGCTCGGGGAAACCTGGAATAGCGTAAGAGAAGACGACTTTCATACACTGCTGACTCCCCAGCCTGGGACCCTCATTACTACTTACCAACAGTCATTGGGAAATCACCTGCTTCCAAATGTGACATTTTATGAGGCCTCACTCAGGTGTCTGCGGGGTGGTTCTTCAACGTTTGACCCCGAAGCAAGTCAGTAAAAAGGAGCATGCAACACGCCAGTCTCCTGGCCAGTAGGCCAACCACTGCATTTCAACTCAGCCAATTCCTTAGCCAGAGCAGGTACCATCCAAATATCCAAACTATGCAACGGAAAGTAGAAAATTACAGAAAAGGGGCACATTGTGCAAAAAGCACATGAGGAACTGGAAAGGTTGTGTGAAGTGCAGCAGCTTCAACTGGAAGGGACTCCTGTGGAAGCAAACGTTGCCCCTAATGAAGTTGAACCCAATATTAGGGAGGACCAAAATGCACCCGCGCTGACGTTCACAGAAGACAAGGATAACAAAGGGGAAACACACGACGAGTTGGTCCTCGAAGTAGCCAGTACTCCTAGTCTGTACTCTGAAGCACTGGGAAACGGTCATGGCCCAAACAAGGGGGCCCAGGTTCAGAGCAGGGGGAGAAGAAGGGCTTTTCAAAGAAAAAGGCCACGTAACTTTTGCAAATTCAAACCTTACGTCCACTAGGAATGACGTAAATGTTCTGACAGACATCAACTTAACGGCACAAAAAACAGAGTTACTGTGAAAAATTGACAACCACAATCCCACTACTTCAAACAGTAAAGAACAGAGAATACTGGCCACTCTTTTGAGAAACTCTGCAACAATATGGATGGCATCATGGAGCGCTACCACCGAACAAGTAAAAAAAGCATGCCGCACTGCCAATCAGAATATGAAAGACCCGAAATGGCCAAGAAGATGAGCTAAGTCCTTTGAAAGCTCAATAATTGACCACCAGAATTTTACGAAGGATCAGACAAGTCCAGCCCTTACCTCTAAATGATAACTACTTTACCCCTAAGAACATCACGCTGTGGAGGTACTACAATATTGTGCCACAGATAGAAACCCTAGTTCGAGCCTCAACCTCAGCACTTCATTTAGTGCTATAATCTTTGCTGAGGCTATATGACAAAGTAAAGGAGTTGGTGCAGGAGAACGTCCAAAAACTAAACTCTCCGGATCAAGGGTTGAGAAAACTGTTGGCTATCAAGTCAGAAATCCCATGTCGGTGTAAAATGAGGGGTCTTGACCTTGAGACTGCGGGAGGGGCCAAGGAAGTGGTACCTAATAGGACTAAAATTCAACCATAGTGTAGAGGAGCAGCCGAAAGCCTATGCAGGAAGTCCCTCCCTGTTACTGCCTATATGTTGGAAAACTGAAACTGCCCAATTTTTGACACCAGTCGTTGTGATCATACCCCGAAGAGTGTTCAAGAAAAGAAACCCATTAAGAAAGCCATACCTGATGTACCCCCATAAAGATGACAATCTCTTGGAGGAGATTCCTGAATGAATATGAAGACAAAAGAAAGAGAAGCTGGTGATGTCACAAAAAGTCAGGGTGACGAACTGAGAAGAGTGGCTGAAGAAGAGGATGTATGGACCTTTTAGAAACTGATGATGAAATAAGGAATCAAGTGAACATCCTTATGCAGAAATGAAGATTGCACATTTAAAGAGCACTGCAGAAAATGCAAGCCATTTAATAACTGTACAGATGCAGCAACGCAAGTAGATCAAACAATCTTAGAAGCTAGCTGTACATAGTGAATAGACTGCAAGCAAAGCCACCATTATATAGTGTCTGGGCAATGGTGGTACAATTTTAGTAAGTTCAAATCCATGGACAAAAAAGGAACGAGAACTGTGTGTGTTGCTGCAAAGCATTAGCTGGCGATTGCAGACTTCAAAGATTAAGCTGTTTGCCCTGATGTGAAAGCTGAAGCCGACAGGAACTGGTTATCTCTCCATGAATAACAGAAACCGTGAGACATTGAATAATCTTGTGTTAAGGTGCAAAGAAGGAACACCATGAGTGTCAAGTTTATTAATTAAAGATAATTAAATGCTGCAAAAAAGGCTGAAATATGGTCTCCTGTCACGTAAGCCAAGGATGGAAATAGTAGTTGGGCATGCAGAACTGTGATAAACTTGTACCTGTACTCCCTTTTATTCCCAAGAGAAGAACATCTCCTGCAAGTCCATGTTAAAAGACAGTCTGCATGTCTGCATAGCAGGAAGCATGGACAATGAAAGATGAGCGATGAGGGGCTAATTTGCTGGGTAGCAAAAGTCATGACCACCTCCCGGCACCTGGGTATGAGCTTATGTGCTGCTAAGAAAGTGAATGTTCCAAACATGGCACACGCATGCCAACCAGTTATAGAAGGCAGTATAATGAAGGGCCTTATAGTTTCAGAGCCAATAGTATTCCGTGCACTTAATAAGTGTTGAAGATGACTTGCACTAGGCATGGGCATAAGTTGTCCACCTGATTGTAGAGACCCAATCACAACCTGTTCCTATATAGAAAGTATACTTAGATGTTCCCCTTGACCCAATCACAACACCCGTAGGTTTCTCCTATTTGCCACATAGGATGACATCACTTATGGCAAATTATTTGACCTTAAGTGTAATTTTTCATTAAATGTGTTGAGAGCTCGAGCGAATGTCCATTAATGTCCGTTGTAAATCCCTGTTTTAGACAATTGATGATAAAACAGTTGGATTAGACTTGTGTCAACTTCCTGAGTCAGTCTGATTATTTGATGTAAGAGTTTTTCTGCATCCCATCCATGCATGACATGTTACTTGTTAAGGTCCTCATGTTCACATGGTAGCAATGTCAGATGGTTAAAAAGACCCATTGAACTGTTGGGCTCCAGAATTTCGGATGATCTGACATCCTCCGCCATTTAGCTGGCAGATTGTGGGGTTTACTGTGGAGAGCGGCCAAATAGAAAACTTGCAAGGAAATCGAGATGGTGGGCAGGGTTCCTCTTTGACGAAATCCGTACCTGGTTTCCACAGGCGCTTTGCGGACAGAAGGCAAAAGTGGTCGGTTGGAGGGGGATATGATACCAAAGGCCTTGAGCCTAACGACCGAATGGTCAGTAGATTGAGGGGAATGGCAAATTAAGGCAACAGGGTTGTGGTAATTTTAAAAGTAACAAAAGTAACAAAACTAACAAAAAGTAACAGGGGTAACCAGAAATATTGTATGAAGAGATCGAGTTCGCGCCTAATGAGTCCTGACACAAGAGAGTTCCAGACGAACTTGTCTTACACTCCAGTCGGAATCTCTAGGAGACATATAAATAGGTCCATATAAGAAACAAGTTAAACTCTGTTATTTAGTATTCAGTAGAGGCAAACAGGAAAAAGGGTGATCACAGAGGTTTTAAATGTGAAAAGTTGACTAGTCTGTCTGTTTTAGTATTTGTTGAATTAAGTTGTCAAAGAGCGATACAAACAACTGGGAAAGTTATATTGTCTATCTAGGGAAATGGTTGGTACCAATCTAGAGCTAGAAAGAGGTTTGAGCAGCGATTGTTGGAGCGTGCTCATATTTGTTGTTTTGTGTGAAGGTATTTTTTATAAAATCTGTTATTGACAGTCAATTGAGTCTCGTCACAATGGGAGATGTCACTCCTCTGATGCATTTATGTAAAACATTGCCAAAGCACATGCCCAAGCTCAAAAAGTATAGTGCAAAATGTGTGAAAGCCACAGCAGACAAGATGTTCATGCTATGGCCACAAGGATGATCACTGTCAAAAGCGGAATTCCAACATATTGCCATGTACTTGCACGCTGCGTACAAGGGTAAGAAGTTGGAGAAAAGATTCGCTATTTTCGAGCTTCGGAAAATGTATCAGGAAGAGAGGGAAGATCTGCCACCTGAGGAGTGGATGCTTAATCAATGTAATGAGGAAGGTGTTGAGCCTTCAGCTCCCCTTGTCTCACCTGAAGTGAAAGGCGTTGATATGGAAGACATAGGGTGTATTCATTAAAGGAACTGAAGGTGGCAGGGTAAGGTAATCTGATTTATGAACCAACTGCTTATTGCAGTGATGATAGTCCACAGGAGAGTAAGAGAAAAGAGGAGATCTTTAAGTTCATACAAGATAAAGAAGAGAAAAGTGAGCGATCAGACATAACAGAAATAGAACAAGAGATGGAAAAGAAAGATAAAGCTGACGTGGTAGCGCTCATACAGAATGAATGGATAGGAGAACAGATATTACTCAAGCTAGATGGGAAAAAAACATTGAGGAAGTAAGTCAAAGAGAAGATAAATATGAACAGGACAGAAAAGACAGGGAAAGAGAAAAAAGCTTGAAGGAAAATGAACATAAGAGAAAGAGCAAGGAGCTACGAGAACAGATTTATCATCCAAAGAAAAAGAACAGGCAGAGGAGCAAAGAAAGTATGACAACAGGCAAAGAGCCATTGAAGATAAGCATAGACGAGACAGGAAGAGAGAAGAGGAGGAAGCACAGAAATTAAGGAACAAAAGAATACATAGACAAAGAGAAGAGGAAGAAAGGAGAGCAGAAGCAAGGAGATAAGAGATACAACAGGAGGAAGAAAGAATTAGAAGGGAGGCGAGAAAGTGAAGAGAAGTAGATGAAGAATTAGAATTTAAGAGGAGACAACGGTAGCTTCATATTAACCACATTCAAAGGGAGGTAATGAAACCGAGTCCAACAATACGATGGAACAGAATAGAAGAGTTTCTTCCGATGAAGGAGGCAACGTCAGGAGCTTCTAGAGTAGTACTAGACAAAGATAATTTTGACATAGGAAGCATTGGACACAGGATTGATAAGGCTCATCAAGAATTAAAGGAATGTAGCAAATCGAGAAGCCATGGGATGGTAGATCAATTCTTAGTATTTCAATTATGAAACAGAGAAGAAAATCAGTTTTGTCTAGAGTATAGAGCCTTGTCCTTGAGCAGACTGAACCTAGACCAGGGTGAAGGGGATGAGAGTCATACTAGTTGGGGACTAGCCATGTCAGATAAGGAAAGAGGATCCTTCTGTGGGGGAAGAGGGAGGAGGTGCCTGTGCCCCAGAGGGAAGCCTATAGACGGATAAGGAAGTAAGATGATCCGATCTAGAGCACCATAAGGAAAGGACACTAGAGCCAGAGTGTCCCCGAGGATGAACGAATAGTGCAAGGGATAATCACAGGCATATGTGAGCAGGTTGAGATCAATGCCAGGGAGGAGACGGTCAGGGACCATTGTCCCTGCCATGGTTAGGCAGACAATCGGAGCGAATGTGGGTTCGGGTTTACACAGTTTCCCTTATTGGAAAAAGGGCAAGCAAGACCGAAGTACATTCCATGGCCACAGATGGATAAAGATAATTTAAGATGCAAACTCCCGAGTTTGACATTGGGTGCAGGAAAATTGATTTACGATTTAGAAAAAATGACAGTAGGAACTACGATGGCCATTGGAGACATTAAGTTTCTTTTGGCAACCATTCTTGGGGAAAGAGGTGATAACATATGGAGGAAAGAAGGCTATTCAAATGTGACAGCAGAGAACACAGTGCACGATGGAGCACCATTTAGTAATTGCAGGCCAGACCTGTGGAGGGCTCTTAGAGTGCAGTATCGTGACACATCAGATATGGGTGCAATTATGATACGCATGATGAAAGAAAATGAAGACCCTATTGCTTACATTCAGGATATTCAAGACCGTTGGACTCTTGAAACAAAGGAGCCATGGGAAAAAACTGGCATTATTTGACCCCATTTTATGTCAAGGGTTGCCCGAACCAGTACAGAGGCAGATGAAGAAACTGATGGGAATGGAAGCCAAACCATGGGCATAGATACATTTGACAATAGTGCATCACTGTTGGCTATTATAGGAGAAAAATAAGAAGAAAGATGAGGCTAGGAAAACTGAGGAAGCTAAATTAGTTTAGAAGAAATTACAAAATACGCCGTAGAAGGGGCGTTATTGACCAATGGAGAAGGACAGGGAAAACAGAAAGCAGTGGGTACATCACAGGCAAATAATAAGCACCCAATGAAAATTAGTTCTTGCCACGAGGCAGAGGTATGGGTTATTGTATTGTATTGTAGTTGGTTATTTATATAGCACTCTTCCTCACTTGTGTGGCCTCAATGCGCTTATAGGTTGGAACGCCCTCAGTGACCATAGTTAATGTGCTGGAAAATTCTAACAAGTGCAGATTAGGAGATGCATGTTTGCATTTCACCGGTCTAGGACTTGGGTGGCTGGCTATGCTCGACTAAGCAGCCCAAAGCGAGGTCAGGCACGTGAGTGGACGCTGTTGGTAGTTTGCGATAGAATGCTATTGGTGAGAGAGTCGATCCGTGTCCAGCTATACCAGATTTCTTTCAAAGGCAGTCGCTGTATGCTAATGGCAGAGGTCTTGAGGTAGATCAGGAGTTTCAGTCTAGATGGCAATATGTGCTGCAGACTGGAAAGTATAGCCATAACTGCATTCTACGGTGCATGGCTGCTTGGCTGTGCCTGCAGCCTGTGTCCACAGATGTGGTGTAATATACGTACAGTGGTCTTCAGGTTATATGTACCGTAGCCGTGATGGATGCTATTCACAGTTATATCTAATGTGGTTCTGGCTAATATTAACAATCCTGTCTAGATGTGACACAAGCTAGTATTCACAAATATATCTAAATATGGCAGGGCTAAAACATTTGCTATCATGTCTAGATGTGACATACGCTAATATTCGTAATTCTATCCAGAGGTGGTATTGGCTAACATTCACAATCCTGTCTAGGTGTGACGCAATCTAATATTCACAATCCTATCTAAATGCGGCAAAGATTAACAATCACAGTTCTATCTGGGTGCGAGGCAATCTAGTATTCACAATTCTATCTCGATGTGGCATTGGCTAATATTCACAATCCTATCTATATGGGACGCAGGGTAATATTTCCAATTGTTTCTAAGTGTGGCATTGGCTAACATTCAAAATCCTGTCTAGATGCGACATTGGCTAACATTCACATTTCTATCTCGCTACGATGCAGTCTAGCATTCACAATTCTATCTAGATGCGGCATTGGCTAACATTCACAATCCACAATTGGATTTGGTGGATTCCAAAGCAATCAAGGTGGGTTTCAGAACACACAGAATGAGAGTCAGAATGTGCAAGGAGGATTTAACCAAGGAAAACGAGTCAGATGGTCTCCCCCTGTATGTTGGACCTGTGGGATGACAGGGCACATTGCAGACGTATGTGGGAGTCAAGGGAATGTGCAAAATGGACATTTCACAAAGGGTGGACAGCTTATCTTCCACCATATAGCACACACAGTAGGGAAGGGTTTGCCCAAGATCAGACAGTTTATCAGACACAAGTGCCACTAATGCAACAGACACAGCAACCATAGCAAGTGCAAATTAATCCACCACAAGGGCAGTCACAACATGCTCCCATGAAGACACGGCAGTATGAAAACACAGCACAACTATTGACACCTAGAATAGGAGGTGCCACTGTAGTGGGAGGGAATCCTTTCACAGGTACAGGGGTATGTATATACCCACAATAGGACAGCTCACAGAGTGACTTGATGTGTTCAGTACTATTTGTGACACCAGGCCCTGAAGAGGAACCAAGGGTTGATGTGACAATAGGAGGTAAATCTTTTTCATTTTTAATAGACACTGGGGCTAATCATTCATGTATATGAGTGGAAAAATATCCAATGTCAGGAATTGCCATGAATGCTTAAGGCTCAAGGATTCTCTGGAGCTACAAGTTGAGTTCCTTTTACTAATGAACTACCAGTCTCTGTAGGAGAGTGTGACATGTTCCATTATTGTATTCACAGCAGACACCAGTTAACGTTTTCGGAAGAGATTTGATGACAGAACTTAACATGACAATTTCTTTTACTGTTGAAGGGATAATCTGTTCCACTCCTGGAATAAACTACATGAAGGTGGGTGTATTTATACTTGCATTCACAGGGAAAGTGGCTCTGTGAGGTGTTCCAGTTGGGCCAGAGTCTTTGCTTTATGGTGTGAGCATTCTATTAACATGGTAACATGGCTTAGTGGGGAAGACTGTGAGAATACCTGATGAATTCCTGTTTAGACTACAGATACCTATGGACAAAGAGGGGGGACAGACTATAACCATAGAGCTAGAAGCAGTCATAATATGAAAGGAAATGGCAATGCTCAAAGGAATGATTGATGAGGGTATACCATGGAGGACAGTGATAGTTATCGAAGAAGGGTACAGACTGACTGACATTACTGACGATGACATGTTCAGAAATGATCAAACAGGTGATGAAGTGGTGTTCTTTATGAGCAACATATACTGAGTAAGGATGGCAGAGAATGGCAAAAGTGTGACAGTATCCAGCATTTTTTTGATGAAGACTTGGAGAAGGGGCCCAGTGCCCTGTGGACTACAGGTCCTTATGACGTAGGTTTATTAAAGGGTGTAGGGGAAGTTAAAATAAAGCTGAAGCCAGGGGCAATTTTACCTCGAGCAAGACAGTACCCCATGTCTCGAAAGGCTGATGAGGGTATATTCAAGACCATCTCAGCACTGATGGAACAAGGTATTCTGGTACCGTCAGAACCATTGTGTAACACTGCAGTGTATCCTGTGAAGAAATCAAAGGGAAGGTCATGGAGATTCATACAGGACATGAGACTGAATAATCAGATTGTAGAGGCAGAGCTTCCTTTAGTTCATAACCTGGCAACGATGCTATGTAGTATCCCAGTGGAAGCTCGATATTTCATGGTGATTGATTTGAAAAATGTGTTTTACTGAATCCAGTTGCACAAGGGCTCACAAGACTTGACTTCATTTACTTTCCGCCAGACTCATCTGAAACACACTTGTTTGCTCCAAGGGTACTGAGTCTCAATCTATCTTTAACAGAGTCCTCAGGTGGACCTAGGCAATATTGATTTGAAATGTGTGGTGATACAATACGTAGATGACATTTTAATTTGTAGCACCACAGAAGATGAGTGCAGACAAGACTCGATTTGGCTAATGACTATCCTAGCAGACAAGAGATACAAGGCAGACAAGGGAAAATTGCTCTACTGCCAAGAAAAGATGTTGTACATAGGACAGTCGATCTCACATGAGGGAAAAAAGGTAACACCTGAAATGGCTGAGGCAATTGTGGAAACCGCAAAACTGCACATTGTAAAGCAGATGCAACCGTTTTAGGGATTATGTTATTAGATTAGAGCCTGGGTGTTTGATTACAGTTCATACACAAGACTCCTTTGGCAGGCTTTAAAAAAGGCACAGGTAGATAAAGCCACAATAGAATGGATTGAGGAAATGGAGGAAGGATTTGAAGAGTTGAAAAAAGCAATTTATACAGCTCCTGTTTTGGGAATGCCCAATTATGCTGATGAATTATTCTTATTTTTGCACACAATTGGGACAGTCATGACTGCAGTGCTTACACAGAGGAACACATTGGGGTACACGCCTCTAGCATATTACAGTGGGATTCTAGAACCAGTTATGAAAGGACACTTTCCTTTTGAACCGTCATTGACAGCCGCCGCGTCTGCAATTGAGAAGTCCACAAGCATTTTAATGGGCTGTTCTACGACTCTTTTTGTGGAGCATGCTCTGTTTGCCATTTTAGAGAAACCAAAGGGTACATTGACATCCCAAAGAGCTTCTACTCACGATGTAATGATTTTGAACCCAGCAATTAAAATTGTCAGATGTAAAATAGTGAATCCTGCCACGTTTATAGCTGAGCCAGTGACAGAGAGTGACCATGTGCATGATTGCGCAAACTATGTTGAATTCTATAATGATATACCTTGCATTAAAGAGAATTAATTGCCATGAGGGGAAATTCTCTTTATTAATGGCTCTTTAAGAATTGATTAAATTAGTGGAGGAAGGCATTCTGGCACAGCTGTAGCGAGGCATAGAGCAAATGGCATGTTTGAAGTTGTAGCAAGTACCAGACTACCGTCTCACTTTTCAGCACAAGTGGCAAAATTGGTAGCGCTCATTGTCAAAATCGAGAATCATGAAGGGCAGGAAGTGATGGTGTAGAGTGACTCTGCCTACATGACGTCAACCATACATGCAGGGTTAGCACGTTGGAAAAGGAGGGGTTACCTCCGAGTGGACAATACTCCAGTGCAGCACACATCTTTATTGGACAGGCTTATTAAGGCACTACAACGCCCAGTAGCCATAACAGTCATTAAATGTGCTGCTCATACTAAATGAACAGACTTTATTTCTTGCGGGAACGAAGGTGCAGATGCAGAGCCAAGAGGATTGCATATTCTCCAAATAATACAAGTTTTGATACACCGATTGTCAAAGAGAAGGTAGTCAAACTTATGGTGTTGCAAGAAGGGTTTTAATGCATTACCAATGAGCCAATTAATGCTGATTCAAGGAAGTGCACCACAGCAAGGGCAGGAATTATGGAAAGGAAGGTGGTGCTCTTTATACCCCACCAAATCATTATGGCAACAGGGTAGAGCTGGAAAGCCGGTGATGCCAGTAGCATTATAAAAGATTGAATCTGAATAGCTGGATTACCCTGTGCATATAACTAGGAAAAGTCTTGCTGCAACAATTGTGGAAAACTGGTTTATTCCAAATTTGTTAGAACACGTTCCATTTTATGTAGTAAACTGCATCGTATGTCAAAGGTTTACCACTGGGCATATGCTGAGAATGATTAGAAGAGTAATTCCTCAACCAAGTTGTCATTTTCAGCATTTACATATTGACTATGTTGATATGCTGCAGGTGTGTAGTGGATACAGGTAGTTAGGTGTGGTGTGTCCCTTCTCCAGGTGAATCGAAGCAGGTCGGTGCACACACCGTGATGCCATTTGTGCAGTGATGTTTTTAGTATGCAAAGTTTTTCCATGATGGGGTGTGTGTGAAGTGCTGAGATCCGATAATGGGCCACATTTTGTCAATGATGTATTTGAACAGATAGGGCTTTTATTAAACATTAAGCATACATTTTCTTCAGCTTATCACCTGCAAGCAAACAGAAGATGTGAGCGACTTAATGACCTCCTTAAAGAAAGGATTGCCAAGATTAAGCTAAATTTGAATAAGGGATGGCTATATTGCCTGTCCTTAGCTCTATATGCCCTAAGGAATCAGCCTGGTTTGAGCCATCACATCACCCCCAACAAGCTGGTAACAGAGAGGTGAATGAGAATGCCTGTTACCCCTCAATCGAGGAGTAGAAGTGATGCCTAGAGTACAGCAAAAATGTTAAAAAATGAATTGAATGAATATTTGACATGTGTGATGTCTAGTATTTCTCTCATTTCAGATCAACTCAAGCACCAAGAGGGACGGTCTCAGAACACAGATGAAAACCATTCAGCAACCAGACCAAATATATCAGCACCTAAACTATTTGTTGGAGATGCCATATTAATTCGAATTTTTACCCAAAAGTGGCATGAGCCACGATTCCATGGCCCCTTTATTATTGAAAATATAACCTCCTCAGCAGTAAAAGTTCAAGGAAGACAAGCTTGGCTCCACTTAAATGACATTAAACCGTACCTCTTACTGTTGCTGATCCAGAAACAAGACAAGAAGAAGAATTTCAGCATATGCAGACTTGATCGATGCCAAGGAAAAGGACGATAAAGCTACAAGTTGATAAATGCAGATTTGCATTTGGACTGTGACTCCCCTTATACACTCCTTATAGATATTGTAGCAGGTGTGCAATTCTTTGCTAGAGTCGCAGGAATCTTTGAAATTAACTTTAGAGAAATACTGATGTATCATGATTATGCCTAAATGACAACACTTGATTAAGAATTGGAAACAAGACCAATGCCCTGATTCGTTTCACACTGACCATTTATTTAGCTAGCTCTATGGTCCTCAAAGATAGTGATGTACATCGTCTTGTGCTTGCTGTTTTAGTGTTTATCCTTCAAGGTTATCCTGCTCTTGTCAGAAGAGACGTTGATGTTCACACTTTTTTACAGGATCCTAAAAATGGTCCAGTAATTAGAAGACTACTAATCGCAATAATTGAACAGGTGTTACAACTTCAGGAGTGAAGTGTTTTTATTCTCCTTAATAATTGAAGAAAATTAGGAATGTTGAAGCTGGTACAATTGCAGAGAATGAGCAAGCGCAAGAAATTCCAGAATGGCACAAGAGGTGGTAATTAATATGTTGGTTTGTGATATACATATGCACAATTATGCTTTGTGTCTTTTTGTTTCTCTTGATTCACCTTTTCTGTTTTATTGATCCAAACAAAACAGATGTACCTTTAATCCTACCCACTCCAGGAACTGCTCTTGATTTTCCCATTACAGGTGAGTCAAAACCCCTTGTGTTTTCTTCCTGTAGTAAAGCTGCTTTAGAGTTGTTTCCATGGACTGCAACCGTTCTGTTAGGGCAACATAAGAGAAGCGCAGAGAAAGATCATGATGGGAAAAACATATATATGGATAGTACAGCACACTTGGGTATTTACAAGTGGTATCATCATATGAAAGAGGTGGGAGAGAGAACATCTAAGGAGGGTTGCTATGTCTGCACTCTCGTACCCTATGAATACCGGACAAACTTTCATCTCTAGAGATATTCCGGAACAAGATGCCAGATATCTTGTTCATCTTGCAGAATGTACGACCAGAGGACAGTTCAAGGAAGTTTGCCGCTGTGCGATGGGGAGCAAAATGGTTGTTGACATTCTTGGATGATTATATTAAGACTACACCAATGGAAAATAATCTGTAAGGAAAGGGAAAATGCTTACGTATCCGGCAGCAGGATCAGAAGAGGTAGTCATTCAGGAAATGGAGTGACTGAACTGTCCTGATAGAACAGAGATGCCTGGATTCTGGGAACAATCTCATTTGCTAATCTATGGACGAGTAAAATCCAGGAAGGGATGGGAAGAAGGGCTGATGTCTTGTACAGCTTACTTACTGAAGAATGAATATATATAAGAAGTACAGAAGGTCAACGATGAACGTTTGTAATCGTGGGCCAAGTATGCTAAACTACTAACGTGGGTCAAAGATGAATCAGGTCCAATGTTTGTGACCCCATTGACAAATGTGACAGTGTGCTTCAGAAGAGAAGGAAAGAATCATGTGAGAAATAACAGAGGCTGCAAGACTATAGTTGAACTTGCTAAAATGGGAGCAGGCACAGCGGTCTTAATGGATCATTATTGGGCTTGAGGATCCAGGGCCTACATGAAGCTGCCCAAGGACTGGGGAGAAACGTGTTTGTTAGTGCTTGTCCATGTTCCAGCGTTAGTGATTCCTCTGAGCGACCTGATCATTGGTGAATTTCCAAAAGCGGATGCCCATTTAAGTAGGAGAAGAGCAATTGAATTTCTCAATCGAACAAAGAGAGAAAACTATTTCTCAGCAAAATCAATAGAAGTCTTTGATGCTATTCCATATGAGCACAGATTGTTCAGCCAGACTTCTGCAATCTTCACAACAATTTTTATGCCTAGAATCCAGATGATGGCTAATGCAAAGTGGTTGAAAATCACTCGCGGGGATCTCCTGCAGACGATCAACACTACCATAAAGGGATTCGATGCTATCAAGGAAGAGTTCAGAGCCATACGACTAATGACCCTCCAAAACAGATATGTCCTTGATATGATCACAGCAATGGAAGGAGGAGTTTGCGACAAAATTGGGCCATCATGCTGTATGTTCATACCTTCTCACAATGATGAAAATGGGACCTTGACAGAGGCCTTAACCTTGCTGACGAACCTGCACAACAAGATGGAAGACAAAACCAAGGATGTTGCAGTTCACAGTTGGTTTGGAGCTATCTTCTCATGGGTTCCACAGTGTATGGCGAACATCTTCAAGTTTCTTGGAGAAATATTGGTGATGGTGAACTTTGAATTCTGTGTGATTAGAATAATAATTGTACAGTGCAAGAAGCCAGCCAAGAAAGCAGTGGGAATGAGAATCATTGCTGCAAAACAGGAGGACATACGGTCTCTTGTCACGTGAGCCAAGGATGGACATAGGTGTTGGGGCTGCAGACCAGATCTGTGATAAGCGTGTGCCTGTACTCCCTTTTATTCCCAAGTGAAGAGAATCTCCTGCAAGGCCAAGTTCCAAGACATTCTGCACGGCAGAAGGAATGGACGATGAGAGATGCTTACCTGCTGCTAGGGAGCTGCATGTTCCAGACATGACACGAGCATGCCAACCAGTTATCGAAGGCCGTATAACAAAGGCCCTTTTAGTTTCAGAGCCAATAGTATTCTGTGTACTGAAGATTACTTGCACTAGGTGTGGGCATAAGTTGTCCACCTGACTGTAGAGACCCAAATACAACCCGTTCCTATATAGAAAGTATACTTAGATGTTCCCCTTGACCCAACCACAACACCACGGAGGTTTCACTTATTTGCCACGTAGTATGATGTCACTTATGAAGAATCTTTCGTACTTAAGTGTAATTTTTCATGAAATGTGTTAAGAGCTCGAGCGAACGTCCATTGATGTCCGTTGTAAATCCCTGTTTTAGACAATTGATAAGAAAACAGTTGGATGAGATTTTTGCCAACTTCCTGAGTCAGTCTGATTATTCGATTTAAGAGTTATTCTGCATCCCTTCCCATCCATGCCTGACATTTTACTGGTTAAGGACCTTATGTTCGACTTTAGGCATGGGTGGAAATAAGGAGGAGCTACAAGAGTCAGTGAGATCAAACTGTGAATCTCCAGACAGCCTAACGCTGCTTGTTGAATTGTATTTTAGGGAGAGGCAAACCACCTTTGAGGCACCCTGTCTGGTGGAGGAAGTACAGACAATCAGTGATTCGCCAGGAGATGAGAGTGGTCAAGAAGGCTGGAGAAGAGTGAATAGGCAAAAAAGGAAAGGACAACTTCCAAAAAAGAAAAAAAAATCTAAAATTCTACCAGCCCCAAATGGCAACAAACAAAATAACTCCAGACATTTCCTCAACGCCCTCTCAGGAGAGGCGATGGATCAAAACGAGATACAACAAAACACGAGGGCAAGAACCTCAGGCAACAAAGGAGACACTGTGAAAACTCCAACTCAGAAAAAGCAACCCAAAACAACTTTATTTGATCAGATACATCAGCAGGTAAGTACTCATAAACAATAAAGGATGCAGCTGATTCTGGAGAAAAAAAAACTCTTGAATCAGGATAATAGCGTACTTTTACAGAGGATAAATCAGTTGGAAATGGAAGCATAAAAGGGACAGTCAGAATTAGAGAAGAAAGGAACGACATTGTAGAGCGAGTGAGGCATATAGAAGCTGAACTATTAGAGGCAGAAAAATGTAGGGATGAACAGGAGAAAGAGATTAGTCTCCTGAAGGAAAAGTGCCTTGAATATGGACACAACTTACAAGGTTCAAAGAGGGAGAATAAATCACTTCAGCAGGAGGTACAGCAAACAAAGGATTGGTTGGGAGCTCAGAACAGAGTAAATGAGATTAATCAGGCCTTGCAGTTAGAATAAAAAGCCAGCTCCTTGACTACCAACAGCAAATAAAGAAAGAAAGGCACAGGTGTGAGAGCCTCACTAAGGAAATCGAAAAGTATAAACAGGACCTGAGGCACCCTGACCAATCAGAATATGGGACAATTCCCACTGAGGTGAGGCATCCTTCCCAACAGGAGTCTCATGTCAGTCATTTACAACCTCTCATGCACAAATGGGAACCAAACTCATGCATGCCACCTATCAACAGCAGGGTGACATGAGGTAATTAGGCTTAACCTGGCCTAGAACAGCTGATAAAGAACGCCAGACCCTGTCTGATATTGGTGGGTATTCATCTTTAGCACACAGAAGGGAAAGTGAGAGACCAGCATGTCCTGGGAAGTAAGGAATAATACGGTAAGTACTTCAGACTGTGAAACTCTTATGTCAGGGAGTTAGATTGGCTGAAGATGCGATTACAAAGAAACCACCTTGCCTGCTTTGCTGACAGAGAAAAACGCCAGAGCCTCAGCCTGAGAAGGGCATTCTAAAAACCTCTGTAAATTCAGGGGATGGGGGAATTCCCCAGAATCCCTGGTAGAAGGGACGAGGAAACTTGGTTCTATCCTGAACCTAAAAGGAACTCCAGGGAGAGTGACCCTTAGAATTCACTTTTGTCCGGACAAGAGGAGTCCAGACCCTGTGGTTCTGTGAGATATTCCCAGTCTCATAGAGACAGGGAGCACCTAGAAGACAGGGAAGGGAGAACCACTAACAGCTCTGAGTCAGAAGGTGAATGGACTCAGGTCCAGAGGAAGAAAAAGACAGCAAAGCAGAGCAAGGGTTTTTGTGAAAGACCAAAAAATACAAATCAGGGCCATAAAGAGCTTCCTGACCCCATACGACAAGAATGCCAAGTATTCGGTATGGGAGAAACTGGAACTTTATGAGCAGATGATGGCCTCATTTCAGATCAGGAATTATGTGAATCATATAGCATTGGCTAAATGGACATTCTCAACTGAGTACTCCAGTTTCTTTCCAGGACTGGAGAACCAGGGTCATCAAAAAAGGTCCACTTATAAGGTGGTCATACTGAAATATTTTTCCACCCGTAGGAACCCACAAGAGGCCCGTAAGGCTGCATATAACTTGCAGTGTGGGGAAGATCAAGCGCCTAGGGAGTTTGTGCTGGAGTTAAAGCGGCCATTTGCTCAGACTTCCCGGTGTGTGAACACCAATAGTAGGGAGTTCATAACTTCATATTTCCATGCTCCCCCCAAACACACAATGACTCAATTGTTGTGTGCCTTTTACAAGCATAGGATGCTGGATTGGGTGATTGAGCAGGCCACCAGGATGTCTGAGGTGCAAAAGCTTGCTGGGAGTAAACGTACTGTCAAAACCCCCAAACGATCTAACCATCTAACACCCCTGCTGCTGCAAAAGTAGCAGAGGTAGAAACTTGCCCTCCATTGGATCTGGAGATGGTGGGCTAAAAGTAACCCTCCTACCAATGAGCAAAATGAAAAGAAGAAGGGACCTTGCAACCTGGCCCAATCAAATGGTAGTCAGGTGGGGGCACAGAACAATTATCCCTCTGACCCTGCCATCTATATAGGTCCTAGGTACAAGGGTACTAAATCAATCCTGGGGTATGTATACACTCCCCTGGCCCAAGGGTGGGGGGGCTAATCAGGTAAGTACTGCACCAGGAAATTGCCCTCTGAACTTCCCTCAGGAGAAAAATATCACTCCACCTCCCAATCTGAACTTTTTTCCCCAGATATCCCCCAAACCACAACTTCCAAAACAATCTGCCTCTCTCTCTCCCCGGTTCCAGGACAATAGATCCCTGAACCTGGGAGAAGGGAAATTCAGGATGGAATATTATGGGGGATCTTCCAGTATCCAAGCTACTCCAGTAGAAGGACAGTTACCCCTTTCAAAAGCAGCAGAGGTATGACTTGAAACCTCCCTACCACCCAGACAAAATCTCGCAAATGAAGCAACAGGTCCAGCAACTGACCAATGATCTGGGATGCATGCTGCGGACTCAGTCCAACTTTCCACCTAACCCTGCTCTCCAGAATCCCCAAACACCCAGGTCTGATGCCCCAGATAGGAAATGACAAGAGGAAACCTCTGACAAACCACAGGTCTGGAGGAGGAGGCCCGGGTGAATGGGAGATGCCAAGCCCTTGAGGAATATTCCTTTCTCACCCAAACAGAACCCATAAAAAGCTCTGAGCCTGAAAGAGTACCTTCTACCCCAAAAATGTAAGAACCCAAAGAGCAAAGGGTAAGTAGGAGAGGACAAAGAAGAACCCACTTTGTGGAGGAACTCTGGATTATCCCCTTTGAAAGAGAAGAATCCCTGAAGGATTCTGGCAAGCATACCTTCTCTTTCAAAAATGGGGGGATCCCTACCAAAGAAAAATGGACCCCAAAAGTCCCTGGCAGGACATGGTATGTATGGGGACCGAACCAGAACCAGAAGCTATTCAACCCCAAACATGTGAGCCACACAGAAGTGAAAAGGAGGGGGTGTCCTTTGTCCAAACAGGTTCTCAGAACTGTTGCCCAGTAACAGGGGATAGCCAAAGAGCCGGGGAAAAGGAGGATTCTCCAACAACTCCCATTACGAGTTGCTAATTTATTTTGTATAGATTCACAAACTCTGACACAGAAAACTGCCCAAGATCACTAAGTGTCAGAGTTCAATATTAAGAAAATGACCATCGTGCTGTCAACTCACACTTTCGTTACAACTTGAAGGAAAAGGAAGGCCAATTGTATGCACTAGTTAAGGGTCAAGGTCTGTGTGAATTAACAGCTCTGGTGGATGCTGGATCCCAAGCCACCCTCCTGTCAAAAAGGGTATTTGACCAACTAAACTCAGGATGGGGGGGGCACCAAATTCCACTCACTGCACTTCCCCGACAAATCCAACATTTTCAACAGGAATGATATTTCCATCAAAGGGACTGTGCATCCGGTGATCTTTGAGAATCCAAAGGGCACACCTTGTTTACTGGGGAACAATCTCTGGAGGAGTTTATCACCTCTGATCGAGTATGTAAAAAACGTCCTCTGGACTAAGACTAACCGCCCTATCAAATTGAAAATGAGTATCAATTATGTAAGCCCGAATGGTACCTGTAACGTAATTGATCAACGCTCTGATAATGTAGAGTTCCATTTAAAATATAACCAAGTCCCAGACATCACAGTCATCTCTGTAGGAAAACAAATTGGTGATGGGAACCCTTCTCCATTCTCAAAAATAAACCTTTCTCCCACTGTAAATTGGCAATCCACACTGGAAGGGAACACCCTAAAATTTTACACCAGTCCAAAATCAGAAGAAACCTTCAGTCTCGTGAAACCAGAAAAGCAGGAATCCAGTCCAAGTCTGACAGACATTCAGGAAAACCAGGAGCAGTTGTTTGTCCCCATTCAGTTAAATGGGGAGGGAGGAGCTAGTACTTGCCAGAGTATGCCTGAATAATGGAAGGAGCTTCATCAGTGAAGAATTATTCAGGAAACTCCCAAAAGATCAGACCATTCCCATATTTAAATTGATTTACAAATGGGAAGTAGCCATGGAAACCCCAAATTCCAAACATTTCCTGCCCACCAGGTGTATGCTAAAAATTTCCATTGGCAACAAAAGCATAGACCATCATTTTTGGGTCGTGCCTTTTATCTGGGAAGTGACATTCAAAAACCAATTCACAATCAATTTGGTCCTAAATAATAAAACCTGATCCCGACTGCACAGTTACCACATAGGATTTGACAACATTGAAAAAGCATTCCGGTCAGCTCAATTGTTGCCTTATGCGGTTGAAGTGCAAGTGCGAGAGAAGAGGCTACCATCGCAGGACAAGTGCAACAATTTCCTCTTCCCCTCAAAATTAAGCTAGGACAAAACCTCAAACATTAGAACACATATATGAATCTAAATTCCCACCTCAAACAACAAGGTTTATATTTAAATCTGACATCTGTAGTAGACCTAGAGCACAGCACCATTTGAATATTGGTGGATAACAGTGACCCTCAAAGTATCATTTTGGGCGCAGACACCTCTATTGGAATGGCATGTGATTGCCAACATTATTCTATTGCTTTAGGTAATGAAATCATTGGACCAATCCCAAACAATTGTTTCGACATCAGCAGTGGTATGCCTCCAGAAAATGTTTTTACTAGGCATGGGGGAATTTCCTGGTGTACTCTTCCTGCCCCTACTGTGGAAGAGGGGACCTGTAACATTAGGAGGGATGAGGTAGTGTTCCAAGTCAAGGACCACTAACTTGAATCCCCTGTCCACGTCAACACCATCAAAAGAGATTGTTCCACCCAACTGGAGAATACCGCTGAAATTGCCAAGCCCGAAGTCTTTCCAGGTTTCATGTAGATGGTCGAGGAAAGGATCAATCTTGCTGATGCCTGTGAAACCGAGGAGAAAAGACAAAAGCTAAAATAGGTCTTCATGGAATTCCAAGATATATTTGCAATGGATTCATGTGACTTTGGATGTACATCTATTCATTCAACCACCATTCCCACAGGCACCAAGATGGCTCCCATATATTTGTGAAACAATACTGGTTACCTCTCGCATCCATGGAGTCACTCACAGAGGTTATTAAGAATTTAGAAGCCTGTGTGATAATTTGTCTGATCCACAGTACCTTCAACAACCCGTTACTGGGGATCCTCAAAACAAACGGCCAATGGCCAATGTAGACTATGTGCAGACCTGAGGGAGTTGAACAAAAAGGTCCACATGTCAAGTACATTGATCAGGGACTGGCCAAGATCCAAGGGTCAAAGATGCATACCGCCATTGACCTGACCAACAGTTACTGGACTGTACCGTGAGTAGAGAAGACCAGTACAAGCTTACCTTTACCTTTGGGTGGCAGTAGTACACGTGGACCCGAACCCCCTTTGGATACATAAACTCTGGCAATGAGTTCAAAATCTTCCTACATAAGGCCATTTCTGATTTGGGCAAAAGGGGAAACCTGGCATATGTGGATGATGTTTTGATCAAGCGCTGTTGAGCGTCCTATTCTTTTTACTTCTGATAGTTTGTCAAAGAGAATATTGACAAACTGAACGTTGTTGTCACGTGGGTATGTTTGAAAGCCAACAACTGTACCAAGTGCTCCCTTAACTAGTCCTTGCTCCACATCAAGGTTACGTTTAAGCATTACTCTACAGTATAAAGATAATTTTAACATTTTCTCCAAACCAGCTGTGTTGGAGATAGAGTTTTCTAAGGCATTTAATCTTTTTGTGGCTTGTTGACACATGGTAGTTTCATACCATGTACGTCCAGTTTGTCTGTGGAGCAAATTTCACTTATTGGTTGAACTTGGAACAGCTTTTAAGAGTTGGCATCAAGGACATACAAGTGACATTTTTGTGTGCTAATTGTTCCGTGACATCAGTAGCACATGAGTTATGGCCATAAAGTACATGGATGTGCTGGGTTTTTAATATTGCTTGCGCTTCTTGAGATAGTACACCAACTCTAATACTTTTTAAAATGTTGGCGTATATGAGGTCTGTAGACTGGCACATGTTTTCTGTTAATTCTCTGTATTGGAAATGTTGCCAAAGTTTAACATTTCCTATGCCGCCAACAGCTTTACGGCAGAGTTTGTGTCCTAAGGTTTTAAAAATAGGTTCAGCTTTCACTGGTGTCAATTGAAGATCTCCGAAAACAATAATGTGTTTTCCTCAAAAGAGCTCTTCGTAATTTGTTTTGAGTACTTCTTGTAATCTGAGGTGAATCAAAGCCAACATTAGATTGGATACCATGCTCACCTCATCTATTAGCAGCATTTTCATTTGTTTTAACACTCTGCATAAATCCATTGCAGCTTCTGTAGAAAGTTTGTAATATTCTAATTTGTGTTGGTGTTCTACTGGAAGGAGTAGTAATCGGTATAAAGTGACACCGTCTATGGTAGAGGCAGCTACACCTGTGTGGGCAGTTACAACAGCTGACCGTTTATTGTTTGTCAATTGTTGAAGGAACTTGCGGATGATTTTGATTAAGAATGTTTTGCCTGAACCAGCTTCACCACTGACATATGGTAGTATATGTTTGTAATTTTGGCAGGTACATTCTATATTTTCATGTTGTACACCATGTGCAATTTCTTTTGTTACTTATTGAAAAATTGTAAGCTGCTCTTTGTTTAGTTTTGATTGTAGTACATTTAAGTCTTCTGTATCTTCTTCATAGTGACACATGGTGTTTTCTACTTCTGTCAAAGCTAATTCTGCCTCATTTGCTATTAGTGGCTGTCCCAGTGGTTCTTGGCTTCCTGTTTCAGAAGGTTGACTACTGTCGGGAGTGTCCTTATCTAGCTGAGCCTGGAGTTCTTCTTCGTGTTGCTGTTCATTGTGCAACATCGTTTTGTACTGTGTAAAGTTTACATCAGTTATAGTGTTTTCATTTCTTTGAAAACGTCTTCATAAGTCTCATGGGTACCTAGTATCTCTTCTTCTTTTCTCCATGGTTTAAAAAGTTGTAGCAGGGACATGTAATATAGTTCTTTATGTTGAGGAGTTTTTAATGACAATTTTATATGATTAATTAAGTTTCTTTTGGTAAGTTTCACTAAGCTGCCTTCACAATTTGTCACTCTGTATCTACCTTCGTTTTCATTGGATTTTATATTATTTTTGTATGTGAAGTTTTGGGCTATGTGGTATAGACACATGGTTTCCAAAGTGGTACTTCTGTTTGGGTAGCACGTGTCTAGTAAATTATTTTTCAAAATGTCTTGGCTGTTGGGATCATTTTTGGCTATTGTTTCTATGTCGTCGTATGATTTGAAGCACTCCCTCTGAAGCACTCCCTTGTGCATCCTCTTCTCAAGAAACCCACAGCTGACCCTTCCTGTCCGGCAAACTATTGCCCAATTTTCATTACCCCCTTTCTGGGCAAACTCCTGGAAAAGCCGGCCATCTCTCAGCGTAACCTTCATTCCGATTCTGTTGGTTTTCTCCATGACCACCAGTCTGGCATCAGATAGGCCAGAAGCACGGAAACTGCTCTCCTCAATATCCGTGAAGATCTGCTCTCCAACCTTATTCTAACATTTCATCGTTCCTCATCCTTCTTGATCTCTCTTCTGCCTTCGACACTGTCAACCACACCATCCTGCTCAACCGTCTCTGTGATAATCTGGGTATCACTGATCAGGCTCTGGCCTGGCTGACCTCTTTCCTCTCTGATCGACTCTCCCAGGTCCAACTGAGGTCTTTCCTATCATCTATCTTCCTCTCCACCTGTGGTGTCCCCCTGGGGTCTAACCTCTCACCCTGGCTTTTCAACCAATACCTGGCAACTCTCGCTCACTGCATTGCCATTTTCTGCTCAAATTTCCAGTGCTATGCTGATGACAATGAACTCATTTTCCAGCTGCCCTCAGCCACCTCCTCTCCCTCTCTCCTCTCTGACTGCCTAACTGCCATTCAAAATTGGTGTGCTTCCAATTATCTTTGTCTGAATGCCAGCAAGACGGAGATCCTCCTCATCGGCACACCATCTCCATCCTTTCCCTCACTCTCTGGTCAACCTCCCCTGGCCCTCCTCCTACCCCTACCTTCGAGGCTAAGAACCTTGGCGTCATCTTTGACTCCACACTTTCCTTCTCGGCCCATATCTCTGATGTCTCTAAAAAATCAAACTTCCGACTGCACCTCCTCAGAGGTATTCTGCCTTTCCCCTCCATCCCCCAGAAGCTCATGGTATCCCAAGCGCTGGTTCTCTCTAGCTTGGACTATTGTAACAGCCTCTTTCTAAATCTATCTGCCTCTACTCTACGCCCTCGACAACTTATCCAGAACAGGACTGCAAGACTTGTCCGTGGCCTCAAGCCCTGGGATCGTATCTCTCCAGCTTTGAAATCTCTCCATTGGGTCCCAGTGGATGCAAGAATTAAATCAAAACCCTCTGCATTGTCCACAAGGCTTTCTGGGGCCTGGGTCCAAAATACTTTCAGCTATCCCTCCGCAAATACCTCCCCTCTTGAGTTCTGAGTTCTTCACTCCTCTACCTCTAACTCCCTCAGGGTCAGTTGTTTTTCAAAGAAACGAGCTGGGGGTAGATCTCTATCTTTGGCTGGGGCCTCCCTCTGGAACAGCCTCCCTGCCACTCTAAAACTTGAGGAGAACCATCTTCGGTTCCGGAAGCACCTCAAAACCTTCCTCTTTGCTTCTGCCTTCGCTCCCCTTCTCCCCTGCTGTTCTGCTCTCTTGGCACTGTGCACCTGGACACCCTCTGTCCCCTGGCCCCAGGTACCTGCTCACCCTGCCACCTTCCTGCACTGCCTCCTGGC
Organism: Ambystoma mexicanum; assembly: GCF_040938575.1. Taxonomy (NCBI): domain Eukaryota; kingdom Metazoa; phylum Chordata; class Amphibia; order Caudata; family Ambystomatidae; genus Ambystoma; species Ambystoma mexicanum. Next base: position 499,959,994 of record NC_090940.1, on the reverse strand, counting down.
CACCCCTTGCACTGGGGACTGTATCTGTACCCATACAGCCCCCCATTGTTCTTCTTTTTCTGCACTTATTCAGACTTACCCAGTCTGCTGCCTTAAACACAGCACTTGCCACTTGCTGTCTGCACTACCACAGTTCGCCTCAATTTTCTATTTATTTTATTTATCTGCGCTCCTCGGCTTCTGCACTTTCCACTCTCCCCCTTCCATGCCCTTTTCCCTTTCCCTTGCACTTGCCCATTCTCAATGTCACTGGGCCTAGTAAGATCGTTTTTATGTTGTGCTGTGTTCTCCCTTGTTCCCCTCCCTTGCCTAGTCGCGCTCTGAAACACTTGTGTACAAGCACGATGCAAATAAAATATCATATCATATCATATCATATCATATTTGAGAACTCTTTTTCTAGATTTAGCAGGACCAAGACTTAGCCATACTATATTTTCAGATTTTCCATATAAAGCAGTACCGGTTAAACGATCTGCAGCTTCATAGCAGCCATATTCTCTATGGGAGAACATTTTTTTATGCCTAAGTTGTACAATTTCTGAGACAATGTTTTGTCCAATGATAGGTCATTCCAGAGGTCTTGGAGCTCTGTTTTTTCTGCTTTGGTTAAGTAGGCTGTAACATACCATGCAACTGCAGTGGAATTGTCTGCAATGTACTGCACATCTATGTTTGCATTCCATAAGAGGGCATTGATTGAATTGTAATCATTGATATATTTTGCTTCTTTTTATGTAATATGTGTTCTTAGATGATTTACCTTTAACACTATCTCTAACTGGAGATATGAAGTTGATCACTTCACCTGTTTCTGTAACTGGTCGAGGAAAACCAAAGCGGCATTTGGTGTAGTATTTCCCTTTGTTTTTGTATTTGCAACGACAATATTTCCCACATTTGTGTCTTTGAAATTGTACAATTTGTGCATGAAGATCACTATTTGTTGCTTCTGATGGAATTTCACAAGTGACATATTTTTCGATAAACTGTAGAACAGTGGAATCACTGTCTTGACCAAATTTAGGAGCATCTTTAATTCATAAAAATATGTGGATATGTGGTACTCCTCTGGCTTGGTATTCTTTTATCCAAAAGAAGTGTTGCACTTCTCGGAGGGGAGGAACAGTTTTATTACAAATAAAGTGTAGCATAGCAATGAAGCGATGATGGAAATATCTTGAAACATTAACAGGATCTAGAGAGCAACGTTCTCCAGTGTTAGTAAATTTACGTTTGTTTTATTTTTGTTTGCTATGCGTAGGAAATCATGTAAATCTTCCCATGCATATTCTGCACAAATTAATGTAACAAACCAAGTGGGCGGGCCAAGGTTTCTTATCATACAACGTACATCTCCATGACGTCTGAACCAGTACTCTTTAGTGCCACGCATGTTTGCTAACAGATTTGTTATGCTTGATTGTAGAACCTTGGAAAGTTGAATCCAGAAGTGTGCCCAATAGCCTCGCTGTAGAAAGATCAATCTAGCAGTGTGCCCAATAGCCTCGCTGTGAAAAGTTTAATCTAGAAGTGTGCCCAATAGCCTCGCTGTGAAAAGTTGAATTTAGAAGTGAGTCCAATATCCTAATAGTCTAATAGCGTGCCCGGCCGAACAGACCGATCTCCCTAATAACCTCTCTGTGCAAAGTTGTTTTTAGATTTATGCCCAATACCCTCCCTGTATAAAGTTGAATTGAGAGGCTTATTTGCGTAACATATATAGTATGGTTTGAATTGAAGGGAACGTTTGAAAGAGCATATAACCCACCATACGCTTACCCTCTTCTTTACACCACCACTCAACTAGAACATAGAGATACTATGACACCATTCGGTATAACTGTTCTCATACCAACATCTGCACACTCCCCATCATTCTAAATAAACACTGCTGGTTACTCACCCCCCACCCAGGCGCTCTCCTCAGGCCTAACGCAGCCACTTTCGGTCTGGATAAATCCTGCCAGAACAAACACATACTCCTGATCGCTCAACCACCACACCTACCGCTAAGAAGCAGCTATTACACGAATACTGCACCAGCTGCACACATATCCGGTGTCACACACACCTTTGACTCTCTCTACTGATCCGAACTTCGGTTCCCAAGGGCGTTCAACCTACCAGGGCCTTCAGACCATACCAATGGTATATAAGGCGCTATATAAATGCAAAAAAAACAATAACAATAACAACCTCATCCTTTTCTTGCACTTTTTGTAGTAATTGCGTAGCTGACATATTTTGAAATTGGGTACCTGATTTTAATGTGTGTGCAACTCCGTAGCATAGAGTTGCTAGCTCACTTTCAAAGAGTATGTGGAATATGTATTCCAGATTTTGTCTAAATCTGGGATCTTCAGAATACATACGTAACGAGCGGTAGTCTGATGCTATTATCTGAATGGGTCTATCATCGTACCTTCCTTCTTTTAAAGTAGGAAAGAGTAGAGGAAAAGCATGTGCTTCTATAATTTTTTCTCATATGCTGATTGGTGATCCTTTTTTATTGTCGCATTTTGTACGTTTCTAGTGCATCATCTATGGTGTCACTAGAGTGTAATGGATGAATTGTATAATGGTCTAAAATATTGGATAGTGTAGCAGGATCTAGAAGGTCAAATGGACCAGTTTCTGGTGACTCTTGAATTATTTCAGTAGTTTCCTTCAAGTTTTCTTCAATATTCATTACTTTGTAGTATTCATTATTGTTTTTAGATATTGCAAGGCTTGTCTTGCTTTATGTAAGTCTACGAGTTGTTGCCAATTTTTTTTGTTTTTTGTAGGTAGACCATTTACAAAGACAATTAGAGATTGCTGTATTGGACGTTGTAGTCCCAGAGTGTTCACATTTCCTTTCAGATCTAATGGTAAATAAACTGCTTTGCCATGAATGCCTTTCACTAATTCAGAGGGAGGTCATTTTGTTGTTTTTAGTTGAAGACGTATTATTGCTTGAAATGGGTGCACTGATTGAATTATGATGCTCTCATATAAATTGAGTTGTTGTAGCGGTTTTGGTAGTGGGAATAATTCCAAGTTATTTGTGATAGTACGTGAAGGAGTTTGGTTGTAGTCAAGTTTTGTAGTGCAGTAAGTGCAAAGTATTAAAGGGTCATTTATTTCATATTTGTTTTCTGCTATAAGGTACAGAGCTAATTCAAACCATTTGTAGTCTTCATTGTCTTCTATTTTGTATATTATGTTTACAGTTTTTGTGTTACTTTTATAAAAAATAAGTTTGGCGGCAACACACACCACACACACACACACACACACACACACACACATGGTTTGGTACTTTAGCGGGTGCACTTTTAAATTTTATTATTTCTTTTTTGTATGGGTGTAGTAGAAGGTTGCCATCTGTACAATTGTTGCTAGTCTGTTGTAAAGGTATTGCATTTTGTAAGTGACTTTCACGTCCAAAATATTTTCTCTGGATATGCTCTATTTCTTCAAATAGGTCTTTGGCTGTATCATGTAGAATATTGTTATTTAAATTGGCTAGTGCTAAAGCAGGACTTTTAGCATAGTAGAGTTTATAGACTAGATTTCTTACAGTATTTGTTGATATCATTTTGACATGATGGAAGTTGCTTTTGCAAATAGGTCCTGGAATGCAGGCTATTGAATGTCCTTGTAGACCTGTGTGTTTGCACACTGGACAGGTATCCATATTTTGTCGTAGTTTCATTTTCATTTTGTCTTTGCCTTTCACATACTGATTGAGGAACTGGCGTAAACATTTGAAAGATTTTTTGGCAATGTTACACATTGACGCGCATGACCATTTGTATACTGGACGTTCTGATTCAGTTGAATGGGGAGGTGATACTGAATTTTATGGGGACATTTTTGTAAGCAGTATTTCTTGTTCAATAATGTTATTATTACATTCATCATAGCCTCTTCCACTGCTATGTATGGCAATTATGTTTGTTTGCTTTTGTTTGTATGCTTCTTCATTGAAATAGGGTTCTGTGCTGGTGGTGTGACTCCATTCACCTCCACAGATATTTAAAAAGTTATTTTTGTTGACATTCCATTTATTTAGAAGTCTTTTTTGTAATTTAGTAGTTAGTTTTGTTAGTGGTTTCATTCTGTTTAACACTAAAATAAATTACATCCTTTTGAGAAGTCTATCAAAGCTTCTAAAATTAATTTTCTATGGTAGGTTTTTTAGGGTTGTGCATGATTTCTCTCCTGTTTTTATAAGGTTTTGAAGGACTCTGTGGCAGAACATTTTTTCTAATATACTTTTATTGGTATGATTATTTGCCACTACATCAAGATTTATAGGAGCAGCCTTAGCAGTAGTGGTAGCTGAATTGCTGTTAATCACTTTTGGTTTCGTTTTACCTTTTCAAAGAGGAGGGAAAATGTTTGTACTGGAAGCTTGTTTTGTTTCACTTAAGGACTCTATTAGATCTTTTGTTTTTTTTTACAAATTCTGCTAGGGATGGATGCTTATTTTGGACACTTTTATTTTCATTTGCTTTACTTCTGCGTTGCTTTCTATGGACTTGGTTCTTCATAGGCATTCTTTGGGGTCTGTTGAAAAAAAAAGAAGGTATGGGTTGGGCTGTTCTGCAATGTATGTGTGCTGTGTGTGCTGTGTGCATGAGTGTGTGAGTATGATGGTAAGGATGTATGTGGTGGTGTGTGATTGTGCATTGGGAAGCTACAACTAGTTGGGAAGGCTATTCTTGTATTTGTGTGTTACCATACTTGGGTTCAGATGACAGTACAAAGTAAGCTAGTGGTGAGGAGAAGTACTAATACTAAATCTAATGGTATAGAATTAAAACAGTTCTTTGTTCTAACTTTGTTCTAATACTAACATTCTAGGGGCTGAGTTATGTAATTTGTGCATCGAAAAACGGGGATTTGTGTGCTATTCTGCCTGTTAATCCCTGTTTAACAAATGGGGATTCATAGGCAGAATGGTGTACAAATGTCTGTTTTTTGGTGCTCAAATTCCATGAATCAACTGCACAGTGAGTTTGAGTAACAGTAATAATATTATGGTAGTATTGTACTTAGTTTTTTTGTTTGGAATGAGCAGGTTTCTTCTGAGTTGTGGTTTGTACTTCAGATGTTGCTACTTTTCAGGAGAGTGGTCTTCACTGCAATTGTAAAAGAAAGAAGTTAGTAATTTTGTGTGTTTATAGCACTGAGGTTAATTTAGATGTTTATTTTTATGTTTTTGTAGTAGTATTCTTGTTTGATAACTGAACATAGTGTGTGAATGCAGTTTCCTTTGACTATGTGTAGGCTTTATATTTTACTTAAAATATGTTAGTTCAATATGCTTTGCAAATGAGTAGAATACTAAGTGTATGAAACTCACTTGTTTTTTAAGGCTGTTTTATTGAATGATAGGAGATAGAAGAAATAATTATATACTTATTTTGCAATTTTTATAAGGTAAATGGCAGACATTTTATAGAGAAGCATTGAATGTATGCATTTGTGAAGGTGTGTATAAAGTAGAAGAATGTGTTTTATAGGCAGTGGTGTTATTTCAGCTGGGAGCTTTTCAATGATACTGTCTATCTTTGTGAGTGTATGAAGATGCATAATCTTATCCTGACTGTGTGTAATTTTATAATACACTACTAAGTGTTTTTTTCTATAATTATACTGTTCTTTCTTCCATCTTTTAATATTATAATATTTAGATAGCTGTGTGTGTAAAAAAAAAAATAGATAGTAGATAGGTTTGGAAGTGAGAGTTGATTATAGCTGATGGGAAAAAAGTATGTTTTTTTATAAGTTATACAGATTATGTGGTAGTTACTCTGTTTATATGCATTCATAAGAGTTGTTCATGTACTGTGCAGAAAATATGCATACCTGTAGTTTGTATTCTTGCATGTGGATATGCCTTTAGCTGCAAGTAGAAATCTTGGAGACTTGTAGAGTAGTTTTTGTAGTAGGTGCTTTCCAATGATAGGAGACTTGTACTCAGAGAGTGATCAACAGTACATTTGAAGTTTTGAACTCTGATGATGGAGTTAGATGTAGAGGTCTTGGATGTGATTGGTGGATGGTTGTGTGACTACTTAGCTGTATCCAATGAGGGAATGGCACAGAGAGTGAAGTGGAAAGGGTAGAAGGGCGAAGGGCTGTCCAAGAGTTACGTGGTCCGTGGCCACCATGGCTGTCCGCGGACAGGATGTGCCACATCCGGGGTTTTCCTGCAAATCCAGCATGGGAAGGGGACTGTAGGGATGAGCCAATCAGTTGTTGAGGTTGTGGTTTTTTGTTGAAAGTGATTGTGTGTAGTGAAGATGGCAGAGGTGGAGAAAGTCAGGGTGTTGGTGGGGATATGTTTGTGCATGGTTAACAGCAGTATGCTCAATGTAAGCATGTAGCAAACAATTTTGATGTTAAAGGAGTGGATGTCTTGTGGAGCACTGTGCCTAATTGCAATGTACAGGGAATTGTACATGTTTATGAAGATATGGGCAGGATGAACAGTCCCCATGTGGTAGTTTGGTAGTTTTGCACTATGATGTTTTCCATGTTGGCTATGTCAGTGCCCCTACTTTGTTGGCAGATTTGGAACACTTGGTTCATGAAGTAATGAACATCCTTCCAAATGCCAATCTTATTTTTTCTGGATTAGTACCTTATGCAATATGGGACAATAGTTCTGTTTTTGTCCTCAGCAAAACATTGCTAGGTGTGCAATCAACTGAGGCATGTGTGCTTTCATGCTTAGAGCTGGTATGTCCTTCCATAATAATGATAATATTGATTACAGTAATGCTTTTCTTTTTAAAGAAGATGTCATTTCTTTATCTTTTATCGGAAATGCCATGCTGTTCTGGAATGTAAGGGTTGCTTTGGGGAAGGTAATGTGAAGATTTTAGGAGTAAAGTAAGAAAAAAAAAGAAAAAAATACAAAATAACAGGTGTCTGTCAAGCATCTGCAAAAAAAACAAAAGAAAACGTCTCTTTTCAGAGCCAACCTCGAAGGGGGAAATGGGGCACACTATTTAAATTTAAATACAGCACGCTCAGATTTTTCGATATGTCCGCGGACATGGCGGTAGTCAGCGGACATCGCGTATTACATACAGGGATTTTGGTGTGGAGAGGCATGCAAATGAGAATGAGAAAAGCAAGGGATTGGTCAGTAAAGTTTACTGGGTGTGTTGTGTAAGGAGAGAGTTTGTTAGAAAGTCTTTTTTCTGAGAGAAGAACAGATAGCTATAGCTGTGTGTTTCAGAAAACAGATTATATGGATTTTGGGAGACTCATGGATACATTGGTTGGAGGTGCATGCAGAACGCTGTGGAGTAGCTTCAGATCTTGGATTCGCTCATGTGGAAGTGTACTGGCATGGAGTGTGTGGAATGAAGTGGCTGGACTTGGTACCTCTCTGTGCTAGTTTGGAGACAGAGCATCATCCAGACATAATTATAATTCATTGTGGAGGGAACAGTTTAGGATATGTGTCTGGAATTTCTTTGCAATTTGCAATAAAAGAAGGATTTAGGAAGGTCATGGACATGTTTGCAAATTCCCAAGTAATTTGTTCTCGTATTGCGCAGAGACAAATGTGGCTGCCTTCCTCTTTATTTGGTCCACAAATGGAGACAGCGAGACACAATGTAAATGAGGTGGTTTGTGCCTTTCTAAGAGATGTTGGCATGTCCTCTTTTCTCAATGAAAATATTATGTTTCATAGCACATTCATTTTTCGCAGAGATGGAGTTCATCTTACTTATGCTGGCAATCAAATTTTTCAGAGAAATGTACAAAATGCATTATGATCTTTTTTGGAATTACAGCCATCCATTTTACAGTAAGTGTTGAACATTTGAAATTTTTCAAACACAAACAAACACCAACAAATGGCTCTTTTCAGAGCCACCATTTCCTCCCAGAGAAAAGTGCAATGGTTATGATAGGGAAGCACCCCAAAATTTTAGATGTCTGCGAACTGTCCGCGGATTTCTAAAAATGCACAGGGCCCTGCACTATTTATTTGTCAATTCTATTTTTGGACTATGAAAGGCGGCTCTGAAAAGAGCCTTATTATTTTTTGGGATTTTATTTGTTTTATATATTTTTGTTTTTTTTACACACAACACACTAGGAGAGGAGGTGAAAGGAGGGTAAGGAAGGGCCACCAACCACAGGGATAAGAAAGGGCAGGTGGAGAGAGGAAGATGTAGGTTGGGCCTTATTTAGGTAGTGGGCAGACCTTCTCATGCTCCTTGTTCATAGTCTCGAAAGCACTCCAAAGACTCTCCCCCCTGCAGAGTACTGCATCGCAGTACATACACAATAGTGCGACCCTCAAAAAGTAAGGTTCAACAGCACCGTAAATGGCCTGTGAGGCAGCTGGAGGGATGCCCTGTCCCACAGCACACCCTCTTGTGGTGACAGGAGCGGGAACGGAGGATGTGGTAGAGGAACTCAACCTACTACGTTGATCACAAGGTACAACCTTGCGAACGGCCTCACTGTGCAACGACCTTAGTTGTCGCTTCATAGATGTCGTACCAAAGCTGTACGAACCAGGCCTCCCACGACTCAGTACCATTTTGCACTGGTTGCAGGTGACCTTGTTCATATGTGCTTTTGGTACGTCACCATGAATGGTAAACAATCGCCACACCCAAGACTCACAGCGAGTGCTGGTAGTAGGGACTTCCACTACCTCATCCTCTTCATCCTCCTCTACATCCTCACGCCTGTTCCCCTATTCAGGCCCTTGGGGAGGTGGTTGTGGTTGAGGGGGTGGGGGTGGTGCTGAGGCAGATGTAGCACCAGCTGGAGCAGCAAGCATAGATGCTATCAGGTCTGATGGAAAGCAGCAAGAGCAGCAAAATCAGGAAGATTAGCAGCCAAAGTAGACAATGCTCTGTCAGATAGCCAGAAGCACAATGAGGATGAGCTCTGGGGTGTGGACTTTTATAGGGGTGCAGGTGCACGCTCTGCAGATAGCCGTGCTGTCCGCCGACAGATTGAACATCCCAAAAAGGCTCAAAAAGTTCCAAAAAGTATGTAGAAAGTCAAGGTCATTGTCTGGGACATGTGCAATGGTGAATATTTACTGTAAAATACTTTGGATTGCCCAAAAAAGTACTTTTAAAATGTTCGCAGTTCTGAACAGTGTCTGCAATTCAGGACACACCCTCAGCGTGGGTGCGGTCACATGATGACGTTGCGAACACGTCCGCGAAGGGAACCGATGTCCGCAGGACACCAAATGCACATGAACGATTGTGCTCATGCGCAGGGGTGTTCTACGGACAGTGTTCGGTCCTCAAACTAATTAAAAGTGCAACACAAGTAATACGGACAGTTACTGACAGGCGCAATGTTGGTAGGACTTATGGGTGTGGTGCGCATGTGCGTAAATGTTCTACAGACAGTACTGAAAAGCAAAGTGTCCTTAGAACATCTCCATTTTGGGTTAATTGTGAACATTTCGGACACCCAATGTGTTCTAAGAACAGTTCCATGTTGCTTGCGGACTGTACGGATAGGTATAGTGTCCTTAGGACACATCCATTTTGGCTAATTGCGGACATTCTGGACACCAAAAGTGTTCTAATAACAGTTCCATGTTGCTTGCAGACAGTACGGACAGGTGTAGCGAAATAACCTCCTTAACTTCTAGCCTGGAGGTGAGAGTGGAGTCCAGTGAGAACCCCAGGGACCTGGAAAGGAAGGAAGAAAGGGGATGCAGGGCCACGCCCTCCAACCCAAAGATGGAAGAGGAGGCTGGAGTGCCCTCTCCCAAAAAAGGAAGAAAAGGGAGTTCCATGCAATACCCCAACCCAGAGATGCAAGGAGAAACAGGAGTTCCCACTTTCTGATGAAGGATATTACGCCTAATGAAACCCCACTCTGCCCTGCTCTTCCCCAACAAAGAGTCATGAAAGATAAGGGAGGGGGCATGTTGGCTGCATTTAAAGGCCTAAGAATAGTTCTATCTTGCTTGCGGACATTACGGACAGGTATAGCGTCCTTATGACACCTCCATTTTGGTTAATTGTGGACATTCCAGACACGTAAAGTGTTCTAAGAACAGTTCCATGTTGCTTGCGGACAGTACGGACATGTATAGCGTCATTAGGACACCTCCATTGTGGTTAATTGCATACATTGCGGACACAAAAAGTGCTCTAAGAACAGTTCCATGTTACTTGCGGACAGTACGGACAGGTATAGCATCCTTAGGACACCTCCATTTTGGTTAATTGTGGACATTCCGGACACCAAAAGTGTTCTAAAAACAGTTCCATGTTGCTTGCAGAAAGTATGGACAGGTACAGTGTCCTCATGACACCTCCATTTTGGTTAATTATGGACTTTCCGGACACCCCGCTGTCCGCGGACACCTTAACTACCTTTTTTAAAAAAAGAAAATAAGACACAAAGGACTAAATTAAAACAAACATTTTTTTTTAATTATATACAGATATACAATTTATTAAAGAGACGGGGAAGCAGAAACTGACACAAACACATGAGAATTAGGGGTTTGGAGAGGATGGATGGGAGGGGATGAAGAGGTGGATATCTCATCAAAATGTTTTTCTTGGTGTTGAGGGTTTGGGGATAGTTGACTGGGACATGGAGAGGGGAACCAGGTGCATGTGGGACAATGATATTTATTTTTTTCTTTTAAGTGGTCCTCCACAAAATGTTTCAAAAAATTGAAATTTTCAATTTTCTGTTCCATGCGCTGCAGAGTATTTTCTAATGTCTCTTTTGGTGTATTATTTTGAATGTTTGTATGGTCTGTTAAAAGAAAATAAAAATGATAAGTACACATAAAGTAATGGTGATTAATTTGCTTATATAGAGAAGTGTCTACCATTAGTATCACTGTCTTCAGACATTTCCTCATGTGGGAAATTTGTGATGTCATCTTTTATGTCCTGGGTGTTAGTCTTAGCAATGCACGGTGGTGGCGCGAATTATGGTTACATAGCTTACCATAACTGGCAAATTTCCGTTTTTTTTTTTTGGTTTTACTTGGAACCATAACGTCCCTTTAACAAAGTTTTTTTACTGAATTTCATAAGTTTTTAGTGGTGCAACTTAACCATAACGTTCCTTTAACAAAGTTTTTTTTTACTGAATATATATATATATACATATATATATTTAAAAAACATTAATTTTCTTTGTGTTATTGTACAAAAGAAGAAAATAAATCAAATGTGTGTTTTGAAATGGTGAAATGGAAATGTCATGTTATAACTGTATGGTGTTGTTGTAAATTCTACGTAAATCTTACCAGGAAAAATGTGTGTAAAAAGTACTGAAACTCCTTTTCTTTCTGATAATCTCCTTAACTTCCAGCCTGGAGGTGAGAGTGGAGTACAGTGAGAACCCCATGGACCTGGAAAGGAAGGAAGAAAGGGGATGCAGGGCCACGCCCTCCAACCCAAAGATGGAAGAGAAGGCTGGAGTGCCCTCTCCCATAAAAAGGTAGAAAAGGGAGTTCCATGCAATATCCCAACCGAGAGATGGAAGGGGAGACAGGAGTGCCCACTCACTGATGAAGGATATTATGCCTAATGAAACCCCACTCTGCCTTGCTCTTCCCCAACAAAGAGTCATGAAAGATAAAGCGGGGGGCATGTGGGCTGCATTTAAAGGCCCCAACCAGAAGTCCTTTCACATGAATGGAAGGATTTTAAACACTGAAACAAAAATGGCTGTGACTTTGTTTTTGTTGTTCAAGTGTTAAAGAGCCATGTGGAAAGGGGGCTACCTGTCATTACCAATGAATAAACAACAATTTAATTTACAAAAAGAAAGAGAAAACAAATATCCCTGTCACATGTAAAACAGGATTTTTAAACATTGAAAAAAAAAAACGGCCTGCACATGTGAGTACAAATAAAAACAAACTTTCCCAAATATATATATATATATAGATTTGAATTTTTGTTAAGTGCCTCCCCTACCCAGGGGGTCTCGGAGCACCGTACAAGGTTTACAAGTTAAAAAGGCAGAAAGTGAAATTGAAGTTAAAAAACATTTTCCAATAGGATTGGAATCTTAGGATAGACATGTGATAGCAGATTAGGTGATAAATACATATTTGAAAGAACAAAGTTAGGTCATACAGTTACAAAGAAAATCACCTTCCTCAGCAGAGATAACCAGTACTGCAGAGTCGACCCTAGAAGTTCCAAGCATTGGGTACTAGGCGATGTGCAACCTTCTGTGTCCCTAAATAGGTTATGTTACCAAAAATGTATTGTGGGGTGCATTTAAAGGCCCCAAACAGAAATCCCTTTCACATGAATGGCAGGATTTTAAACACTGAAACAAAAATGGCCTGGACTTTGTTTTGCCTACCTGTCATTACCAATGGATAAGCAGCATTTTAATTTACAAAAGGAGGAATCAAAGATCCCCGTCACATGGAAAACATGATTGTTAAACATTGAAAACAAAAATGGCCTGCGCAGGAGTGTGCAAATAAAAACGGTTTTAAAAAGTGAAATAAAGAAATATATCACTGCTCACAGAAAAATGTCAGGAAAACATGATGTGCGGGTTGACCAAAAGCACTGTATATTATGTTTCACCTACAAAACTCCAGTGACATTTGAAGAGCCACTTTGTCCTCATGGACAATGTCAGCACAAGGAAGGCAGACCCTTTTGCTGGCTGTGGGCAACACTTCACAAGGAAAACTCCCACTCTCAGCCTGCATGTCACATCTCCCATCTAATGACCAACCGCAATAACATTTCCTGCTAAAGGTGTCAAAATTCAGTGTTCTGCAGACCTGCCGTCTCTGAAAGCATTGACTTCAAAAGTTACCCTTGGCTGTAGCACGACTAATATGTGTGAAAATGGTGGCACCCACTTCAAAGAGAAAGCTTCCAACTCAAAGGAGATTGATAAAAAAAAGAAAACTGTGGGCCCAGGCTGACTCGTTGAAAACAAATGGCCGTAAGGCAGGAGTCAGGGCCATTTTTCCCACATGAAGATTTACAATTAATTTAAAAGGCCTTTTTCTCAGCCATCATAAGGCGGATTGATTTTATTTTTGTTCCATTTTAATGTAATTTCCAGGCGTTTTTGAGGATGTAAAATGCATCTACCAGTAATTCTTGGAACTGTAATGGCCAGTTAACCTAGGTTCTAGCAGATTTGAATATGCACCAAATGTGAGAGTTGGTGAGTAGGTGGAAAATGAAATTAGGGATATGCTTAATAACTTACTTATTCATATGTTGTGCTTTTTATAGAAACAGCAGAAATGTGTCACATTGCCATGCTAGATGGTACGGATTTGGAGTTTCGTCTTATCTAACTCTCCATGATTAGCTGGATCAGAAAATAGGTTTAGTATGGCAATTGCTAGTGAAATTATGAAGTTGTGATATGTAACTAGTTTTTGCCAAAAAGTTGAAAGGAGAACAAATGGCGATTACAAATGGGAATTGCCATATGTTGCTCAAGACCCCTAAACCAATCCTGACTTGGAGACTGGGTTTTGGAGGAGAGAGAACTGTCCATTCCTAGTGGCAGGAATTATTGCAGGGTACCTCCGCAAGATTATAAAATTGGTTTCATCACTGCTATATAGGGGGGACTGCACTAGGACAGAAAGAAATAAAAAGAGAAAGACAGGAGGACAGAGAGAAGAAACAGACCATTAGGAAGGCTGCTGAAACTTACTAACTGACAGCTGTAAGGAGACACCTGAGGAGATTGCTGATAGTGCATCTGGGCTGAGCTGTCTATTTCTAGAGGCCTCAAAGCTGACTGGAACCTATGGAGGAGAGCCTGAGGCCATCTTTGAGAGTGGAGTGACCAGACCCCTGCCCTATCTTTCCAGAGTGTCCTGTGATGCAGCTGGCTTTCTTGAACCTTAAACAGAGGCTTGCTATGTAAGTAGAACTGAGGCCTGGGAAACCAAAAGGCGGAGGAGTGCTTGCCTTGAATCCTTTCCCTCTATAGTGGGTGGGGGAGCAAAACTGTTTAGATCCTTATCCTTTATAAGCAAAAATATTAATGTAATTAATTCCCCATTTGGCAGACCACTACGGGTGAATTTAGTTAAAATTTGAAATTAACAAAGCTCACTTCCCAGTGTGCGCTGAAAACTATAGCCTATAATTTAATTGGGTAATCCTAGTTGTCCAGCTGACCCCGACTTCTTTAAGGAAGAGTGGTGTCTTTGTTCTTAAATCAGTCCAACCTTTTTATTCCGCTTCCCCAACACAGGCCTTTCAGTAAGGGGGGTCTGAAATGCAAAATTCCCCAAAGCATTCCAATTTTTATATCTGACTTCCCAACGCACACCAAAGCAAGCAGGGTCTGAAAAACAAACCGATAAATCACTGTTTATTTTAAACCAAAACCGTGGGCAAAATAATGATTACCAATCTTGAAATCCTACTGCTAGCCTTTTAAGCCTGCAGGAAAATCATAATCACACAACATTACATAAGTGCATTCGTTATTGATCAGTGTAATTATTTTGTGAAGTGAAATTTGCAGAAAGTGAAGAATTGTAACTGTGTTCTTTTTAACTCACTTTTATGATTTATTTATGCTGAGAGAAGTGGTTTTTTGTGCCACGGATAAAGTAGTTTTTTACATTTTCATGGTGATTTCTATTACTTTTAAATTAAATAAATACCAATATATTTCCAGTACACCAGCCTGGTTCTTGCCTCATTGTTAGCTCAGGAGAGAGGGATCCAAGGGGCATGATAAGTGTATGAGATAGGGCTAAAAAAAATCTGTTAAACAGTTTGTTGAATAACCATTTCAGTGGGGAGGGAAGGAACTCCCCGTGTTGAGGGTGGCTTCTCAATAAACCTTTACAGTATACTGCACCCATCACCACCATAGTGGTCTTATGGCACCTGGCCTTGTCCGAAAGGTGGCACGTTTTAACTCTTCCAGGTGTCGCCAGACCTTAGTCTGTGAAAAGGAAGGGAGAGTTTGGGGGAGGAGGGGACAGGAAAAAGAAACTAGACAATAGAATGACCTAAAACAGAGAGGACAAACAATTGGGATGAGTGGGAGAGGATATGGCTGTCAAAGTTGGGATGCAGGTTTTTCAAATGTGATAAGTCATTGGTAAGCATGAGTGTAGGACAACAGAGAGGACAGCTCGGATTTGAGCAGAGTTGGATTGTGATGGCAATATCTAGTAGTGACGTAGCCTGCTACCAGATGTAGTTAGTTGTGGGATGGTTGTGTGATGTACTTGAGAGATGCTCAAGCAACACCTAGTAGTATATTGTAGGCAGTGGCATCCGGTGTCACACGAAAAGTTGAGTGGCCAGTGAGCACAAAGGCTCAGAGTATCCTGGAAGCAACTGTCAGCGGTTGTGAGCACTACAATGTAATGATAAACAGTGCATTACGGCGGATGAAATCCTAGTAAAAACACTGTAAAAACATCGGCTGGTCCCTGCAGGGTAACTACAGTCCACTCAGGGAAGACATCACACAACTGCAATTTATATTGGCTAGAAAATCACACCAGCAGTGTTAATCATCATCATCAGTGGCATTTGCAGGAGGAGGGGGGTGTGTGTGTGTCTGTGTGTATGTGTGTGTGTGTCTGTGTGTGTGTGTTAATTAACTACTACGGTTCCCACAAAACATAGCAAGTGGTCAAGTTGCCTGCGGTCATAATTGATAAGCCACTCAGTCCTCTTTTATTTGGATTCTGGCCTTTATAGTTTCTCTTTCCCATTTCAAGTTTAGGAACTCTACATGTACCAGAATTCCAAGCAAAAACTGGACTCTCTGGACTTCTCACTCCTGGCCAGGGGAAACTTGAGGACAGTCCCACAATCTAGAGTAAAGGATTAAACAATGCATGTCATGTTGAGGTATGTTTTGCATTAATTTGGCTTTGGTAGCATACCAACGTAACCGAAGTTTAGTTACATGTCTTGGAATTACAATACGAGTTGCCTACTACAATACCACAATAGATGTATTTATTTGTATTGTGCTTCAGTTCACAGAACTTTACACAAATGTAATAACAAATATGTAAAACATGTAAGGATCCAATCAATAAATCCCAATAACACACTATTTCCATACAAATCATATAATTTCAAATAATAAAACACGAATGGAACGCCACGTGCATGAGCTCGGAAGAAAGAGAGGCGGATCTAGGCCACAACTCAACAGGCAAACAACGCGGCAACCTATGGGTCAAATTGATGAATTCAAGAAACCTTCACAATTTGCACGAAGCATTCCCAGACCTAAATCGCCCGCCATCATGGGAAAGGAATGAATTGACAGGTACCATAGACTACATCTACGTCACTGAACCATTACTGGCAATAACGAAAGATTTTGTAATTACAAGAGTTACAGCCAGTGACCATAACCCCCTGTCAACAACCTGGATGTCAATAAGGCCCCAGAATGAGTACGTTGAGCACCAAGTCATAGCCAACACGAAGGGAAACCGTCTACACCTCACAACTGATGCCATTGAGGAAATAGAAAAAGGATTCAGCTCAATGCCAAATCACTTGGGCAAAAATAATACAGACTATACGCCATTCCTGACGAAGTTTAAGAAGATTCGTAAAATAAAAACAAACAGTGGAAATCCCCCAAGACACGTGTATGACCTAACACTGGTGGAGAAACGTCGGGCACTGCGGAAAATACAACGCAAAGCAAAATCTTCAGGATCTCCAGGGGCTGTGAGAGCGGCAGAAGCGGAAACCAAACTCTACAAAGCATGGGTAAAAGGCCACAGACTGTCTCTCTATCAACAAGATGCTGAAAACATTCTAAAAGCGATAAGTGGCAAAAACTTTTGAGAGCGGCTAACGAAACCCAAGAAAACACAATCATAACCGAGATTGGGGAAACTACTTGGACAAAACATTACACTACTATGTACCAGGCACCAAGTACCAACTTAAAACCACAGGGCGAAATGTCTCCTGAGTCATGGATAATCATAGATGATCCACAGGAAATCCGATTGAAAATCAGAGGCTTAAAAAACTCCCACGCCCCAGGACCCGATGGGATCACGAACACCAATCTAAAAACACTTGAAAATGAGTGGGCAAGTCTGCTAAGTAAAATCTTTGGCAGATGCTGCAACTTAAAAACGATACCACCCTCATGGAAACAAGCAACAATCGTTCCAATATTCAAGAAAGGAGACAAAAAGGACCCGATAAATTACAGACCAATTGCACTCCTGGATGTCATAGGTAAAGTGTTTGGCTCAATGCTTCTCGACCGCTTCAAGATCTGGGCGGAGGAATCACCCTGTAACGATCCACTCCAAACGGGATTCAAAAGAGATCTGGGCACGACAGCCAACATTCTAATGCTAAACGTGCTGAAAAACAGAGTACTGGAAGGAGGAACGAGAATCTTTGTGGCGTTCATCGATCTGACCCAAGCATTCGACCGGATAGACAGGGCCCGCCTATGGTCCAAACTTGAAACCTGGGATTGTCCACCGTCTATATTAAACCCGATTAAGGCACTATACACCGAAACTTCAATACGCATCCGACTTGATCAAAACGGCCTTTTATCATCACCCATCCCAACAGCGAGAGGAGTGAAGCAGGGGTGCCCGTTGGCCCCGGCCCTGTTTCTGGCATTCATTGGTGACATCCAAAACGAGGATCCAAAAATTCGAGCATTTCCTCCAAAAATCTGCAAAATCCCGATAACACGATTGCTTTACGCAGACGACTTGGTCCTAATGGATCACACACCAATTGGTCTGCAGCGCCAACTGACAAAGCTTCAAGGGTACATGCAAGAAAACAAACTGGAAATAAACGTAAAGAAAACAAAATTCCTAGTACTGGAAAAAGCGACCAGGAAAACAGAAAAATTGAAACTAACTTTGGAAGGATCACTGATCGAGAGAGTGTTCGACTTCAAATACTTAGGAGTAACCCTGGACTCCTCTTCGCAAGGCAAAGCCATGCAATCGGTCCTGATGTCCAAAGCCAACAAATTGGCAGCCCAAGCTAGGGCCATAGATAAAAAGTTTGGAAGATTCTCACTGATCCCTGTGCTAGAACACTATAAGAAAAAGGTGATGCCGACATTAACATATGGGGGAGATGCTATGATGAACTTACCACGATCCATTTGGACAAAAATTGAGGCAAAGTTTTGGCGAAAAGTCCTCAGACTCCCAAACTCGACCCCAATAGCCTCAATCCGACGAGAGCTTAGCTTACCTTCTCTCAGAAGTTCAGTCTCACAATCGTCTCTAAGACTGTTCAGGAAATGCCGGATGGCTGAGCCACCATCAATATACTTTCTCATCAATCTCGAAATAGAAAGGAATACAAGCAAATCCCTTAAAAAATGGAAAGAGGAAAACATCAGCTTGCTAGAACAGGTCAATGCAGACGAAGAACAACTAATAAAGTACCCAAAGAGAACCTTCACCAAAATCAAAGAACTCGACTGGATAAACACCCTGGAGACAGCAGGAAAAAATAAATTAACCTTACACCTGCCTCCAAACACGAAAAAACTCAATGAGCTCCAGGAATATATAAAGAAGTTTCCATCCAGGAAAGGGAGAGACATGCTGATGAGAGCCCGTTTAAATGTCTTGCAGACAAATGAGATCTTGTCAATCAGAGGCCAGTCGGGAAATAACAGTTGTCGATTTTGTGAGATACAAGAAAAGGAAACAATCCGCCACTTGCTCCTAAAATGTGCCTCAAACCAACATATAAGAAGTCGATACTTAAAATCAACCTTCACAGATTTCATCATAGAGGACGAAGACATATGTTGGTCTCGTTTGATTGGAGGCGACAAAACATCATGGCAAATAGCTTCCTATAAAATCTTGGAAGCCATAAACTGTCCGACAAAGGCACATTTTTAGAGAGCTGTTCTCATTTTTCTTTTTTTTCTCTTTCCGTCACGACCACTGACAAAAGACAGAAACCTCAAATTTTGTAAAAATCTTTTGATTAAATACAAATAAAATAAAAAAAAAAAATAGTTTACACTATAAAAGGCGATTATGACGTCATAGGGAACTGTAAACGCCACGCGCAGCACGTCCCCCTCTCATCGTGGCAACATATGTATTGGGCCCATTGTGCTGGAAACAGCAGCAGAAATCGTACACGTTATCATGGGAGTCAGTGTGATATTTGGCAGATCACAGTCCTTGCAACACATATGAGCACACCACATCAAGCGATAATCATTTTCATTGTGTGCAGTAAAGGCCGATTTTTGATAAGTTAACGAACTACGATACCCATAAAGCAAAGCAGCAGGAAGCGCAACGTGGGGATGGGAATGCTTATGTATGATAATACATGTTCGTGCTATACAACAATTTCATAATCCAGTAGACCCACAAATCAGATACATAGATAACGAGAGCTAATAACGCATAGAGAATCCCAGCAACCCGGCAAGCACATTCCTGACTCAAGTTGGATGCGGAAAGAGAATAGGGTCGAGGCTGTTAGCGAAATGTAAAGCCTGGCCGGCGGAATTGTAATTTGACATTTGTAGCACGGCTTATAGTAATTTATGAGGTATTTAAACTCATCGCTTTTAGCATTATCGCTGGTTCGTACAATGTCAATTCGACAGGATGTCTAGTCCCACAATCCTTAGCGAACTCACGGGATCTAAACCTCATAAAAGTTTAAAAGAAATAATCCGAGCCAGCCCAGAACGCTAAGTAAGAAGCACGTATTTACTTAGGAGGCAAGGCATAACGTTTTGTTTTCTTTTTACCAGTCCGCTGCACACTAGCATTTGCCGGGCGCAGAAACGATGGTTTGGGCAAATTGGATGACCATAACACAAATATAAGCAAAGTGCGGGGCCCCAATATGCTATAATTCGAGAAAAGCTGTTTTACAAGCCATTGCCCTATGGCACTGTTGTGCACAGCACCCCGGCTAAGGAGGGGACGCCCATTGTACAGTTTTCTGAGGGCACTCAGGCGGGAACAGACCTTCTGTTTGCCGTCACCTTCTCCGTCGGGTCCCAAGAGCTGTTCCCTCCCTATAACTTTTTTCAGCAACTACTAGGTAGGTGCTAGAACCTATGGAATTGATACATGATGTGTGTTTCAAAGCCGTGTACCTCAATCTGCCTCTAAGCAACCCCACATCTGCTTGGGGAGGAAGGTACATACACTACCAAACAGAGCTTTCACGTTCCCTGTGGCCAAGCAGGAGAAGAGAATATCGTTTTTTTTCTTTATCCTTTTTGAAATTTAGAAGAAAAAAAACTACAAATCCCAGAATTAAAAGCATATCCAGGACTGTTTGGCCTAATTACGCATGGCCACGAAATCTTGAGAGCTCAGTGGGTTGGTGGGCTTATAGGTTGTATGTTAGAGGCTTAAATTTGAAAATCAAAAACCCTGAGATGTATGCCCCGCCCACAGTCACAAACGGCACACGGCCCTGCCCACCTGTCAAAAAGGTCAACTCGGTTGTTGTAACTATCATTAGAAACACGTTTACAGTGGAATGCAATAAATGTGAATGTCCAACGACGTGCATAACCACCCAAATTGCATAGGATGAATGGCATTCGCCTTCCATAAAAGCAACACACACAAAACCAAGAGAGAATATTTTCTTCAAATAGTGTTTTTGAAAACGTTAACATTAGTGAATGTTATTTTTTTTTATTGTTTATAGTTCAAATGAACCTTACAAAATTAGACATCTATCATCTGCTTTACACATATCGAATACAAAACAATTCAATTTAAGATTAATAAAAACAGATTATAGCAACACTTAATCCACAACAACGATTACATTACCAAAATAAGATACACTAAAGTACTGAAATCTCATTTTCTATTACTTTCAGAAAAGAAACTAAGGCAAAAATTAGTGTTCTATCATATCCTTGCATTTGCCGATTCCAAAGAGAATCCATACAGTCTTCGTAATTCACATTTACAAATCGTAAAAAAACGTAGTCCTTACATCTCTAAAATATGAACATTCTCAAATCAAATGTTTTAAGGTTTCATTTGGTTCTAAGCAATTCAAAAATCGACATTTAGTAACACCATTATTGACATTAGAAGTTCTCCAGTGCTTTGTTCTTTCCAAAGTGTGGTACTGGTTTAGTCTAAATCTCAAGTAATACATTCTAGTTATATTACATGGGAATATAGTGAGATAACCACAACAACCGTCTCTTTTTTGTGAAAATTTGGCATATTCTTTATAGGTACTCAGAGAATTTATTCTACTGTTTTACACCAGTCATGTTCAAAAAGTTTATGTTTTACATATCCAGGTCGGATATAAAGATCTTCTTGATCAACACCTAGATCATTCAGGCTTTTAGCCATTTTTAAATAATAGCCGGTGATAGAACTAAAAGAGCATCCCTTAGTAAATTCAAAGAAATCTTGATACAAAGAGTTATCCGGGCAATTAAGAATTTTACTGTAGTTTGATAAAGCCCGCCAAGTCCATTTAGTAGATAAAGAGATCAAACCCATCTCATGTATACTAACAGAATTCGGAATTGCCAGAGACAGACAAAGAGCTGTGTAGAGACGGTCTGTTCGGAATGCGGGGGCATGCAAACCATTCTCCATGTTATTCTACGGAGCTTGGCTCGCGTGACCCCAGAGAGAGACCGTTGGAGCCGTGAAGGAGTGTACGGGCACGGCGGGCCCCTTGTATAAATAAACTTACTTGGTTCCCCTTCGTTTCGCCTCCGCCTCAAATCTTTCATTGGCGACGAGGACGAGGGGGCCCGCCATGGCATCAAGACCAGCGGGCCGCAGCGAGCGAAGCGCAGATTCGCTGATGCTGCCGCAGCGCCTTTCCAGCCCCTCCCTGCTCACAGGGCCTCGCCGACGCGGACGGCTGGAGGCCGGGGGCTGGGTGAGGCCGCGGCGCAGCTGGTGACACGGTCCAGCATTTCTGAGCGCAGGGCCCAGTTGAGAGCTGCCCTCCCCTGGATATCACGCAAGCTGAGGAGGAGGGGAGACAGGGGGCGGCAGATGACACAGTCGGACTGTGTTCACAGGGAACCTAGAGAGACACGCCCCAACACAGAGTGCAAACAAGCCCTACAAGCCCAGAAAAAAAAAGCAAGTTGTAAACTTTGAAGGTGCACAAAAAGGAGCCAGATACACTAATAGTAGTGCACGCAGGAAAAGTATTTATAACGGGAGTCAAGCCCTGAGTCAAGGCAAGGTTAAAGCACCTAGAGGCAATTGTGCAGAATTTCAGGACAGACGAGCAGAATTTGACTAGCCCACTGCAGCAAGTGAAACACTGCAACCATCATGGCGGCAGCAAGCATGGCCCCGCCCCCACCTTTCCTACCTGAGCCAGGGGCACCACCTATAAGGTGGGACAGGTGGAAGAAGATCTTTGATACCTACATGATAGCAATTGGAGGCGACAAATTTGCAGCAGGAAGGAAAGAGGCGATACTTCTGCACAACCTGGGCACTGAGAGTCGCAGTGTCTATGATGGCTTACCTCAGCCACCTTTGGAGGGCCAAGGTGATATGGACCAGTACACTATAGCTGAGCGGAAACTGGAAATCCATTTTGAAGCTAAGAAGAACACGACGTTTGAAAGGCACAAGTTTTTCCAGAGAGTTCAAGAGACACAAGAACCAGTAGAAAACTTTGTGGCAGCACTAAGGTCATTAAGTCACACATGTGAATTTGGAGGATTGACAGACTCATTGATACGAGATCAGCTGGTGCGTTGCACTAGCAATATGAAAATACAAGAAAGACTGTTAACCAAAGATGTGACTTTAGAGGTGGCAATTGAGATTGCAAGAGGAATGGAACAGACTCACAAGTACATGTCCACGATGAAGAGTGAGAAATCGGAGGGTGAAGTAGCAGCTATGAGAGCATTTAAGAAAACGAATTTGAGCAGAGAAGTCAAATGCTACAAATGCGGAAGCAATCGCCACATATCTATAAGCACGTTTTGTCCAGCAAAGAACATTTTCTGTTTGAAGTGCAAGAAAAAAGGGCATTTCGCTAGAGTGTGCAGAGAATCAGGGCAAGTGCAGTGCATAGGGTCTGGTGCAAGAATTTCAGAGCAGGAAGAAAACACGGATGTGGCTCAACTGACCCAGACCAAACACGTGCTGGAAGTGTCAGAACTATCCGGCAAGCGAAGTGCTCCGACTGACGTGTTTATGATGAATGGAAGAGTAGTGGCATTGAAAGTGGATAGCTGCTCCCCATGGACGCTGATCTCAAGGAAAACATGTGAGGTCTGTTTGCAAAGTAAGATAGAGAATTTGGAGGAGCACGGCATAGAACCATATGCCTATGGAAATGTGAAGATAGACGTGCTAGGAAAATTAAAAACAATGATTAAGTATAAAGGCAGAAGTTGTGAGTCAGATGTGTTTGTCACGAGAGAAGGTTTGTCTTTGTTAGGCTGGGAGGAACAGCGCAAGCTTGGAATAAGTATACAGGCAAGTGCGGAAGATCCTGTTTCTGTAGCTGAAGTAAATGATAAATGGGAGGAAGAGTTCCCAGCAGTCTTTAAAGGAGAGTTGGGGATGGTGAGAGACTTTCAACATGAGGTTCGTTTAAAGGAAGGAGCAGTTCCCAAGGTGCACAAGGTGAGGCCGATATCTCATGACCTAAGAGAGAGACTTAAGACTGAAATTGAGTCTCTATTACAGAAGGGTATTATTGAAGAAAGTGAAAGTTCTGAATGGTTATCACCAGTCGTTGTGGCATGGTGACATAAGACTTTGCGTTGATATGAGGGACATCAACAGGAATATTCTAGTGGACAGGCACCCTTTGCCGATAATAAGTGACAAGTTATCAACTCTTGACAAGGCCTGAATATTTTCTGTGATTGATTTGTCTCAGGCTTATCGCCAGATACCCTTGAAGGAAGAGTGCCAACATTTGACGGGGTTCATTACGGTTTTTGGAACTTTCAAGTATCGAAGGATGCCATTCGGACTTGCCTCGGCAGCGGCTGTGTTTCAGAGGATAATGGACAAAGTGATGGAGGGTGTGAGGAATGTTGTGGTGTTCCAAGATGATATGCTAGTATTTGAAAACTCTAAGGAGGAACATGATGAAGTGTTGAGAGAAGTGTTGGGAAGGTTGTCGGAAGCCGGAATGACTGTGAGAAGAGACAAGTGTAAGATTGCTGTAAAGAGAGTAGAGTATCTCGGACATGAGATTGATGAATTGGGTGTGAGACCAAAAAAATGCTTAGTAGAAGCTGTAGTAAAAGCTCCCGTACCGACAGATAAGGACCAAGTGAGGTCATTTTTAGGACTCGCAGAATATTACCATCGTTTTGTGAAAGATTTTGCAACAGTGTCGGCCCCAATAAGGATGATTCTTAAAAAGGTGTCGAGATTTGAGTGGACTTCAGAATGTGGGAAGGCATTTGAAGGCATCAAAGAAGCTCTCAGTAAAGCACCGTCTATTGGGAGGTTTAACCCCCGAGATAAGACGGTTCTAATTCTAGATGCAAGTTTGAAGGGGTTGGGAGCCACTTAGGTACAGTTGGATGTGGACAAGAAGGAGAGAGTGATTGCCTTTGCTTCAAGAGCGTTGAGGGGGCAGAGTTCAAGCATTCGGTGATTGAAAGAGAGACTTTGGCCATGTTTTGGGATGTGATACATTTTAAATTTTTCTTGTGGGGCAGGCGATTTGTAGTTCGTTCTGATCACAAGCCACTAGTAAAGTTGTTCGAGAGTGGTAGGTGGGCTTTGGGCTCGCCAAGGATAAGCAGGTGGGGTTTGGGTCTTCAAGGGTACAACTTTGACCTTAGTTATCTTCCTGGGAAGAAGAATTTGGTAGCAGATTGTCTATCGAGAATGCCTTTAAGAGAAACTGAGGAAGTGGAAGATGAGATAGTGGAGGAATCAGTGATAGCTGAGTTAGTGGGGCAGTGGACCAGGAAAAGTGGTTACAGGGAGAGGAGTCCGATGAGGAACTTAAGTTGATCAAAGAATGGACTGTGAAGGGATGGCCCCACAGGGAAGATTTGGATAAGAATTTTAACAATTGGTGGGAAGTTACGGAAGAATTGAACATAAGTGAAGGCAGATTGAGGAGAGGTCGTTGTGTGATACCTCTGCTGGCAGTCAGCTGGCCCATGAGGGCCATCCAGGGGAAAGTGCTATGAAGAGGAAACTCAGACAGAATTTCTGGTGGCCGCGTATAGATAACATGGCAGAGAGGTGGGTGAAGGATTGCATGGAGTGCCAATTGAGTGACAAAACCAAGGTGACGAGAGAAACACTGTTGAGCTTTAACACGGTGCCAGAGCAACCGTGGTCTAAGGTTGCGGTAGACATTGTGGGACCCATAATGGGATTAGGTGATGGATTGAAATTTTTATTTGTGTTGGTGGATTTCCACATGAAATGGATTGAATGGGAAGCAGTAAGAAAGGTCACGGCTAGAGAGCTAATTGTGTTCCTAGAGAACATTTTTCTAAGAGAAGGTGTGCCCACTGAACTAGTTTCAGATAACGGAGTGCAGTTTGTCTTGGTGGCAATGAAACAAAAATCCTCAGTAGCTATGGCATCAGACATGTTAGAACTGCATTATACCACCCACGGGCCAATGGCCTGGTGGAGAGAGTAAACCGTCTTTTGAAGGAAGGTTTGCAGTTAGCCATGAGGGCAAGGCAGCCATGGAAGCAGATGTTGGAGATAATGACATAACAAAGCGGAAGTGCTCATGACAGTTCTGATGGAAGTGTTCAAGTTGAGAATGAGAATGTGGTTGAGAGAAATGTTGATGGTAGTTCTGGTAGTTATCAGAGATTCAGGTCAAAACCTGTGTGGATGAAAGACTATGCATCCTATTGAGATAGGGTGTGTCTATAGTGTTTTAATTGTATATTATAGTGTTACAGATTTTTTCTAAATTAATATTTCGAAAGCTTAGAGTACCGTTTGCTCAACCGTTTTAAGAAAAAAAAAATATATATATCTCTCTTAAATGGAAGTGTAATATTAGGTCTTTCGTACTTTAAAATTTTGTTTGTTCTGTAAGGAGGGAGGTGTGGAGAGACGGTCTGTTCGGAATGCGGGGGCACGCGAACCATTCTCCATGTTATTCTACGGAGCTTGGCTCGTGTGACCCCAGAGAGAGACCGTTGGAGCCGTGAAGGAGTGTACAGGCACGGCGGGCCCGTTGTATAAATAAACTTTCTTGGTTCCCATTCGTTTCGCCTCCGCCTCAAATCTTTCAAGCTGCTTTCAACAAACGGCCCTGCATGGAGTCTAATTGTTTGTGCAAATTGCATAGACAAATGTCCAACGCATAAAGAAGTATTGGTTCCACCTTTAAGGTAAGGAACTCAATACTTCACAGAGAATTCACAAAATTTGATGAAAATAAATTTCATATGTCTTCTGAGAGGTCTAGCTTTTTGCTTCAAGTAGTCAACCCATGATTTGATTGAGGTCTTGTTACTTAGACGATATCCCAAATAAATAGTTTCTTTTAATACATATATAGCGACACCATCAATATTCCAATAAAACTTCTTGAGTTCTTGCCAGTCTTAAAAATTATTATAGTAGTTTTAGATGGGTTAGGTTTCAGATTATGTTGATAGGCAAATTCAGAATACATAGCCGGGAGGCGGGTGCCGGCCACACCACCTAAGGCCCACAATGAAGGCCCTGTCTACCGCTGTCCACCGCAGTACGCCGGATTGCCGGCCCCTCCGTGCGTGTCTCTGCGCCCTCACCCTGCTTGCTCCCCCCTCTTTTGTTCTGCGTTCCACCCCCATTCCTGCCTCCTTCCCTTCCCCCTCCTCACTTCCATCCTCTTCTACTACCTTCCTACTCCCCCTTCTTATTCTCCCTCCTCTCAGACTTCCCCCTCCTAGCACTTACTCCTATCATCTGTTCTGTGACTCTTGTGTCGGGGGGAAATTCTGCCGGGGTCGGCTGGGCCGTCCACGGACCTCCGGGCAGGGAGGCCCTAACTCCTCCCGTATATCCCAAAACCAACAGAGTATGAGACACACGCAAGAAGCAAGGTGGTTCTGCTGTTTATTAGACAAAACGGCAGGGATGGGTCAAGGATCGTACGCGTCCGTCCTGACACACACACAATCGTGGGGCTCGCAGGCCATTTTTACCTTAGTATGACGCGTTACTTGCGTCACCTTAGAAAGTTTAGCAAAAAACCTATCTCCACTCTGGATTGGTTACTCGAGTGGTAGGGCTAGTATAGCATACGTATAGAGAACGGTGTTAGTGGTTGAGGGTCAGTCAGGTGATATACTTGGGTTGTCCCTTCAATTTGATACATGAAAGTTGTTACATGAAGACCCCTGGGGATTGGTCAATGTTAATGGCGTCAGTGATAAGAGCCCCATGTTCTGATTGGTCCGCTCGCGAGCCTCCCAGTCTGGGACCATCGCTGTTCCCAGCTCGAGGTGCACCTGTCATTTGCAACTATGTTTCACTATGGGTACGTGCAGACAATGTGAGGATTTATTCATAAGCTGGAAGGCCGACTACTCCCACTGTCGCAGATGTCCACTGAGTCTTTTAATTGTATCTGCCTGTGTCTTGTAACGGGAGATTCAGGCGTCTCCTTCCTCCTGGCCTTGGCATCCTGTCAGGTTTAGCTTGGTCACGTGAGGTGGGACCGTGGTTGAGGCAGAATTCTGCACAATTAATATTGTTTTTTCCACTGTGTGCCTGGTTTAATTTGCAGGTGCGACTTTGATGTTGGCTTGCGGCGTGCGAGATTGCAACATTGTGACTTGGCTGTCTGCTTTCAGAATGCGAGTTTGCAACATTACGCCCTTGGCTGTCTGCTTTTCGCCGGGCTCATTCTGCAGGGTCAGCAACCGGACTCTTGTTTATTTAGTGTTCATGGAAGCTCTTGCTTGCGGCCTACTTGAGTCTGGTGCATAGATGGAGCCATTTGGTGCACAGGCGCTTTAGGTTATAGGGATTAGGAGAAGCGTGAGCAAGCTCTTTAGATGAGTTCATTGTGCGTCTTGCGTTTCTGCATTTGAAAAGCCTATGTGAAAAATAATAAAGATGCACGTCCGTGGGTGTGTTCGTCACCTACGTCATAGCACTGAGTATGTTCTTTGTGTGGGTTGGTGTGGGAGTGTCCAGTGTGCATGGTTGTACAGGTGTGCTGATTGTTGGCTAAGTCGTCATGGCATCTCTAACGATGTGTTGGTTTAGTCGAGTTCATCCATGCCGCAGGTGTCGGCATGGGCAGGGCGGGCTGCTGGGCAGGTGGGTGGGCACATCCGTATGTTCCTGTACCAGGGTATTTGGTCGTCTGGTAGATGGGCAAACTCATCTCGTGGTGGGTGCCTAGGCCGTGATCCTCTAGGCCAAGCGCGAGAGGGGATTGGCGGGAGCCTGTTGTTCCATTCTCCCACTTCAGTCCCCCCTCTGGTCGACTTGACGACCACAAACATATCCTTTTCTTTATCTCCTCTCACTCTCCATATTTTAGTTATTCCTCCCAAATGTCCATAGTGGTTAACATGGTCTTCAAATGACCAATACATGTATTCACAGGTTCCTCCAGGAGTGCAGTATACCCATTTCCCTATGTAGCTCCTTGGGTTTCTTGGGTTTTCGAGCTTCACAGATGGTGGGTCCAGGTGGTTGGTGGTGATCTGATTGCGCAACTTCTCTCTCTCTTTTATGATTGTGCCTGTGTGTTGGCCGTCATCTGCTGGCATCAAGGGGTGCATACCGGCCATTTCGATCATTTCGTCTGTGGTGCGTGCCTTCCGGGCCTTCCAAAATCTTATTATGATCAGTGCAGCTCCAGCCAAAATAGTACATCCAACTATAATCTTCAGTCCATCTGACAGCCAAGATGGCATCCATGACCATAATATTGAAAACCAGCTCTCATCCTTTTTCACACCTTTACTTTCATCCATCATTTTGGAGTGCATCTGGGCCAATTGTGAAAGTGCTTCTGTCAGTGTACCATTGTCAGCATCGTTGGCAGGGATGAATGTGCAGCATGATTGTCCTATCTTTGCGCAAACTCCTCCTTCCATTGCTGTGAGGAGGTCCAGTACATATCTGTTCTGAAGTGCTACCATCCTCACAGCTCGCAGTTCCTCTTTTATTGCGTTGAATCCATTTACTGTAGAATTGATAGTCATCATTAGTTCCCATCTAGTTATCTGGAGCCATTTTGCGTTTGCGTAAGCCTGTAGTCCCGGATGTATTATTGAGGAGAAGAACATTGCAGCTCTGCTGAATAGTCTGTGTTCTGGCGGAATTGAAGTGAGTGCTGTTTCCGATCTACCCCATAGGTAATTTCCTGTCAGAGGTTCTCCTTGTCTTTTCTTTCTATTCAGGACAGTATTATTACCGTTGATTTTGTTTTCTGGCCCCTTCTGAGGTTGTACAGATCTCTTCTTCCTATCGTTCCCTTCATCCATTTTGGGGAAGTTCGCCACATTCACATGTTTCTGGGGTACCACTAGTGATGGTACATTAACGTGCACCATTGTGCATATACCATTCCACAGAGGGGGCAGTGTGTGGTATGCCTTTTCTCCGCAGGCCCAGTAATGGTCCATTACTACAGCTGTTCCTGCTCCCCCCTCAGGTAACTCCATCACGCTTACACAGTTGGTGTTGTATCCTACGTCCACCTCACCTTTATGTTGGTAGCATACCTTAGGCGCAGTTAGCGGCAGTATTGTTATTGGGTCTTCATCCTTCTCCATCCACGTGAGCATGGGCACGTACTTGACCCAAGTCATCCAACATCTATGGTTGTGTTCGTCAATAGTTGAAATAGTTTCTCTTGTTACCATGTTGCTGCCAACCACTCCTGTGTCCCATCTGTTGTCCATGTACACCTTCCCTGTTATTGTCACTAGTGGCCTTTCCCAACATCCTTTTTTACCCGGAACTTCAGTGGCGTACCAATCACATGGTAGGTACTGTAGTGTTACTTTCTTTGTTTCTCCTTTTTCAGGACCACTTGTTATGTATCTGAATGCTTCAGCATGTAAACTGCTCTTGTGGTAACTCAAATAAGTCTTGAGGAAGTTGTTTTCATATGGGTATGTGTCTCGTGTTTTCCACACCAGTTGCACCACTGTCCCTTGAAATCTTCCTTTCGTTTGGAACAGTGCCAGGTATATTATACATCGTGCTATCTTTTCATCTATCTCCGTGGCAACGAATGTTCGAGAAGCACTCATGGCGTATGGAATTAATGAGCAAACATAGCAGCTGTCTTCTGTTGTCTGCTTTCCTATGTGGGTCATGTGTTGGTACCATATGTTGTTTGAGATGTGTGCTGAATCTTGTATGTAGTTGTCAATACCTTTTTTATCTGAGTATATGCTGCGTTTAGCTCTATTTTCCTTGTGTGGAATTTTACTAGTACCACCTGACGTAACACCTGTTTCAGCTGGGGGTGGGGGTGTATTAGGTTTGGGTACAGCAATAATATTGATAGCATAGCTGTTCTGCCATGCAGAGGCAGCCAAGAACCCGGTGATCATCAAAATCCCTATCAATTTTATTACAGAGGCTAATTTCACCGGCATTTTGCTCTTACCTTGCTGCAGTCCGGCAGCTTATTCTTGCAACGTTAAAGTTGCCCGCCTGAAAATTCTCAATATGCTTGTTATTAGTGTTAGTTGTTGTTTTTAAGCTCTCCCTACCAAATAGTCATTCAGTGCCCAGGCGAAGAGCTGTTCCCACGCCAATCTAAGCGATCTATCTCTTAGGGCAGGCAAGTATGGTTGGAGGTGGGGCATTGAATGTTCTATGGCCAAGAGGAATGCTGTGTAGTAGACACGTACCCTCCTTCTTTTCAGGTACGTTGGCCTTTTTATTTCATATACAAATTGGTGTGACAATTCTTCTGGATAGTTATCGTCTGAGGGTACCATCTACTCCTGGGCAGTGAATTCGTTAGTTATCTACTTTCTTAGCAGTACAATAATACGCTGTACCTGCATGTGCGAGAGAAAAGAAAGAAAACATTCAAGTGTTTACATGTGTACATGTGCAAGGCAATGTCCTTCAGTTCAGTTATTACTGCAGTGGGTAGGGGGTCGAAGGGTAGAGGGTTTGGGGCTCAACTGGCGGAAGTCTCTTTACTCTTTGATCGTGTGACCATGGGGTGGGCGGTATGGGGATCACCCCTCTCTTTTGTAGTAGTTGTCTCTGGGGAATCGGGGGGGTGACAGGGTATGGAGACACTTAGGCCGTTAGCTGTGGTAGAAGTCTCTTCCTCCGTTGGAGACGCTGTTGTTGTTCTTCCAGTGGCCCTGTCGGTGGCGCTGGGGCGGGTCTGGAGTTTGTAGATCTTTACGTCATGTAGGTGATTCCAGGCACGTTTGTCCTGTAGCTTTACTGCTCTCGTTGATACCTCCTCTACCAGATGGGGGCCAGTGAAGCGTGGGCTGTTCCACTTTCTGTTGAAATTGCGGAGTAGTACGTGGTCACCTTTAGCAACTTTGCACAGTCTTTCCTCTTCCAATTCTTTATTCGCGTCTTCTTGTTGATCGCTGTTAGACCCGCCCCGCGCGCGCTCAAGCTGTTGAGACACAAACACTACACTAGTAATCAAAGAAGACACATATTGGTACATTTCATCACCAAGAACAGTTGCAGTATTCTCGTGGTCGGTGAATGCTCTTGATGTTGGCGTCAGGGGAAGGCGCATTTGACGTCCGGTAACCACCTCGTGAGGGGTGAGGTGGTGGTCGGAACCTGGTCTATTCCTTAGCTCAAATAGGGCAAATAGGGCTAGTGGAAGGCAATACAACCAACTCTTCTTTGTTGTTCGCTGTATTTTTGCAATTGCCTCCTTTAGTAGGCCATTCAGGCGTTCGCGTATGCCGTTGGCCTGCGGGTGGTATGCACATGCAAATTTATGCTTAATGTTCAGTAAGGATGTGATGTGCTGGAACATTTCGTTTGCGAAATGTGGGCCATTATCTGACCGCAGTACCTCGCACACTCCCCACCTGGGGAAGACCTCCCTCACTAGGAATTTAGCTGCTCTGAATGCATCTGGGTGAGAACAGGGCCCTGCTTCAATGGGCATACTACTACAATCATATACCTATTTCCTTGACATACGTTGATCATATCAACATAGTCAATATGGAGATGTCGGAAGGGTCCCTCTGGCCGGGGTATAGTACCTTTTATCACCTTCAGAGTGTGACCGGCCGTAAACTGTTGACATGTGAGACAATTGCTGATAAAATCTGACACATGAGAATTTAACTCGGGGCAGAACCAGTCTTCCCTAATTCGTGCTGCAATTACTTCCTTGCCTGTATGGGCTGGGTGGTGTAGTTGGCTCAGGGCGGTATTCAATAGTGCCAGTGGCATTACAATCTTTCCAGTGTTACCCTGGCGCCATAGTGCATCAGTTGGTGACATTGTGCATCCTCTTTTTACCCATATTTCTTTTTCTGCCATTGGTGCAGCCGCTTGTAGCTCCATTATCTGTGTGGCTGGGAGATGGGTGTACCCTTCTCTTATCAACATCTCCTTAGCCATTCCCCTCCCTCTCCCTCTGTCTGACTCTGGGGGGTTCCATATCTCACCAAAGTATGCAGCATACTTCGCATGTGCGTCTGCCGCTGCATTCCCTCTTGAGACATGATGTTCTCCATTGGTGTGTGCGGTACATTTGACCAAAGCTAATTCTTGGGGGTCATTTATTACGTCAATTAGTTCAGCCAATAAGAGAGCATGTTGCACTGGAGTGCCGTCGGCTCTCCTAAACCCTCTTCTTCTCCATTTCGACAGCCCTGAGTGGACAGTGGACGTAACATATGCGCTGTCAGAATATATGGTCACTCGTTTGTCAAAGCTTTCCTTCAACGCCAAGATCAGTGCAATCAGTTCTGCTGCTTGAGCAGAATAATGCTGTGGTAGTTGTACACATTTCATCGCCACACAAACCGGTACCTCCATCATTTTTACCACCGCTGCCCCAGTCCTCCTTATCCCATCCCTCTGGTCAATTGTTGATGACCCATCAATGAACAGGAGCTCACCTCCCTCTAGTGCGTTCTCTTCAACCTTTCTAGTACATGAGTACATTTCAGTGGTTTGCGTACAATCGTGTGCATAATCCCCTTCCTCAATTACTTCTGCTAAAAACCTTGCAGGGTTGACCGTGCTACATCTAACAATTGATAGTTCAGCTCTAGATAAGATGATCTCATAACCTGATGCCCTCTGCGTGGTTAGGGTGGACTTAGGTTTATTCAATATTGCAAATAGTGCCGGTTCCACAAATAGTGTGGTTGGGAACCCCATGGTGATTGCTGACGCTTTCTCTACCGCAAAAGCGGCTGTGGCGAGACCTTGTTCGCAAGGGAAATGACCTAACATCACAGGATCTAAGTGGCCGCTGTAAAACGCTACTGGTTTGTAGCCCATGCTTGTTTTTTGAGCCAACACTGCTTTCATTACTGCTGAGTCGCAATGTGAAAATATAAAGAATTGTCGCTCATAATCTGGGGTGGCCAGTACCGGAGCAGTTGATATTGCATCTTTCAGTTCATCAAAAGCCTCTTTCATTTCCATTGTCCACCCCAACATTTTCTCCCCTTTGTTAGCTTCCTTTAACGCCTCAAGCAGGGGTCCTATGTATGAGCTGTAATCAAATACCCATGCTCTACAGTAGTTGCACAGACCCAGGAACTGCTGCAGTTCCCTCACTGTTTGTGGCACTGGCGTTTTTGAAATGGCCTGTGCTCTTTGTGGTGCAATCTTTCTTCCATGTTGGGATATGAGCTGACCAATGTAAAGTACCTGTTCCTGACAGTACTGTAACTTTTCCATGTCTACCTTGTAACCTTTTTCAGCCAATATTGTCAGCATCTTTAATGAGTCCTCTCTGCATGTTCTTTCGTTTGTGCTGCAAATTATTATGTCGTCTACATACTGCAACACTGTGCTTTCTACTTCAATGTTACCCAAATCCATCTGTATTACTCTGTTGAATATTGAGGGTGATTCGCAGTACCCTTGTGGCAGTCTGGTGTGTTTCCACTTTGTGTTTCTGTAAGTAAAGCTTGTCAGGTCTTGTGAGTCTGGGTGCAATGGTATTGAGAAAAAGGCATTTTTAAGGTCTATCACTGTAAATCGTGATGCTTCTGCTGGAATGCCGCACAATATTGTGGCCGGGTTTGCGGCTAAGAGTAATCTGCTTCCACTATGTTGTTCAAGGGCCTGAGGTCCTGTATGAAGCCCCAAGACCCCCCTCTAGCTTTGCGCACTGGGTATACAGCCGTGTTACATGGTGATTCTGAGGGGACCAATATGCCATTATTTATAAGGGCCGTTATTGTTTCATTTTGCCCTCATCTGCCTCTTTTGATAGTGGGTACTGTTTCACTCTGGGGAGTATTGCACCTTTTTTCAATTTTATCCTTACTCCCCCTATACTTTTTATGCACCCCACGTCATAGGGGCTAGTAGTCCATAATGATGTGGGTACTTTTGCCATATCCTCCTCAAAGAAGGGAACAGGGGTGGATGTGGGTGTCTCAAGTGCCATTGCAATTTTCTGTGCCACTTGTTTGTACGCCACTTTTAGCCATATTTCCACACTCATCATAAACACCATTTCACCTTCCTCCTTCTCTTCTGAAAACAGCTCCTCATCTGACACCTGAGTGAGCCTACATCCCTCTGCTAGTGCTATCACTGCCCTCCATGCTCTTCCTTCTCTGTCTTGGGCATGTACCGCAATGTAATCAGCTGTTGCTATAATGCTCTCTATGTTCACTGCAATCACCTTTCCTTCTGGTTCATTGGCTGGTGTTTCTGGTCTGAACAAATAGGCTGCTGGCCTCCTCCAGATCTTTCCTTCTATCCCTGGCATCCATGCAAATGCCATGTCTGTCCCGTACTGGAATAGTTCACCATCTACTGGCTCAGCCCTAATCGCTGTCTGTCCGCAGTATGCTTGCATAATTTGTCATGCTGTTAGCATGTTAATTCCTGGAGTAGAGCAAATTATGCCGTCCTCCATAAAGGAGATCGTCATATTCAACCTGTTCATGATGTCTCTCCCCAGTATATTTACTGGTGAGGCCCTAGAGTATAAAAGTGGGACTGACATGTCATAATCCCCAATTGATAAGGGAATGTTATCGGTAAAGGGAACCAACCCCCTAGCCCCAGAGAATCCTTGGGTGTTCATGGCTTCGCCTGACATCTTAAATTTACCTTCCTTTATGCAAGACCGGGTCGCCCCGGTGTCAACAAGGAATGATAATTTTTTGTCACCTATCGTTACCTCTATGCGTGGTTCCTCCGCACTATTAGGTGTTACCGACAGGATGGGACACACCAAGGCCGTCTGTGGGCTGTCCTATTGAGGGTACAACGATTGACCATTTCCTGTATAAGGGTTGTGTCCCAGGACCGTCACCCTACCCAGTTGTGTTTGTTGTGCTTGGGGTTGTTGTGTTATCGCTACCTGTTGTTGTGGCAGTGAATACGCCTGTGGCTGTTGTTGTGTTACTAGTTGTTGCTGTTCATTTCCCTGTTGCAACGTCTGCTGCTGCTGTATGTCCTGTGTGGGCCTTAGTTGTCCCTGTTTGCTCCATGATGGTGTTCCTGGTCTTACTCTACACGTGCGTGACATGTGCCCTACTAATCCACAAATCCAACACACCGGTGGTTCCCTATTCTGCCATGGAAAGCTTCCTGTGTTGTCCTGGTATACTGGTTGCCCGGTGGGATAGAAATTTCTAAGTCCTCCCACCTGCTGTTGTGTGTTATATCCGTATCCTCTCCCTCTCATTATTCCTCCTCTTCCCCTGTTGTAATTATAATACCCAGCTCCTGGCATTGAGTATCCTCCGCCCATGTTGGTCGTGTATGGTTGGAGTGGCGGCACCTGTTGTGTTACAGTCTGTGAGGATGGTATTTGGGAGGGATCTTGTGCAGCCACTACTTGTGTGGGGCTCTGGGTCATTGTTGCAGGTGTAGTTATTAGTGCCCCTTCCATTGTGTATTTAGTAAGTTTTTTCTGTACTAGTTTAGCCTCTTCCGTTTTCCTGTCCTCTTCTTTTTGTTTCATTTTCCCTTGCCATGTCCTACAATGATGCACTATTGTCAGTTGTATTTCTTCAGTTGTTTCTGAACTGCTTCTGGGAGCCCTTGTACTAGTATATGATAGAATATTGCTGGTGTTTTGTCCCATTGTTCTCTAGTTTCCATGCGCCACTTCTCTTGGATTTCCTGGATATAATCAACAGGATCTTCGTTCTCACGCATCTTGCGTGAGGTAATTGCTCCTATGTCTGATGTGTCTGGGTACTGTACCCTCAGTGCCTGCCATAATGCATGTCTGCAGTTTGCGAATGGTGCCCCATCGTGTGATGTGTTTGTTATTGTCACCCCGGTGAATCCCGCTCTCTTCCAAATGTCATCCGCTGCATCCCCTTATATAGATATTAGAAGGCCCTTTACATCTCCCACTGCCAGTTTCTGTCCTGCGGTGTGTTTTTCCATTTCATATATCCATTTACCCGAACCTCCACTTAATGATGGGAGCCTGCACTTTATATTTTCTTTATCTGCATGCTTCCAAGGGACGTATTGTGGTCTAACCCCTCCCCTCTCCAGAAGTGGCATTAAGTTGTGTCTCGTTTTACCCCTTGGGTTCCATAAAATCGAGTCCCCACACCTCTCCTCTTCTTCCGTCTCTCCTACATCGTCAATTTCGTCCGTATTTCCCCTGCTCGTAACTCTTTCTTCTCCATCTTTTCCCCTTCTTTCATCATTTCCTGTATTTAATGTGGGCGAGTGTATTCGTCCTCCCTGCCTGCGTCTAGGGAGGTCTCTAAGCCTACCTGCATAGGGTGTCATTTCGTTTGTGAACGGCGCGAGTTTGATTGTACGTAATGAGCGTGAGGTGGTTGAGCATGTAGGGTGGGATGGTGACGGTGTGGCTTCATGTGTCTGTCTTTCCGCTATTTCTGGCTCTTCCTCCTCACTTCTCTCCAGTTCATCCTTTCTCTTACAGATCCATGGTGAGTCTGTATTGGTCCGGGTGGTGTATAATTTATCTAGGCTTTCCCTTTCACTAATTCTTCCTTCCTTCTCCATTCCTTCTTCTTCCTCACTACAAAAGTCATTTGTAAATGGCAGCCCCCACTCTGTCTTCTTCCCCTTGATCGTTACTGTTTTTAAGTCTATTAGGTCCGGTTCTCCTTTTTCTCCTTTACCAACTGCTCCCCTTTGCGCTGATGTTGTTGCTACTTCTGTGTCTCTATATACATACCTTCTTACTTCACTCTCCCCTCTCCTATCTTCTCTTTCCCCTTCATTTCTCTCCTCCATCTCTCTACCAATTTCCTCCCTTTTCCTTTTTAATTCCTCCATTACTTCACTACTCATCTTTTCCAATATCCTTTCATCCTCTTTCTTTCTTTCCCATCTCACCCTCTCCCGTTCTAATATACTCTCTATCACCCTCCCTTCTTCGTATTTCCTAGTCGTTTCTGATAGTAATCTCTTCTTCCACATTGCCATTTCTTTTTCTTTCTCTTCTTCTTCCTTTTTCCTCTCTCGTAGTACTGCTCTTGATACCCTTTCTGCTGCTGCTTTTACCCTTTCGGCTTCTCTCCTTTGCTCCTCAGTTCGTTCCCTTATTTTTTCCAACTCGTTCTTACCTTCCTTCCTTTCCCTTGCTCTCTCTCTTTCCTCCCTCTCGAGCTGTTTGATCAGTTCATTCTGCTCATTCCTTAAGTCTGCTAGTCGTTCCTCCAAAATCTCTTCCTTTTGTCGTAGCAGCTCTTCCCCTGTCATTTCGCTCTCCCTGGTATTACCCTCGTCCATTTTCCTTACTACCTCCTTCTCTTCTCCTGTTAATGAACCTCGTAATTTTAATAGTATCTGCGCAGCTACCCACTCGTCATGTCCTATTTCCGCAGTTTGCTCTTCTCCAGTCCTCCCCTCCCCTGCTGGCGTCTTCCTATGAGCTGCATATGGTGGCGGGCTGTATGCCGGGTTCGAGTACCCCTCAGCCGCCCTTAACTGTTCTCTTTCTATTTCTCCTAGTTCTCTTAAAGTGTACAACCCGCCTCCCTCTGTTTTCACTACCTTCGCTAGGGGTATATCGTCGCTCTGTTCCTTTTTTATTTCATTTTCTTTTGGGTTATTATTCTTTTCTCCTCCCTCTTGTCTGTTCCCCGTGTTCTTTGGGCCTTCACTCTCCTTTTCCCCATTCTCTCCTTCCTCCTTAATCTCTTTTTCTTCCGGTGTTTCCCCCACAGTGAACATTCCATTTGGTCCTGGTCGGGACCCTTGGAACATCCTCCATAAGTTAAACGCCTCCATGTGGTGTGTCAACTTCTTCCCCTTGTATGTGTTATGCAGATGGTTTAATAGTGAATGTTGGGTATATGGATCGAAGCTACCATTAGGCGGCCATGGTGTTGTCATTTTGTTGTCCGTCCCCTGTGTCCATTCTATGCTATACTTGATCAGTTTCTCCCTATGGGGTGACAGTGTTTTACATATGTGTTGTAGTGGGGTAGTGAGGGTGTTCCCCCACCCTCCCGATCCTGCTCCGTATGACATAGTAGCGCTCCACTTGTTATCCTTCCCCTATTTGGTAGCTATTATCTTACTAACACTTACAATTCACAGCCTTATACCTTTACCTGGCCCCGTGAGTTTGGGGACTTGCGATAGTCCGCTGAGGGAAATTATTAAAATATAGTATTTACATTTGTATATTCTCTTCTTTCTTTTCTTCCTTTACATAACACCCTTACGGCCCCCTGCGGCCGAGGCGCACGTAGCCCCTACGGCTGCGTACCCCTTGTGACGTTCCTATACAGTCGTCCTATTTTCATCTGCTCCTCCTCTCTCTTCTACACTTGCCGTGGCCGGCGTTCTCCGTGCGCAGCCATGTCCCCCGTTTCGCCTTCCCCCGATCAACTCATTACCGTTTAACTCCGTTTCCACTCCCTTACCACAACTCTCTTCCCCACCACTCTCAGAAGGGAAAGATGCCTTGTGCTCGAGATATCCTATGAAAGCCCTACTGGTGACGTCACCGATCTCTTCAAACTACTGGTAAGTTCTTAATACAGTTGCAATCTACCCCCGTTAACCCACAGCTGTCTTCCTATCACGCCTGGAACAAGGTAATCAACAATATATAATCGGACTGCGACGCTGCGTCGCCTCGCGTGTGATACGCCCCTCGACAGGAGGGCTTAACCAGCCAATTATCTTCCGTATTAGGCAACCAGCTAGCTACCGCCTACAGGGAAACGTCATCTACCTATCGAGTTTCTTGCTCGATCAATAGGGATCCTCATCTACGCATTGATCAATAATTACCAAATCGTAGGAAACCGCGCACACACACACCCTTACACGTAGTCGCGACCTAGGTCAATCAGTGTCTACGAGCAGCCGCACGTGATGTTTTCGTGCTCCCCCCCCTCTCTCGCATAATGTAGCCGACTGCTTTCGCACCCGTTCGGCTACCATTCATTTCATTGCCAACACTAAATTGTCAAACCTTTGCCGCGCACCTGTGCAACACCTCCCACCTCCCTTATTTAATTCCTCCCCCCTCCCTCACAATTTCACATTGCTTGTTGTGCGTGGCATACTCACCAAGTTCTCTTGATGCGGGGCCGCTCGACTGCGTGCACCCCTCCAAGCGGCTCGCCACCTCCCCTCGTCTGGACCACGTCTGGACACTCGCCAACCGCGGGCGGGATACTTCTCAACCGGCTCCCGAAGGCCAATATCCGGATTGCGCTGTCCGGTCTTCTCGCAGTTCCGCGATGGTCCTGTAGTCCTCAGAAGGGGGCAGCGGCAGAGGGGGCTGCGCCGCCGGGCCTCCTCGCAACGGAAGTACTTGGAAAAATAAAATAAAAAGCAGATCTTAAACAGATCTCAGCAGTGCCTCCAACTTGTCGGGGGGAAATTCTGCCGGGGTCGGCTGGGCCGTCCGCGGACCTCCGGGCAGGGAGGCCCCAACTCCTCCCGTATATCCCAAAACCAACAGAGTATGAGACACACGCAAGAAGCAAGGTGGTTCTGCTGTTTATTAGACAAAACGGCAGGGATGGGTCAAGGATCGTATGCGTCCGTCCTGACACACACACAATCGTGGGGCTCGCAGGCCCTTTTTACCTTAGTATGACGCGCTACTTGCGTCACCTTAGAAAGTTTAGCAAAAAACCTATCTCCACTCTGGATTGGTTACTCGAGTGGTAGGGTTAGTATAGCATACGTATAGAGAACGGTGTTAGTGGTTGAGGGTCAGTCAGGTGATATACTTGGGTTGTCCCTTCAATTTGATACATGAAAGTTGTTACATGAAGACCCCTGGGGATTGGTCAATGTTAATGGCGTCAGTGATAAGAGCCCCATGTTCTGATTGGTCCGCTCGAGAGCCTCCCAGTCTGGGACCATCGCTGTTCCCAGCTCGCGGTGCACCTGTCATTTGCAACAATGTTTCACTATGGGTACGTGCAGACAATGTGAGGATTTATTCATAAACTGGAAGGCCGACTACTCCCACTGTCGCAGATGTCCATTGAGTCTTTTAATTGTATCTGCCTGTGTCTTGTAACGGGAGATTCAGGCGTCTCCTTCCTCCTGGCCTTGGCATCCTGTCAGGTTTGGCTTGGTCACGTGAGGTGGGACCGTGGTTGAGGCAGAATTCTGCACAATTAATATTGTTTTTTCCACTGTGTGCCTGGTTTAATTTGCAGGTGCGACTTTGATGTTGGCTTGCGGCGTGCGAGATTGCAACATTGTGACTTGGCTGTCTGCTTTCAGAATGCGTGTTTGCAACATTACGCCCTTGGCTGTCTGCTTTTCGCCGGGCTCATTCTGCAGGGTCAGCAACCGGACTCTTGTTTATTTAGTGTTCATGGAAGCTCTTGCTTGCGGCCTACTTGAGTCTGGTGCATAGATGGAGCCATTTGGTGCACAGGCGCTTTAGGTTATAGGGTTTAGGAGAAGCGTGAGCAAGCTCTTTAGATGAGTTCATTGTGCGTCTTGCGTTTCTGCATTTGAAAAGCCTATGTGAAAAATAATAAAGATGCACGTCCGTGGGTGTGTTCGTCACCTACGTCATAGCACTGAGTATGTTCTTCGTGTGGGTTGGTGTGGGAGTGTCCAGTGTGCATGGTTGTACAGGTGTGCTGATCGTTGGCTAAGTCGTCATGTCATCTCTAACGATGTGTTGGTTTAGTCGAGTTCATCCATGCCGCAGGTGTCGGCATGGGCAGGGCGGGCTGCTGGGCAGGTGGGTGGGCACATCCGTATGTTCCTGTACCAGGGTATTTGGTCGTCTGGTAGATGGGCAAACACATCTCGTGGCGGGTGCCTAGGCCGTGATCCTCTAGGCCAAGCGCGAGAGGGGATTGGCGGGAGCCTGTTGTTCCATTCTCCCACTTCAATTCATAGCAGCTTGTCTGCCTCCCCTCCTCCCCCCTTGTTCTCTCCCTCCCCCCTGCTTTTCAAATTTGTCACCGACATTTTTGCTCAGTAGCGTGCCTTGTACTCCTTCCCCCTCCGACCCCTTGCCCCCCTCCCACCCCGCCTCTTGTTACCACCTACACTGCGTAAATTGTCGTTGGACATAGTAATGTTACTTCTTGCTTTGTTCTCCTGCCTATCCAGTACCTCTTGCCTTACTTGTTGCACTTGCACTATCAGAAATGTCGACAGGCCTATTATGATAGTTATTTTCACATTCTGTATTGTTTCAAGGACTTTTTGCTGAATGTAACTGTATTTTCCTATGTCCCCTCCCTCCTTGAAGCGCTTTGAAACACATTGTATATAGGCGCTATATAAATAAACTATCATATCATAAACTATCATATCATATCATATTTAACTTTGATTGAAGGCCAAATGGGGTCAAATCAAATGAAATAAGATCATCTGCAGGGGCTAGCCAATGTAATCTTAAAGAACATAACCTTCCCGGAAAAGTATCAATTGAAGTGAATATTTTATACAAATATTTTTCCTGGGACTTGTAGAACCGAAATGGGACATTTCACCTTAGTTGTTTGTTATTTTTCATGAGGTCATATAGTGTTGTGGTGAGGTGTTCAGCCTTCAGACTTGATGGCTGTGGTTCAATCCCTTAGGTCGGCTAATTCATCAATTCAAAGAGGACCTTCAGTGTTTCTCATTTTATCTGGGGGGACCGAGTCAACCCGCTGCAAAAAGTGTGTGGACTCTGCCCAGCCACGTGTACCCTCGACTTGAGCCGGGGCAAACTGGCCAAAAAGAATGGAAGCTGACAAAACGCAGAATACTGCTTTAAATCCAGTGTCATTAATGACACCACACTGAAAGCAGTATTCAGCATTTTTATTTTTGTTGTTGCTTCAGCTTTCAATCATTCTGGCCAGTTTGGCTTATGTTTTAGTTGCCCTTCAATTTAGGGCAACTAAAACATAAGGAAACTGGCCAAAAAGAATGAAAGCTTAAGCAAAATAAACACAGTAATACCGTATTTGCGCCGTTTCTGGGTCCCTTCCAATCCTCCATCCGATTGGCTGCAAAAGACTGCTGCTGGTAGCCAATCAGATGGCGACTGGACGGGACCAGAAAACCCAGAGACTCAAGGCACTGGTGTAACAGGGGCTCCCACACCACCTGCGGTGCAGGGGCCCCTTGACCACATGCTCTGGGAGGAGGCCCCACTTGGAGAAAAAATAAAAAAGAAAACAAATGTTTTTCGAAATTCCTTTTTTTTAACATTTTCTTTTTGAATTCACTATGCATTTATAAAGACATGATTTCTGTAGCAGGAATAATTTCTTTATGAAGGCAGAGTGAACAAAGAAAGAAACTTTCTTGGGGTGGGGGAAGCCCTATGACTTCAAAAATGAATCGTTTATTTTTGAAGTCACTCTGCCTTCATAAAGAAATTATTTCCGTTATGGTTCAGTCCTTATCGGAAATAATTTCTTTATGAAGTCAGAGTGACTTCAAAAAGAAACAATTTATTTTTGAAGTATTATGGCTCCCCTCAACCCCATGATGTGTGTGTGTGTGTGAGTGTATGATGAAAGAGTGCACACTTAAATGTATGGGTGGCTGCCTGGGTGTGCCTGTATGGTGAAAGTTTCCACACTTAAATGTCTAGGTGACTGTGTGAGTGTATGGTGAAAGGGTGCACACTTAAATGTGTAGGTGGCTGCTTGTGTGAGTGTATGGTGAAAGGGTGCACCCAAATGTATGGCTGGCTGGGTGTGCGTGTACGGTGT
Source organism: Ambystoma mexicanum (assembly GCF_040938575.1). Classification (NCBI taxonomy): domain Eukaryota; kingdom Metazoa; phylum Chordata; class Amphibia; order Caudata; family Ambystomatidae; genus Ambystoma; species Ambystoma mexicanum. The sequence continues at coordinate 499,916,713 of NC_090940.1, read as the reverse complement.
AAAGGTGCACACTTAAATGTATGGGTAGGTGCCTGGGTGTGTGTGCCTGTATGGTGAAAGGTTGCACACTTAAATATATGAATGGCTGGGTGTGCGTGTGTATATGTGGTGAATGGTGTGTGTGCTTGTGTTCAGGGGCGCAACAAAACCTACATTTCAGGGGGGCTAACCCTTCAAATGTTGGGAGAGGCGCTAACTTCACATGTGCAGGGGAGGAGCAAACTTATTTGTGTGAGGCATCTAACTTCTTTATGCGTTTTAATTAGACTATTCTAGTACAGCTTCAATGTTACAAGCAGTTAACTCTATACTTTAAGTCTGAAAGCACCCACTTATGGACTGCTGTGAGAATGACTGGTCTCCTGTTCCCTCTCTACCCTTCCAATCACTCCCCTGGTATGCAAGTACTAAATACAGATCACACAAAATTTGGCATTTGAATGCAGGTACTAACAGTGAAATGCTGTACATTAGTAATTGCTGAGCCGGGCCCTTGTTAACAGCGAAACCCAGGTGCCGTTTAACATCTGTGTCCTTTTCTGTCTGGCAACTGCTCTGTAGGTCAGCCAAGTCAAGTCAACATAGCCCACAATTTCAGGGGGGGGTGAGTGCTGAAGTCCAGTCAGCTCAATGATGTTGCAACACTACTTGTGTTTAATGCCTTGATTACTTATTGGTAATCTTCATTACTCCTAGCCCTATTCTTCCTCATCCCTCTAAAAATTCCATCCCTCTGCATACACCTCTCAAACTATAACCAAACACAACCACAAGCCTAAAACGCAGCAATCCGCACAAACTTCACAACAATGCAACAACAAAACAAACCACACATAGACTTGCACAACAGCACACGACGACTACGGACCATAAAACACCCCAAGCCCAGCCAACGGACCCACCGGGCTGAGGCTGCCAACAGCACATCACTGCTCTCTTGAACTTTTCCAGCTTATTCCCACTAACCAACCCCTCTTGTCCCCTTTTCAGAGCCGCCAGAGCACCAGGGGACCACTTCGGTGGTGATAGTGCGCGGTACAAATGTCCTTTAACATTAACATCCCAGTACTTGTGTATGAGGCAGTATTTGGGTATGAGGCACTATGTCTCACACACAAGTACTGGGCGGAGGTAGAGGTAATGCCTGACTTAGCTACCTGTAATCTTCATTACTCCTAGCCCCACTCTTCCTCATCCCAGTACTCACCAATGAGGCAAGGAGCCTCATACGTAAGCACTGGGACAAGGAAGAGGGATATGGAGGTAATTCTGGGCCAATGAACTGATTTTGGAGGTTGGGATAGGGGTTGGGAGGGAGAGGGGATGTGTGGGGGGTGGGATTGTGCAATAAATCATAATGGTCGTCTATGTTCATGCTAAGCAGTCATGATATGTGATATTAGTGGCTAGAGAGGCATTTTGGTGCAGCCAGACTAGTCATTCCTCAGTTTGGTATGACTTTTTTTTTAACTGGGCATGTGTCATAAAGCAGTCCTGCTAAGTGTAATTACCTGGCTAGACTGGCATTTGGGTTATGCCAGTCTAGCCGTTTCTTACTGCGGCACTGTATATTTTTCTGGGCATCTGTGATAAAATGATATGATATGATAAGTCATATATAACGCACCTGCTTTTAGGCACGACAAGACAAGGGAGAGAAAACAGAGGGCAGACAAGACAAATTATCTTACTAAGCTTTGTGTCATTCAGATCGTGCAAGTGCGAGAACGAGATGTGCAAGGGGAAAGGGAGGGGGGAAGTGCAAGGGAGGGGGAGGGGAAACAGGGCAGCAATGCTCTGAGTATGTGCAGCCAGGGACGTGCGGCTCTGGGTAGTGCAAGGAGAACAAGGGACAGTAGGGTTACAGTTACAGCCCCTAACTGTGTGGTAGGCCCGGAGGCAGGGCAAGGGTGACTCATCAAGAAAGAGACTGGACTCAGTGAGACTGAAGGTAGCCAAGCAACCAGTTGGTACAGCAGACAGGTAGGTCAGGTAGGTCAGCAGGGGAGGGAGAGAGAGAAAGCAGAGGAGAAGAGGAACGTTTTGAGCTGCTTCCGGAACGTCTGGCTCAAGTTTGGAAGGGGCGCGGATGCCATTCCAGAGGGAGGCACCTGCAGGGGAGAAGGATCTATCCCCCCACTCTCTGCCTGGAGAAGCATCTAACACTTAGGGCTCGAGAAGGAAGGTATTTTGGAAGAGAACGTTGGATGTAGTGCAGATCCCAGCCCCAGAAAGCCTTGTGGACAATGCAAAGGGTCTCAAACTTGATCCTTGCAGCCACCGGCAGCCAGTGGAGAGATTTCATGGCTGGAGAGATCCGGTCCCTGGGCTTGAGGGCAAAGATAAGTCTCGCAGTCCTGTTCTGGATTAGTTGATGAGGGCGGAGAGTAGATGAAATCAGTTTGAGAAAGTTGCTGTTGCAGTAGTCCAGCCTAGAGAGAACCAGAGCTCTGGAGACAGTGAGTTTCTGTGGGAAAGTGAGCAAGGGAAGAGTCCCTTTGAGGAGGTGCAGCTGGTAGTGGGACTTCTTGGCGACGTCCGAGATGTGAAGAGAGAAAAAGAGAGTGGAGTTGAAGATGACACCAGGAATGAGCGAGAGAGGATAGTAGGCTGAGGGTAACCTGAAGGAAAGCTGAGTGTCATCCACATAACACTGTAAGTTAGAGAAGGTAGAGATCAGGTGGGCCAAAGGAGCCAAGTAGAGCTTGAAAAACCAGGGTGAGAGGATAGAGCCCTGGAGAATGCCACAGGTAGAGAGAGGTGGCAGAGTGAAAAGGACCAAGTTGGACCTGAGAGGGACAGTCTAAGAGGAAGGAGGTCAGCCACTCCAGGGCCTGATCCATGATGCCCAGGTTCTTACAGGGTCAATTGATCAGGATGGCGTGGCGACTGTGTAAAACGCAGAGGAAAGTTCAAGCAGAGGAAAGTTCATGAGGACAGAAGGAATGCTGGAATCAAGATTAGATCTTCAAAGGTGTTCAGCGAGCAGTTTCCATACCTCTGGCAGATCTAGCAGTTGGCCAGCTTTTCAAGAGTTTGGGAGAGGGGAAAGTTCCAGTGGCAAAAGAATGATTACAGAAGTCGGCCAAGGTTCTATCAAAGGTGCAAATGTGGTCCCTGATGGTTCTGGAGGAGCAGGCGAGCACCTGTTTCGATGACACCATGTCAGGTGTTAGAGAGAAAGAGGAGAAAGGAGGAGGAGAGGTGGACAACGGGGCCGAGAGCGAAAGAGGGAGAGGAAAAGGAGATAGTGTAACAGGATGTCCTGAGTTTTAGCGGAGAAGCGAGAGGCCAAAGCTGTACAGAGGGCCTGTTGAGGGAACAGGAGAGGTAGAGACCACAACAGGACTGGCTAGTTCCTTGCAGATTTTAAAGAGTTTGGCTGTGTTGTTAGAGGCCGCAGAGATGCAGGCTTGAATGTGTGCTCTCTTCCTGATGAGTCATATTGCTTCGACTGGCATTTTGGTGCAACCAGTCTAGGTATGTCTTAATGTGGCCTGTCATGCTTTACTGTAATGTTATTATGTGTTTGCACATGTCTTCATTGTGCAGCCAGTTGGACATGTTTTCATTCTGGCATGGCATTTTTAATAGAAAAGCATTAAAGCATAGTAAAGCATTAATGTTCATGTGCACTGTTGGTGACTTGAATGTATTGCATTGGTGTTACCCTACATTGGTGTTACCCTACATAACAAACACATATTTATATCTTTCTCTTGGTGCAGTGTGTGGCATACTGTCGGAATAGAAACAATATTATGCCTCCTATTGTAACAATTGTATGTGCATTGGTCTATGCCAAGCTGTCTAAACATCATGTGCGAACAAACTCCACGGCAAGGTCTTGACCTTAGAGAAACCCATGTAAGCCGCCATCTTGGATTGAGCCACCATTTTAGGTTCTCTTGTTATGTAGAAATCACCCTGAACATCAAAATGGAGGCCAAATGACATTCTGAGTAAGATTCTGGCCGTTGTGACCTCCGTACAACTGAATAATTAATATGCCCGTAGGCCACTTGTCGGGGTCGCGAACAGAGACCTTGTCCTACCGTTGACCTATATGTAAATGTACTACTTATTTCAGCGAAACTAATCAAAATGCATATATTAAAGGATGGACCTGGCAAGGAACCCTAAGACCAGAGTTAAATATTTCGCAGAATGGTTTACCCGCAAGAGGGTTGGCCAAGCGCTGGACGAATTGTATAAAAGGCCCGGGTATTCCAATATGCGGTCTCTTTCACTAACCCTCGTTGAAGTTCGTTATGTTATACTGAGAGCCGAATAGCTATCCGTTTGTCAAACGACTTGGTAACTGTTGTAGCTTGAAATAAAGCACTTGTATGTTTCTTTGTAACTTGTGTTGGTGGTGTGTTTCTTTTTGAGCTTCCCGGCCTCATATTATTTTTCTGTTTTCACAGTTGGCACCCGAACAAGGACCCTCAAGATTGATGCTGTATCATTGAAGGTTGACGCAGGCTATCGAACCGGGATCGGACAGTGTGATACTGCGGGCCCGACCGAACGAGACGTGATACCTCGGCAGTGCTGCACGATCCGATACTTAGACGATAGTCATGTGGTCTGACACGGCATCTTGACGAGGGTCCATTTTTGAGGCGGGCAGATTTGTCGAAACCACCAAACACAAGGTAAAATTCGTTAGGTAAGTTCTTTGGTAAACCGTACGGTCCTCCTTAGGTTTGGTCAGGTGTAGTCGTGACCCGACTCTTAATTTAACCCTGACAATTTGAATTTGGCATATTGTATCTGCAGACACAATTATTGACCAGGTAACACCCATTTTTTGTGAAATGCCTGGGAAATTGTCTAGCTGCTTTCGGGCTCTGTTCCGCAGCGATCGACAATCTTTGGAATTCAGCCGCCCGACACCACAGGAGGAGTCGCCGGCGTGTACTATGTACTGTAAGCATGGCATTGGAAGTATAGTATTTAATGATATTTGGCACAGACAAACCAGACATGCCTCCGAATTTCAGTGGCCAATCAATGGTAGTTTCGAGATCCCCCGTATTGAATACCTAGAATCGGTCTTGCTAAAGAAAAAGGCCAGACCTGCAGCATTTGATGTTTTGGAGAATTGGAAAAAAGAAGCGTTGCAGCAGCTTAAAAGTAGGGATAAACATCCACGCCGTCATAAAACGAATGCCGAAAAGGCGTTGTTATATGATAAGGAAAAACATTCAGAGTCAGTCAAGAATATGGATAGGGCTTTCTCACTCGGTATCCAGAAAATCTATCCCTCTAAAGATTTTCATGTTTCCGAAGAATTTATTGATAAATTGTTAAACGAACGCAGGCCTGGTGCCTCTGCGCCACCTCCGTATGATGCTCTCCCTGGTGCTCTGCCCATTCCTGCTGTTATTTCTGCTGTTATTCCTGCTGTTAGTCCTGTTTCCCCTGTACAACCTATTGTTCCTATTCCTCTAGTTGTTGTTCCTCCACCTACTCTACCACCCCTTCCCCTTACGCCGATAGTCGCACCTCCATTGAATTTGCCCGCACCTCTGCTCCCGAGTGGTTCTGTACTGACTGAAGTTGATCAGGGTGCGGGGTCAAAAATTGTTACTCGAAATACTGTCTCTGCAGAAAAGAAATGGGAATTATTTGCATGGGCAAAGCATTGTATGGAGAGAGGTGATCAAGCTGACGTTTTCTCCACATTATCAAATATGGGCAAATTTTCCCGAGAAAAATGTTTTTATTGAAGGTTTGGGGACTCATTTATGTGTACTGTGCGGTAGATTACATAATACGGATCTCCCACAAGGGTTGAGGGATCTAAACACTTTAGCGCTTTCGAGGGACACTTCCGTGTCGTAAATCGGCATCTGAGGAAGTACGAATTTGTACCAAAGATGAGATTAGATGGATCTCGGATTCATCGATACCGCCGGATGAAGTGTATGACACGTATAGTAAGTATACAGTAGAAATGCAGAGGAAGGTGATTCAGGTGATGGTACAGTACCTGCAGGATGAATGTGTAAGGAAGAAGGTTAGTCCTATAGAGTTATTGGGTATTTGTAAGAGGGCTTTTTCGCCCGACACTTCTTCGGCTGCCTTAGCGCTCAACCTGGCTCTGTTGCTTAGTAAACGATCGGAATTACCTATATCTCAGTTGCCAATGAGAGAGGTTCCTCCGACATTTGTCCCAAAGGTTGAGATTCCCGCTAATGTTGGGACAGGCGCAGCCGCTGTGGACATCCCTGCACATTATGTATCGCAATTTGTTCACGTTCCGTTTTCACGACAGGAAGTGAACACTATTAGACAGTCAATTCCAGATATTAGGAAAAATCCGACAGGATTCTACAAAGAGATAGAGTCCGTTTTACAATCCTCTGTGTTCACCCTAAGTGATATTGACTTGTTATTCCCTCTACTCCTGCCCGTAGATTTATGGAAGCAGGTTCGGACAATAGACGATGTGCCAGGGTTGGGAGATACGTGGGCTAACATAACTAGGCTTGATGGGGAAAGACCAGCTGGTGAGAAACCACCTCAGGTAATACTCACTTTGCCTGATAGAATTGTTGCAAAATTAAAAACCATAATTCCTGAGAAAAGAATTATTTGGGACAAGCTTACGGCCTGTGTTCAAGGAAAATCTGAAGGTGCCACCGAATTCTTCAATCGACTTGAACAGGTATTCTCTGACTTCAGTGGACAGGACTTGGGCACAGAGTATAGGGAAAAGGTTGTTTGTGGACAAATTTGTGCGTGGATTGCTGCCTGACATCCAGTCATAGATTATGTCCTCTGAGAGCGCTTGGCAGGCGAAATCCCAATCTGAAGTTTTGCACATGGCTCAGTATTATGAGAACCGTGTTAATAATGAAAAAGAGAGAATAGAGAAGAGGAAAGGAGATTTGAAGACTAAAGTATTGTTACAGCAAATTGTTAGAAATCCCAGAGGAGGTAATTCACAGACCAGAGGTCAGTATGTTCTGAAAGGGAACGTCCCCTTGGGTCCTGTGAATATTAATCAATGTGCCTATTGCCGCCAGGAAGGTCATTGGCGTGCACAGTGCCCCGTCCTTCGACAGAGGTCAAACAACACATTTGGGAGTATGGGTAGACAACCTAGAGGTCACCCCGGAGTGGGGGGCCCTGATAGAAGTCAGTTCTCGCAAGATCCTCAGCAACCTTTTTCACGGGATAATCAGACTTCGAGTGTGGACACGAGAAACATATTTGATCACCCTTCTGCTGCCTACCTTTCTGAAGAGCTTCCTTCCGACGACATTTTATTTCGTTAGGATTGCCCGAAGCAGGGTTTGGAACCTTCACCTATTCCCGTTAGTCAAAAAGGTCCCTACGTTGAATTGTTAGTGGGGAATAGGAAACATCAGTTTTTGATAGACACTGGAGCACAGAAGTGCTCCATTGATCATTGTCAGGTTCCAAACATTCCACTGTCAGGGCAAACTAATGTTTCTGTAGGGTTTTCTGGCATACCAGTTGCTTGTCCTGTTTCTTCGCCGGTGCCTGTTTCTTTGGGTCCCTTTATGGACCACTGTCCATTCCTCTTGACTTCAAACTGTGGAGAGAATTTGCTGGGGTTAAATCTGCTGAAGAAACTAAATGCAGTAATTCATTGTTCCTCTGACGGAGTGCGACTGACGGTTTCACCACAGCAACTTCCCAGTTCTCAGTTTTTGACTCGACCATTGCCTCCTGAGTTTAGCGTTGTCCCGGAATGTTTGTGGGCGGTTGACGACAATGATGTCGGGGTACTACAGGTTGAACCCGTTAAAATAGTTTTGAAACATGGAGTTAAACTACCACGGATTCCGCAATATAAAATACCAGTTGAGGGCGGGCGTGCTTTGAAGTGCATTGTCTATGATTTTGTGCATCGAGGAGTGATCGAAGAGATTGCAGGTAGTTTATGTAACAACCCGATTTTACCCGTGTAAAAGAAAGGCGACAATGCAATCCCATTTCGTTTCATAATTGATCTACACGCTATTAATAAATTTGTCGCCCCACAATTTCCAATGGTGCCTGATCTGACAATGATACTAACGATGATCCCTGCTACAGCTACGCACTTTAGTGTTGTGGATCTGAAGAATGCTTTCTTCAGTATTCCTATACACAAGGAGAGTAGATATTTGTTCGCGTTCACCTTGGGGGGACGTTCGTTTACATCTACTCGTGCACCTCAAGGTTATACTGAAAGTCCAAGCATTTATAGTAGGGCTTTGAAAGAGCAGCTTGACACCCTTGAATTGCCATCTACTTGTACACTGCTTCAGTATGTCGATGACTTGCTTTTAGCTGCAGATTCTGAAAGTGCTTGTAAAGAAGGCACTGTATTGTTGCTTATTCATTTGGCTGAACATGGTCATAAAGATTCGCTTAAGAAATTTCAATATTGTTGTCAGGAGGTCGCCTATTTAGGCTATCTCCTGTCAAAGGAGGGGAGAAGATTGACACCTGAAAGAATAAAACACATTTCTGGCATGTCTGTTCCAAATACACAGAAGGAAGTCAGAGCCTTAATAGGTATGGCTTCTTACTGTAGGCTGTGGATCCGAACTTCTCACTAGTGATAAAACCGATGTTGGCCTTGACGAAGAAGGGCATTTGTTCGCCGCTGCCATGGAAGGTGGAACATCAACGATCATTTGAGCTTCTCAAAGCCACGTTATGCTCTGCACCGGTTCTGGGTACTCCAAATTACAATAAGGCCTTTGTGTTGTTTGTGCATGAATGTGATGGATGTGCTTTGGCTGTGTTAACACAGGAACACGGAGGGAAGAATAGACCGTGCGGCTACTAATAATCCGCCCTTGATCCTGCCGCATGCGCTTTGCCAAGATGTTTGTGAGCTGTCGCTGCTGCTGCCGCGTCTGTAAAACAGAGTGAGGGAATGGTCCTAGGCCATGATTTAACCCTGATGGTACCTCACTCTGTAGATGTTCTATTGAATAAAACCCAAACACAGCACCTCACCTCTGCACGGCTGATGAGGTATGAATTAACTTTGTTTGCCCCTCACATTCAAATTAAGAGGTGTTGTGTTCTCAATCCGGCTGAACTCCTACCTTTCCCGCAAAATACTGTTTGCGGTGACGAAGAATCACATGACTGCCTGTATACTACTGAAGAGGAAACGAAGGGCAGGATAGACCTTTTAGATACTCCTTTGGGCAATGCGGAAGGGGAGCTGTTTTGTGATGGCTCCTGCTTCAAACTCTCGGATGGTACATCTACAGCTGCCTATGCAGTTACTACATTGACTACGGTTGTTGAAACTAAGAGAATTCCGCATAACTCCGCGCAGGCCGCAGAGATTATAGCGTTGACCCGAGCTTGTGAACTCTCCGAAGGGCATACAGTAAACATATATACTGATAGCCAGTACGCCTTTGGGGCGGTTCACAACTTTGTGAGGCTCTGGTCGGAAAGAAAGTTCCTAACCTCACATGGGACCAAGATTCAGCATGGCCCCCTGATAGTGCAATTGCTCTCGGCACTCGCGCTCCCTAGTCAGTTAGCGATCATGAAATGTGCAGCGCATCGTAAGGTCATAGATGATGCGGGAAAAGGGAACGCTTTTGCTGACCAGATAGCCAGGCAAACGGCCACAGACCTTAGCGCAGACATGTATGCTCTAAGAGAAACAAAAGATGCCTATGTAATGGATGAGGGTATTGGGTCTGTATGAGATATCCAAGCTGATGCCACGATAGAAGAGTCTAAAAAGTGGGCCGAAGGGATGGGGAAACTAGATGAAGATGGGTGTTGGGTGGATACATCTGAAGGGAAATGGTTGCTCCCTGATTCATATATGCTGGCGATGGTTACGATGGCACACGGTCCTACGCATGTGTGTGCTCAGCAGATCATGAAAATGTTAGAACAAGTCTGGGTAAATGATAAAATTTTGAAGATCGCGCAGCGCTTTGTCCAAAATTGCATGATATGCTTGCAGCACAATGTGGGGAAGGGGACAGTAACTCCAAGGGGTAGTTTTGGGCCTCCTTCTATTCCCTTCGAGGTCATCCACTTTGATTTTATTGAGATGGAACGGTGTAAAAATCTAAAATATGTCCTTGTGATCATCTGTGCTTTTAGTAAATGGGTTGAGGCTTTCCCCGTTAAGGATGCTACTGCCATGACCACTGCGAAGACTATGGTAAAGGAATTCTTTCCACGATTTGGGCTGCCAAGAGTAATTTGGTCGGACAACGGTCCCCATTTTGTTGCAGCAGTAATTTTGCAGATATGCACAGCGTTACACATTGAAAAGCGATTTTACTCGGCTAGACATCCTCAAAGTGCTGGGTTGGTAGCGAGACAGAACGGTATCCTAAAGAATAAGCTTGCTAAAACATGCGCTGGCACCAAATTGAAATGGCCGGATGCCTTACCTATTGTATTGTTAGCCATGCGTGACACACCTCAAACTAAGACTGGGCTCTCTCCATTTGAGGTAGTGATGGGGAGACCTGCTAATATTTGGGGTCTTCCAAAGCCTAAAACATTGAGGGAGGTTGAACATGTATTGCTTGTAGACTACTGTAACCAGTTGACTAAAAATCTGTATCTCATTTATCATCAGGTTCAATCAGGTTTACCTGTACGGTTTACGGGCCCAGGACACAATATTCAGCCTGGAAGTTGTGTCCTGGTGAAGGCCTACGAAAGGTCTTCCTGCCTCGCGCCTCGCTGGCGGGGACCCTACCAGGTGCTGTTGGTCACCCAGACAGCAGTGCGGGTGGCTGGAAAGAAGCATTGGATCCACGCGACGCATGTCAAGAAACTTCCTCACCCGACGCCACACGTTACAGAAGAAGCAGAACCCCTCGCTGATGCTACAATCTCAGATTCTGGAGTAGCAAATAGCGCTGTGAGTGTGTCGGAGAATCTCTCTGAGCCCGTGGAGCTTGGGGAACAGTCCATTTTGTCTCCACACTCTTTGGAAAGGTCACTTCCGGAAAACGTTGTTTCAAGTTCTGCGACTTCCGTCGCCTCTGATACTTTGCTTCCCTCAGGAAGTGACGTTACCTTATTTCCGGATCAAACAGTACCGGGAATCACCAGGTAGGAACTTCGACGAAGAAAATAGAACTACGGCACAGGTTTTGCCTGTGCATTTGGAGAAGAAGAAGAGTCATTGAGAGTTGTGTTCTTGCAAAAGAAAGTTTTTGAAAGAAAAGGGGATTCTGCTGGCTAGGGTTGGGGAAGGACTAAGAAGTCGCGCGACCGTAGTGTCGCCAGCAACAAACATTGGGGTCGTCGATTGAGAAACTACGATGCCTGCCACCTCCACCGCTGCTGCCCGCATTGGACTTGTAAATAAGGGGGTGACCAACTCGGACAATGAACAATGTGCCTGGGCCCCGAAAACGTATTGCTATGTTGTGATAATAGTAATTGGAATTTGTATAGTTACTGCCGTGGGACTCTGGTACTTTGAAGAAATGTATCCTCTAGAGCCTCTTCTGCCAATTGAAATTGTACCTACTGCTTTGACTCCCTCTGTACACCTTCATACTTTGTCACCTAGGGACTCCCAGCATAGACGAAAGTACCATAATAACACTTTAATGATAATAATGAATTCAACGCATGCCATTTTTAATAGGAGTAATTGCTGGATCTGCACCCATTTACCGCAACATGGGAACAAGGGGCTAGGATGGTATATTCACCCTTTACCTTTAACGACTGCTTGCTATGCCTCTCTTAGAGCACTATTCTTTGGCCGTTGGATGACAGCATCTCTGGGAACTTTGATGGAACTAATTTAAATAATTTTGAGAAACGTGAATTGACTCCCATGGGATGCTCGCTTTTTGCAAATAGAAGTAAGCCTAATGTTGCTTCTAATAGGCCATCTGATAAACTGTCTCTTCCTTTCCAAACTCTAATTTCCTTTAAAATGGCTCCGATAGGCAATAAGGACGCTGTGCCTCCTTCCTACTTCATTAACCACAGTCCCGATTCAGTCCCTTCTGTGTGCAAAGAAATGGCACTCGGTCAATGGGAGATTTCGAAGGTTGTGTGAACATTGTAAATTTGACCGGAGAGAACAGGCCTCGGGACGAGAATGGAGATACCCCAGGGCAAATATTGGGAGATATAACAAAATCAGTTGTGCCATTTTGAGGACAGATAGCAAATTCTGAAAATATTAGGGGGCTAGCAAGAGTACTGGAGAGAACCATCAACCGGACCACGGATATACTCTACAATATGACACTGGAACAGAAAGCAATAAGATTGGTAGCGCTCCAAAACCGGATGGCATTAGATGTAATTCTGGCAGAACGTGGTGGAGTATGTAAATTAGTGGGGTCCACTTGTTGTGTTTTCCTACCAGATTCCTCACCGACAATTTTCAAAGCAATACAGAACTTGCACGTCCTTAGTTCAGAAGTGCATGTTCCTGTGGGAGATTGGAGTATTAGTGCTTGGTTCTGGGATTCTCTACGATCCTGGGGTTGGAAGGTGCTTTCTGTCATACTGGTTATTTTGGGGATCCTGATACTCCTTTGTTGCTGTATCCAATATCTACCTAGTATTTGTGCAATGCTAGGGGGATGCTGCGCTCAGGCAGTGAGCACGATAGGGCACAAAATGTATGCCCCAGATACAGCATCTAAAGAGTTTGTGTTGCAAGAGGTTTTGGTGAACAACCTAATGGCTATAGATATTACGGATAACAATTCAGGATGTATCGACGACAATGCATGGAGTTATTTACAAAGACATTAGAAATGGTATTAGCACTTGGCATAGGCCAAAAGGAGGGTTTGTCGGAATAGAAACAATATTATGCCTCCTATCGTAACAATTGTATGTGTATTGGCCTATGCCAAGTTGTCTAAACATCATGTGCGAACAAACTCCACAGCAAAGTCTTGACCTTAGAGAAACCCTTGTAAGCTTGGATTGAGCCGCCATTTTAGGGACTCTTGTTATGTAGAAATCACCCTGAACATCAAAATGGAGGCCAAATGACATTCTGAGTAAGATTCTGGCCGTTGTGACCTCCGTACAACTGAATGTGCCCGTAGGCCACTTGTCGGGGTCGCGAACAGAGACCTTGTCCTACCGTTGACCTATATGTAAATGTACTACTTATATCAGCGAAACTAATCAAAATGCATATATTAAAGGATTGACCTGGCAAGGAACCCTAAGACCAGAGTTAAATATTTTGCAGAATGGTTAACCCGCAAGAGGGTTGGCCAAGGGCTGGACGAATTGTATAAAAGACCCGGGTATTCCAATATGCGGTCTCTCTTACTAACACATCGAACCCTCGTTGAAGTTCGTTATGTTATACTGAGAGCCGAATAGCTATCCGTTTGTCAAACGACTTGGTAACTGTTGTAGCTTGAAATAAAGCACTTGTATGTTTCTTTGTAACCTGTGTTGGTGTGTTTCTTCTTGGGCTTCCCGGACTCATATTATTTTTCTGTTTTCACAATACCCCTTCAGCAACACTTTCGTGCGTTATTTGCACAAGCATGGTAATTTTGGCCAGCCCATAGTATGGCGTGACTCATGATCTGTTGACGAGTTGGGGGGGCCCTCAGCATTGCTCGCAGGGGGGCCCCCATATATTGTGTTACGCCACTGTCTCAGGGGTCTTCCCCAGAGGCACAGACAAATGGTTAAAAACCCAGAGGTTAGGCGGGTATTGTTAAAGGAGGGAAGAAGTTGGTCCATCAAGAGAAGGGTCCTTATTTTTTGATGTGTGTGAGGGGACAGCAAGTCTAATGTTGTTGAGTACAAGGTTTTAAAATCTGTGGGCATGGAGCTTATTTTGTTAGCCATACCTCCCCAGGTCCTGGTTGAAGTGGGAGGGAAGGATAGGGTCAAGAGGGTTAACAGTTGACTAAATTGTGCTAATGTGTTCATGTTTCACAGTGTAACCTTAGTGTATGTTTGCACAATTACTCAAACGCATATTGAAGAGAAAACTTGTCAGTGAATATATGTATTTTCGTACATTCTTAAACTTAATTGCAGACATACACGTAGGAAAATGGGAATTGGATGATTGTAGTGTAAAATAAAGTGTATACATTGCAACATAAATATGTGCGTATAACAACACTGTTCAAAATACGACCAGATCGACTGACTGCAAATCGCACCATGAGACTAATGCTGCTGTTTAGTCTTTAGTTCAGTCTTCCCCCAGAAGCTCACTGTCTCTCGAGCCCTGGTTCTCTCTAGGTTGGATTACTGTGACAGCCTCTTTCTAAATCTACCTGCTTCTACTGTTTGCCCTTTACAACTCATCCATAACAGGACTGTGAGAATTGTCCTTGGCCTCAAACCCTAGGATCGTATCTCTCTGCTCTGAAATCTCCTTATTGGCTTCCAGTGGCTGCACGGATCAAATACGAGACCCTTTGCATTGTCCACTTGGCTTTCTGGGGCCTGGGTCCATAATACCTTCAACTCTCCCTCTGTAAATACCTTCCCTTTCGAGCTCTTCACTCCTCCACCTCCAACTCCTTCAGGGTCAGTCATTTCTCAAAGAAACAAGCTGGGGATAGATTTCTGTCTTCTGCTGGGACCTCCCCTTGGAACAGCCTCCCTGCCACTCTGAAACTTGAGGAGAACCATCTCTGGTTCCGGAAGCACCTCAAGACCTTCCTCTTGCTTCTACCTTCTCTCTTCCACCCCCCATCTGATCTGTTCTGCTTCGGCATCCTGCACCTCATTACCCTCTGACTTTGGGCCCAGGTACTTACCCACCCTGCCATGCACCCACACTGCCTCTTGGAAACCCTTGCACTTGGGTCTGTACCTGTAACCCGTCAGTCCCCTACCGGCCTTTTTTCTGCGCTTATCAGATACCCCCCGTCTATGCCTTAAACCTAGCACTTGCTACGTGCTGGCTGCACTACCACTTGTTGTTCTTTATTCCTTTGCTTAGCACTTTCCACTACTCCCCTTCCCCCTGCACTTCCCCCTTCCCTCTCCCCTGCACTTGCATGTTATCAATGTCACTGGGCCTAGTAAGATCGTTGTTTTTGTTCTCGCTTCCTTGTCATGCTCTGAAACACTTGTGTATGAATGCGATACAAATAAAATATCAATATCAATAGTGTCTTTTGGGTTGGGACCAGGCCTTATGCTGGCTGGAAGTTCTCACCTGCCGGTGAAGGAGCTCCTAGGTATCGCTGATATTCATGGTGCCTGCGCTGAACTCCTGTTCATGCTATTGGGCTTACTGCACAAAAACACCCTGACTTGCTTGCAGGGGAAAAGGTCGCTTTAAGGTGACAGGCCACAGCTCACAAATAAACGCTAACCTGGCTCCTTGTCCTTACAGACTTAACATATCTGTTTTTAACAAATTGCCAAACAAATTTAATAATTAAACACTTTCCATTCCCCCAACAATTAAATAATTAAAGCAGTTCAAATGCCTCCCTTCCTATCCGTTACTCCCTATCGTCTACTTAACATCTTCTCAAGCCTTCCTTTCCGCTTTCTCCCATCTTCTCCCTGGGGCCATGCCCCTCCATCTTCAATACCTGTTCCCCCCTCTTTGTACCCCCGGGGTAGCCCGTTTGTGCAAACAGCACCACCCACTTCCTTTCACACGCTAGTCTCCCAATGTCCTCCCCCCTCCTCCAAAGGGCCATGCCCCCGGCATCAGAAAAACCCTCCACATAGGAGTTCTTTCTGCCCCACACCATCAACATGTTGCCTACTATGCCCAACGTTTTATTATTTCCTGCACTTGCAATGTCATATCCAGTAGGTAGTAACTGTTCCCAAATACCGACAGGTGAACTCCATCCTCCCGGAAAACCGTAAAATCCTCATACACTATCTCTCTGTGCTCCAGTACCTGCACCGTCGCCAAACTACAACATTTTCCCATCTCCCTATTAATTTTCTTCCTAGTTCTCTCTACCGCCCCCTCACTTACCGCTCCCCTCCATACTTATTATTTTATTTTTATTTATTTATTGCATTTATTACTCGCCCAAACCCTTGGGTACCACAGCGATGTTACAGACAGCTTGGTTAAAACATTTCTTGGACTTTGCCAATCGGGCGCAGTGCATGTGAATACAAAATAATCATACACGAAGACATTAAATGCAGGGTTTCAGTACAATGATATTTCCTGAAGCATGGAGGGGGATTTTTTAGTCTTGGTTAAATAGCCACGTTTTCAGGGATTTCTTGAAACCTGAGAATGTTTGCTCATTTTTGATGGGGAGGGGAAGAGTGTTCCAATATGTGGGTGCGAAATATTGGAAACTACTGCCTCCTGCCTTGGTTGTCTTGTAGCGGGGGATAGCTAGGAGTAATTGACTGTTAGATCTGAGGGGCCTCTTAGATACTTTTCTGGTGATGGCGTGGTTGAGGTAGATGGGGACACATGAGTGGATGCATTTGAATGTGACGCACAGAGCTTTGAATGTGACCCTGGCTTTGATGGGGAGCCAGTGATGGTTTCTTCTAATATTTGAGATATGATCTGACTTCCTTATTCCAAGGGCCGCCCGAAGGGCTTTATTTTGGATAAGCTGTAGTTTGTTTAGATTGGCTTTTGAGGTACCCAGGTAGAGTACGTTGCAGTAGTCGAGCCTGGATAAGATTAAAGCTCTTGCCAGCGTGATACAATTGGTGGGTGTCAAGAATTGGCGACTGAGAGCAATAAGTTTTGCGGTGTAGGATGTAGAGGAAGAGAGGGCGTTGATGTGCTTGGTCATGGTGAGGTTGGCATCAAGGTAGACACCTAGTGTTTTCACTTGTTTGAGTACTGATATGTTTGTGCCATCAATGTTGATGGATGAGTAATCAGGATGTAATGCTTCTATTTTGGATTGGGAGCCCACAATGAGAACCTCAGTCTTCTCATCATTGAGACAGAGGCTATTTAGTGCCATCCAATTTTGGATTATGGCATATATTTTGTTGATAGTGTCGGTGTCTTGAGTGTAGTCTCCCGATAAAGGGATGAGGATCTGGGTGTCATCTGCAAAGTTGGTGTAGATGACACCCATGTCGTCTAGCGCTGAGAAGAGGAGTTTAGTGTATGCATTGTATAATGTTGGTGAGAGACAGGAACCTTGGGGGACACCAATGGGTACTATGATGGGGTTGGCGGCTTGTTTACCTATGGCGACCCTGGAGGTGCGGTCAGCAAGAAAGGATTTGATCCAGGTAGTAGCTTCGGTGGAGAAGTTGAAGTCTTTCACTAGTGTGGCGCACAGTTTATTATGGTCTACTAAATCAAACGCTGCGGAGAGATCGAGTAGGAGGAGGATGCAGAGTTTCCCTGAGTCTCTGA
The DNA here is from genome assembly GCF_040938575.1 of Ambystoma mexicanum. Lineage (NCBI taxonomy): Eukaryota > Metazoa > Chordata > Amphibia > Caudata > Ambystomatidae > Ambystoma > Ambystoma mexicanum. The sequence continues at coordinate 499,899,390 of NC_090940.1, read as the reverse complement.
TGGTATCCATCTGGATTTTTAAGTCAAGGAGCGCCGTTTGTGTGCTATGGTTGGGGCGGAAGCCTGATTGCCTCGTGCCAAGGAGGTGGTTTTGTTCGAGGTGAGTTTGGACTTGGTTGTATGCTAATTTATCCAATATTTTGAGGAGAAATGGGACAGTTGTTATTGGCCTGTAATTAGTGGGCACAGTGCGGTCTAGGGTAGGTTTTTTCAGGAGAGGGGTGACCCAGGCTTCTTTAATGCTAGCTGGTACTAGGTTAGTATTGAAGGAAGCGTTGACGAAGTTGGTGATAATGGGGGTGAGGGTGTGAGCGCAGGATTTGACTACTGATGCGGGGACAGAATCGCCTTTGCAGTTGGATGCTTTAAGTTTGGTGATGGTGTCAAACACTACATTTTGGGATACTGGTGTGAAATGGAATGGGGCGCTGGTGAATTCCTGATGTGGTCGATTTAGGTTAAGGAGGGCAGGTTTGTTGGCTAGTGATTGTTTTTTGGATGTGATTTTTATTTATAGTAGTTCAATTTTGGCTGTTAGTGCGTCTTGTATAGTGGTGCACCATTCCTTGCTGGGGATGGTAGGGTTTATGGCTGGAGTGGGGTTTTCCAATTCTTTTAGAATGGCAAATAATTCCTTGGTATCTGAAGTAGCATTGCTGATCCAATTATTATACGCATTAGATTTGTAGGTAGTAGTAGCTGTTTTATAGGTTTTGTTTATTTCTTGGTAAGCTTTTTCTGCCTCTGCAGTAGGATGCTTTCTGTAGGCATGTTCACACGCGCGTTTGGTTCTTCTGAGGGCGATAAGATCATCATTGAACCAGAAGCTAGATCGCTTGTCTGAGCGTTTTGCCTTGGTGGTGAGCGGTGCTATAGCATTAATGGTTGCAGTGAGGCAGTTGTGTTATATGTCTGCTAGGAGGCAGGGGTTGTCACTGGTGATCGAGGTAGAAGCTAGGATTTTTGAAAGAGGAGGCGTGAAGTTTTCTGGCGTGAGTTTGCGGGCGTTTCTAGTTTCATAGGTAATCATAGTTTTAGGTTTCTTTTGTGTGGGTTCGGAGGGATTGATTGTAAATACAATGTTATGGTGATCGGTCCAAGTAAGAGGGGAGACGACCTCAATGGTTACGGGGGTATTAAGGGAGAGGATCCAATCAAGAGTCCTGCCTTTGATATGTGTGGGTGCATTAACTAGTTGGCTGAAACCCATGTCCTTCAGGGCGGAGTGCAGTGATTCTGCTTTGGCATCTTGGCTGTCATTGAAACCTAGGTTAAGGTCACCCAGGATGATGTATTTCGAGCTAGGTTTTATTAGTGGAGCTAATAGCAACGGAATTTCAGTGTCTGGGTGGTTGTTGGGGCTAGGTGCTCTATAAATTACTATTAAATTAATAGTAGTTTTGGCATTTATGGGAAATTTTACGAGTAATGTTTCATACCCTTCAATACTTTCAATGGGACAAGATCTAAGCTGCAATTTAGTCTTGGCTATAATAGCAACACCGCCTCCTTGTGAGTGGGTCCTATCTGTTCTGAATATGGTGTAGTCGGATGGGATTGCCAGAGTTAGTAGTGGACCTGATGCTTGATGGAGCCAGGACTCTGTGACTACTAGTATGTCGAGCTGTGACTCCATAATGAGGTCGTGAACTTCTATAGCATGCGCCCCTAAGGAGCGGGCATTGATAAGCGCTCCTTTAAAGGTGGATAGTAATTTATTGGGGGTGTCCGGAGCTGGTTTGGAAGTAGTGTTGGGTTTCTGGCTAGGAGTATGGTTTTGATGAGGGGGAGGTACTCTGGGCTTAGTTTGTTTGGGAGGTGTGTGTTCATATTTGACTGGGTTGGGGTGGTTGAAGGTACGAGACCTTAATCGGAAGTGTCTCGCTACACCTGTCACAGGGTTAGAGAATTTTTCGGTATGGCTGTGGTGAGGTGACTCTGCTGTGGGCAATACATGTGAGATTGGATCAGGGCTGATTGCATGATGCTTGATGGTATTCAGATAGGTCCTAGGAGTAAGACTTGCGCTGTTTGGGAATGGGGGAGTAGAGGGAAGGAACGGTGTAGGACATGGGATAGGGTGATGCCGGGGGCATGCCGGCTTACTGAGACCGTTATTATGGGGCCAGTAGTAGTGGGCCAAGCAGGGTGTGTGGTTGGGGAGAATGCAGAACGGGAACATGATGAGGGGCAACCAAGTTTGCATATTGGATTAGTGTCAGGGCGAGCTGCGACCATAAGGCACAGTGCTGCTCAGCAACACTTTGTCCATACCAAGCTTACCTTGAGCCATATCTCCTGCAGCCATGCCAAATCCCTTTTCATTTTCCTCAACTGAGCCACACCTGTGTCCCGGACCAGATTGTTCTCCCTGCATGTATTATTACCTTTTCTGGGACCCCATAGTGCTCCTTCAGCCCCGCCAACATGGGCAGCAGCTGATCCCATCAAAGCCCACCTAAACCCAACCATCTCACAAGCGCCACATTGTAACTGCACCCCAATTGAGTACCAAAAATCCCTTTCTCCACCTCCTTCCCCACCCATTTCACTATCGAATGTCCAACAATCCAAATCTGTGGCAACTCACCCCTCCTCCGAGCCACATCTGCAAAAGAAATGACATTGTCACTTTCCATTCCTCAACCTCCCGAAATCCCCCTAGCCCTCCTCTTTGCCCTAGGTCCCACTCTCAGACAACCACTTTTCCCAGATCCCTGATATACCCTTTTTACTTCCCCGACCTCCACTTACCTAGGCTTTTAGCCTTATCCTCCGATGACCCCAACCTGCTACTTTCGGATGCCGCCACCATCCTGCCGAATGAGTACCAAAATCCTCTGCGTTTTCACTCACGGCCCCCAACGCCTTCCTCATAACCCCCAACACTTGTGCAGCTGACACCACCACCCCATCCTCATGCTGGATAACCAACCCTGCTCTTCCCCCACATATCCCCTTCCAAGCCAGACCTATCCTTACTGGACACAGCTCCTTACTACCCCACACCAGCAACACCCAACATCCTCTCCCTTTTTGATCTGTCTTTGACCTCCTAATTCTAATTTCCAACCCCACCTGAGAGAAATAGATAGCCTCCCACTGTAGACCACCTTCTCCTCCCCCCACCAGTTTAGACACCCTAAATGCCCCAAAAAAACAACCAAGTAAAGCATGCAGAAAACATGACCCCCTCCCAAGCTGACCAGCAGACCCCATCCAAAGCATAATCTGACCAACAGAGCTACCGAGACTGGCCTCCTGCTGTCCTCCTCTCTCCTATTCACCCTTGCCCAACCCTCTAACATCCTGCTTGCCACCCCCCGCCGCTCGGCTGAAAGTCCAACAACCATTTCCCATAGAAAGCGATGCCCACCAACTTCCCGGCTATAGTAGCTTTCGACCAGCCTTTGTCCATACACTCCAGTAGGAAATTGATCACATCATCCCTTCTTCACTCTTCCGCAGCCTCCCTGCCTTTCCAGCGACTCGCCCCCCGCCCTTATAAAGTCTGCCCATGCCTGCCTGTATCCCGCCCTAGACGCCGGGGCCAGCGAACCCACCACTATAGACAGCGCTCTCAACTTCCTATCCTCCACAGCTCCTCTGGGACCAATGCCCTCTGCTCCGCTCCTGGTGCCAGTCCATAGAATCTCTACCATTGAAAATGAGATAATGCATCAGCAATGCCATTATCCTTCCCCTGCAAGTGTGTTGCTCTAAACACCACATTCCATTCCATACAACACAGTACAAACTCTCTCATTAACCTTGCCACCCTCTGGTCCCTTGCCGACTGTTTGTTCACCACATTAACCAAGCATTCATTGTCAATATTGAAATGTACTTTCCGGTTTCTCAATTCCCTTCCCTACAACTCCATTGCAACCAACAAAGGAAAAAATTCCAGAACGGTTATGTTCTGCCCTCTTTTTGCCATTGCGGCGGCCATTTTCCACGCACCATCTGCACCCCCAAAAAACTTCAAATCCCCCCGCACCTTCTGTGTCTGAAAATATCTGCACTTCCCTCGACATAGGATCCCCTTGGAGCTACATGAACATCCATTAAACCGTCCTCGAAAACGGAGCCAAATCCTACAATCTTCCTGAACTGCCCCCGACACCCTTACCCGATGATGTGGGCACTTTGCTCCTGCCATGGACCATGCCATGTTCCTACAAAAAGTGCGCCCACGGGCCACTACCCTACATGCAAAATTCAAATGCCCCACTAGCCTCTGCATCTTCACTAATGTCATCTTACATGCTACTATCGCCTTTTCCAGCAAACCTACCAGCCGGCTCACCTTGTCGTAGGGCAAGCGTGAGGTCATGGCCAACGAATCCAGTTCGATCCCTAAAAAGGTCAACACCACTGCCGGTCCCTCAGTTTTTTCCTCTGCAAACGGCATCCCCAACTCCTGCATCAGAGCCTGAAAAATCCTTAGCATCTTCCGGCATTCTTTCTTGCTTTTTGTCTGCCCCACTAATGAACAGAAAATCATCCAGGTAATGTAATACACCTTCCGAACCCGAGCTATATGTAAAGAACCACTGCAAAAAGGATCTAAAATGCTCAAACAAGGCCTAAGAAATTTCACAACCCATAGGCAACGCCTTGTCTATGTAAACGTGGTCCTCAAACTGCATTCCCAGCAGCCAAAAATCATACGGGTGCACCAGCAGCAACCAAAATGCTGCCTTCATGTCGCACTTGGCCATGAACCCCCCACAACCATCCTTCCTCACCAGACCCACCGCCTGATCCACACTCGCATATGACACCCCGCACTCCTCTGGGGCAATACAATTGTTTACCGACATGCTCTCTGACCACGATAAATGGTGTATTAATCTAAATTCCCCCGGCACCTTCTTGGGCACAACCCCCAATGTGGACACTACCAAGTCAACTGGCAAATCTGCAAATGGCCCTACCACTCTCCCTGCTGCCATCTCTGTGTGCAAATTTTCCCTTACCACTTCAACGTTTTCCCTGGCCGACTTCAGATTTTACGCCCAATGACGCACCCTTGGACCCTGATAAACCACTGATAAAAAACGGAGCCACTTCTCCAGAACCTCCACCCTAACTGGAGTTAGGCCTTTCCCCACAACCCCTTGACCTGATCCTCACCCTCTCCTTCTGTCGCCCTGCTGGAAGCACTGCGTGATCGGGTACCGCCCTGCACATCTGCTGCACACGTGTCTGAACCTACACAGTGTCCTTGTGCAGCCTTCTTTGTTGTAGGCCCAACATGCTGCTGAGGGCTGACCTCTGCCTCCTCCCCCCACCCTCCGCGAGGGGGGGCGACCAATAAAGGGTTGGTAAGGCAGGGTTAAGCCGCTCGCTGTGTGTAAAGTTGGAGCTGGCCTCGATGGCACCATCCATTGCAACCAGAGTTCCATGTCAATCTCCCCCCCAGACCGCCTGGCTGTCCTCTGCCATCCTCGCCCTGAACTCCTCGTCATATCGCCCCCACGCAAAACTCCCAAAACTCATGAATGCCTTCCTTATCACATCAATATACTTCAACAGTGCAACGCATCTCTGTGAGAATTTCTCGCAGTAGACGCTTGCATAAATAATAAAAGCTGACGTCCAATTCTCAATCGTCACCGGTATCTTAGGACGCAAGGCCAACTCCCTCTCCTCCGCCTTAGACCCCTCCTTCGCTCTCACTTCCCTATGTCGGAGCTTCAACACGTCAATAATTTCCCCAGCCCATATCTTATCCTTTGTTGACCCCATCAAGTGCGCGCCCAACGGCTTCGTAATGCTCATATATGGCAACTCTTTATCCTTCCACATACCTTCCACAGCCTTCTCTTTCAGGGCCTGTACCTCGGTTGCCACAGGCTCATCCATCTTGTCCGTCTGCACCTCCACAGAGGATACCCTCCTTTCCAATTCCACGGACCCCTTGGCCCGCAAACCCTTCCCCCTTCTGCCCCCCACCTTGCACCCCCTCTGCGCCAGGACGCCAACCCATCCCCTTCCCTCTCACCTCTTTCTGCCCTGATGTCATCCAGCCACAGCCTGACCTTCACTCCAATGCTCCTCATCTCCTTCCTCACTGGGCTCCAGCTGCGGGGACAAAACATATCAGCAGTCTCACCTAATCAACTTCCCAGCCGTCCCCCTGCACACCTGCCCCCCCATTCTTGACTTTCCCCTTCCCACCTTAAACACTCTCTCACCATTTCCCTCCCCCTTACACCACTTTAGCCCTCATCCTCCCACTGTCCCCCATACTCCTCTTCCACTTCTTCATCCCTAATGCAATACCATGGTTGTTGCGAGTGCATGCTCGGGCCGGGCAGCTCCTCCTCGGGTGAGCCATGGGTGTCCGCCCCGCCGCTCGTTGGTGCCTTCTCGGCGGGGCCGTAGGAACCCCTGCCTGGTCCTCCCTTCTCAGGCAAGGGGTCCTCTTCTCCAACCTTTGGTCCTCCGTGCGAGGGGCCATGCTGCACCCTCTAGTCTGTCCTCGTAAGTCCTGCAGAGGGGCCGTTCTTAAGCCTTCTCCCGTCTCTTCCTCTGAAGCTGTGGGGGCCATACTATGCCCTCCACCTGAAATCCTACCAGGCGGGGGGGCCGTTCCGCACCTCTCCCTTTCCTCACTACTCGAAGGGGACCACTCTCCTCCCACCTGCACTCTTCTGCAGGTATTTTCCTCCCTCACCCCGCCCCACCGCCACCCCTCTCTGCTCCCCGACACCCCTAGCCTTACCCCCCGCCTGCCCCACACCCTTTTGCATTCTCCTACCACCGGCAGCCTCCACCGGCTCTTTGTGCCCAACCCCCTTCCCGACCCCTCTCCTACCTCTGCTTCCCCCCTGAATGCTCTCCTGGGGATCTCCTTCCTGCTCCTCCTGCCCCTTTCTCCCAAACCTCTCCTCTCCCGGCCACAGGGCTGCATGTTACCACTGCAGCAAGAGCTCCATCCACTGCCGCTCTCCGCTGTGGCCTCCCTCCCTTGTGCCCTTTTCTCCCGTAACTTCGCCCACCGCCCCCTCGAGCTGGGCTTTGGTTGCCCTGCTGATAATATAATAATAATAATAATAATTTAGGATTTATATAGCGCTAAAAACCCTCAGGTATCTGAGCGCTGCTTATTATTACCCACGGTGTGTGGTGCTCATTTATTGACCTTGGAAGGATGAAAGGCTGAGTTTGGCCCTGCTGGGAGTCGAACCTGCATCAGTAGGCTCTGCACAGATGTCAAAGCGAGCGCTCTATTCGCTGTGCTATCGGACCGGCTGTAATATCTAGTGCCTCCCTAAGAGCCTAGGCATCCACCAAACCCTTTTTCTTGCACCCTGCCCCACCATCCTGCTGTAGTATTAAATCCTACAATGCGTGCAACCGCCCTTTGCCTCCCCAAATGAAGCTAGCCCCTGAGCCGAAGAACAGTTCCCTCTGCGTGGCCTGCCCTAATATGTGAGCTGACAGACAAACAGGCTTCTAACTCAACCTGTAAAAGAAAAACCCTAGGGGCACAACTAAGTAAAGTCCTGGTTCTGATGTTTCTAACAGCCTATTTTTTTTCTTTCTTTTTTTTATAACGTCGCCAAGGAACCCCCAACAACTAATAGTCTCCCCCAGCTGCTTGCCAGCCCCTGCTTTGCTCAACCCCTAAACACAACAGGTCTGCCCGCTCCCTGGTGACGGCACCGCACTGCTGTGCTTCATCAAAGAAAACTGATGATAACTAATGCCGGAGATCCATGACGTGTGCGGCCCCTTTATGGGTTCAGCACTGCCTCTGGTGTCCACACAACGGCACCGCGCAGGAACGCTCTCTCTCCCCAATGAAGCCGACCGCTGGCTGCCGAGGAACTCGAGGCAATGTGCCCTGGCTCCTGCTGCATCCTCCCTAGGGGGCGTTGACATGCCCGTTGTGTCCTCAAAACCTCTGCCGCACAACCCCATGAGGAAAACAACGTGGCCGAAAGCTAGACCAATCCCACCTGTGCCACCGTTGGCCGTCAATGGGACCTGGCTGGCACTCCCTCCACCACCACTGCCTGGCGTATAAATTCCCAAAACTAACGGATCTGGCCGGCTGGGAATCCGCCCCCACCAACGGTAAAGGTGGGTGTTTTTTAAATTTTTTTATATAACCCGCACAGAAAACAAAACTCTGTATGCTATGCCTACTAGCCCGCCACTACCTGCACGCTAACCATAAGCCCGACCTCCTCTCCGATACCCCGACAAGGCTATAGGCCCATGTAGGGAAGGCTCGGGAGCAGACGACCCAGACAAACGCTCGTCCTCAACCGTCGCCTGCTCTTGAACCTTCCCTGCCCCCCCTTTTATACCCAAGACAGCACACTATACGCAGGCCAGCTCGCTGGCCTGTGCAGTGCCCAACACCACCCTGGGGGGAAACACTTTGCGTTCCCCCTGGGTCCCCGTCCCACCTCTTCCTCCCTTCGTCTTGCGAGAACTCTGCACACTTTCCACCTCTTCCTCCCCTTGTCTCTCTTGAACTCCCCCCTGTCTGTGCCTTAAACCTAGCACTTGCCACGTGCTGGCTGCACTACCACTTGTTGTTGTTCTTTATTCCTTTGCTTAGTACTTTCCACTACTCTCCTCCCCCCTGCACTTTCCTCTTTCCCTCTCCCCAGCACGTTCTCAATGTCACTGGGCCTAGAAAGATCGTTGTTTTGTTCTTCCTTGTTTCCCCTCCCTTGTCGTGCTCTAAAATACTTGTGTATGAGTGCAATATCAATAGTGTCTTTTGGGTTGGGACCAGGCCTTATGCTGCCTGAGGATGGAAGTTCTCACCTGCCGATGAAGGAGCGCCAGGGTATGATTGATCTTCTGGGTGCCCGCGCTGAACTCCTGTTCGTGCTTTCCACCTCTTCCTCCCCTCATCCTGCGAGAACTCTGCACACTTTCCACCTCTTCCTCCCCTTGTCTCGCGAGAACTCTGCACTTTATAGTCTCGTGAACACTGGCTCTACTTTAACTCGCAGTAATATGAAATTCAAGTTAGTTGAGCAAGGTAGATCTCCATTTTAAAACACATCATGCTGTAGACTGCAAAATGTATTGGCAGATACAGAAAAGGAACACGCCTCTGCACACTCATAGCTGTCTGCAGTTTCAACTAATATATATGTTCCATGTGTGCAACAACAGGCAGCTTATGTGATGTGTGCCAAAGTGCAGAGTCTTATTGATGGGTTGTCCTTCAGATTCTTTAGTGGGTTTCTGTGGTGATTAACAGTACCTAGCAGAGTTTCTACATATCTGCAAAAGTATACAATAATTATAGTATTCAAAAACAATGTTTGTTGGTGTTACGGGTGTTGGGATGATAAGCTGTTCTACTCCAGGTTATCAATGTCTGTCCCTGTGTCTTCTAAGGCCAGAAACACTCCCATATCCAAATGAGGGTGTGGTGGTATTGTGCCCAGCACAGACCCAAGTCACTGGCATTCTGTTCCGTTGCCCATGACTCCATCATCATGGCATCCCCACAGGCAGCAGTGCCTGCCTCGACTATGTTAAGGGGTATTGTTTTAAAAAGGCTGTGGAAAAGAATCCCACAAGGCCTGCTTTTCTGGTTGTTTGAGTGAGGCCACATGCTACTTCACAACACCCTGTGACACTCTAGAGGTTTGGTCTTCAAACATTTTTGGCCTGTCCCGCCTGTGCAAACTGTGGGCAGGCCAGTCCTCCTTCAAAATGCCAAATGAACATTAAGTCCAAATGTCTATGAACTATCCCACGCCGTCACCGCACCCTGCTCCCAGTGTAGTCCCTGGGCCATTCCCCCTGCTCCTGTCACAGTCTCTGCATTCCCTCATCCTTCTCCTAGCACAGTTCCTGGGCTCTACCCACCCCACCATAGACTATGAGCTCTCCCCACCCTGCTCCTACCACTATCCCGTTGCTCCCGCCCTCATCCTGCTCCCACCACAGTCCCTGGCCTCCCCCAACCTTCTCCCAGTGCAGTCGCAGGACCAGTGGCTGCTGGTGAATCTTTTTCAGTGGAGAGGCATAAATATTTCCGCCTCTATTGACATAACGACCGGGCATAGCAAGGGAGTCCGAACCAATCGGAGAGGGTTCCAGGGGGGTTGTCCTTCAGAACATTCTTTTTAAATTATTGGTTAAAATGTTGCATTTTAAAGCGCTTAAAATGGATAAAAAGCCAAACAGTTGCAATTTGCACTGCAGGGTCCAGGGGATGCATGGTATTTTTTATTGGACATCAGTGAGAGCTGCTGTATTTTTCTATGATCAATTTATGTTCTAAAAACTGAGAATGCCACTAGCAAGCAGAATCCCCAAGAAACAATCCCCAAAATTATTAAAATTTAGCGGATGAATGGAATGTCATAGTATGTAACAAGTGCCCAGGGTATGATGACCCTTTTACCCAAAGAGAACAGTATTATATATACTTTTTAAACAGCCACAGCTTTTTAGTAGGGTTTGGAATATCAGAAATCTGATGTGGGCTGCTGAATGCAAACACTGAAAGTTGCGTGCGTGCTAGCCATAATACTGCGGTATTCTGTCAGAGTGCCAATACACCTGGCTATCCATATAATGATTTAGACATTTAGAGTTTGACAGTCTGTTTGCAGAATTACCTTTTTGTACTTTGAGCCAAAATCAATTATAATTCACATTTCATGTCATTATTTTTTAAATACATACAAAGCTATTCTGTTTTACTTGGCCTGAAATCTTCTCAAGCAACTTTGGTAAGCACTGGGGTACTAGGCATTTACGGGCTTATACATACTTGTTGACATTTGTCAGCTGGCTATAAATGGTGAGTTTGCTAAATCTAGTCTTCAGCTTGCAATGAATATCTTGTGTAATGGTACCATTTACCTGCATACAGTTACCCTTACACTACATTTCTTTCTGTCTAGAATGTAGACAGATAGACGTAGTGTAATGATCTAGAATCTAGACTAAAAAGAAAAACATGTTTCAGGCTGTGGGTGTGCGCCCCCCAGGACATGAAGTCACGGCCCCATGGGGTTGCATCCCACAGTTTCAATACCGCTGCTCTAGAGTCAAAACTCCCTCCCAGTGGCCCTTCAAATGCTGCCAGCCCCGTCATTACTGCGTATCACCTTCTTTCTTTCAGCAGTGCTTTTTCAAGCAGTAGCAATTTCTAAGTAATGGCTCATTTAAGAGACTGTTGTTTTTAACAAGGTGTTTTTCATATTTCTGTGTTAAGTAGAGGCATTTTTATTCTGAAAACACACACAAAGCACCAGCCAGCAGCCTAAATATGTGCCCTCCAATAGGCCAATTTAAAATCTATACACACAACAGTTTTAAATTGACTACATTATTTTCAGATGTTCATAATTAACACACTATATAGAGTTGTTGGTAGAATGTAATGTTTTCATCACATCATATAAGAAGCATGCCTTTGTCAAACATTGAAACACAAACGGGTAACGGTTTCAAACATTACCTTTTTGTTATGTCTTCAAGTCTTGAAAGTACATTTTAAAAATACAAAGGACTTTTCTGCCTTCTGCTGAACTACATTTTGGTATGTGCACTCTCCCATTCAAGATGGGGGAATAATTCCAGATTTGCACACTTTTTGCCTAACGTACTTCTATGAGAATGTATATATTTCTGTGAGTACCTTACTGTGGTTTATGAACTTTTCATGTCATCTTATTAAGCCACAGCATTTCTGAAAGCCAAAAATGGGTATGAGGAAGGGAAATGGATGAGAGGGCGAGTGAGTGAGGAGTATTTGCCCATCATGTGGTAGGTGAAATTGCTATCCTGGAGACTGAAGAGGTGGTTTCCCCTGGTAGCAGTTATGTGCTACTTTTCAGTGCACAAGTAGAGGATGCATGATACATGTAGGTGGACAGAGTCTGTCCACTTTTTTCCAAGAGAAGGCATATACAACCCCCATTGGGTGTTTGAGGTCGGCAAACTTGCTCAAGTATTTGGCTACCAGGATTTTAGCCTGGTTGTCATGTTCCCAGTGAAGACACTTGCCCAGAATACCACATAAGTGTCATCAAATCACATTTCGTATAGGAATTTTATTTTTCCAGGGAATATTTCACTAAAGATTTTTGGGTTTACAATATGGGCAACTTATATGCTTTGCCAGGGTAGTTATTGGAAATTCTCATCGCTCAGGTTATTATTCTGACGTTGATTCATTTTTTTCGAAAGGCCAGTGCTCTTTCATCTTTTGCACTTTCTTTTAATGGAAAAGATCAATTGAACTAAATGTATATATTTCACTTTGCCATACGTTTTGTGCATATATTCATGGGTGGAATAGGAACAAGTCATACAATTCACAGAAAGCTATACACATATACCATCTCAGCAACACTCACCTAACCTGCTGAGTTGTCTTTGCAGCATTCCGATATTGATTCCCCTGCACCTGCCAATCAGTTTTGGCTTGCTCCCCCTCTACAATCAAGGCTCACAGGGTACATGGGTGAGGCTCCCTTCTCGTTTTGAAGTGAGCAGCATTTGATCGTTTTGCTAGATGCATGCTAACACGTCACCAAGCCTGAACCCCTCAGGAGAGGAAACAGAAATCAATCTGCACCCAGTGATTTAGAGGAACATGGCACCCCAATCTGTATTTTCTTACCCGTTTTTAAATCGCCCATAACAAATACCTGGCCCCTTTTTTAATTTAAGGCTTAAACCTTGTGTATTTTGTTTGGAGTCCTGCAAAATTCATTACTCTCCCTGCCTCAAGACTTCCCATGCAAATAGGCCCTATCACACTGTACTGCCATCCTGTGGTAGATGCAAACAGCCCTGTCTGCCCCAGGCCCAATCCCTGCCCTGACATCCCTGGAACCTGCTTGGATTGTATTTCTTTTGATAGTGAATATAATCCTTATCTTTAGCTTGGGAAAAAAAATAATATTGCTAGTTTGGACAATATGGCCAAATACATGCACAATAAAAATAAGGGCAATTGTAATACTTCAGCAAAAACAGCATTCGGCAAAACACATTAACCACCACATTTTTTCAATGCCTTCCACAGTCAGGAGTTTTGTCAAACCAAAGTTTCAAAAATTCCTTTTATTCATTGCACTTATTTTTGGCCTCGGGAGCTGATCTAGAGCATATCTCTCTTTAAGGTGGCTCCAAAATATCAGCTAGGCCCAGAGGAATCAGTCATCCAAACCAGACTCAATGACAGAGTAGACAAAGTGTACATCAAAACCCAACTTTATTCACATCGAAACAAAGCCGGGACAGCATACAAGCATTGAAATCTTGTTGCTCTCATCATGCTATTTTTATTTATTGGTTATTTGTAATGTGCACTATACAGCAACAACTGTGTTTCGAGGTGAATCAAGACAAGGGGGATGGTGAAACAGAGATACAATAAAAACAGAAACGTACTTGAAAGGTCTTGAGACATTCAGAACATGCAAGTGCTATAGCATGAGAGCAGGGGAGAGGGGGAGGAAGGGAAGTGCAGCAGAGGGGCAGAAGGGGGAAACAAAAAACATTCTGACTAGGTTGTGAGACTATGTGGAATGTGCAAGTGCTGGAAAATAACAGGGGGAAGGGGAAGAGGTGAGAGGTACAATACATGCAACACAAGTTAAAGTAAATGCAGAAACAAAGTAGGTAGACTGTATTAAGGAAACCTAGAAATGCAATTATGACAAGCAGGTATGAGTGATTGCAGACTGGAAAAGCCTTGTCTCATGGAATGATGGGCTACATCAAGCATGCAGACAAGTAGTCGAGAGTGAATATAGACTGGAAAAGCCTTGCCTCATGCAATGAAGGGCTATATCAGGCATGCAGAGAAGCAGTTGAGACAAGCAGGTATGAGGAAATCCAGACTGGAAAAGGCTTGCGACGTGGAATGAGGGGCTACATCAGGCATACATTCAAGCAGTTGAGACAAGCAGGTAAGTGAATGCAGACTGGAAAAGCCTTGTCTCATGGAATGAAGGGCTACATCAGGCATACAGACACACAATTGAGACTAAGTCGGTTAATGGACCTAACACTGGTTATGTCTCGTCTTGAGCTAAGTGTGATGCAACAGGCATACAGATAAATAGTAAAAACAGGAAGGTGAGGGAAAATAAAAAACAGAGGACTAAGTGAAGAGTTCAAAAAGGAGGCTGCAATCATTTAATGAGCAATGCAGCATAGCCAGAAAAATAGAGGAGTTAAGAGATTGCAGGACCTACCAGGCACATTATCATGGGTGCATAAGGGAAATCCTCACCCACATGTACGGGGGCTACATCAAATATGCAAGGCAACAGGGCAAGATCAGAAACAATGCTGGGTGAACACGTGGAAAAAGCAACAACACATGGGATTGTGTCAGTAACAACAGACTAGTATCCATATCAAGATGGAACAGAATAAAAGGTATGGGTACAGGCCATGCCTGAAGGGGCAAGTTGCAGGTAGTGTCTCGAAAGAGAAAGTCAGGTAGGCGTCCAGTAGCAGAGGGAACTGTTGTTTCCAGGTTAATGGTAGTGTCATATGCTGTAAAGGATCAAAACCAGGATACAGCGTGTTCAAGGGGCAGTAGCACTGCAGCAGTGTCAGTGAATGATAACCAGAGAAAAAAGAAACACTAGTAGCAGTTGTAGAAGGATATGAACCAGCGAGAAGGGCACCAATCCTCCCTTATCTTGGGTGAAACGTGATGCAGCAGCGAAGCGCCACCTCATGAGGCGTGCCAGGAATACTGTCGGTGGAGTGGGATCATCAGGATAGAGAGGAGCATAGAGGCATGACGAGCCGTCGGAATCCCCGGACAGGCCCAGACAGGCCGAATCCTTCATCGTGGTCCTTAAATGGGGGCAAGCTTCGCCTGTCGTCTTCCTGCAAATGGGATGTTAAACAAAGGCAGCAGCCTATTGGCAGGCAAAGGGGTGGAACGAGCCCGTTCAATGAACACGGATGGCCTATCCACCATCTTTGTGGAGCCAGTGTTCCTAAGTGCAGCAAAGGGAACAAAACAGGCCCTCAATCCACGGCAGATCCACCACCATGGCACTTGATGATCTCTTGCCTCGTGATGGTGGAGCTGTGGATCATCACTGACATCATAACATAATATCAGTTTACAAAACCTACAGGGAATGAGGATAGGTTAGTGGGTTTGACTACATATACATTCCATGAGAGTTAAACATTTTATTGGGTTACTAATAAACCTAATAAAATGGATTGCACCATTAAAATTGCATTGCATTGTTTTAAATTGCTTGTATCTGCACTAAAAATCGGATTGTGAAACCTAGGCCTTTTCTCCCTCTTTAGGAATCGCAAACTTAGGTGGATTTCCTCTGTTTTAATTTGCTTGAAGCTGCACCACTAAAATTGCATTGCATTGTTTTAAATTGCTTATATCTGCACTTCTAAAATTGCAGTGTGAAACATAGGCCCTTTTCTCCCTCTCTTAGAATCCTCAAACTTAGGTGGCTTTCCACTGGCTTTAAATTTGATTGAAGCTGCATCACGAAAATTGCATTGTTTTAAATTGCTTGTATCTGCACCTCTAAAATTGCATTGTGAAACCTAGGCCTTTTCTCCCTCTTTAGGAATCTCAAACTTGGGCATCTCTTCTCTCCTGTCTTAGAATGCCCTGTGCTTTTTCTGCGCTGGCATCCTGAGTGCTGTCGTCTTGTTCAATATCTCTTCTCACTGCCTCTTGCTGTCTAGTCTGTCTACCCCTGGCACCCCCCCTCCGCTCCCACCTACTCTATGGTGCTCGCTGTCTCCCCTATCTTTTACAACTGCTTCTCTATTGACTATCCTGCTCTCCTCACTAAGTCTGGTAGGAAGAAGTTTAAAAAGGACATCCTGGTCTCCAACCCAGGCCTCCTGATCGCCAACACCTACACCAGCGCCTCCGCCAAGGAAACTCTCACCGACATCCTCTTTGTCGTTCCTTCACCAGATCTATGGACCCCTCATATGGTCTCAGTGCTCTCTACTTTCTCTTCTTCTCCCATTAATGGTGGCACCCCTTGGGACGCCCTCCTGGCCTCCTTCCTATTCTCTAAGGTCATCATTAATGTCTACTCTAACGGGACCGTCTTGGTCCAAGGCCCTCAAGCCAACCTTCATCTCTGGTAGACACTTTCTGTGCCTCATCAACTTCCTTTCTTCTCCTGCTGTCCCCTCTCCTCTTCCCTGGGCTACCTTGCCTTCCCCCTCTCTCCCTGCCCCCTCTCTGGCACTTTCTACACTTCCGCAGGGCTTACCTCTGACCTGTACCCCTCCCCGGAAGTCCTTCAAGGAGGGCAACCTTCTCCACATTGCCACTCTGAACACCCGCTCCGCTGTCAAACATTCCTCTATCTGCCGCCTTCTTGAAGAACTTGACCTCGATGTCCTCGGTCTCACTGAGACATGGTTTACGGCCAGCTCCGTCACCAGCTTTGACAAACTCCTACCTGATGGCTACAAGATCCTCTACGCACCCAGGCCAAACCGCTCTGGTGGGGGTGTAGCCCTTATCTTCCCTGAGTGGATTCCTGCCTCTGTCACTCCTACGCAGGCCTACTCCTCTGTTGAATGCCTCGTCTGCAGGCTTTCTCTCTCCCCTAGCCATTCCCTTACTGTGGCTACTATCTATCGACCACCTGGTCAGATTTCTTCCTTCCTCTCTGAATGGGCAGACCTCTCCTCCTCACTCCTGGCCTCTACCACTCAACTCCTCCTTCTTGGAGACTTCAACATCCACTTGGATGACTCATGTCCTCCCTCTGGACTCTTTTGCGACCTCTGCGACTCTCTCTCACTCACCATTCTCCCCTCTGGTCCGACTCACTCTGCAGGGCACACTCTCGATGTAGTGATCTCTTCAGACCTTCCTCTCTCTGTCCCTCTCTCCACTCCTCTCTCCTGGAGTGATCACTTTCTCCTATCCTCCCACCTCACCCTCCCTAACCCACAGGCCAAGCCTCCTCCTTCACTGCCTCCCACCTTCTTGGTCATCTGACCCATAAAGCGCGTGTCAGTGGAGGCTTTCACCGCCACCTTCTCACCCCCTCCTCCCTCTCTGGCTGACTCTCACCCTGACACAGCCCTCTCCATGCTCCACTCTTCTATATCTGATACTCTTGATATCCTTGCCCCGTCACGAGAACCTGCCTGAAGCCCAAAGTCAAGTGCAGCTCCTGGTATGACTCGGACCTCGTCACCCTAAAACACAGCTGTAGGGTGGCCGAGAGGATATGGCGTGCTTCAAGTTCTTCCTCTGACAAACTGGCCTGCCGCCTGCTGCAAAGGCAATATCGGCTCTCCGTCCTCACCAAGAAGAGAGCTCATATCCAATCCCATGTCTCTGCGGCATCTAATAACTTGGATGAACTCTTTAAAATCAGCAAGGAACTGACCAATCCTGCCGCAGTCTCTACCTCTACTGTCCCTTCCCAGGCCCTCTGCACGGCTCTGGCTTCTCTCTTCATTTCTAAAACTCAGGACATCCTGTCCTCACTCTCCTCCTTTCGCCTCCCCCCTTCTACTCCCTGCTCTTCCTCTGGCTCTTCCTCTGCCACCCCTCCTCCCTCCTTCTCGGCCTTTTCCCTTTTCTCTGCAGACAAGGTTTCTAGACAAGTCCGAACTATGAAAGTCTGGTCGAAACAAGTTCACCCCTGTTCCTCCAAAACTATCAAGGACCACATTGACTGCCTGGCTCCTGACCTGGCTGATTTCTGCAACCACTCCTTCACCACTGGAGTCTTCCCTTCCTACCTAAAGCACTCCCTTGTGCACCCTCTTCTAAAGAAACCCTCTGCAGACCCCTCCTGCCAGGCTAACTATTGCCCAAACTCCATCACTCCCTTCCTGGGCAAGCTCCTGGAGAAACTGGCCATCTCCCAGCTCAATCTCCACACTGAATCTGTCGGTTGTCTTCATGACCATCAGTCTGGCTTCAGAGCTGCCAGAAGCACAGAAACTGCTCTCCTGAACATCCGTGAAGACCTGCTCACCAACCTTGACTCTAAAATGCTGTGCGTTCTCATCTTGCTTGACCTCTCTTCTGGCTTTGACACAGTCAACCATGCCATCCTGCTCAACAGCCTGCGTGATAACCTGGGTATCACTGGTCAGGCTCTGGCTTGGCTGACTTCTTTCCTCTCCAACCGACCCTCCCAGGTCCAACTGGGGTCCTTCCTCTCCGACATCTTTTTCTCTACCTGTGGTGTCCCCCAGGGATCCAACCTCTCTCCCTGGCTGTTCAACCAATACCTGGCACTCCTTGCCCACCGCATCGCTGCTCTCTGTCCCAACTTTCAGTGCTATGCGGACGATACCCATCTCATATTCAGGCTAACCTCGGCCTCCTCCTCTCCTTCCCTCATCTCCGACTGTCTGTCTTCCATCCAGGAGTGGTGTGCCGCCAACGACCTCTGCCTTAATGCCAGTAAGACTGAGATTCTACTCATCGGCACACCCACTCCCTCCTTCCCTGCAGCTCTATGGCCGGCCTCTCTTGGCCCTCTTACTACTCCCACCTGCAAGGCTAGAAACCTCGGGGTCATCTTCGACTCTGCTCTCTCCTTCTCCCCACACATCTCTGACGTCTCTAAGAAGTCGCACTTCTAGCTGCACCTCCTTCGAGGTATTCTTCCTTTCCTCGCCTTCCGCCAGATGCTCACTGTCTCCAGAGCCCTGGTTCTCTCTAATCTGGACTATTGTACCAGCCTCTATCTAAATCTACCTGCCTCTACCCTCTGCCCTCTGCAACTTTTCCAGAACAGGATTGCAAGACTTGTCCTTGGCCTCAAGACCAGGGATCGTATCTCTCCAGTACTGAAATCTCTGCACTGGCTCCCAGTGGCTGCAAGGATTAAGTTCAAAACCCTCTGCATTGTACACAAGGTCTTCTGGGGTCTGCGACCTCAATACCTTCAACTCTCTCTTCCTAAATATCTTCCTTCTCGAGCTCTTCGCTCATCCGCCTCCAACTCCCTCAGTGTCAGTCGCTTCTCCAAGCAACGAGTTGGTGGAAGATTACTCTCTTCGGCTGGGACCTCTCTCTGGAACAGCTTTCCTGCCTCCCTGAAACTCGAGGAGAACCATCTCCCGTTCCGGAAGCACCTCAAAACCATCCTCTTTGCCTCTGCTTTCTCTCCCCCTATCCCCTGCTGATTTTCTGACTGAAACTGCTTGGGTTACCTGGCCACCCTCTCTGATCTCTGGGCTAGGCCCCGTCAATTTTCCCACTTGCACTGCCTCCCTGGCAACCCATGTACCTGGGGACCGTTCTGTATCCCTATAGTCCCCCACTAGCACTTTTGTCTGCACTTCCTTGCACTTGCCACCAGCTGGCCGTTATTTATTCCACTTTTTCCCCTTGTACTGCACTTTCCCCTCTCCCTTCCCCCACATACTTTTCCTTTCCCCCCTTCCCATGCACTTGCACGATCTGAATGACACTTGGCCTAGTCGGATCGTTGTCTGTCCTCCCCTTGTTCCCACCCCCTGGCTCGTCGTGCCTTGACACACTTGTGTATAGGCGCGTTATAAATGCCATATCATATCATATCATATCATACTAGTGTCTGATGGCTCCACCTGGAGCCACTCCAATATTGATAAAAGGTTAAACTACATTATCTTCACAGCAAGGGGTTGGTTGGCAAAAGACTTGATGGGCGGCATGTCTCTTAGGATTTTGATAGGTTAGAGCATTACTTACCAACTGTCACTTGATGTGTAATCAGGGTATGAGCCAGACATAGAGTAGGGTGATAGAGGCCCATGGAGCGTTCTTCCTTCAATTAAGTTACCATCCCATTTTCTCGGGCCATAAGATCAGCAATCCCTTTGTACTTGGCCTTGTGTGGCACCTCATGAATACATGGGTGTTTAGGGAATACAGCAGGTGTACTATCTGTGTTTGCTTCTAATGAATGCCCAGTGTTCTCCAATTATAGGTCACGTGAAAAGGGACCGTGTTTTTAATAGATTTACCTTCTATTATGATATCAGCTAGTAATGAGGTATGTGTCGTGTTTTCTATTACCACTGGGGACATCTACATGGAGTCTTTTGGTTTAGTATTGTACGGAACCTGGCTAAGAAAGGCTGGTTGTGCTCTTATAAAACTTTAATCTGGGAGTATACTGCTTGAGTCTTTGCAATTGCTATCTTGTGGCTTCGTTTAGCCATCCCGATCCTCCCTAATTTTACTTTGAACCTTTTGCCAGCCACTGTATGAGCTCTGCCTGGCTAAGTATTTCTGTAGATTCAGTCTTTTGACTTTTCCAGAGGCTTTGAGTCCTGTTCTCATTCAGATACATTCTGTGGCTTCCATTTTTAATAAGATGGCTGCCCCAGTACACTCTTGATTCTGTGCTAGCGAGCTATAATCACATGTCGTTCATGTTGCATTCACCTTACACATTGGTCATGTAAGTGTTCTTCATGTCTTTGGATGCTAAATTACATTTCGTCATGTCTAAATGCATACAATGCCTGTTTTACGTGTTCCTCATGTGGAGTGCACGTTTGCTTCTTGTCGAATGCATGCTTTTCTACTGTTACAGCGTTAGTTTAAATGAGTGGGCCATCTTTAGCTCACATTGTCCAAGCCCTTCTGTTCCTGTGGGGAATAAGGACAGACCGGCTGTCTCAATGAGTAACGTTTCTCACCTGCATGATATTGATGCGGGGGAGGAGCAGAAGCTATGGATGACACGTTCATCTGCCTCCCAACAGTATTTGGATCCACTTTTTCAACGGGGACGATGTGCACTTAATTTATTATTTGACAAAAATGCAGGTTGGAGTGGAAGAATGTTTCAGTTTTTATCATAAATCCTGACTATGCTGTGAACATGTATTTCAGTAAGTGCCCAGTTACCTCAGGGTTAGGTGTGCGTTACAAATAATAAATTAAACTAAACTATGTTGAGGTTAATGACTTTAAAAGTATGCATGGATCTGACTGTGAACATGATTTTATCTTCTGATCATGATGGACTTTGTGTGGGATTATTGTTTCTTTTTCTTTTTGATGTTAATTGGATTAATGTATTTATGTTTGCATGTAGGGTTTTTATGTATGCATAGAAAGCCTATATTAGGCTGTATTAAACTTTGACAATTAATACAAAAAGATATAGTAAAAAAACCTTTTTGCAAACAATATTTTTACCCATTACATCTGGGAAGAGATATGTTCAAGTGCCTGAATTGCGGACTGGTCTCAAATATCGACATTGCCACTAAACTAAATGTGTGTTCCCTTGCAAAGCCGTTTATCTCGCTGTTTCTTATGTGTCAAAATTAAAAGCCTCCACAAGATATTCAATGCACACTGTCTCCTACATTTAAAAAAAAAAGCCTCACTTCTGATATTGCCACATAGGTACATTTTAACAGTGACAGTAGATTTTAACAGTAACAATTCATATACTGGACGTTGCAGTGTATTTGTCTCCTGCCTTACTCATGTCAACGTTTCAAAAAATATATAACTCCCCATGATAGCTTTCGTATTAAAGAAACTTTCTGTGATATAATTTTCTAAAACATCACTGATATCACTTTTTATGCCAATAAGGCAAGCCGCCACATCTTTTGCTGCAAAGTACACCACAAATGCATGGTTGTGCCTATTTAACTGTCACTGGTGGGTGGTGTTTGTGTTGTCTGGTCTTGGGCTGTCGGGTGAAACAGATGTTATAAAACTGACATTTCTTGGACTAAAATTGCCAAATATGAATGCCCCATGAATTCCTCTTCCATACACTTTGTAATGTTGACAGAAAAATGAATGTATAAGGGGAAGGGAGGAATTGGAGGAGGCAGAAATAGACTGAAGAGACGAGCCATTATTGGCTGTTTTGTGAGACAGGGATCTGTGACATTGTAATGGGTGAACACCAGCAACAAAATTTTTTTTTAAAAAAACAAGCTGGGTGGCAGATTAAAAAAAGGGCGGGGTGGTACTGGCAAACGGGCAGAAAATCAAGCAGTGATTCACTAGAGAGCACGGCAGAGTTCACATGACCTTGCTCCACTTGCTCTGGCTGTACAACGGAACTGGCTGATTGAAGCAAGCAGCACTATGGGGAAAAATCATGGACCTAAATAGTTAGGGTGACCTGACATCCCGTTTTCCTGCGACAGTCTGGGGAAATCACCCTCTATCCCGGTGTCTGAAGAGATTTTTAAATGAATGAACCCCGTCCCGATTTTTGACGCAAACTGATTCTGCAATCGTGAAATCGGGCCTGGCGCGACTCTTCCTGCCCATTAAAGCTTTTCATGCCCCCATTTCCTCCGCCTCCCTGGTCGCTCTCCTCCAATGAGAGTAGTGTGCCTGGAACACACCAACGCAACAGGCCAGCAACATACAAGTAGGACTACAGTTTTTATCAAGTTTTGTGTTTGCTGTAGTCCTCCTTCTATGTCTATTGACTTTCCTGTTTATTTTTTTTTATCTGTTCACTATAAATAGTTGACATGGGGAGAGCTAGATAATTGCCATATAAATTGTCTAATATTGACACAAGGTTTACTTTATTTGTCTTTTAATTTACTTGCTAGCCTTCATTGGGTTATAGTTGCACTAGATGTGTGCTTAGTAGAAATGCATAGTTAACAGTATTCATTGAAAGCCGGGAGAATAGCTCCGAAGTCTGGGGCTTAGAAGCTGGAGGAGTGCAGCGTTAAATAAATCAGCAATAATTCTCGTTCAATTAATGTTCATTCTAAAATTCAATGTAGCATAATATGTTATGTCCTTTAATTATTGGCTGTGTGTTTCTCAAATCTTGCAGCACATATCATGGATGGCAATCGACAGAGGTGTTGAGGCGATTGTTACAGAATAAATGTAATTGCCCCTTGTTCAGTCATTGCAACTCTTAATGTGTGGACCTCTCTAATGTACTGTCCCATATTCTAAGAATGGAAATTGTTATTTTATTTTGAAAAAAGCTGGAGTTTCAAGTGTTGAATCCAGTTGAAAAAGCAAAATGGACTATTGATATACTTAGAATATAATGAAGAATCTGTGATGTCACAACTGAAAATTCAGTTTTTCAGAATTTGGAATGAGATCCTGAATGCTCGAATTCCATAAGGTGATCATATCCAGGGAACACCATACTGTTGTGGCAATTACCCGAAGCAAATGCTATGTTCGTCCGGATGAATTATGTACAACTTACACATTTCTAAGAGGGTTCAACATTAAGGCTGGGATGGGTACCTCTAATTGTTCAGCTGACACTGGTCCAAAAATAATTGACAGAACACTGCCCAAAGGCTGGACGCCTTTCAAGCTCCCAGTACCAGAGGTTTGATGTCTTAACTACTAACGCTCTTCAACTTGAAGGGCTGTCCGCTCTGCTCCCTGGGTGTCTGGACTTGGTGCATTTGATGTGTTCAGAATGACACTTCCTAAATCATTTCAGCTGTAGGCTAGCGCTCCTTTCATTGGAATCCAGCCGCTCTTGTTATGGTACAAATGCAATATGAAGGCTAAGAGATGTGAGTCCCAAGAAATACGCTATCGCCTGTTTTATATCATCTTCTGAAATCTGACACTTATATATATTTTTTCTTCATCTGGATCCTAATTTGTCGATTTGGATTCCAGTGTGATTCCCGTTCCCAGCACGTGTGGGTGCACGTGTTGGAGTACATTGCGTAAAAAACCCATTGGTAGGCCACAGTGTATGTATGCATAAAAAACATTTTTGAAAAAAAAATCTGCATAAGTGTGCAGACCGAACCATAATTTATCTTTTGTAACACGGTCGATGCCAGAGACCAATCTCCAGGTGCAGGACCGGACTCGAACCTGTGTTGCCTTGCTTCCAAGACAATCATGTTGCCCCTAGCTGTCCCCTGGGTCCTTCCATGTGTTGACCACAAACACTCGTCAAATATTGGGGTGCTTTAATTTGCTACAGAAGAGCATGCCACTGTGGGTGGAGTTTTAAAATGGCAGCACTTTGAAAGGGCCAGCCATTCCAAGCTTATGCTAAAGCGAGTCTAAATAGCTAGATGCAAATAAATATTTATTACAAACACATTTGTTTTATTGTTTAAACCTATTTTTACTCCCACTGGGAATGAGTACAATTTTCCCACTTCAAAATATTATCTGGAGCGATATGTCACTATCATTACCCATTCACGGTACTCAATGGCCTCGGGTGGATGAAGGCCTGAGTCAGTCCGATTGGGATGTCAAACCCATGTCCCACAGCATCAGCCTGTTGCCAAAGCGGATGCACGAGGTGTGCGCTATCTGCTCTGCAGTCTATGCCCAAGGACATTAATGGTTTTGAGCTTGGCGTGCTGATGTCAGTTTGCACTTGGTTGCCTTTTGCTGCACTTTCTTCGCAAGGAGCTTCCTAGCAGGTATATCTTTCTGCGAATCCACAGGTCTGTACCGACCTCTTGACTAGATTGGCAGTTCTTAGTGACCGGAGGAATCACATTGTTTTTGGCACGTGTCCCACTCACATGAACACTCTGTGTTTATCTTGTCACAGGTACTCCTAGCACCGGTGTTGGTAGGTCTGAAAAAGATCTGGGGCTGCGCTAATGCCGGGACTGTTGGGACTTGGGGCTAGCTTGCCTTTGGGTTGTAGCCCCTGAGCTTCTATCCGGGGTTACATCCAAAAGACCTGGGGTTATAACCCCTCAGCCACCCCCGCCCCACTAGCAACGCCTCTGTCTCCCAGTGTCTTCCTCCTACCTCTTCCTGGACTCAAGATGGCATACCCTCAACATGGAGGAAGTTCCCGGGCAATATTGAGAACGCTGTGGCATAAGTCCAAACAACTAGCTGATAATTGGGGCAAAAAGACATATTGTACAATGAAAAGATGGCGTTTGGAAATGGATTGAGGGCAAACTCAAAATATTGAAGTGGATATTTGGGTACACCTTTTGTTGAAGATTTGGCAGCAAATGCAGTATTACAGCTCTGGTGGTAATTTTTAGCGTCACTAGTTTCACGGTTACACTGTGAAGCTTTAGCATGGTAGATCTTTGCAAATAAAAACCCATTTCTGGTGTGAACATCTCTCTGATCTCTAAAACCTAAAAGGTAGCTCTCTATAATGCCCACTCTTGTGAGATCTTTGCAGCTTTCCATCCTGACCCAGCCAAGAAGCCTCTGTCTTATCACGTGGCTGAAATTGTATTTTGACAGGGCAGGAAGCAGAATATAGAATGCATGGAGATGCCTTATAATTATGTAACCATATTTGTAGTGCAGAATAATCTTAGCTTGTTATAAAATCGCAAATCTCTGACAATAACATAATCCGCTAGTTCTACATTATCACATTGTACTTCAGAGAAAATGTTTCACTTCTTTTCCCAAGCAAAAGCCCACTTTACCAACCCTCATGCCTGTAGCTGCACCTTAGCCAAGGTTTATTGCAGCTCTGCGCCCAAGGCTGATCCCTTGCCCGAAGCTAGTTTCCATCCCAGGATCTTCCCTGGGCCTGAGGGGCATCTCTGCTCTATCTCTCCTCCTTGCCCCAGGGACTACCTGTGTTCTAGGCCCACCCTCACTTCATGGCTCGACCCTGCTCTGAGACCAATCCCAACCCCAAGATCTATCCTTCCCCCTCACTTGTGTCAAGACTCGGGATTTGTGTGAAATGCTGATTTATCTAATAATTCCCACTATATTTTTTATTTCTGTTATTCACAACAGAAAATGTGCAACTTGTTTCTTTCTTTTTGTTATTATAAAAATAACATACCCCCTAAGTGTATTTTAGAAGGATGTTCAAGTAACATTGAAAATCTGTGCCTGCATAAGGCTATTGGTCCTATTGGTCCGATGCCACATGTTTTCTTTTTTTTTATGGCTTGCTAGTAGCTGGCACTTTGACATTTGTATCCCATCCCTGGTGAACGTGATCACCAATGAGTATGGTTAGGATGTACCTGTCTGACTCTGCCTAACCTAATGGTAATGGCAAACGCTCAGCATCTCTATCCGAACGTGGCTCCCCTATTTCCTGTAGTCAAATTCTATTCAATCCTTCTTTGATACTTATACCTGGCATTTTATTTTCGCTATTTGAAGTAGTTGAATACACTGGCCATTAAGCAGCTAGTTAATTATGGACTTGGATTGCGTTGTTTTGAAATGATGTTGCATGCCATCTAAATTCGGAAATATAATGAATTGATCTATACTGTGAATGTATGTTTGTGCTGTTTCTTAGTGAGATTTACACAGGCAGGCTAATTTGTGTTTCTGCAAACCAGTTACACATGTACGAATAGTTTATTGTGATGACTAACCCAGCATAAAGCTAGGTTACCACTTTTCAAGTGATTGCATTTGAATACAATGAAATGTATTTAAATTCATAATAAAGACGGTTTCATTCCCAGAATTGTGGGGTAGGGTTGTATGTTAGTGTTTGTTAGATTAGATTAGTGATACCCACCTAATGATGAACAATTATAACATACAGAAGAGATCTTGACTGTATGTATCAATGTTACACATTTGTGAACGCATGCTTACTGTACAACATGTATTTATGCAATGCAATTTCTCATTTGTCTTTCAAGGTATGATACAGACCTACAACGACTACAGCTGCAACCTTGGCTCAGTTAAAATCTGTCTAACACATCATATCCCGGCTTATCGCAGGACTGAAGACATTTGATATCACTAGCACTTTGAAGGTCCCTCACTGGATAACTCTCCAAACCAACATCACCTTCTGAATGGCCTGCATCAGCTTAACATCACATGTCATGTATTTATTATTGTGTGGGAAATGTATACAGTAAAGTGGAGTTTATAAAAAATGATGTAGGTACTTTGTCTCAAAGTGTTATACTTGCATATTTAAAAAGAAAAGGTTTCTTGTATATATAGTAATGTTTTTCTTCACACTTTCAGAATTACCCAGTCTCTCGAAGTGGATGGTTCACCAATTTACTCTTTTCTCAATATTTCAAATATCAAGTTGCATTGTAAGTGCCTTTCGAAGTCTATCAGATTTCTGACTCCTTCTCCTTTAGCATACTTTCAGGTGTCTCAGCATGTCTTTCTGTCTTCTGAATTTCCTTCTTATTATACTCTAGGAAACTTTGTCAGCCTATATGTATTTTCTTAAACTTGAAATTGTCCTTCCCAAGCTCTTTTTGCATCTCATGTTCATCAGCACCCTCCTCAGACTGCCTGTGATTTCTAAAATATCTAAAAACCCTTCAAGTCTAGGCATTTTTCATGATCCCGAGTCAATTCTAGAATATTGTAGGCTTTTCTGTGCATCTACGAGACTCTTGTCACTTTTTAATTCCGCTTTTTATGTTGTATGCATCTTTCAGGCTTTTCAGCAACCATCTCAGGAAATCTGTAATATGAAAAGCTTCTCAGTGCAACATTCTGTCTGCAGGCATTTTCTGTAAGACGTCAACACCCTTCTGACAGTCTAGGCATCTTTGCACTTACTAGCTCCCTTCGCTGGATATAAGCACTTTCAAAAACTCCTCAAGATTCAGCCTCCACCCTTGTCAGCCAAGTAATCGGAGTCACAGGCAGTCTCTGTCAACCTCCCACTAGAGCAGATCCATGCTTCCTTTTCCTGGTTCAAAAAGATGACTTCTTCAGCAATCCTGACCTTCTATTGCTTGATATCTTGAGCCCTGGTTGGTAGGGTGCTTCTCTCACCAATATTTAAAATGTTGTTGGTTCTGGGAGTTTTTAACTATGCCATTTTCCAATGCTACTTTACTGCATGGCACCTTTTGCATACCCAGGGAGGATCAGGTGATCTAAACATGGCTACCCATCTTGATCTTTTGTCAGTTACATGTGCTAGAAGCCTCCACATTGAGCTGCAACTTTTTGTTGCAAAACCTTTGCTGAAATATCGGTTTTAGGAAACACATTGTTATTTCTAGTGCTGTGGGCATTTTGTTGTAGTGTCAAGGTGCAAAATCACTAACCTCAGGATCCAGGGAGAGATAAAGGAGCAAGAGGATCGGTAGCAAGGGGAGGGAAGTTTAGGAAGCAGAGGGATGAAGGTGGGGACATGGGAGTACGAATTTCCATCGCAGGTTGAACTAATGTACGTTCCAAAAAGGTGTTCTTAAGTGTGCTGACAACAAGTTAGAGTTGCTGAGAAAGGTTCGAGTGCTAGTCTCTACTCCTGGAAATTCCAATGGTTCAGAGTAGATTGATTGTGTTTTCCAGGGGTTTTCTTATCAGTTAGTTTCTAAATTGCACATGTTCCTCAACATTTTCAAGTTTAAGTGTTAAAGTATGCCAATGGTTGTGGTCTTTGGAGGACAGGAGACTAAATCTGAAAGTTATTTACTATGGACGATTTAGGTTTCCTTTCCTGAATTTGTTTTTTAAAACTATTTCTAATCTATTTCTACCTTTTTTTGGTGTGACAGGAGGAATTCTTTAGTTATCTTCCATGGCTCCTGCATTAGTGTGTTGAGGTTTGAAGGTAAAGGGTATGTTGTAAGATTAGTGCTTTTTTGGAGACCTGGGCTGCTGTGTAACCTGGATGAAGAGTTGTGGAATGATGCCTTTAAGAGTTTATCTAGTCTACCCAGTCTAGCAAATGGGTTTTTATCTATGCGCAGTTTTTATAGGGTTTCTTCTTACTTTCCTCTAAAAAATGCAGACTGCCTCAAGATCCATGTCTGAATGCATCATTCAGAAGGCTCTGTGATCGGAGGAGCCAGGGCATCGATGTAAGCTGTGGTAGACCTGGTAAACATTTCCTCTAAGAGCAATGCCAATTTATGACTAACTGAGATTTCTAGGTTCTCAATTTTCTATGCTATTTCCAGTTTTTCAGCTACATAAATCCATAGCCTACAAATGCTTCAACGTGTATCGACATTTCAAAACATACACCCTTACGCACTGACAGATGTATTTCTTTCTCCCAAAGCGAATCCTTCTTGCCCTACCTCCACCGCAAGTTAAAGAGGGAAAATAACACTACTAAGAATAGCAAAACATGAGTACATCATGGTGAAGTTTCTGAAGTAGGATTGGCTACTTTGTTGAAGCCAGGGATACTGTGCAAGATTTCAGTGTTTGGGGAAGAGAGGAGGGGTGGGCGGGTTGGGGTGGGGTGAGGGTTATATAATATTCCCTCTGACAACCGACTTAATTGTTTTGCCCAAAAAATATCCATGCACAGGGGATCTTTTTTTTTAGGAATTGGACAAGGATAGAGGACAAATCTACTATGCCTTCTGAGTATTCACAGCGTAAAGTGCAGCAAGGAAGAGGGCAGAGAGTGTAAATGGTGGGGATTCTGAGCTCATGGGAGAGCCACAGATGGAGTGTTAGGAATGTTGAGTGCTACACAGCCTGGAGCAGCGAGAAGTGTAAGTGCGATCCTCCAGGGCGGAAGGTGCAAGTACAGTGGTTAGACAGGAGCTGGGAAGATTGGTGTGGGAGGTCAGGACCTGAGGATGCATGAGGGCCCAGTACACCAATCACAGCAACTGTAGGATTAGCAGAAGAGATCAGAAGGGAAGGAGGAGGTAAAGAGGAAAGACTATAGGAGCTTCTGGAATTTAAGACTATCCTGCTCAAGGTGAAGAGGAGGCTGTTCCACAGGAGGGAGCCTGCTGAGGAATGTAAACAACCACCTACCCTCTGTGTAGCAAAACACTTTACACACAGAGAGTTGGTGCCAGAGGAATGCAGTGGTCTGGATGGAGAGTATTTAGTAAGATAAAGTTGAAGATAGTGTGGTCCCCAGGCCCAAACTGCCTTGTGAATGATGCAGAATGATTTGAATTTAATCCGTGCAGCACCAGGAGCCAGTGAAGACTTTTGAATGCATGAGAGATACATTCCCTGATCTTAAGGCCAAGGATAAGTCTCACTGCTCTATTCTGGATTAGCTGAGGGGTCGCAGAGTGGAAGATGGTAGATTCAGGAGGAGGGTATTGCAATAGTCAAGCCTTGCGAGAACCCGAGGTTCGGTCACATTGAGCCTCTAGGAGAAAGTGAGGAAAGGGAGAATTTCTTTGAGAAGGAAGAACTGAAAGTGGGACTTCTTGGCAATGTCCTGAGTGTGAGGGAGGAAGGAGAGAGAGGAGTCGAAGATGACTCCAACGTTTCTGTCTTTAGAAGAGGGCGAACCCAAAGAGGAAGGCCAGAGTGTGGGGTAAAACTACTCCCTCCTAAACAGCTGAACACTTGCTACAGTTCTAAAGATGCCCCCGGATAGTGCAACATTGTGAATTTTGCTAAAAACAATGATGTAAAACTGATCACCCTCCACTTACTGAACAAAAAGGAGACCTTCAAAACTAAGGAGAAAGCAAAACATTCATATGAAGATTTTTTGAAACTATCGAACAAGCCAATGGTTCACAAAACAAAGCAGCATGGATGGATTGGACTTCACACTTGCAGAATGTAATATTAGTTAAAATATTCTAAATGTTCCCCAGAATGTAAAGAGGAGCTGGCTTCATGTGCAGGAGGGGTTTGGGGGGCCTCAATCTCCTGAATCTCCTGTTGGTATCTGAGATATATATATATATATATCAAGGCAATCAATACAAATTGCCTACTTTACGTACAGGAAACTTAGACTGGGATGATTGCACGGTTTTATCATATTTATCATTTTTCTTTTACAAGGAAAACAAATCCGAAAATGCAGGAATTCACATTCAATTTAGCTGGACACCATAGGTCCTCGCATGTAGAGTGTTTTGATAAGACAATCAATATAGAACACCAATAAAACATTTTTCAGTGCCATCTGTTTAACACTACTCGAGCATAGATGTAGACACTGAAAAAAGCCAACATTTAAAATAAAATCTAGATGGATTTGTGATCAAACATAACTAGATATTAAATTCCTAGTTAAAAAAATAAATTTGAAAAATTCAGGGATTTTGGTCAAATAATGACCGCCCAATAAATGTAGAGATGGCATGGCAATGCCTCCAAGGATTCATCCAGGGAGAGAGCAGCAGGTTAGCTTGGGCAGAACGGAAAGCAATAAACATTAAGTGCCAATATAGCAACCAGGGGCGACCTTAAGCATATGGGGCCTTGACATAGACCCAGCACACCAACTCCAAGTGAGGAGGGGTAGGGAGGGTGCTTGTAGCTGTGAATGCCTTCTCTCCTTCCCATTCATGTGTTACATTGTTCCCCACAACTGTCGGCACGTAGGCTGGTCTCCATACGGGGGTAAGGGGAGTGCCTGGGGCAATCTTTTCATCCTCTCCTCATTTTTCTTTTTTTTACATGCTTGACAGCTCATATCCTGGGGTATTTTGCTCGGCATCCTCACCTTCTGATCTTCAAATTGTGGGACCAATTAAATGGAATAAAACTATGCGTGATGGTAACTGTGCGAAGCCATGCAAGACGGGAGTAGCCTTTAGCACTAGGGGTCTCCTTTTATTTTCAGCTATAGCAATTAATCACATCTCTTGAAATCTGAAAGTATGTATTGTTTCAGTAAGTTTTTCAAGCTCTCACATTTCGCCCTGCCAGCCAAGCGAAGGCAACCCAGTCTTGTTTTTGTTCTTGAAATAATTAGTATCTTCTTCTAAAATGTGGAAGTGTTATGCAAACAGGAGCCACACTCTACATAACGATCACACTGTAAAGACATAATCAAATATAGATTGCATTGCAGATTATAAAGCTAAGTGCTGATCACTGCATTTTAACCTGGGCCAACCCTCAGTGAGCTAAGAATTAACTATCCAGTAGCAGTAACATCCCATGTTTGTCATCGTTTGAAGTCTTTGTTGCCTGGCTCTTAATAGGAACTCTGAGGCTCCAAAAACTGCCACAGTATTATCTGTCTGCCACCATCAGTAGGTGAAGACCACCTCTCCCCACAGGCTGTTCCTCCAATCCAGAAGAAAAGAGTCACTTCCTGTGTAGGCAGGAATATCCCCAAGCTCAAAAACCGAGGATAGCAGAGGGACACATCACTGGTCTTGGAAGCAAGACCATGCAGAGCAACAGAGGTTCAAATCCCGAATGCACGCTTAGAAACTGAATGCAGGTATGGTATTAGGTGCGTTAAAAAAATAAAATAAAATGTATTAAATTAAAATAAATGGTGTAAAATTGCAGCCTCCCACCCACCACAATGGAATCTGTTGGAAATCCTTCTGCATTTATTCAACTTGCCCTTCAGACCATGAAGTGAGAGTTGTGCTAGGGTTCCGTATAATTGACGGTACCACTCGTGGCCATCAATCAAACTATCATTTTGAAAACTGAACAGAATGATGCCACATTTCTTTCTATGACTGCCTCTCGTTACTGTACCTTAATAATGTTGTATGGGGATTTTATCAGTGGGGGGCATGGAAGTATATATAGGATGTGGCTAGTGGTAATCATAAGCCAAAATATCCAGAGGGGTCGAGGTTACCCACCACTGATTCAAAGTGTCAAGCTTGTGGTAGATTTTTTTTTAAATTTTTTTAGAAAATGTTTTATTTTGATACAGCTGAATAAATCAACTTTTCAAAATTATCAAACAAATATACATTTCCAATTTCATTCAACACAATTAATAACGAACAAAAAGTTAACAATGATAAAAGGTTATAATACAGAGCATGGCAGATAAAACATAATTTGAGCGATTAATATGGAGATTTAAAACTTAAAATCTAATACATTTCAATTGATTTCTCGAGTGCACAAAAATAGCTTTGAGTATATACAAATGGTATTCATAGTTCAAATTAAGTTTGTACATAGATTTCACCAGGTAAAATGGCTTCCAAAAAGTGCACCAAGGCCTTTATGACCGAAAATCAAGTGCTATTAACTAAAATGCTCCATATCTCATTTTCATCCAGTTCCTCATGCAAATTCAACAGATTGGTGAAATGTTTAGCCCGCATGTCCTTCAATTTAGGGCAATATATTATCACATGTCGTAGGGTTTCCCTCACAATATGGGATTCACAAAACCGACAAAAATTTAAATCAGCAGAAATAATCTTACGCCTCACCAACACTTCCCTAGTTGTCCACAAGTTGAGTCTAAAGCGCAGAAATGTATTCAGTACATTCGCGGAGGGGCATTTCAAAAGATAACCTGCCACTTGACCCAGACGCTTAATTCCAAAATGATTATTATTGAAATCTTTATATTTTGTACAAAGGTCATAATTTTGAATCCAATCCCATAGATAATACTTTGTTTTAGCACGGGCTGGATTTTCAATTAGGAGCTGTAATGGGATATCGGCTGCTACCAAAGTATTCAGTACTAGATTTCGCCATTTTAAAGGAAAAGCAGAGTAGAAGAGAACAAGTAGCGGGCAACCGTACTCAGTATATTATTGTTAGCCACGCCAAGCAAACATTTACGAAAGAAGGAGCACATTCTCCATTTTACCCTGCTAAATAGTGAATTCAGACCAAATTCAAACGTAATATAGGCATGGGAGAGCAATTCGGTAAATGTAAAACACTTTTCCAAAACGCCGCCTCCAATTTATTCCATGTTTCATCATTTGAATACAACTTTGATTCAACACCATAAAGGAGAACAGGAATGACTTTTTGCTCAGAGAATATTAAGAGATCCTTTAAAGTAAATTTCCCGTACTTATAGAGAAGTATTTTGGCTTGAGATCAAAGTCAGAAGTTTTGACTGTAAGGTAATCAAATATTTGCTATCGCCAACACTATTTTGTATGAAAAGGCCCAACTATTTGTATTCCAGAACTATATCCATGGGTTCCTGTCGCATGCGCCAAATTCCATTATAATATTTAGATTTCCCTTGAGGTGTGCAAACCAGAATCTGAGATTTGTTCAAATGTACTATAAGTTGATTCCTCTCAACATAATCAGAGAGGGCTGAGAGCAAATTCTGGAGTCCCCTGGGAGTTTGAGATATTAAAACTAGGTCGTCAGCATAGAGTAGCCAAGGTATACGCTGACCACCCAATTCGGGAGCATCCGACATGATGCCGAGAAAAGAGAGACCCATGTCAAAAAGAAACAAATTTAACAATATTGACGCTAGAATGCAACCCTGTTTAAGTCCCAAAAAAGTGGGAAAGGAGGAAGACAGAAGACCTTCAAAGGATAGCCTAACTCGCATGGAAGTCTCCGTGTGTAGCTGAATGATTAAAGCCAATAGAGATGATGGACAGCCAAGAGATTTTAACTTGTAAAATAAGATATCACGGTTTATTGAGTCAAATGCTGATCGGAAATCAATAAATGCAAAGTATAAACATTGTTTCCGACACGCATATTGTGACTTCAGCATATTAATGGTGATAATGTTAGGAAGAGTGCCAAGGCCAGTGATGAATCCTGATTGAAGAGGATCTCTCTTAAAGTAGTTTTTTTTCCAAGTATTCAACTCTCTCAGAATTAGGCGACAAAAGATCTTCCCAGGCACATCAAGCAACGAGATGGGCCTATAGCTAGCCGGGTTAGCCCGATCACCCTTCTTATAGATGGGGATTACGATGGATTGTTTCCAGGACATCAGGATTTTCTGAGACACATTAATGTACTCAAATAAAAGATATAATAGATCTGCCCAGCTGTCCGGGAATTGCTTCATTTGTGCATTCGACAGGCCATCCGGGCCAGGTGCTCTAGAGTGACTTGCTTGTTTGATGAAATACAGAATTTCGTCTTTATCAAAACAGAAGTGGAAAGGAGGCTGAGACTCCAGCATAGATATACTTGGATGTGCCAGGGGGGCAGCAAATAATTCAGAATAGTAATGAATCCACGTCTCCTCAGTCACATCATTAGTTTGGACAGCAACCTGGTGACCTGCCGTTACTTGATTTATAATGTTCCATGACTGAGCAGAATTTTTAGCTGCCAATAGTTTCAACATATTGCTTCCATCAGTTTGATAAAGTTTGGCCTTCATGCCTCTTACCCAATTCCTATACCTGGTTTTAATAAGGGTTAGGGCACCTAATCGTGTGTCTACGAGGAGCTTCAGGGCTTCCCTCTTTTCTGCCCGAACCATGGATTTCCTAATTCTGATTTCATGGTCGAAAATGTGCAGATGCAGTGTTTGTTTTTGTTTCTGTATGATTGAACCTGGTTGAAATAGCTGCATTAAATCATAATACACTACATCTCAGGGAAATTTACACACAGCTTTTCTCTTCAACTCAGCATCGTAGCATGACCTAAAGGCTTCCAAGGATGCCTCAGTCAACGTTAATCGATTTCTGGCTGAGTTTACCTTGTAAGAGCCCATAAGATAAGTGGATTTCACTGGTGCTGTGATAGAATTTGAGCACCAATTTGTATGTAAGACACTGTGATCACTCAGTTCTGTTACAATTATTTGAAATGATATTACATTGTTTAACATGTGTGCATTGACATAGATGATGTCAATAATTCCCTGGCTACGAGCATGGTGCCAAGTAAGTCTGGGTGGAATGTCCCGAGCGAATGCACCATTTAACATAAACAGGTTTCGGGATTCAATGAAATTTGTCCACTTAACAATCCGATGTGTTTCAGATTTACAATTCGGACCCAAGCAGTGAAGGTTGAAATCGCCAGCTAAAATGATGTGGTTTGTATGCCCATCGAGAGTGATAATATCAATAGCTTTGTTCACAGATTCGAGAAACCAGTCATCAGAAATACCCAAGGGATTCCAGTAAACATTAATTGCTGCACATGAAAAGTTTTTTCCAACAATTCTAGTCATATGTAAGAATGCATTCGGTGAGAACCAAGGTTCGATGTTTAAGGTAGAAGACTGCTTGACAGTGGTTAACAAACCAGAGGTAGGACGCCCTAGGCAACCTTTGACTGCAGGTATCAAAAGGACATCATAATTATTCCATGATGGAACACTAGTAAGCCAAGATTCTTGTAACAAAATTACATCATGGTCTAACAACTGCAGAGTCCGATTATTCAATAAATGCCTATACCCTCTGGAATTCCAACTGATCAAAGACAAAACAGGTTCTAAAGATTTAGAATGCTAACATTGGTTACTTTTAGGGTCACAATTACATGTATGGGAGGAAAAACTTTGGGTTTTGTTTGTATTTTGCTTTGAGTGTATATCTTGTTGTCATGTTAATAAGCAATCTGGGGAAACAGGATTTGGCAAAAGGATAAATCCAAGATCAAGGAGTTGAGACTTCACAGCCCAGATTGCATTAACTACGACCCGCGAATTGATCTAGAGATTTACAGAAGACCGTTTTGAATGATCAATGAACTCCACTAGCTCAACATCGATGGTGCCAATGTCATCGAGCTCAGGAATTTCACTAAATATTGACAGCAAAGAGGCACGATTAAGATTATATTGTTTAGCTGGCAAGGGTTTGCAACTGAGTGTCAGTGAATGAACCGCTGGGTGCTTCAGACATGCAGTCACAGGCTTTTGATTAGCTGGAATGGGCAGAGCATTGGAGATTGGCTGGTTTACACTACGAACTTTAGTTTGGGAAGAGGCAGAGGCCTCAAAAAATGTGGTCAGTACAGATTGAATCAATCTTTCCATGTCACTAGAAGCAACAAAATCAGGGGCAGGAACATTTGTCTTATTCTGAAATGGCGCCTGGAACACGGTTTGTGCTGAGTCAGACTTGTCAGACACTCGTGAACATGCTATTTGCGCTTTCTGTGCGACAGGAGCAAAAAGCTCATGCATATTAACCATTTCACACAGCGCAAAAGTCAAGTTCTTGGAAACAGATTTGGAGGACATGTATTCATCGACTGCTTGCCTTATTTCTTTACAACACTTTTCATTGTCCGAAACTCCCATGGCCAAAAGAGGTTTAAAACAAAAGCCATTGGATGTTTGTCTTTTAGAAGTGTTTTGAGACATGTCAGCAGCAGCACTTAACAGATCATTTAAAGGACTATAGGCCATCACAGAGGCAGCTGGAACTGGCAATAACGTTGCCTTCTTTGCCTGTGATTGTTGAAAATAGTTTTTTGCTATAGCTTTGGAAGCGATTGCAGTCGTTGTAACTGGAGTTGTTCTTGACAAAGGATTTAGTTTGAGTTGTAAGTTTGGCCACGGATTTGATGTTTTTAGACTTTTTTTTGCTGGTCAACTGATGTTTCATCTACAACATTCATCAGATCAATTATAGGATTTGGTATGCATGGACTGGTCTGATAACGATGTACAGGAACATCAGATTGGAAAGAAGTCTGGGAAACTACCGACCCTCTAATAAAAGGGAAGGTAGCAGGTTGTCTCAGACTTTCAAGCTTATTGGAGATCGTAAATTGCTCAGCTAGTAGCTGATTAAGCTGATTAGAATGGACATCAGCCTTGTTAGCTAAAACTTCAAACAGTTTGGCCAAAGCAAGAATAGCAGTGTTCATGGAAGTCAGAGCAATACCAATGTTTACACTTTGAATTTCAACCAATCCAACATCAGGAGTACCCTTGTCACGCATTTTTCGTGGTGTTGGAGCAATAAATGACAAATTGGCCACAGAGTTGGCAGCACTGATGTTCGTGAATAAGATTGGAGACCTAGATACATTTTCAGAAAAGGTGTGTGCTGAAAAAGCAGAAGCATTTGTATCAAGATCAATTACAGCCATATCTCCGGTATTCGATATGGTGGACAGTTTGGAACTAGAAGTGTCATTTACAGACAAAGCAGAGCTGTTAGAAGCTTTGGCAGATGGCACAACAGCACCAGTTAACACATTTATTAGCATAATACTGGCCCTCATTAGGACCCATGCGCCTTAACGCCTTATTCCAAGGTCCCTTTGCGGGATGGTGATTTTAATGCCTGCTTTTTGCAGGCGTTAAAACCCATGCCGCAAAGGGACCTTGGTGCTAATTACGCCACCGTAATTTACGGTGGCGTAATTAGCGCCTTTCCCCATTCCCATTATGCCCTATGGGGCAAAAATGGGAATGGGGAAGGGTAAAATGGGAAATGGGGATTTACCGCCCCACTCACCTTGGAATGGGGCGGTAAATCCGCCATCCACCATGGTGTAAACATAGTTTACACCATGGTGGTAAGGGTACGACCCAGGCGGTAACTTACCGCCTGGGTCGTAATGAGGGCCACTGTCTGTAAGAGACACATTTTCCTTTGCAAAAGTGACCGTGGAGACGGTCGACGGCACAGACTTTCATGTCTCACCAGTTATTCCATCATCTGCTGCATTGATCCTGGTAGATTGTCCGTGAGATACGTACTTTTTTGAAACAGCAGATTTTTTATCCGCACAACCAGGTGCTGCTGCTGAAGTGTTTCCTTTGTTGAAATCAAAAGAGTCTACATGACTTGTTTCACGACAAAAAGGGCGAATGTCCATCCCTAACAATAGCTCAGCTTTACTTTTTGATTTAGATTTCATGATGCTCATGCGAGGGGTAGAGCTTAGTCGAGATGTTTTAGTTAGGGAGGATGGGGAATTAGAAGGAGGGCTCACACCATTAGTGCAATGTAAAGCAGTTACAGTGGGCATCCCCGATTTTAAAGAGGTAATGCCTTGTTTCATATTGAAAAGAGAGTTTAATAAGCTCAGAGGCAAAACGCTATGCAGAATGTGGAGTAAGAATTATTTTAGCTGATAAGCCCACAGACTAGGACCCTCACCACTCACCGCGGCGAAGCGGCAAAGCAGGACTTAACGGGGCTTCTCGGGTGCGCGTGCACGGTGCGCGCACAGCCACGTGTATATAGCCCCTCCCAAAGCACGATGCCTGCTGGTAGTTGAAGTGCGGATATAAGTCTGTTAAAAAACGTTGAATCCACAAAGAAACACGGGAAGCACAGGAACTCCAGAATAACCCGCGGCAAAGCCGGACTTAACGGGGCTTCTCGGTGTGCTACAATTAATGCAGGCCAACACTATTTGGGCCATATTTTACAAATGCCAAAAGGTCCAGGGAGGATAGCTCAGTGGCAATGTGCTTGCCTTGGAAGCAAGATGAAGTGGAGCCACACAGGTTCGATCCCTGGGTCCGCAATTAGAAACCTCTGGGTATTAAGCACATTATAAACAACCAATTGCAAGGTAAATCTGCTCATAATGGTTTTGATGAATAGCAACTAAGAGTGCCTCACAATACATTGTCAGGAAAGGCAATGCACACTGGTGATCCCAGAACATCAGGTGTCCAAGCTCTATGTAGTGTAAGAGAGCAGCTGCTCCTAATTGTCTCCTTATAACCTTCTTTCAAATAAACCTTCAAGAATGGAGGACAAATGTGTAACCCGAGCTCTCTGCCCCAAAGGAGCTAAGCATTATAACCTTATACATTGGTACTAAATTAATGGGCCTGCACCCTCTACCATGTATTGTTGTCACCACCATTGCCCCCAAGCTAATGAGTCCACAGCAGTAACCTCTTAGGTTGCCCATGCACCCCGGCTGTATAATCATACTATTGAACTGTCCCTGTTGCTTCACCGAGATTGAAATACCCGACACGCAAGGCGCCATGCTCCTTCCCCAAGATCATAGCCTTGGAGATATTTACTAACATTCTTCTCTGTTTGCAGATCCCTGAAAGTGCATGCAATAGCCAGTGAAGAACACAAGTGGTACAAGCTATCGGCTATGTGTCATCAACATAGAGCACTGTTGGCGTGTCCACCCTCCCTTCCCACCCCAGAGCACACACTGAGGCTCACTAAAGAGATTCGCTGAATGCCTTCCATTTGATTAGTGAGGGAGGAAAGACACATCCTTCATGCACTCCGGCATGCACAGAACAAAACAACTAGACAGTTCCCTAGCCTGTCCATAGATCATCGCTGCCTTCTGGCCGACATATAGCAATATGCTGAAGATGGGGTCCCATGAAGAAAGCACTGTTGTACAGAGGTGCAGTTGGGCTCAATTTAGGATAACAATAACAAGAAAATGTGCAACAAGAATGTTAATGTATGTATCCATTCATGGCCCTTGCTTGACACACACATTCCAGTAATACCAACCTTTACACTGTGAAGAAACACACGTAGAACATGGCCAATTCATGAAATAAATAGTTCAGTTAGGCAAAGAGGGTCTTATTTTAGCATTGGACAGTAGTGTGCGATAAGTACAATATTAGGTCGCAGCAGAGACAATGGGCCTCATTCCGAGGCTGGCGCTATCCATGGAGTAAAGAGCACCATGGTAAGCAACCATGGAGCTATTTACTCCATGGAAATCCGGCATGGTGAATGGAGTAATTACCGGTCCATTCCAAGGTTGGAGGGACCGGTAATTCCCCATTCACCATACCCGTACCCCATCCCCATTCTTGCCCCCATAGGGCTCAATGGGAATGGGGAAGGAGTAAATTACGGCACCGTAAATTACGGTGCCGTAATTTACTCCAAGGTCCCTTTGCGGGTTGGATTTTTAACGCCTGCTAAAAGCAGGCGTTAAATGCCAACCCGCAAAAGGGAACTCGGAATATGGTGGTAAGTGTTAACGGTCACCGTTGCCATTAACGGTGACCGTTAACCCTTACCTCCAGCCTCGGAATGAGGCCCAATGCCAATTAGCCTGTTAGTACTGGTACTACACTTAGTTTATATTATACTTTATTTAAGATATTTAAATGAGGTATGAAAGATGATGCAAAAAGTTGGAGATTAAAACATGTCATACTAATGCATTAATTGACTGTGACAAACGTATTGTATACTTGTCCTCTCCAGGTTGCTTTGCTTGTGACACTGATTTTCTTAGGGGTGGAAGGTGATATTATCTCAGCCATTGAATGACAAAGCAGTGACTTTCAACTTGGTTATTCTAGCAAGACAACTATTTATTAAGACGTGGACTGGGGTAAATCTCTTGTTTTTGTTGATGGAGGAATGAAGTATCCTGTACCCTGTATCCTAAGATCGGAAAAGGCAAGAATTAAGCAATAAGACCTGAGCCAACTGGCTGGATTGGTTAGTAATGGTTAGGGCTCAAGTTACAGACCAGAGCACGGTGAGTGCCTTAACGATGGGATCCTGGTGCAGTTACCACCTTATCTGGCCCTGCCAGCGAGGGTCTCATTGCTATTAGCACCTGCAATCTGGCAATCTGGAAGCCCAGCGTGATGATAGCAGTGGTGCACCGTTCATTAAAACAAAATACTTACCGAAGATAGCTGCTGTGGAACTGGAAGGCAGGGCTCCATGCAGAGCCCCTCTTCCATTTCCATGGCAGCTGGTAGGAACAGGGAGCGGCAGCAGCAGTGCCACTATCAAAACTATCATAAGTGGATCTGCAGAATGAGAAGGGAGTGTGTTAGGAAAGATTTCGTAATTGTAGGTAATTTTCCTTCCATGTGGCAACCCCTAAACTTTTTGCTGTTGTTTTTCACCTTGTTCTCGACTTTGCCAGAGAAGTACAGCCTTCTGCAGCACTCCTCTGGGCTTTCGCTCCTTTCTTACGGGGAAACTGACATGCCCTTAAGACAGTCAGTCCCGGGAAACGCTGTTTTCCGTAGTTTCTTTTATCATGTTGCGGCTTTCGTGCAACATGACACAAGAGGGCACTGTAAGCTAAGTTACTGCTCTCTTGGGTCTCTAGCCTTCTACAGGCCCTAGATACTCTTTTAGGATTGTAACTGATTGGTGCAAGTGATTCACGGACGGGAATGGTGGCAGCGATCGTTTCTTGTGTTTTGAGCTCCTTTTGGCGTTTTAAGCGCGTTTCTCGCGCTTAGCCCAAAATGGTGGCCTGGCTCCCAAAATGGCCAGACCACGAGGTTCCTTTGTCCTGTCTGCTGACCGTCTTGCTCCCTTCACCTTCCCCAGGTCGAGCCAACCCGGGGCCTTCCTTATTTGGGCATGTACTTTCCAGCAAAACACGGATGCTTTCGCGGGCTTCTACATGCCTGGTGTGTGCCTCCAGGATGTGGGCGGGGATGTCTGGTCCCAATACACATTCTGGGTGCCAGAGAGTCTAGGGTGGTGTGAATGCCTGGGACCACCGTGGTCCGTGATAGGTCCATGAATGGTGTGAGTGTTGATGAGCGGATCTCCCATTGGGTCCCCTCCGTTTTGGCGCAAAGGGAACCGTGGATAAGAGGGGGCTGGAAACACCACTACCATGTCGATCTCCTGAGTTCTCACAAATGAAGGAATACAGGAGCCAAGTATCCTGCAACCAAGAGGCTGAACCGAGGAATCGCGTGTGACCCGCTGAAGGACTTCTCCTCTGCACTGCTGTCGCCTTGTGAAACCCTTTTTACTTTTGATCGAACCAGAAGGCCTGTACTGGTACTTCGACCCTTGGAATAGCGGGAACAGCTATTCTCGGCATCTTCACCATCTCCTGCTCGTAAGCCTTCGGAAGCGTCTCTGGGCCATCCAGCAGACTGACCATCTTACACAGGAGTCTTGCTCTGTAACCGCCGCCAGGTTGTGTAGTATTTCGAGTCCTTGTTACTCTCACACGATTCGTACACTTGGCGTTCCCAGGTCTGAAGTGATTAGTGTACATTTGGCTCAGATACACACGGCCGGTCCGTTGCCCTGCTGTAGTAACAAACTGTGCGGGATCCTTCGTTTGGGACGTCTTTTACTCAACTCTGCTGCTGCAGACTCAACACGACGACAAGACGTCCCCTGCTCTTCTGAACCTGCCAGCGACTGAAACTGACGCGGAGAAGCCTGGGTCTGCTTGCATCGGGGACCGGTTAGTAGTATAACTAGGAACTGGTCGCCCTCCTGCAGAAGCCCATAGCTTTTCCCCGCTGTGTCAAAACAGCACACCTTTCCGTACTCGCGCTCTGATTCTGCCCACAGTGGAGGCTGCGCTTGAGTCGCAGAACTTGTTCTTCTTCATTTGTGCACTAAACTGAACTGCCTGATTTCCCTCGAAGAGACTCCCCTTTTGCCTGTTGGCACCAGCGTGTGCAGGTACTTTTGAGCACAAGGCTCCACTCTTCGTAGGGCTCGGACTTCCTTTTAGTTAGGTGCCTCTGAAGGCAGACTGGGTCTAAGCATTATTTCACACTGCCTGTTTTCCTTCCCTTTTAGGCGGACTACACATTTCGTGCATCTAACGCTTGAGACTTGTTGTATTTGTATATATATTGTATTGGTATGGTATGTGTTGGTTTACTAGAGTTGTATTGTGATTTCTCGCTACGGTCATTGTTTTAAAGGCCTTGGAATAAATGTGTATATATTTTTCATATAACACCTGTTTGGAGTAATTGTAGATGTCCTTGCTTTGTGTGCTCATTGCGGGCTTTCAGTCACCCTCACTCCTCTTGAGACCTAGTCTTGACCGCCGCGATCGCTACCTTGATTGGTCTGGCTTGTCCAGAGGTTACCCTGTTCCAAGTAATTAGGTTGGCCTTCTGAACTTCTGCGCCACCAGGACAGAGTTCAGAAATCCGTCTTAACAAATTGGTGTACAGCGGTGGGATACGACTGAAGGTATCCAGTGTTGCGCACGAACTAAGGCATTTCAAGTTACTCCTACCAGGACACGTAGTGAATTGTTATAGTATAACTTTAAAAAGGCCATAGTCCTATATAACAGTATGAAAACAAATACCTTGTTAACTTTAAATGCTTCCAAATCAGAAACATTGAAAAAGATGTGTGCGGAGAGAGGTGTTTCCTCTCAAGGCACGAAATTGGATATGATCCAAAGAATCGTCACGTGGCAAGAAGCGCAGCTTGACGCTATAACTTCTGAGGACAGTGCGGAAGGAGGTGGGGCTGCTCTCACTGGTAGAACCGACGGTTCTGCCGCTGCACTGATCCACCACGACCACAAGGACAGGGAGGATGTGATGTCTAATGTTTCCTCTGCCAGTGTCGATGGGGAGGCCATGCTTGAATACAAGAAGCAAGAGCTGCTGTTTAGGCAGAAGGAGCTTGAGTTCAATATGGCCAAACTACAGGAAGAGCTTGAGTTCAATAGAGTCAAGCTAAAAATCGAACAGGCAGAAAAACAGAAAGACAGGGATCACCAGTTGGAACTGGCCAAGCTTCAGGTTGCAAATGGGTCCAAGGGTCCTGGACATGGGTCTAGGGCCTCCTCTCATCCACGGTTTCCGAAAGATGTGCTCAGTGTGTATGAGGAAAGGTACAACATTATGGACTGGCTGAATGCGTTTGAGTATGCATGCAAAGTTCAACAAGTTGACAATGCTGATAAGATTGCCTGGTTACTCAGCAGACTGCCCCATTCTGGCTGTAGTGCCATTATGGAAATGTCGAAGGCTGAGCGAGCTGATTTCGCAATGTTAAAGCAAACTCTCATTTTAAAGTTTGGGAAGACTCCGGCCCAATATTTGAAACGATTCAGAGAGTATAAGAAAAAGGAAGGTGGTACTTGGGTATCTTATGTCACCGAATCCTTGAAAAACTTAACTGGCTGGGTCGAGGGTTATAAGGTTTCTACCTTCGAAGGCATGATAAATCTTGTCATGCTGGAACACATTTTTGCATCTTCTTCCCCGGAGCTTAAGCAGCATTTGGCCGATTCGAAGGAGATAGATCATAAGAAGCTGGCCATTGCAGCAGACATATGGGTGTCACATCGAGTGTCCCATAAGGACAAAACTCATCCTGGTAAGAAGGAGGAAGGGAAAAAGTCCAAAGATAAGGAGGGTGGAGAATCTGATACATCTTCTTCTCAAAAGGGCCA
This sequence comes from Ambystoma mexicanum, assembly GCF_040938575.1. Taxonomy (NCBI): domain Eukaryota; kingdom Metazoa; phylum Chordata; class Amphibia; order Caudata; family Ambystomatidae; genus Ambystoma; species Ambystoma mexicanum. The sequence continues at coordinate 499,854,776 of NC_090940.1, read as the reverse complement.
CAAAAAGAAAAATAAGGGTAAGACACAAGAGAACTCACAGGGTAGTGGAGGTCAGCCTCCGAAACAGAACTCTGGTTACAATAAGCCTCCCTATGTAAACAGACCCAATGGATCTTGTTTTGCTTGTGGAGCAACTGACCACGTGAAGGGGGATCCCCGGTGTAAGGTTAGACCTTTGGGGGTCCACTCCGCTAATCTGGCCTTCTCCTCCTACGAGGAAGAAGAGATTACAGGAGCATCCTTCTCCTCAGCCAAAAGTCGCAGAAGCTTATGCTAGGATTCCAGATAATACCAAGCACTACTTTAAAGACAGTGTGCTGATCAATGGAGTAGATACTCCAGTTCTTAGGGATAGTGGGTGAGGTCGAACTGTAGTGGATTCTACCTTGCTAGACTCAGAGGAAGTTGCCAGAGCTACTCTGATGCCCACTAAGTTGGCTGACGGCCCACTCCGTATGTTCCCAGTAATACCTGTAAATCTTACTTTAAATGGTACAGCAATCAGGATTCCAGTGAGCATTCAGAGAAACGTCCCAGAAAAGGTCTTGTTAGGTAATGATCTCAGAGCTTTAGGGGTCGTAGGAGACACTACCGAAAGACCCTACACATGGTCTCAAGCACGGGCAGCATTGGCCAAGACCAATACGCCGCCCTAGCCGAAGGGGAAACCCAAGGCGAAAGGAGTAAACAAGTCAAGACGAGGGAAAGAGAATATTCCCCTGAGCTCGCCTACCACGGCGGTGGAGAAAGTTGGCCAATCGCCCGGGCCTGACGAGGAGGTGGCGATGCCTGAAGTATTTGACCCCAACAACCATCCTGAACTAAAAGACTTGTTAGTTGAAGGAGGTCCTGATAGGGACGAATTCCGTAAAGGCCAACATGAGTGCCCATCTCTGGAAGGCCTAAGGAGACAGGCCTGCTCCCAGCTTGAGGGTGAACCTCCTGGGACGCATAGGATTTATTGGGAAGGTGGACTCCTGTATAGTGAGCCCACAGAGTCTACAGAAGGAGACCATAGGAGGTTGGTGGTTCCCCTTGCTGTTAGGCCCTTCCTCCTGCAGTTGGCGCATGAAGTACCCCTTGCTGGTCACCTTGGTATGAAGAGGACCAAGCGAAGGTTATCCACACACTTCTACTGGACCAAGATGGGGGTGAAAGTAGAAAGTCACTGCAGGAGTTGTGCCTCCTGCCAGTTATCTGGTAAGGTTGGCTCGACAATCCAAGCTCCATTGGTACCACTCCCAGTTGTGGGGGTACCATTTGAAAGGGTAGGGATCGAAATCGTTGGTCCCCTCGACCCGCAAACATCCTCAGGCAATAGGTTTATCCTGGTGCTGGTCGACCATGCAACCAGATATCCTGAGGCCTTCCCATTGAAAACTGTAACTGCCAAGTCAGTTGCAAAAGCTTTACTTGGCATATTTACTAGGGTGGGCTTCCCTAAAGAAGTTGTGTCGGATCGTGGCAGCAACTTTATGTCCAAGTATATGCAGGCTATGTGGAAAGAATGTGGGGTCACCTACAAGTTCTCTTCTGCATACCACCCCCAGACCAATGGTCTGGTGGAACGTTTCAACAGAATGTTAAAGAGCATGATTGGGGCTCTGGAAGAACCTCAGAGAAGAAAATTGGATCTTCTTTTACCATGCTTACTGTTTGCCTACCGAGAGGTACCACAAGAGGGGGTTGGCTTCAGCCCCTTCGAACTTCTGTTCGGTCATCCTGTACGGGGACCCTTAGCCATAGTCAAAGAGGGATGGGAGATGCCCACTCCCCCTGTTACTACCAACGTAGTTGATTATGTGCTAGGGCTCAGAAAACGGATGGTACTTCTGATGGGCTTGGCTAGTGATAAATTGAAGGCAGGACACGCGCTGGTGAAACATTGGTACGACCAGAAAGCTTCCCTCATCAACTTTACACCTGGTCAGCAAGTCCTGATCATGAATCCCATAAGGCCTCGAGCTTTACAGGACAAATGGTCAGGCCCTTACACAGTGGTGGAGCCCCTGGGTGAGGTTAACTATTTAGTGGACCTTGGAAGGCCTGGACAGGCTCCAAAAGAGTTTCACGTGAATAGGCTGAAGGCTTTCATCCCAAGAGTCGAAATCACAGCACTGCTACTGGCTTCAGACGTTGAGGAAGAGGAGTCTGAACCTCTCCCCGACCTGTTCCAGAGCGGTCCTTCAGATAGCTCCTTTGAGGGTGTCCAAGTGGCCCCTCACCTGACTTCTGATCAGCAGGCTGAGGTGAAAAGTTTGCTTAGGCAGTTTTCCCCCCTGTTTTCACAGTCGCCTGGTTTGACACCTTGGTGCAAACATAACATAGACACAGGAGACAGTGTACCTACCAAAAGTAGGGGATACAGGATGTCAGACAAAGTACGGTCTTATATTAAGACCGAGGTCAACAAAATGTTAGACCTTGGGTTGATTGAACCCTCTAGTAGTCCTTGGTCCAGCCCTGTGGTTTTGGTTCCAAAGGCAGGCACTTCGGAATTGAGGTTCTGCGTGGACTACAGGGCTCTGAATGCTGTCACCAAGACAGATGCATACCCCTTGCCTCGAACAGATGAGCTGGTGGATACTTTGGGTGCCTCCAAGTACCTCAGCACGTTTGACCTCACTGCTGGCTATTGGCAAATAGCTTTAGCAGAACATGCCAAGGAGAAGACAGCATTTTCTACTCCAGACGGCCTTTACCAATTCCGGGTAATGCCGTTCGGGTTGAAGAATGTACCTGCCACTTTCCAGAGGCTTGTGAATCATGTTTTGAATGGGTTGGACGAATTCTGTCTTGCATATCTGGACGATATAGCAGTTTTCAGTGCCACCTGGGAAGACCATGTGAAACACCTCGGGATTGTGCTCCAGGCTCTTCAGAAAGCACACTTGACCATAAAGGCTAGTAAATGCCAGATTGGACAAGGCTCAGTGGTTTACCTTGGACATGAAGTAGGTGGAGGGAGGATACAGCCTCTTCCCAGTAAAGTACAAGCAGTACAAGAATGGCCTACCCCCACTACACAAACCCAAGTGAGAGCCTTCTTAGGACTCACGGGGTATTACCGAAACTTCGTGGCAGACTATGGCACCATAGCTGCCCCTCTGACTGCCCTCACCACTCCGAAGAAACCCAAGAAGGTAACTTGGACCGACGAGTGTGAGAAGGCCTTCAATGGCTTAAAAGACTCCTTGTGCCAGGCCCCTGTCCTCAGGGCCCCTGATTATAAAAGACCTTTTATCGTGCAGACGGACGCCTCTGACACTGGGATAGGAGCTGTACTATCACAAGTAGATGAGAAGGGTAAGGAACACCCTATTGGTTTTATTGGCCGCCAGCTTAAGGACAGAGAGCTCAGATGGTCCACGGTAGAGAAATAATGTTTCTCTGTTGTGTGGGCCCTAAGGAAGCTGAGGCCCTACCTCTATGGGACCCACTTCACTGTGCAAACTGACCATAAGCCCTAAAAGTGGCTAATGAACATGAAGGGGGAGAATCCAAAGTTGCTTAGGTGGTCCATAAGTCTACAAGGCTTTGACTTCACTATTGAGCATAGGCCAGGTGTCCAACATAGCAATGCTGATGGGTTGTCCAGAATGTTCAACCGACCTGAACAAGAGACTCATCCAGGGGTGGATTAGTTCCCCCTGTCCATAGTCTGGGAGGGGCGAGTGTTGGGAAAGATTTCGTAATTGTAGGTAATTTTCCTTCCATGTGGCAACCCCTAAACTTTTTGCTGCTGTTTTTCACCTTGTTCTCGACTTTGCCAGAGAAGTGCAGCCTTCTGCCGCAATCCTCTGGGCTTTCGCTCCTTTCTTACGGGGAAACTGACATGCCCTTAAGACAGTCAGTACCGGGAAACGCTGTTTTCCGTAGTTTCTTTTATCATGTTGCGGCTTTCGTGCAACATGACACAAGAGGGCACTGTAAGCTAAGTTACGGCTCTCTTGGGTCTCTAGCCTTCTACAGGCCCTAGATACTCTTTTAGGATTGTAACTGGTCGGTGCAAGTGATTCACGGACGGGAATGGTGGCAGCGATCGTTTCTTGTGTTTTGAGCTCCTTTTGGCGTTTTAAGCGCGTTTCTCGCGCTTAGCCCAAAATGGTGGCCCGGCTCCCAAAATGGCCAGACCATGAGGCTACTTTGTCCTGTCCGCTGACCGTCTTGCTCCCTTCACCTTCCCCAGGTCGAGCCGACCCGGGGCCTTCCTTATTTGGGCATGTACTTTCCCGCGAAACACGGATGCTTTCGCGGGCTTCTACATGCCTGGTGTGTGCCTCCAGGATGTGGGCTGGGATGTCTGGTCCCAATACACATCCTGGGTGCCAGAGAGTCTAGGGTGGTGTGAATGCCTGGGACCACCGTGGTCCGTGATAGGTCCACGAATGGTGTGAGTGTTGATGAGCGGATCTCCCATTGGGTCCCCTCCATTTTGGTGCGAAGGGAACCGTGGATAAGAGGGGGCTGGAAACACCACTACCATGTCGATCTCCTGAGTTCTCACGAACGAAGGAATACAGGAGCCAAGTATCCTGCAACCAAGAGGCTGAACCGAGGAATCGCTGGTGACCCGCTGAAGGACTTCTCCTCTGCACTGCTGTCGCCTTGTGAAACCCTTTTTACTTTTGATCGAACCAGAAGGCCTGTACTGGTACTTCGACCCTTGGAATAGCGGGAACAGCTATTCTCGGCATCTTCACCATCTCCTGCTTGTAAGGCTTCGGAAGCGTCTCTGGGCCATCCAGCAGACTGACCAGCTTACACAGGAGTCTTGCTCTGTAACCGCCGCCAGGTTGTGTAGTATTTCGAGTCCTTGTCACTCTCACACGATTCGTACACTTGGCGTTCCCAGGTCTGAAATGAGTAGTGTACATTTGGCTCAGATACACACGGCCGCTCCGTTGCCCTGCTGTAGTAACAAACTGTGCGGGTTCCTTCGTTTGGGACGTCTTTTACTCAACTCTGCTGCTGCAGACTCAACACGACGACGAGACGTCCCCTGCTCTTCTGAACCTGCCAGCGACTGAAACTGATGCGGAGAAACTTGGGTCTGCTTGCATCGGGGACCGGTGAGTAGTATAACTAGGAACTGGTCGCCCTCCTGCAGGAGCCCAAAGCTTTTCCCCGCTGTGTCAAAACAGCACGCCTTTCCGTACTCGCGCTCTGCTTCTGCCCACAGTGGAGGCTGCGCTTGAGGCGCGGAACTTGTTCTTCTTCATTTGTGCACTAAACTGAACTGCCTGATTTACTCGAAGAGACTCCCCTTTTGCCCGTTGGCACCAGCGTGTGCAGGTACTTTTGAACACAAGGCTCCACTCTTTGTAGGGCTCGGACCTCCTTTTAGTTAGGTGCCTCTGAAGGCGGACTGGGTCTAAGCATTATTTCGCACTGCCTGTTTTCCTTCCCTTTTAGGTGGACTACACATTTCGTGCATCTAACGCTTGAGTCTTGTTGTATTTGTATATATATTGTATTGGTATGGTATGTGTTGGTTTACTAGAGTTGTATTGTGATTTCTCGCTACGGTCATTGTTTTAAAGGCCTTGGAATAAATGTGTATATATTTTTCTTATAACACCTGTTTGGAGTAGTTTGTAGGTGTCCTTGCTTTGTGTGCTCATTGCGGGCTTTCAGTCACCCTCACCCCTCTTGAGACCTAGTCTTGACCGCCGCAATCGCTACTTTGATTGGTCTGGCGTGTCCAGAGGTTACCCTGTTCCAAGTAATTAGGTTGGCCTTCTGAACTTCTGCGCCGCCAGGACAGAGTTCAGAAATCCATCTTAACAGAGTGCAGAACCGAGAGGAAGGAAGAGGAGGTGAGGGGGGGGGGACAGAGTAGGGGAAACAGCAAGCTGCTTGGAACGTGGGCTGATTTTGTGGGATTCAGCATGCGATCCGAGCAACCCAATTGGTTGGCTCTCCGGCTCCGGGTTATAATGCTGATTATTATGCAAGATTCGATCTGAGAAATTAATTGGTGGATTTGGGCAGAAAACTCAATTTTGAGTTTATTTTGTGACTTAGCCCATGAACCACAATACATGACAAAGTAAAAATATATGAAGATACAATTAAATAACTCTTAAAAACATCACTTGGTTAAAATATAACATGGATCAATTGCTTGCAGACAGAATGCTTGATAAAATTGAATATGATGATCGAATAACCTTTTAAAATTTAAAATGCCAGAATCACATTGCCCCTTCCCCCGAAATGTCCCTCTATTTACAACCTTCATTACAACATCTACGTTGCTAGCCCTTGTGAGGTATTCTGACCCAGCAAAATCTACATCTGGGCTTTCAGTCGACTTGCAGAATTCCTCTGCCCCGGCCAATTTCCATAATCATTCGCTCAGATCTTAACATGTCTGCTGTAATCTTGGGCAATATGGGCATAATAACATGAAATGCTGTCACGTCTCACCTCCCTACACACATTGCACACAACTGTAGAAGTGTTAAATCAAAGAGCACTGATGGGAAACAGACACTTGTACATTTTTTTGCACATCTATTATTTTACCTCCAAATGATAGAGAATCCATTAGCTGAAAGTTCATATGTTTTGCAATGTTTCAAAGAAAATGTCTTAAATGGCCTCTGCGAATTAGTATTTGTGCCAGAAGCCAAACCTGGACTTCCAGCTACTACTCATACCCCTCATCAAATCAAACACCAAATTCATCATACTTGGCGACTTTAACCTGGTCTTAAGCTCAGGGACCATATCTCTCCAGACCAAAATATCTCCACTGACTCCCAGTAGCTGCAAGGATCAATTTCAAGACCCTCTGCATCGTCCACAAGGCCTTTTAGAGCCAGGGCCCACACTACATCTGACACTCTCTTCCAAAATACCTTCCTTCTTGAGCCCTTCACTGTGCAGCCTCCAACTCTCTGAGGGTCAGATGTTTCTCCAGGCAGAGAGTGGGGGGGTAGATCACTCTCCTCTGCAGGTGCCTCCCTGCCCCTCTCAAACTTGAGCCCTACCACCTGAAGTTCGGGATGCAGCTCAATACCTTCATTTTCTCCTGTGCTTTCTCTCTTTCCCTCGCCTGCTAAACTACCTGTCTGCTGCGGTGACTGGTTGCTTGGATACCCTCAGAGTCTCACTGGGTACCAGGCTCTTCTATGAACAGTTTCCCCTTCACTGCCTCTTGGCCTGCCACGCACTGGGGGCTGTATCCTCTACAGTCCCTCACCTCCTTGCACTTAACCAGAGCCGCGCTGCCCTGGCTGCACTTACTCAGTACAATGCTGCCCTGATTGCACTTTTCCCTTCCCCTCCCTTGCACTACCCCCATCCCCTTCCACTGCACTTTGCATTATCGCACTTGCACGATCTAAATGACACAAGGCCGAGCAAGATCGCTTGTCTTGTCTTTCATCTGTACCCTCCCTTGTCTTGTCGCGCCTAGAAATACATGTACATATGTGTTATATATGACTTATCATATCATAGTACTCTACACCATTTTGAAACAATAACACCTAATAACCTCTCATCAACCTAGCATACAACCTAACCAAAAACAAACACACCTAACATTAATCACTACAGATATATAAACTAAAATATAAAACGCAACATATCATCCCCCCAAAAAATTAAGGAGAATATTATAAAACAACAAAGTATTGTTGAAAAAAGAGACGAAAACCCATTGCAAAACTGCAAATCTCCAATAATGTGACCCATTGAACCCACATCACTGCTACATACATCATAAAATTAATCACCTGCAAAGTCTTTCAACACATATTGAAGGAAGAGAGAAAAATCTTATTTGTTTAGTCAATTTGCTTTATTTGGAAATAATTAATTAAGCAACAGTCAATTAGACAGTGCAGTAACAATATATGAAAATACCATACCTGCTGGGAGGACAGCTCAGGAGAATTGTGTTTGTCTTGGAAGCAGGACAATGCAGTGCAGCAAAGGTTCGAATCCCAATCGTGCACTTAGAGACTGGACTCTTGTAAAAGTTTAATTAAGTGATTAATTACATCTAATTAGTCCAAAAATCTCACAGCAATAGAAAAAAACATCCTTCTTAACCCCAAATGCTCAAGGTTCGAGCATACACAAATGTCCTAGCTTCTAAATGATGAGTTTGCGTAAAACAGTGTAATCTAAGAAAAGGTTTTATTAACCGTGACTTTGGAATTTTATAGAAGGGACAAATAATCATGAGATGCAAAATGTCTTCCTCCATTTGTTTGGGGATTGCAATTACAAAACGTTCTGCCATCATGAGACCATTTTGCTTTATTAGCAGCCAAGTGTAATCCTTCATGTGGAACAAAGTTGCCTTAAAGATGAATTATATACATATATTTTGTAATTTTTCAAGATCAGTTTTCACTTAAGAATGTGGAAGAACGGATCTTACAGACTATTTCATTGGACAAAAGGTGGAATTATTATAGGCATTCAGAAGCGCTTGTAGAGCAGCTGGAGTATGCCAATGAGCACAATATCTGCCGTAAAAATGATATGCATGGAATATATCTTCCAACAATTTCTAGAATCTGCAATGTTTGGGCAAACAAACTATCTTTAAGGCCATTCCAGACAAATAAAAAGTAAGTAAAAGCAGTGCAGGCACACAACCTGCTTGATACTTTGTAAAATCTAGAAGATGTTAGGTTTTGTGTTCATTTGTGCCATTAATGGCAAAGGGATCCATAATGGTGTGTAACTGAACTAGATGACTCATAACATTCTTGTCCATACTTAACTTTTCCAGAGTAGCACACAAGCGACACCTATAAACCATATCAAAAGCTGTGATCAAGCCCATCACCATAAACAAACCTGTGCTTGTCCATCATCAAGGCCAAGTTTAGACATTGTTCAATAGTTCCTAAAGAATCACGTCATCCTAGCTGTAGCTCAAGTAGTATCTTATTCTCATCCACCCATTTTACTAATTTCTCACGAAGAAAGTCCCCCAACAATTTTAGGGAAATGTTCGCCAAATAAATGAGCCTATAGTATTTTGATGAGTCACGGCTGCCTTTTTTGAAGATTGTCATTATGTTGGAAGTCAACCAAGTTGGTGGCAGCTTCCTTAAATATAGCCCGATAAAAATGACATAGTCAAGCAGCCCACAGAAAAACACTGCACTATTCTCCTGGCAATCGGGTCCTGGTGCCTTTTGAAAAGGATAACTGTCAATCCAATTACATTCCCACAATGGTAATAACGTATCCAAAGGCCCTCTTCATTCATATAGGTTTAGTGACCACTTCCAAAATAATAAATTGAAGTTGTGCAACATTATATCCATTCTGTCCAACATGTATAGCCACTGGTGAAGTGCATGGCTGTAAACAAAACTTTGAAATGTGTCTGTATAATGTACTTCAGTTTTCCACATTGTCATGCCAACAAAGCAAATGCTACCAGGGCATCATATATGATGAATTACATTGTCCGTATCACATGTGGAATAATGTTGTCAATAATTTGTTCAGTAGAAGGATGTGCTATTTTGTTACAGCAAATGTGATTATGGCAATGTTGACAAGCTTAACAATGGTATGTTCCAACTTTATGTTGAGCTAGATATCTCACATTTTGCTCCAAGTCATCCCTAACCAACATTTCTTTCAGTGATGTATTTTTTGTATAGGTAGATATTGGTGTTTGAGGAAACGGGTCAGCTGTAATGAGATTATGTTCCAGAATTTCCCTTAATGATCTGTTTAATTTGATGACTTTGTTATGAAAAAATAAAACGTAAATCTTATCGGAATTTCTTCTAACTTGAGGTTTAAAAAGGTCTTTTCGCTTCAGTGGTCCACTTTACACAATCGCTCCCTGCAAAGTTTCATTCACATAAACTTGGTTTCTAAAATTCCCAAGCGATATATAAATTCTGTTGTTTTAAAAATTCCATAGGATCTGAAATAACTTATTTGTACTGAATCATCTGACTGAATGGTAATCCATCAATCACACCTCTCTGATTGAAACTTGAGCATTTGTAGATTATTTATTTGACAAAAGCTGAGAAGAATATCATTCCATTCTGAACCGTCATACAAACATCAAAAAAGAAAAGCTCCATTCAAGTGTAAACCTTATTCTAGCATGTGTTGAGTTTACATATTTCAAAAATTCCAATAAGGCATTTACCGTCCCACATCAGATTAAAATAAAATCTCTTGTATATTTTTTAATATGATTTCCACTGTTGATGTGTAATAATATTTTGAATCTCAAAATAATACATGAACATATTTGCATATACTGGATCCACTGGATTCTGGATAGACTTCATGTAGCTGTTATCAATCCACCTGATGGGTCAATCACAGATTGGCTATAAAACAATAATACTGGAACTGGTGGAAAAGATTGCATCAAAAAACATGTGGGATTTACTAATCCAACCTATTTCGTCGCCTGTTATTTATTTTTAAAACAGAAACAATACAATTGCTCAATTTATTAGTTGGATCATTGTCTAATCTTAAGTATCTCTATTGCTTAAATGACGTTCACATTCCTGTTCGTGGTTTATTTTATGAAGAATAAACATCATCATCATATTGTCTTTATTTGACAAAATGTCATTGGGCATACATACACAATATACATGTTATAAACATTATGATATTGAATAAACATATATAATGGAGATAATTTCATGATATGATATGAATTAATCCATTAATGAGAAGATACCATGTGAACAATTGCAAGTCTGATTAAAAGGACACGTTTATAAAATACCAATATGTTTAAAACAGCCCCTTTCTAAATAAAAACATCTATATCTATATATATGTCGATAATACAACATATTAACAGAACTGCAGTGTCTCTAGCTTTTTCTTTTTATTTAGCAAGGTTTTCTTCCTGACGAAGGACTTCTGGGAGAGTATTCCAAGCCATGTCAGCCTTAACAGAGAAGGATATTTATTTCCCTCTTGCTCTCTTCACCTGTGAGAGTGAGCTAGAGTGCAATGTTCTGTTCGTTTCATGCCTAAATATCATGTAGTTTAAATATGCTGAAGCCTTGCCAAACAGGCATTTATCAGTCAGTGTGAGGATTTTAAAATGAACCCTCTCTGCCACCGGCAGCCAGTGAAGTTCTTTCCTATGGAAGGATATATGATCCCTCCTAGGAATATTACAGACTACTCAAACCTTGTTATTTTGCATGATCTTGAGTCTGTGTATGCTTTCATTACTAGTCCCCCAAGTCCAAAGGTGGGCTTTATAGTAATCCAGCCAGGTAAGGTGATTGCATGAACAAATGTTTCACAGATTTACGAGAGACCTGTGGGTTTGTTTGTCATAGTACTTTAAGGTGGTATTGTGTATTTTGTATTATGTTATTTACGTGAGCATCCACACTCATAGATGCTTCTAGTAGAGTGCCCAGGGGTTTAACTTTTTTACCACTGGGATAAAAAAAGCTGTCAAACAGAAACTCTAAAAAAGCCTGCCCCAGCTAGGTTTGTGGCACAAATCCTGAGTTCTGCTTTAGAACCATTGGGACCCATGCAGTTTGTGACCATCCACTCCTGGATGGATGAGCAGATTGAAGTTAAATTTGCTAAGTCAGGGTCGTAGTCCCCGCTTAGGATGATTAGCAATTGGAAATTGTCTGCATAGTTTGTAAATTGTAAGCCCCTTGCTTCGGGTTGGACACACAGAGGCTTTGTGTATAGGTTGAAGAGGGATAGCGAAATACATGCTCCCTGTGGCACTCATATTTAATGGGGGCTGTATTTGAGCAGACTGTACCCCAGCATATTTTAAAGTGTCTTTCGCTGAGCAATGCATTTATCCACAAAACATCACTAGAGAAATTCCCCACAGATGCCCGTGTTTTTAAGCAAATATGCGTGATCCAGTAAGTCGAACGAGGCTGATCGATCCAAGAGGATCCACAGCCAAGATTTGCTTTTCTATAGTCTTTCTAACATCTGTGATTACAAATTAAGTAGGAAACTCTCGGTCCCGTGGTGACTCATAAAGCCTGACAGGTTCGGGTGCAGGATGGCTGATTCCTCCAAACGGGCCTCTAATTGGCCGGATGCAACCTTTTCCAGGATTTTTAATAGGAAGGGTGTATTTGCGATTCGTCTCAAATTGCCATGATATTTAGGATTGAGGCCAGGCTTCTTGATTAGGGCGGTAACTACCACTTGCTTCGAGCTGTTGGTTATGTTCTTATGCCAAATAGATGCATTACAAATATTGTCAAAGTGGGAGGGAATCTATTGTTGGCTAGGATAATTTTAGATGGTAATAAGTCTCCTGGGCAGGAAGTAGCTCTCATTTTGGCAAGAGTGTCCTCCATTTCCTGAATGGTGAACTTTTGGAGAAAAACAAACCTAAGTCTGAGCCTTCCTTCCTGGTGTCAAATTCAAAGGCTTGATCAGGGGTTATGTACAATTTATCACGGCAGGTTTGGATTTAATCCCATGCCTTGAAGACTTCATCCTCTAGCGCCTTCTGGATGCTGGTGCAATCTGCTGTGTCAGGGGAAAAAGACTAATTTGTTCATCATCGAAGCATGTTTTTTGTTTAAGAAATCTTCGATGTGTAAGATCTTTCTTGCAGTTTCCATTTATCTCTGTTTTCCACAGTTTTATCTTCAGCCCAGATTCGCTCCGCTTGTCTTTTCTCCTTCTTCAAAAGGTCAAGTTCAGGGGAGAACCAGTTCAGGGGAGAACCAGTTCTGTTTGTTGGGGCAGTCACAAACTGTTAATGATCTAAGCAGAGCTTTGTCCTCTAAAAGGTAGGACAAGTATTGTTTATAGACTCCCACTAGATGACAAGGGTGATCTAGATCAGAGGGGGTTGTCATCATTGCTGTCAAACAGTAATTTAGATTGGTAGCAGTTAGTTTATTAACATTTCCGTTAAGAATTTTCTTAGGGGGGCTCTATTAGGTCCATTCCTTACTGGGAGGTCAATCCTGCAGCTTATGATCCCATGATCTGACCGGATACATGGTTTGGTGACAGCACAGTTTCTATGTATATTACAAGTGGCCACCCAATCAAGGGTGTGTCCCTTTATGTGGGTTGGATCATGATTTATTATGTGGATGTCAGTGTTGGCCAGATGACGCTCCAATTCTATAGCTTCCTTACCTTGAGGGTCCCCCTTACTATGGTTTCAATCGCCCAAAAATAATGGTAGAGGCTATGGGGCGGTCCAGGGGGTTTAGAAGCTTTAATAGACATTTGGTATAAAATGGCATGTCCAGGGGAGGGGTGAGGGGAATAATGGATGAGGATGAAATGAATACACATATTATTTGTCGGAGACAATTTGGCATGAAGAATTTCGCAATGAACACATTCCATGTTGGCTTCAAACAGCCCAGTTCTTGCTAACTTAAAAAAGCCACCTACCCATCCCTGTGGGTGGTTCATGCCGAAAATGTTATAGCCCTCCGGGGTAGCCAAGTCAATTGCTGGACAATTTTCTTGTTGTAACCATGTTTTTGTGAGGCACGTGATATCGATATGATTTTCCAAAATATAGTTATGGATGTCTAATGCATGTTTAGTCATTGAGTGTGGATTGTGCAGGACACTTTTCAGTAGTTTAGGATTCTCTTGACCCCTTGTGTCTGATGGTAATGGTATGATGCCTCTTGCTGGGTCTTTAGGGTTTAGGTCTGTGATATTTTTAGGAGAAACACATTCTGACTGATGTTCCTGGCCAAAGATGTAAGTGGTTTCAACCCAGCACTCCAACTAAGTCAATGCCTAGCGTGAGATGCCCAGCTGGACCCCTTAATTAATATATTTGTATGTCAAAAGTTATTTTATTTCTGGATGATGTGCCCTTATATAACGCCCCTCTCTTTGAATCCCCCCTAGTCTCACTGAACCAAGAAGTAGGTTATTTTTCAAGTTAAAAGATTTATTTGATGAATTGAACAATATACATATATCACACTTTTATGAATATGAACAATATCTAGATATCACCCTTATTAATATTTATACACTGATCAGCAATGGGTGTTATCGCAACAATCAACAATCTCTTTAATCAATAGGAGTATGGGTGATAAGAATAATGTAGCAGAGAATAACTTTATGTGGGTTCAATGAAATGCAATGATATGAAATTAATGCAGCACAGAAATAAAACTTGATATGAAGTCAATCAAAGACAATGTAATCACTCTTTCCCCCTGTTACTACACAATCCCCCCTAATATGCGGTATGTAGAGATGGAATGAGGGAACACAGGTTTCAGGAATAACAATCAACAATTGCAGTTTCAATTCCAATTCTCCCAGCAAGCTTAGAGAACAGGAATGATTTTAAACAGGTCAAATGCTTTTGAATGTGATTTTATAATGAATAGGAAAAATGCTAAAAATGACTTAATTCGCTAAATGGGATTCAGAACTAGTGGGAGCCACATTGGATAGGTTCAGATAGACACTAGCAATGATGTTTGAATGACTGGCCGATAGGAAACTGAATTCAGAAGTTGAATGCAAGAAATAGCTGTTTTATATGGAATGAAATTGAGCCAATTGCAGAATCACAGCAAACTTTTCAGCGCGCGAGAAATGCGATTACAGAAAAACTATAAGTAGTGAAGGTCGATTTTTCAGAAAAGAGTCAAGATTTCAAATGAGAGATGCACTTTTTGAAGATTACAAACAAGGATTTCTTAACACTAAGGGGCTATGTAGATGCGAAAACCAACGGTACAGCCACCAGTCAGAGGCTCCTCTGTCTGATCTTTGTCCGCTGCAACACTTGCCTTCTTCAGCAAAAAATATTAGTGCAAAGATGATTATCACTACAATTATCACAGGATTAAATGGATGGGATAAGGAGTCAGGATAGACAAAAGAGATTCTACAATGCAGTCTGGGTATGTTGGAATGGGTTGGATGATTACTTAAAACTAATAGACGGCTGTGGGCAGTTCTATGCTAAATACTCACAACTAGGGCTTTGGAATGGGCCGTCAAGATCTGGTCAAAGGTTTGGACGGGAATTCGCTCGCCACCAGATAGTTCTCAGACGCTTGGTTCTGCTCTCAGCAAGGCACTCTGGTCTGCACGGCCTCCTGGACTGGATCTGACGGGTTGGTTCTGGATACAGCTCTGCTCTACTGGTTTGGATCTCTGGGTTCTAGCAAGGGTTGTTGGCAAGAAGCAGCCAAAACAGTACAGCCAGGCTGTTGAATTGGTTGGGCCCCGTGGAGGTTTGGGGTTAAAATCAGGTTGCAAGTTTCTAAAGGCCAGCTGAGAAGGGTTCAGCTTTTTGGATTGGGCCTTTTGCTTCAGGGTTCTGGAGTCTGGATATGGGTTCTGGAGTCTGGATATGGGTTCTTCCTGCAGAGCACTTCACCAGTAGATCAGTTGATGGATGAGTGTGTGTGTGTCTTTCTGTGCCCTCAACAGTCCCTATTTATGTATTTCTCAAGGGGGTGGGGTAGGCTGATTATACTATGCCCAACCCTCTAAGAAGCCGATAGGTCAGAGAATTTCCTCTCCCCTGATTTTAGAAGCAACAGTGTGTCATGATGTGCCATGTTTATGGTCCAGGGAGAAAACCCTCCCTTTGTTTCTGTACAGTATATCTTATTTTTCACAAAAAGCATATTTATAATATCCCCAACTTGTTAATATTATAGATTTACATTACAGATTAATTAAGGCACATGTCTGTCAAAGTCCCATCTTCTGGAGAGCTTCAGTTCACAAATGACAGTTTTTCGCGCTTTTGGTTGGTTATTCAGTGTCAGTTCTATACCAATTTTTTTACATACATGCACATACCATCTGGGCATATTCCTGTAAAGTTTCATATTTTTAACATTATTACAACTGCTACAAAGCCCACATTTTGATAATTCTGTCTCTGAATATCGCACAATTCTAGAGTAGTTTCTACTTGTGAGCAATATTTTCATTTTAATAACCTCTAAATTCCATATTTTTGCCAGTTCGGCACAATTTTCTATAAGTCTTTTCCTCAAACATATATTTTCTCAAGTTTAAAATCCACATCTCAGTCTGGGCCTGCCTCCAAGGTCTTGGCTGAGCCAGAGAGCAACTTGAGCTTCTTCCTGCCAGGGCTGGTTTCTATTGACGCCCCAAATTAGCATTTCCTTTCAGTAAAAGGGAGTTCTTTGTCTCCCTTCAGAGCAACAGGCCAAAGTGCTCTTCCCTTTTCCTTTCACACCTGCCTGTCAGATCCTCAGCAGAGCACAGGGGAAAATATTCCTTTGTGTCGAATGTCTTTGAAGCTCAGTGTGGCTGGCTTTAAATTTTTAACACAATGTTGAACATAGTCTTGTCCTAAATACAAATTACATTTTTAACAAATATATACACCAATCTCTTAATTCCAGCCTTTTTAAAATATAGTTTTGAATTGTATCCACCTCTATTGCTTCTGATAGCAAGTCTTTCCTTTTCATACTATGATTTCAATGTATCAGTTTAAATGACAGGTTTAAGTAATCGCCAGCTCCTGACACAGGCGAGCAACGGTACTATGCCCATTTTTGACATATTTCTTTCAAGCAAGCATCTTTAAAGGTGGATTTTCTTCTGATAAATATGTTTCTGCTGACATTGTGCTTAGGTGAATTCTTTAAATAAATTGATGTTGAACACCAACCAAGGATGCTGGATCTTTTGTGATGTTTGAGAACCATGATTTTTGCACTTTCCACAGCCAAGGTTTTTAAACGGCTCTGTGTTTCTCTTGCAATGCAGGACTGCTTTTTCAAATAGTTTCATTTTCCTCTGTGGGCAGCCAAAGGATAGGTTTTGGCAGTGGTCTCCTGTGTTGCCACTGACATAGGCAAAAGTGGATTGGCGGCCTATTTTTCAGGTTTTCCTGTACACTTCTGGGTGATTTTAGAGCGCATAATGCTTTCCAGCGGCCATTCTGAGGTTTCTGATGCTAGCAGTGCACAGTAATGTTGCAGGGCATAGACTCGTGGGTTAAAACATCCCACAAAGGACAAGGTGCATTCAGGGGCTCTGCTGTCATCCACATGGGTCAAGGAGAGAGGTTTCCCCAGTGAGGTGTTATCCTGTGGTCTTATCCAGGGAGTAAGATGACCAGTGTCTTGGTACTTGTCTAGGTATTTATCTGTAATGGTTTTCCTTTGTAGTTTTCTAGTGGCTCTGAGCAAGGCCAAAGCCTCCTGGAGGCCGATCTGTAATGGTTAACCTTTGCAGTTCTCCAGCGGTCCTGAGCGAGGCCAAGGCCCATGGAAACAAAAATGTGAAAAGCTGTAGTAAAAATAAAACCACACACACACAAAAGCTTACCATGAGTCTGCCAAAACCATGGGTGAAAGGACGAAATGCCGATCCAACTCGCACTTGACGTATACCATCGCA
Organism: Ambystoma mexicanum; assembly: GCF_040938575.1. Taxonomy (NCBI): domain Eukaryota; kingdom Metazoa; phylum Chordata; class Amphibia; order Caudata; family Ambystomatidae; genus Ambystoma; species Ambystoma mexicanum. Next base: position 499,837,394 of record NC_090940.1, on the reverse strand, counting down.
GACCAGCCCCAACGTGCCAGCGCTAACGCACTGCCAACTAAAATAAAAAAGCCTGCACTTGCTGGGAAAAGTAATTTTCGAGGACTACAGATTGTTAGCAGCGTGAGGTGATAGGCTGATTTAAGCACAGCAAAACAGTTCAAATTCGCCCTGTCCTGATAAATCGCATCTAGGTGACATTTCCATTGTAAAATAAAAAAGTAACTCCCCTTCTAATGTCAAACGTATTTTAAATGTAAAATAACGTGACAAGTGCTCTGCTTCCAGGGCACTTCAAATTCAAATGTTAGCAAAACACAATGTAGTCCTGTTTCAGTTTATTAATTTCTTGACTGTTGCTACTGCCGACATGTGTTTCAACCTCTGGTCGTCTTCAAGGCTATGCATATAAATCTTTATTGTCCATTTTCCTGTGAGAGTACTTGTAAGTTCCCCTTATTTGATCTTTGTAAAAACCACACGGAATGCCTTAACGCGAACAGGACAACACTATATATCGGGAGGACTTAACCTTATTTAGATGCTGATCAAATTTATCGAGATAACTAGGAATGAATAACAGGAGTCTTCATCAAATTTGAAAGGACATTTACACAGATCAAATAAGGGGAACATATGAGTCCCCTCACAGGAGAATAGACAAGAAAGAATAGTCAAGAAAGATTTATATGCATAGACTTGAAGACAAACAGAGGCCTTAAGAAATGGCCTTAAGTATATAACCCGAGGTATCCTATAACTAATACATAAAACATAAAATGAACCAGTTTTTCATTTCCCAAGCCACATGTTGGGCAATCACATTTGTCTTGATCGTTCCATTTGCAAGTGACACTCGTGATATTGAGGATGATATTGAGGATGTTAAATGTCAACTTTAAGAGGAGTGTATGCGCAAAAGGCAGATGTTTTTTGTCCATATATGGATCAAATCCCACAATTGGCTTTCCTGACAAATAAGATGGTCCTGTAGACAAAATGATACAGGCTTTCAACAAGTTCCTCCCTGACAACTCAGCAGCCAAATTCCTCACTTGTCTTGGTGATAGATGCAGGATTATCAGGAATAACATATGTCACCCAATTCACTGGGCTAGGTGATGGAGTTGGAATGGTCTACAGATAAGGGGATGATATTGTTATACTGGGGGTAGCAGTAGGACCTGATTGATCTGATATTTCCAGTTGATCTGCAGCCTGCCACCACAACTGACAAGGGGATGTTGGCGGACCTTCAAACAACAATGATAGAGACAAAAGAAGGACATTGAAATGATACATCCACTGTGGAAAATAAGGCAATTTTGCAAGCATTTTCTTCAAAGATGAAAGTGGACAACCAGGGAAATTAGACGTTTGGCAATAGGGCAGTCGTCCTTGTCGGGCAATGGGGACATACAGGTTACACTTCTCGCTACCCTGAAGTTTGGTGATCAGACCCCATGAATTACTATCATGATTTACTGTCAAGCTGCAGTCAATGTTATAGACTTAAATTAAGCAGCACAGATGGGTTCCTAGCCAGGACTAAACCTGGGGCTGAATCTGTTAAATGCATAAATGTGTCTGAGCTTGTGTTGGCGTCTATAATGTGCAAACTCAGAATCTGCAGTTGGAATGTAATTCCAGACACATGGAAAATATTTCTTTACTTCTTTTGCGTGTTAATTTCGTATCATTTGTGGAGTGCCCTGCTTGGTAAGACGTAATGCCTCCATAGGTTGGTTGCAAACTTGAGTCAGAGTTTTTCCTGGAAAATTGTTGCATTGGGGTCCAACCCAGCCAGCTTCATTACTTGAGAGGTACACACGTTTTGTTGTGCACAAGAGAGTGCCCCTCACACCATGTCCCCTTCACAGGGGGTCTTGCTGGTGGCCTATCATGAGTTTGACAATGTATTCAGCAAAAAGGCAGCCAAGATGCTATCACCACATGGATTGCTTGGAAGTAAAATAGATTTTGGGCCAAACACAGTGATGGAATACACCAGGAGACATTGACCGAAAAAGAAAATCATCACCTGAAAGAATACATAGAAGCGTATCCTGCTAATGTATTTATATGTCATTCAACCTTTTCCATTCCATCTCCCTACTTTTTTTGTACTAAAGAAATCAATTCAATTTAGAAACTCAATCCTATATAGAAATGCTATTGACTACACCGTGGGGAATATAATTAGCATAAAAAACTACTACCCATCACAGCTTTTTTCGATATTGATGGATCAGGTCAAAACAGCACAAATGCGCACTAAGCTGGATGCTCGATGGGGTGATGAGTGTAAACAGAATTCCAAACCTGATGTGTGTTATAAGAGTATCCACTTATGCCTTTCAGCCTGTACATTGTACCTGCTGCTTTCAAACACTTTCTGAAGACATCAGTTTGAGGTATCATAGATGTATGTGTTTGATGTGTTTGGATGTATTAATATTTATGTCACTACATTTATTCACCAACATAGAAGAGCATCTTTGTCATGTTATATCTGTCCCTCTCACCTGCTAGTCCCTGGGGCTCTCTCTCTCAGTGGCCTGGGCACAACCATCGCCTTTGCATCCAGACCCAGGAGGTGGACCAGTGTAGGAGAATCACCTGGGTAAGGGACCTTTGGGGAGTGGCAGTGAGGCAGCCGGTGGCGAGACATGTTATCCCTCCCTTTCCCATACCCATGATCCTCCGGTGTCCCAAGTCTTCACCCCTTTCCACACAAACACTGGGGCGAGGGCAAATGAGACTAATAATGCTAACTCTTACACATCGCATTGAAAATGTCCCGCTAATTGGGTCAGGCACAATTAGGCACTTGACTCTAGTGCATACATCTGATACCAATTAACTCTCCCCACACAGATAGAAGATAGATAGACACACTGTATAATAGTAAAAGACCAGAAAGAAATGCACACAGCCGGTGAGTTGGCAAGCGACGTGAGAGACTGCTGTGTGCTAAAGATGGATTGAAATGGCAACATAATATTGCACAATTGAAGGCTGCATGCATGTGGATGAGACACGAAGAAAGGCAGACCTGTGACTAAACCTTGAAGTAATGATAGCTGTAAAGTCAGCAATACCGTGTAACGGAGTGGTCCTGCGAAAGGAAGTAGCCCACTTGAAAGTCTCATTGACAGGTGAAAAGTTTGTGGTGATAAAGTGAATGTCCTGTAAAAGAGAAGTGATTGAAATTGACACTGAGAAAAGAGGAGACTAAAAGGTGAACGTTGAACTTTGGTGCATAATACAGTGAACTATCCAGACCAGGAAGCACCTAGGCAAAAAACATAGGAGTGTGAGTTGAAAGCTGGAAAGTCAAAGTGGTCCTGCGGAGGTCTGTAGAAAAAAGCCATGCATATTCGAAAGTCTTTAACATCAAGAAACGGTCCGAGCCCGACTGAGGGAGACTAAAGGTGTAATAAGTTATGGGAAGGGAACCCCTAAAGGAGGTGAATTAAGCTTGGGGAAACGAACCCCTGCAAGTGTTTTGTTTGGCTGTAAAAGGTCTGAGTCCAATTGAGGGAGACCAATGTGAACTGAAACTGTGAAAGGTCTGAGCCCAACAGCCGCGGACCGATGTGAACTTTTTGGTGAACTGTGGTTTGGAAATTGGAATGTAAGACTTTAATGTGGAAGGCCAGGTAGCCTTTTAATATAATGGCTACAAAACCATTATATTAAAAAAAGACAGTCACAAGGTGGCCCACATCTTGAACTGCCATTGTGTTAATAGCTTGAGCCAGAGGGTGTCATATTGCCTACAGGGACAGCCTTATTCTGTGCTGTCCTACGTGGGGAGAAGAGCTGACACAACCACATGTATTCTTTATATTTGAACACTGACTTTCCTTCTCATACATGTTCTCCTTTTCACATTTTGTGTACCAAATATAGGGCATGTATTAGGTTTTGTTAATATAGGCCATTTTGATTTCACTGACTCAACTAGGACTGTTTTATTTATTATTTGATGGTTGAGACTACTCCCATCTTCTCTATAGGGCAAAGTAGGAGTTTTCCCAACACCTTTCAAACTTCAATAAAGGTTGTACAAATGATACCTTTTGTCTCAGTGTCATACTTGCAATACCATACCTCCCTTACATATGGTGTCAGAATTGGGATACGACTCAATTGAGACAAAATGGGGAAACTACAATTCCAGAAACTTAGTCACATAGCCTCAGAACCCTCTACCAATACAAACATGAATCCATAGGCTTTGATATTTGTTGCAGCTGAGAAGTCACTATCCAGCCCAAGAAAAGAGGGATGATTCCCACAGACTTAGTTGTAATCCCCCCTGGGGGGTGTTATATAAGGTTGGCCCCAAAATCCAGCTAGGCCTGGTAGTCTGCTTAGATGCCATAGCAGGCGTTATAGATCCAGACCTTCGGGGAGACATAACAGTTCTCCTACAGAACCATGGCAAAACTCCATTTGAAATAAGCCCTGGGGACACAATTACACAGGGAATTCTTGAGAAGGCTCTGTTTTGCCATTTTGAGGAAGAAAGTGTATCATAGGAAACTGAGAGACGTAGGTTAGGCTTTGGAGAGGCTGATGAGACATGTATCACGGAGGCAAAAAGTGAAGAGGAACCCATGATCCTTCCCGATCTAGCCCTTGCCCAGCGAAATGATCCAGTACTCGCAGAGGCTGTCTTACAAGTGATTCCTCATGGAGAAGGGGAAGAGAAGGGAAGCCTCTTTTTTTTTCCTGAAATAGGCATTACTATATCGAAGGGAAACCTCCAGGGAATGTGTGAGAAAAAGTCAGTTAGTAATACCGAAAACCCATCGTAAGATCGTGCTAGAGATCGCACACTCTCATTTGACAGGGGAACCCATGGAACAATATAAAACCCAAGCTCACTTCAGTGGGAAATTCTATTTGCCGGTATCCATGCTGACATAAATAACTCCATTCAGACATCTGAGATATGCAAAAAAAGCAGCTCACATATTCCCTTACCTAACTCTGAAAACAAACTTGTCTCAAAGTTGCCTGGGCTATGAAGTGCTAGAAATAACAGGAACCTGTGCCTATAAAATAGCCCAACCTGATAGAAGGCAAAAAACCCATCTCTACCACGTAAATCTCCTAAAAGAGTGAAAAAAGGCTTTCCAATACAACCTACTCTATATTGTCTTTTTTGGTACCTGAGGAGATAGACAACTCGGAACTCATTCCCCAAGAACTATTTAAACAGAAACAAGAAGTTTTTAACAACCTTTTCATGGCTTTCCCTGATGTATTCTGTGACAAACCAAGGAGAATACATGGTACTTATCATTATATCAGAACTCTAAAGGGAAATGTGGTCCATTTGAAACCATATAGACTCCCTGAGCACAAAAGAAGTTTGTAATTGATGACGTTAAAAAAAGGTTTAAGGCAAACATTATCGAGCCCTCTTTGGGTCCATTGCCCTCCCCTATTGTGTTGGTGACTAAACCCCATCATTTTTGGTTCTGCATAGACTTCAGGCAGGTCAATGCCATCTCTGCCTTCGAAGCCTATCCTATGCCACACATCGATGAGTTAATAGATAACCGTGAAATGCTGCATTCCTGTCAACTCTAGATTTAACCAAGGGATATTGGCTTGTCCCTGTACATGGACCTGATAAGGGAAAGACATATTTCTCAACACCAGTGGGACTATTCCAATTCAATGTTCTCCCTTTGGACTGTATGGGGCCATAGCCACTTTCCAACAACTTATTTACCGGATATTACAGCCTTACTCCGATTGCTGCGGGGCCTATATTGATGACATAGTCATTTATAGTAAAACTTGGGAAGACCATCTTTTTCATCTTTCTACTGTTATGAGAACCCTCAGCAAAGCCAAATTAACTGTCAATCTATCAAAATGCAAGTTGGCTCAATCGGCCCTGAAATACCTAGGCTTCGTTGTAAGGATTGGCAGTGTCCAACCCTGGCAAGAAAAAGTGAATGCCGTCCTAGATGCCCCCACATTCAAGACCAAGAGAGACCTCAAGGCATTTCTAGGATTGATTGGTTATTACCATAGGTTTATCCCAAATTGTTCAGATAAAATAGCTAGACTGAAAGACAAACTAAGAAAAGCGGAGGGCCAGAAAATGTGTTGGACTGATGAGGACAATGCGTGTTATAATACCCTGAAACAAGCCTTATGCCAAAACCCAATACTAAACGTGGTGGACTTCTCAAAGGAATTTGTATTATGGACTGATGCCTCCCTCCCAGGGTAAGGAGCAGTATTGTCGCAAATATGGATTAAAACACACCATCCTATTCACTAGTCGTAAACTCTTCCCACATGGGAAAAACTACTCTGTATTGAAATTAGAGGCCCTTGCCATCTGAGGTACCACCTTCTGGTGAGAAAGTTTACACTTGTTATATACAACTCACCTTTGGTATAGATAAGTCAATGAAAGGACTCTAACCTTCGAGTCATGCAATGGTTCTTAGACCAGCAACCGCACTGTTTCACTGTGGAACACCGAAAAGGAATTTAACAGGGGATCGTCAATTTACTTTCACGGTTTCACTGTGAAACAGATGTGGCTACTTCGCATAGGGGAAGGGTATGAGAGAAACCATATGGTGTCTCACCTGCTAGTCCCCTGGGATCTCTCTATCTCTTAGGTGGCCAGTGCACAGCCATTGCCTTTGAATCCAGACCCTCAGGGTGGACCAGTGCGGGAGGATTACCTCGGTGAGGGGTCTTCAGGGAGTGGAGGTGAGACAGCCAGTGGTGAGATGCGGTATTCCTCCCTTTCCCAGTGACAGGTCTTAGCTAGACTAGAACTGTGAAAGGTCTGAGCCCAACTGAGGGAGGCCAATGTGAATCTTTTTGCTGAACTGTGTTTTGGAAATTGGAAAGTAAGATTTTAACGTGGAAGGCCAGGCGGGACTCAATCCACTTCTTCACTGCCTTTGTGTTAAGATCCTGAACCAGAGGGTGTCATCTTGCCTACATGGACCACCTTACTCTGTGCTGTCCAACACGAGGAGGAGAGCTGACACAGCCACTGACTTTCCTTTGCATACATGTTCTCCCTTGCACATTTTTTGTACACAATATAGTGCAGGCATTAGGTTTTGTCAGTATAGGCCATTTTGATTTGACTGACTCAACTAGGCCTGTTTTATTTATTTTTGGGTGGTTGAGACTACTTCCATCTTAGCTACAGGTTAAAGTAGGAGTTTTCCAACCCCATTTAAACTTCAATAAAGATTTTACATATTGTACCTTTTTTGTCAGTCTCATACTTGTGATAACATTTCACCCTCAAAATTAGAAAAACGTGTGTTCCATGTAATAATGGAGTTTCCAGGATGCATGTAAATCAAAGTGTGTGTCAAAATATACAGGAATAATGTAGAGATTACACTACAGTGGCCAGTTCCTATCGCAGTGAAGACGCTCCAGTCTTTTCCAGGGTTTGTGAACATTTACCATCAGTATATTTGCTGGATTCTCGACCATGGTCTTCCAATTGCTACTCTGTTATGCAACATAGCTCCTTTCCGTTAGGCATGGGCCTCACCACTCATTAGGCCGTAATCTAGTGGTGAAACCTCAGAATTTCCCCCAAACTCAGTTATCCATACCACCACTAAGACCCATGGCAGTACCACAGAATCAAGAGTAGTGGTAAAGTGGTGTAAATCCCCATTTTTGGAGTCTATAGGACTCCATGGAGATCTGTGCCTGATTTATTGTGATCAGTAATACTGTGTGGTAAGCCTACCAAGTTTGGTTGTAAGGTGGGCAGTGTACCTGCAGCTTTTTGCTGGAGGTAAAAGTCTACCTTACAGCCAAACACCTTGTCTCTGGTGCAGTAATTCAGCGGTAAAGTGTTGGTAATGGTATTACTGCAACTTTCCCATCATTTTTACCACACTACCATATTTATTTATTTATATAATTTACGTAATGCCCAAACGTTTGTCCAAACAAAACACGGAAGGCATCAAATAGTCCACAAACTAGGTAGAGAGAATCATACATGTCAGACAAGTTGTAACAAGGGTCTGGTGGTAGGGAGCAGCAGAGAGTGTCATCATGACATGACAGTCGTATTTATTGAACAGCCAAGTTTTCACAAGTCTCTTCAAGGAAAGGTAGCAGAGCTCATTTATGATATAGTGTGATCGAGATTTCCAGAGAGTATGAGCTATAACTCCACAGCTTAGGACTAATGATTTGGCGTGTTTGAAGCGAGGCGTAACTCATGAGATGTAGTTGGTTGGACGGCGGGTTCATGCCAATGTCTCTTGGTGATGCTGTTGCTCAGATAAGGGCTTCTAAAGGGGTTTTAAAGTAAATACAGTCTTTTATGGATAGCCACTGAGCTTCTTTGTCTGCATACATGTATTACAGTCCAATATCTTCTGATTCAGCATTCAATCACCTAACAGGGACCTTCACAACTACAGCAGTGCCATGGCACCCCACACCTTCCTAACCATACATTTTTAAAACTGATGTCTCTATCTTTTCCCGTCGTATGAATATTTCACAGTGAGGCCAGGCTACACAACATCTGTGTACGTTAACCACTTAGTCATGTCAACTGACTGAAATTAAACACAGTTATGCACTAGCAGACACAGAGCTGCTCGCAATAAATGACGCCTTTGCGGAGAGGAAACATGACCTTCTGGTGGGGGCCTTCACTTGGTGGTCGAGTTAACGGATCACCAGAATTTGAAATGCTTGAGATTGTATTGTATTCTAAGTGCCAGACAACTGCTTTGGATATTGAATTTTGCAGTTAGCTACAGGCCAGTTTTGCAACAAGAAGGCCAATGATGTATCCAGCTTTCCATACCCCGTGTGGCTTGATTGTGATCATTAATTCACTTTTCAAACAAGCGAGTCAGGCATTGGTTGCAGAACCGTAGGTGGACTGGGTCCCGATAGACGTATATTTGCACTTGCCATATCATGGAAGAGTGCTGTTTCTTCCAAAAAAAAGTACAAGATAAGGCACTAGAGTGGTGCAACCACACTTAAAGACCATAAAATGAGTTGATACACACTTCTATTGGCTGACCCAGACCTCCTGAGACAATAGTAAACGTGTGGATCCCTGTTCAGTTTGTGCTAGGTCTAAAGCTGGTGCTCAAACACCCATGGGAAAGCTTCAACCACACCCCGGCATACTATCTGTATGGATTTCATTGTGGACTTGCCAAATTGTCAAAGAAGTTAATACTCTTTTGGTATTGGTAGTGATGGATATGCAAGTGGACAAGTTTCCATTTTCTGCCATGTAAAGGTATGAAATTAGATAGCAAACTGGCAGATCTCTTCCTACAAAATGTGGCGTGGATGCATGGGTGTTCCACTGTGTATCATATCTGATTGGGGAAGCTAGTTTCCTTCACGATTGTGGACGGTGTTCTGCAGCACAATAGGCACTGAAACCTAGTTCTCAACAAGCTAGAGTCCGGCATGAGATGGACAAACTGAGCAGCTTAACCACATCGTTGTACAGAACCCAAGATGTCTGCTCAACAGATGATCATGAATGAGTAAAGTTAATCTAGTTCACATGCAATAACCAATTCCATATCTCCACCAAATGCACGCTTTCCCCCCTCTAATGTGGATATCACACGCACTTGCTACCGAAGTTATGGATATCAAATTATGCCCCTGAAGTACAGGCCCGCCATACTGACTTTGCAGAAGCACTTCAAACTGGGCAAAGGAATGCAGACTAAGGTAAAGTGCAATACACAAAGCATGCTGATGAAGATATGAGGTACCGTAGCACTAATGAAAGAGCTATTGGGTGTGTTTATCTACAAACAATATGAAACTGCCTGGCCAGCTAAATTACCCCTTTGCCTTCTTTATTGGCCCTTAGGCAGTGATTGCACAAGTTGTTGTTAAACGCAAGGTGCCTTAAACAATGCATGTAGCTAGGGAGTTCATATACTCTTTTCAGGGCCCCAGCTAGGAACTTGTTTGCTAATCCATACCACCTTGTTTGGTAACTATACAGTGAGAAAACAAATGTCAAGTCAGACAATACTTGACTCAATGCCACACAGATGGAGGGCCTGTGATAGATTTATAGACAGGAGGGGTAAGGATCTGAGTAAAAGGTTCCTGAGAACTTCCCACTTTTTGCATGTTCCTACATGCTTTCCATCTTAGACATCCAACTGAAATTGGCCCTGAGGAATGGCCGATGTGGGTGCAGGGGAAGGGGGGTACTGTCAGGACTTTACCCAGATCAGCCAATCATTGGGCCGCTGCTAGGGTCCAGCAAGGATGAACCAAACTAGTGGGAGCAGCTGAAGGATGAAAGAGGGCATCTAGGACCCAAAGATGTCCAACTAACTACATTTAGTCCGAACCATCCCCACACGCCTTCAAACACAATACTAAACTATGGCTCCAAAACAGTGACAACAAGCTCTGCTTCCTGTCCCATGTCTGCACTGCTATCTTTGACACCCTATTTATGACGTGTCTATAATTTCATTATATGATGTACAATGCTGCCATTTATGTACTTGCTGTAACCACAAAATATGTGCCCAGATGCCTCGAGGGCAGGGTGCACTTTACAAATAAAGAAATTGAAATTTACTAGGAGGCTTGCGCAGCACCCAGGTTAAACGTTAAACTAGGATTAAGAGGACACTTCTTTGTCACTGCTCTGCTGATTATTCTAGGATGCTGTAGAAAGCAGGAGCACAAGAGAGTAGGTGTTAGTGGAAGAGCATGAGCCAGCAAGCATGAGGAGAACACCACTCAAATGGCCACAGATAAGTGCTCCCTGCTTCTGTCTGGTTAATCTTCTGTTCGGTTCTGGTCCACCGTGCAGCAATGTGGGGTCCCGTTGGGGGACTGAAAACTCTAGATTTTCTCTGTACATCGGCACAAGGACACAGAAGCAGCATGGTGGGGCTTACTCAACCAAAAAGGTGTACATCATTTGGAGAGCACTACCTAGATTTCTAATCTTGTTGACATTTAAAGCCAATTTGAGAACAGCCTAGCAAAGGGAGGAAAAGCGAATGAAACTTAGCACTGACAGCTAGTAATCACACGTGTTTTCATACCTATGCGAGACTGTAAAAGGCATTAAATGAGAGAAACCATTAGAAAACTAAGGCTTGTGCCCACACCGCCTGGAAATGATGTAAGGTCCAGAAAAGAGTAGACGATAGCGAGACATATAGAAGAGCATCCACTTCATGATTGAGGAGAAAGTGAATTGTGAGGTGGATCTTGGCAATGAGAGAAATGCTGCCATAGTTTGAGAAAATACCTAGAAGTGGTGCTCTTCCGATTCTGACTTTAGGTTTACAAACATGTTTGGCAGCAGCGAGGAGCTCAGGCGCAAGACAGGTCTTTCCCTATTCCCCCCGAACCATCCAAAACCTCTCCCTAATCCTATTACTGGTTATCCTGCTTTCCCCTACCCATCCAACAGAAGGACCCTGATCCTCTTCCGCACCTTTCGTTTAAGAGCCAGGTGTGATATCACATCTCCTGTCAGCCTGTAGCTTAGAGAGGGTTGGTAGGGTGCTTTGCACATCCTTTTCCATCCATGGGGTTGTGCACACTGGAGTCTGGCCTGGAGGCCAGCCCTGACTACCCTGAGGAGAGGTCTCAGGAGTGCTAAGTAAAACATGTGCAGCCACTGTCTTCTGACCAAGGGTGTGCCCAGTGCAGGAGCGGACATGTCAGTTTGGATTTCAGATCAACAACTCTGCTGGGTGCTGCTCTCCGTGATGTTAATTCTCAGACTAAGAACCTTGCAGGCTTCTGGGAGGCATCCGTCCTTGATCCATCGCCAAGTTATCCCAGGGAGACGGCTGCTCGCCGAACCTGCAAGATTGCAGCCTCCTCCAGTGATGCTCAAGTTGAAAGGTAATTAACTCCTCAGGTCCAGGACTAGAGTTGACATCCTCGAATCACAGGAAAGGGTTGACCTGCATGGGACTCTTTCTGCATCATGTTTCATTAGGCAGGAACACATTCCTTGGTACATTATATTAGGGGAAAATACATTATCGTGTACTCCTAAAACATAAACCCACAACACACCATTAAAACTACATCAACCACCAACCTTACAAGCCCCAACCCCTTTCAATAAACCCTTGATAATTATACACAGTGCACATATTGTGAGCTTGCTTGCACCTTTTCTCGATGAACACAACTCTACTAGCACCATCTTGTTCTAAAGCACTGATCAGCTGAAACTGCCCCTCCGTTTTCTCAAATCCCTGCACCTGACCTCAATTTTTATTTTAAATGCAGTCAATATATATATATTTTTATTAAAATTATATAGTTTATATATTAAACTTTTAATTTTTGTACTTTCTCTTAATTTAGATATAGTTTCAAATGTATCTTGGAACATCATAACAAACATTATGGCAGCTCTTGGTCTCTTTAGCAATCGGCAAAGTCCATGATGTTATTCCAGAACTAGATAATTGTGAAGATCAGTTTATTGTTCTTTCCTAGGAGAATCTGCGTCCATCAATGTAGTCAATCAATAGTACATTTGGCACCTGAGAAACTGAACATCTGTGACATTTATTTATTGTTTTGAGTTATCACCTTCTTTTTGTTGGATCTGCTTTTATATTCAGATATTTTTATTTGGTTGTTTTTATAATTAATTAGGAGAAGCTCACAGCAGGCTGCAATATACTGGTGAATGTTTGCAGTATTAATTGTAACTTATTTTTATTTTTTTCCCAAGCTGGGTTTTTTTCTGCACATATTGTTATTAGCTTGCCTATTTTATCTTTTTTTTTAATGATTTACAACCTTTTCCAGCTGTTGTTCGGATTCACAATCTGTACTTCCCAATGAAGGCTCTTGCCCAGCGCCAGTGCAGAGTCTGGGAAAATGCTCAGAAAATGCTTAGAATGTGTGTGTGTGCATTTGGCCAACATAAGGGATTAAGTTGGCTGGCCAAGCTCCAGTAAACAACCCAAGAGATCAGGCAGGTGCACAAGTGCTGAGGAAGGTCAGGAGAAGTGTGCGAGTGTCCAGCTGAACCGAATTTTTGTAATGGCTCGTCGCTGTATTCTGATGTCAGAGTTGTTGAGGTTTAATCTGGAGGCAAAGCATTATGTGCCCAGCTAGACCAAATTTGTCATAGGTTATCACTGCATCTTGCTATGTGCGTGTGGGTAGCCATGCCTGTGGCAGATGTTAACTGGAGTGGTGTGTCTATATGTACTTTGAGGCTTGGATGTAGCTTTGTTATTTATGCCATGGTTTGATACGGTTGTCTGTGTGAGAGAGTCCTCTAGGCGCACTAGACGGGTTGCCATAATAGGTCTTATAAGTGTCATGAAAAAGCAGCCCTAAATACATCTAAGTCCAACACCTTTCCAGCCCCTTAAATACATCTAAGTCCAACACATAAGCGCAACACCTTTACTGAACCCCAAATACATCTAAGTCCAACGCATTTCCCGCCCCAAAATGCCTCAAGTGCAACATAACGTCTGCGCTCCAAAATACATTAATCAGTCAGTTGTCCATGGGCATACAGGGGATGGGAGCTGCTCAGAGGTGAGCTGTCCTTTGCCCCTGGACCTTAGCCAGCTAACTGGGCAAGTCTGCCCTGGAAGGGCCTCTGAAATGCAGCTGTTCTGGTCACGTGGGGGAACACCGACCAATGAGATCTCTATGGGTGGGGAGTGGGGAGGGAGGGTCAGGGAGTGGGTGAGGTGAATGGGAGAAGGCAGAGTGAAGAAGTCAGAGAAGCTGCCAGGACAAAAGGAAAGGCACACCTGACTGCCTTAGCCAATTGCTAATGTGTCATGTGGGGAAATGAAGAAAGCCAGCAAAAAACAAAGGACTACTACACAAAGTTGGGGAACTCCAGCTTTAGCACAGCTCAAAAAATGTAGGATAAACACACAAATCCCACAAAAGCCTCAACCCAGGCCAGAACATGGATTAGTAGACAAAGTGAAACACACACAGATCCCTCCAAAAAGCAGCAAGCAGGCACTAGAAACTAGAAGTCCTTATCAAGTGGATTTTGTGCAGGATGGCTAAAGATTACAATCAGAAAGGCAGAGGGAAAACGGTCAAAGGAGGCTGCCTGGAAAAAAGGAAAAGCACACCTGACTGCCTTAGTCAATTGGGTGGAGAAAGGAAGAAAGATAGAAACAAACAAGGGTCTATTGCACAAAGACATGGACCTCTAGCTGCAGAATAGATAAAAAAAGTGAAGAAACAATGCCCAAAAAGAGAATGATACAGGATCATATAGTATTTGGTTTATTTCATTAACATTACAGGCAAGAAACATATCAATATAGTATGTATTAAGAGGTACAAAATACACTTGTTTTACATAGTTGTCACTGCCCTATCCCTTTTGATGACCCTGGTTACACATTTTTAATAGAGCAGTTGTCCTGAAGTGTAATGAGATGCCTTCTGTGAGAATGTGGTATGTTGCAATGGTTAGCAAACACCGAAGTTGAGTGTTAAAAGGTACAGGTTTATTATTGCTTGCTAGAAAATGGGGCCAACTAATGGAAATTGAACTTGACTTTAGTATATTATATTCTTGAAGGAGAAAAATGTAAGTGTCAGTTTATTTATTTATTTGCATTTGTTAAGTGCACTTGCAGCCCAAAAGGCATCGAGGAGCTCTTACAGAGGATACACAGATTTAAGATTACACACGGGTGCCAGAGGTTCTTAGTTACAGGGGATACACATATTTAAGATTACATACGGGTGCCAGAGGCTCTTAGTTACAATTTGGCAGGCATATAGGCAGTGGAGGATACAGATTTAAATCGCACAAAGAGTCTGGTTTTGATAGCCTTACGAAAGGCTAGGTGGGACTCAATGAGTCTTAGGTGAGGAGGCAGGGCGTTCCAATGCATGGCTGCTAGGGTAGGGAAACTGGAGCCACCAGAGCGCACTTTCCGAGAGGTAGGCCTAACAATGGTGTTGGCGTAGATGGATCTGAGCGGTCTTGTGGCGGACACACCTTTAGTTCAAAGGTGTATGAGTGCAACAGAAGCACCCAGGGTTCAGCAGGGTTTGATGGGTTTCATGTACATTAATCCAGATTTCACTTCCTGGGATACGTTTTCACTTTTCAATACATTCCTTTGAGCGTCCCTACATTTCTTTCTTGGCTCTTCGGTTTGCAAATACAAAGACTGCTTCTTGTCCTTGACTCGTGGGAGGCCCATTTGTCTCTGTACTGTGGTACTGAGTGCACCTACAAGTTAGATATGCAGTGGAAAGAGTTAATTCTGTGTCAGGTTAAAATGAGCCTCAGAACTTGCTTTAAGAAATTAGCTATCTGAGCTTCTTTACATGTTGGTTCAGGGGGCTCTAAGTGGTCAGAAATGCGAGACAGGCAGAAAGATATAGTTTTCTCAATGGATGCCATTTTATTAAACAGAAAGGGGTGAGATAAATGCCTATCTTTCCCTATCCTAACAAGGAAGCCCTGCCTAGCAAACCAAACTAAAGAAAAGTGACCTTTTGTCCAAAATGTCTTGGACACTCGCACTAATACGCACAACAAAATTATACAAGGCATATTTGGTTGTCTTTAGTTCAGCAGAACAATATACCAGTTCAAACGTAAAGTTTTTTTAAAATACTCCTTTTGACCAGGGTTGGGCTCCCTTCCCTTGTATCAATTCAGGAATCGCAGAGCAAAGTTATGATTCAACAAAGTTCTGTTCAATGTAATACAAAAGGTCTTTTCCATCCACAGGGTAAAGCAAATGTATCTTCACAAATGTTTGTCCACAAATCAAAACAACTGTTGATCTGCACAGTATCATTCTTGGTAAGGCAAATGTCTTTCTCCCAAAGCACAAGTTCATAAACCAAGCCAACTGTTCTCTTCAGAATGCCCAGCTAATATTAGCATATCACACTTTCATCAAATGAAATCCTTTTGTCAGGATAGCAAAGCAACTATGTTTGGTGATGCAACAGTTTGTCAAACAGATGATAGGGTTAGCAATTTCTTTCCATAAAACCTTTTTTTTTAATTTGTATTGTGCATTATTGGTTAAAGGAAACCTTAAACACATTTATTGATAAACATTATAAGCAAAATCGCAAAGGAACACATTTGTTAAAATACAATATGCTATATCAATACAAAATATAAAACATAAGTTAAGAATAAAATGCAAAATACATGTAAATATTCGTTGTTAAATTTTATAAAATGGCAATCTCCATAAAGGTACAGGATCAAGGAAGGTCAGAGGTATGATTATTAATACATTCCAAATATAAAGCACATCAGCCATAATTACAATGGATTCCATGCCTATGATGGTGCTCCAGAATTGGTCTCCCTCTCTCTGTTTCAAATTTGCGAGGAACTGCATATAGCCCTTATAGAAGTGATTAAACATAGTTGGGCACTGAGTTAGCACAGGACGGGCTGTCTCAGTTTCACGTCCACACATACGACACAATCTTTTTTCGTGAGGATCTTTTCCCACCACCCTGTATGCTGCAGCATGGGTAGTATGTTAAATCTAAGATAGGTAATATATTTATGCATCAGAATTGGACAATGCTTCACAAGGTAGCTGTTGGGATGTAGCCCCCTAAATGCTTGCTTACAGTATTCCTTATACATTGATTTGGCAGCCAAGGAATTCAAATTATTAGAGGCAGCTAGGCGCCTGGTCCTTTTTTTTTAATAGTGATAGCCTGTCAGGGAGGTTTCTCAGTTTGTCCGGTGGTAGATTTATCTTAGCTATGTGTCCTGTTGCAGTTTGCCTCAGCCCTTGTAAATATCTGTTATTGCAACTTATGTCATCTAACCGGGCCAGGTAATAATAGAGGAAGTCTGGGGTTTTGGATGCTAGACAGATAGTGATATAGAGTTGGCACTCTTGGGTTAACCAAAATGTTCTCAACGATTGCAAACCCAAATCACATCTGAGGGCTTGCACCAGCACTGATTGGCTGATCTAAGTATTTTATCTTCAAGTTTATTGAGCCATGTTATCTTATTTTCCGGGAGTATGGGCAAACCATAAAGTATGGCAGCAACAATACCTTTGCTGTATAGGGCTACTTGTCCCTCCAGATTATTACCACCCTTTATAAGCATGACCTTTCTATAGACAAGCCGTTTTTTCATTGCATTAGATGTCACAATGTTGCAATAATAACCACACCTTTTTGCCACAACCACACTTATTCAAATCATCTTCTTTCCTGGTGCACTCACCTGCACAGAAGAAATCTACTACAGCTACAATCAATCTTAGTGTCAATATTTGTTCCAAGTTTCACCACACCAGTATCTCTTGGGAGCAGGGCTGAAAAATGACTGCCTTTTCTTCTAGTCTATTGACTCTTGGCAATGTGGGTCCCAATTCTTCCCAAACTGGAAACTCAAGATAGGAGAATTGTTCCCAGGGTGCCTCTTAACTACTTCTTGGCTGTTGGAATTCTGGGTTACACATTTTCCCCAGTTGGTGACCCATATCAGAGGGGTTGTGCCCTTGTTGCCTCTGTATGGTTTCCTCACAGCCTCCTGGCTATTGGATATGCAGGTTATAAGCTTTCCCCAATTGGTGTCCCATATAAGAGGAGTTAAACCCTTGCTGCCTCTTTATGGTTTCTACGCAGCCTCTTGCTGTTGGCAATGCGCGTTATAATCTTCCCCCACTTGGTGTCCTATATAAGGGGTGTTACGCCCTTGTCACCTCTGTACTGTTTCTTCACACCCTCATGGCTGTTGGCAATGCGGGTTATAAGGTTCCCCCAATTGGTGTCCCATATAAGGGGAGTTACGCCCTTGCCTTTTCTGCCTTCTCTCCGTTTCTTTACTTTGTCTGTATTCAAAATTATGGATTGTTAACAATTGTCCTGTTGAGGGCACCCCAGGGCGAATAATAACATCTGGCCAATTCACTGGTCTTCTTCATTGTCTCATTTTCACAGTCGGCTGCTGTGGTGGACCTCCTGTGTCCTCCCTGCTCTGTCACCAGCTTCTGCGTACGTTCAGTGGACTGCTCAGTGCTCCCCTAGAGCTCTGATTGCTCCGTTGATCTTCAGCGACTTATCACTTACCGAAATGCTGTATGCTGAATTGGAAGCACCTCTCCCCATCAGCTGGGCTTTTTTTCCACACGTTGCTTCCCAATGCTGCTCACCTTTACTCTTTGCGATGGCATCAGTTGGCCTTCTTCTTTCTGTGACAATCTCTGCACCTCAGGCAGCCTCTGCTTCAGCTGCTCTTTCCACATCTCCTTTCCACAGCTGCAACTCATTCCTGAGTTTAAAGGTCCTGCTCAGTTGCCTTGGTCTATAACAACTAGACCGCACCTTCTGGTTAGTAGGATTTTTAATCCGGACTGCCTCTGAGCCCTTCTTCCTTGTCCTAGTACCATAGACAGTATGGGTACTGAAGTACATAGTGGTGTTAGTCTTTTTATACTTTTTTTTTTAAGACTTTCTTAAGTTTTGTTTACAACCTGTTAACAAACAAAACAACCATACATGCACAGACAGGTGTAATGTTCAGCATTAAATTGTGTCTCAGAGCACATTTGGGGTCTGTTCCGCTTACAACATATACATTATCATGTGGGGGTACATGAATGTGTTTCATGGGGGGGGGTGCAGAAACCATTGTGTTAATTCCCTGCCATCAGTAAAGCAGAATAGGCGTTAGACTCCTGTGTAGTGTCCAGGAGTGCCTGCGTTGTTCTCTTCACCCGCTGGGACTCCCTGGGTCAGTCACTTCCAAAGGGAGCAACATTGTTTGTACCAGTGTGTTCCAAGCATCAATCCTCACGCTACTTTCATGCATTCCCATTTGTAATGCTCTATGCCACACAGCTGATTCGGCAAGTGACCAGTGTCTCGGGTCAGCCCACCATACTTCTATCTTCGGACCAGTGTTCGATTTCCAGGCCATCGCAATCCTGCACTTTGCCAGAATGCACATTAGCTGCCTCATCACGAGTTTGGCGGTAATCCTTAAATGCAGTGGTAACGCTATTACCACTGCATTTAAGGGTCCGCCAAATCACAGGCTAGGCGGATTTACCCCCAGCCCTGAGCTGGGGGCACATCTGCTGCGATTTTGATGATTTTCTGCGCTAATACTGCTGGCGGTAATACTGCCGGCGGTAATAGCACCAAACATTCCTCATTGGGCACAATGGGGAATGGGAAATTCCCAAATGGGCCCAGTGGGGAATGGGGATTCACCATTCCACCAAACCCGTCATCCAGAGCTAATAGCGCTGGGGGGTTTGGCGGTAGAGCTAATAGCCCCGGCAATAATACCGCCGGGGTTAGCGCCCAACTTGTGATGAGGCCCTAAGTCTTTCATTTTAGCTAAGTATACAGACTGCCTGTTGCCTCTCGGGAATTGTCGCAGCAAGCAGAATTTGGCGGTCAAGCTTGCATTTGGATACCACTGGTGACCGCTCTTGCCTTGACCTCTTCCTAGAATTTCCCAATCAACGGGCATGTCCAAAACATATGTAGCATGTTTGCATTCACAGTGGCACATTTTGGACATGCCTGCTCTGTTTTACTACCCATTTTGGATAACCTGTTTAGGATTAGGTATGCTCTATGCGTTACATATAGTTATGTTAGTTGGAATTTGGTGTTTCTGGAGACCCTTTTAAGGGCCCTCCCCATTCCGTGTCAGTGAGTGCTTCCCCCAGTTCACCTTCCCATTTGCTGCATGCAGGAAATTCTGTGGTGTTGTGATTGTGCAGGAGCAGCTTGTACATTCTGGACACTCTGTGTCCACATTCCGCCACATCGAACCATGTGTCATGTGCCTCATTCATTCCCTCTCCCCTTTTGGCCACCTTTTATTTATTTTTCCTATCATGCTTATGTATAACATACATTGGCCTTTGCGTATATCATGGTATTCCATTAACCTCTGGAACTCAATCCACTGGCCTTTGTGCCATAAGTCGCCTATTTGGGAAATTCCTTTGGCTTCCCGATGCCTACGGAATCTGCATAGCGCTCCCTTTTGACTGCCATGAGTCCCACCAAGGGGACATACGTTGAGCAAGGGTCTGGGGTTTTTAGGATCTTCCATACCCTACGCAATAGAGCACAACCCAGTGTAATGATGAGGGGGGTCTCTGGTGCGGGATCATTCCAAACCAAAATATCTCTTTTAAGTATCAGTGGTGCAACATTGGTTGTAAGAGTAGTGTGTCTTGGGAGGGCTAATCTCCTAGCCAATTTTCTACGAACTGTAATTGGTCTGCTAGATAATATAACTTGAAGTGTGGCAGCTTTATCTCACCCTGGCCGTAGTGTCTCTGTAGTGTGCCTAGAGAAACTTTGTTCCTGTTCCTTCGCCACAGAAATTTTCTGAGGCTTGTGTTCAGTTGTTGAAAGATATTTTGGGTATATTATAAGGTATATTAATGAAATTATATAATATGTGGGGAAGTACTATCATTTTCAGTAATGCAGCCCTGCCTGCTATCGCAAGAGGCAATGTCTTCCAGAAGGTCATGGAAGTTGTGACTTTCTTGAGCGCCACCAGAGTGTTGTTTTGGTACAATGCTGCTGGGTTGAGGTGTACATTAATTCCTAGGTAGCGAAAGGAATCTTGTGGCCATTTTAGGAACAATGCAGGTAGTTCCTCCATCTCCACTCCTTGAGTGCTGCTAGGGGGAACAAACAGGACGTATCTTTATTGACACGTGTGCCCGATAGGGTCGCAAATTTTGCTATAACATCTAGTAGGTGCAGCAAGTTCACTTCCGGTTGGTTAACGTATAGGAACATGTTGTCTGCATACAGAGAAATCCAGTGAGTGGTATTATCTATCCTTATTCCTGCATCAACCTACTTTTTCCTGAGGAAAACTACCAAGGTCTCAAGGGCCAGTATATATAGCATTGGTGACAAGGGACAGCCCTGCTTTGTGCCTCTATGGATCTCCCATTCCACGAAATCTGTCTGCCTGTTTTGACCCTGGCTTTGGGTGCCATGCAGCTCAACTTAATCCATGGACCTATGCCAAGGTGTGCCAAGGTCTGCAGCAGCCAGTCCCAGTCGAAAGCTTTCACCGCATCCAGGGAGACTCCTGCACTTTCTCCCGATGTATGGCTAGTTTGGTCAATGACATGGTGAAGTCTCCTCAGGTTCCACATTGTATTGGACCTGGGACATATCCGGGTTGGTCTGTGTGCACTAAGGTTCCTATGATCTGTTTTAGTCTGTTGGCGAGGGCTGCCGTTATAATCTTACCATCTTGGTTGGTCATAGAAAGGGGCCTGTATGACCCACAGTCAAGTGTCTGCTTCCCTGGCTTCAAGACCGGTATGATTTATGATTATCGCATGGTGTCAAGTAGCGTCCCATATTCGTAGGCCTCTTTGTAGACTTCCAGGAGTTTGGGAGCTACTATTGCTTTATATTTTTTTTATAAAATTCCCCCTGGAGTCCATCAGGACCCGGGGATTTGGCGGTTGGGAGATCTGCGATTACTGCCTCTAGCTTGTCTATCGTCAATGGGGTGTCTAGAGTCTTTGTTTGAACAGGCAGCCAGTTTTGGTAATTTAATTTGTCTTAAGGCCTTGGGCATGTCCCTCTCTTAGTACAATACTTTGCGAAATTTGGAGAAGACCTCATTGATGCCCTGCTGGGTTCTAATGGTCTCCCCACCCTGATTTTGTATTGTGCTAATCGTCTCTCTGTATGATTCTCACTTAGTCAAAAAGACTAGCAGCCTGCCAGGCTTGTAGCCCTCGGCATGCAGCTTTTGGTTGTATCTCGTGTAGCCTAATTTCCAGAGCTTCTCCCATATATTTATGCATTTTAGTCTCATTGATTTCGTGGCCTTGAAACACTTGTGAATAGGCGTGTTATGAATGCAATATCATATATCAGATAAGCTACTCCGGTTCTACCCAAGTTAGTCCTGCTGCCCTCTCTTCTCGAGCTATGTCTTCTTCAATGTCTGATAATTCCCTCATCATGTCCTTCCTGAGGCCCCCATTTTCCCAATCACTGCGCCTCATACTACCACTTTAAAGGCATCCCACATAATGTCTGTCCTGTCTGCACTCTCTGTATTTCCCTGAAAGTATTCTTCTATCACAGTTGAAAACTCACTGTGAAAGTCCTCTTCCAACAGGGCTTCTGCTCGCAGTCGCCATGTTGGTATAGGGGGTCTTGCGACAGTGTGCACCTAGGTCGCCATTAGTGGGGCATGATCTGAGAGGGTCCTTGCCTTAAAACCCAATTTCTGTAAATACACCTAGGGTCTCTGTTCCAGTAAACACGTAGTCTATTTGTGTGTGTGGGTGCTGTGTGGGACAGAGAAGTGGGAGTAGCCACGGGTCTTGCCATGTTTTTTCCTCCAAACATCTGCCAGACAGAGGTGGCTTTGGAGAGGTTTTAAGGAAGGTTTTCACTGGTGGGGCTGGCTTTCTAAATTTGGCATCTGATCTATCTAATAGTGGGTTGAGTGTGCAATTAAAATCACCCCCTGATGTATGCCGCTCCTCCATATGGCAATATCTGGGGACCTAAATACCGAACAAACCCGGTGGCATCTTGGTTGGGAGCATACGTATTTATCAGACACACTTCCCTATTCTCTAGTAGGCCGTGCGCTATCACCAGCCTTCTTTCTCTGTCCTTGTTGACCTCTAGAAGTTGGAAGGGATTGTTGAGGGCCACCCATGTCAACACCCATTCTGTTACACTCTTAGTCTTTTGACTTAATTATTTAGTCCTGTTACGTTCCATGTGACTATGTTCGTGCCCTCAGAACGTATCACTACAACTTATATGAGGGCCTGCATTTTACCCATTGGCCCACTTGTTTCCCCTTTTTTGTGGTCCGCCCTACTTCCCCTTGTGACCTCTTGGGTGTGTGTCTATCCAATTTTGTAACACTAAACACATGGTGTGCCCCTGCATCCCTTATGATTGGATGGCAAAGTTCCAGATAGGTCAATCCCACCTCCGGATCCAAACAAGGGCTCCCTTTGTTCTTCTTTTGTATACTTCCAGCCTGCGGGCCCACCCCTGTCTGCGCACTATTAAGCATGTATCCACCCGTCATCTCAACTTTCACCAAACAAGCTTAAACTCTAAACAAATGCCCAGGCACCCTTCCCCCGCTCAGGCTTAGCTGCCTTTCTCGCACTGACCCTTTTCTAAGGGAGTGGCATGCAGCAGCGCAATGCCTTCCAACTGGCATCTGAACTTTCACCAATGTCTGTGAGGATTGCTCGCTGCAGCCACAGACAGCAGCTGGTTCTTTATATTGAAGGTTCCTTCCTTGCCACCCGCAGCTTAAACATGTCGGTCTTCCATTTCTTTGTCAATAGTGAGGATCAGCTTTACAGGGGGCTCGATGGCAAATGTCGTCGCTGTAAGTCATCCGAGTGCATTGTCGTTGTTGTGTCTAGCTGCTAGTTGGGGTATTCCTTGCTCATCCGTCCAGGAGTGGGCTTCCGTGGTAGTTTCAAAAAAGTAGGATCTGCCATTGTGTAGCACTTTTAATTTAGCAGGGTATAGGAGCGTGTATCGCAGGTTTGCCTTCCTGAGACACTCTTTTGTTGGACCAAACATCGCTCTGCGCTTCTGCACCAGTGATGTGCAGTCATGGTAGATTGCCAGCCTCAAGGATTTTCTTGTAATTGTGCTGCATTCTCTCAAAAAGATTTCTTCCCAATCTTTAAAGGTCATGATTTTAGCTTTCATAGGTCTTGGGGGCTGCAAGGAGGGGGTGTTTTGGCCAAGGATCTGTGGGCTCTCTCTACTGTGAAACCTTGTGACAATGTGCCAGGGCCGACTTCTTGTAGTAGTAGATTTTCGATGTAGTTAGTGCTGTCTCTGCCCTCCTCTCCCACTGTTAAGCCCATTATGCAGATGTTGTTTCTTCGGGCTCTGCCCCCTGCATCCTTGGCTTTGTATTCTCCCAAGCATATTCATGATTTGGGTTTGGGCGCTAGTTATGTTAGTGGCATTTTCTTGTATTTTCTGTTCTGCAGTGCCCATCCTGTCTGCCAGTGCCCGCACATCTTTGTGCAGTAGGCCCACTCCTACTATCACTGCGTCCATTTTGTGCTCAAGCTAAGATTTTACTGCTGCAATCACCTCCAAAATAGGGCCGCCCTGGCAACAGTGCCTGTGGATCGGGCCACACTGTATTAGTGTCTGTGGAGAGATGCAGGCCATTTTCGCTCTTATGAGTGTAGGCTTCCATGATTGTCTGTTTGCCTTTGCAGCCATGCTGCTTATCTGGCATTTCGGGCGACGTCCGTGCTGGCCTGCGCAGTGATATTGGCAGTGGCTGTTTTTGCATCGGCAGAGTGCAGTCTGCACTTAGGGATGCCGGGGTCATCCCACCGCTCAGTCCAGTGTGCTATGTGGGTGTTTTAGGGCAGTTTCCGGTCTTGGTGTGGCCAATGTGTTCAGTTGTCCCTTGGGGTCGGTGAGGCGAGAGCTGCGCGGCAGTCCAAATAAGAGCAGTGCGCCTCTGCTGTCATCGCTCAGCATGGACAATCAGGACGTGCCTCCTGGAGACCGCCGCCAGAATCACCAGTGGCCCCAGCCTAAGGGAGGGCACTAACGGTACCCACACTCTTCCAATAATTCCCACAATGTTGGTTGGCGTCCAGTGCAAAGGGGAAGTGACAACCGGCAATGCGCGTCCCCGTTGTGCACCAATCACCCTCAACTCTGCAGAGCGACCTGATGTCAGCCCGCTCTTGGGTCTTATGGCATTGGGACCGGGACAGCGGCCACACTCAGATTCAGGCACAGTGTTGGGCTCAGGCCATGCTGCCACCAAATAGACCGTACTGAGTCGTGGTCAGCAGGCCCTGCACTGTTTAGAGCCACACACATCCAGCAGTGTCTCCCCCTCACCTGCCAGCCTGTCAACTTCCGCTTGCTCCTTGGGTGCTTCCTGGGCATCTGCGTGGCTCAGTATCTTTTCCTTGGGCTGACTGGGTGCCCTGCCACCATCTTGGTTGCTCGGCTCTTAGCGATGCGCACTCCGTGCCTCCTACATGTGCCCAAACTCTGCACTAAAACATAGCGGTTTCGAGTACAGCTGCTCGGTGGCTTTTCCGCTGCAATATCTTCTGGCCACCAGCTGCTGGCCATGCCTTCTCTTGGTCTTTTTATACTTAGTATTGACTTTATACACTGAGAGTTGTCAGAATGAGGGGCAGTTGTGAAAAGGGTTTGCATTGGACTGAGGACTACTATTTAATTCCAAATTATGACAAATAAAGGATTTCATATTTAATTCTTGAACTCCTGACACACAACCCTTATTCTGTTTAGATGATTTCTTAGATGATTTTTCATACCATGTTCTTTGGATAGTTATATGGGAAGGACTTGTACACTGGCAGTATGCCATTAGGTATTTGGGAAGTGTGACTCTCATCCTCAGAAGAAGATTAATACTGCATCTCACATAGAGGAGTCACTACTTCCCCTCATAGTCGTCTCCTCTCAATGCAATCCTCCCTCCTGATACCACCCACAGGGTTCGGATCAAGTTGTGGGTGCCTTCCCCTGGCCACATGGGAGGAGACTGGAGGCTGATGTTTAGTGATGACTCCTCAGGATTCATCATAGGACCTTCTTCACCTCCTTGTCTTGATGTCCTTGGTCTTGTCCCCAAAACGCCATTCTTGTCTACCTCAGTGTGTCCTAGCATGTTGGTACCTAAGAGGAGCTTTGATGCACCTCCCGAGTTATCCTCTCCCCTCTCTCTTTTTCTCCTCCTTGACACCTCACCATGTGGACGTACCTCTACACCTTTGCCACTCTCACATTTCAATGTTATAGTGGTTCTGCTCCTCCCCTATGACCCAAAAGTCTTCCATTTGAGTTTTTCCCCCTCTCAATATCTGCAGACAACTGTCCTTAAACATACTCCTCTTGCCCTCCCTTGATGTTCCTTCCAAACTCATCCTCTTGACTCTTCACCACCACCACCTCCTGACTCTGGTATTCTTCTTCAGCGCCTTGTGGTTCACCTCTTTACTCCTCTTGGAACTCCTCCTCCTTGTTTACCTTCACCACTTCTCCCTCCTCCTTATATTCATCCCCTCTGCCTCTTTGTCCATCCTTATGTTCTCCTCAGTGTCAGTTATAAACCCCACTTTGTACCTAGTAAGTTCACCCTTGTACCTTTTCTAGCTTTTCTCGGTTTTGGACTTTATATTTCATCCCAGCCAGGTTTAATCTAAATTCTTACTGAAAATGTGGCTCTGTTTTGCATATTTTGCCTTATAGTAATTATGACTCGTATGACAGTGGTACCCCAAAGACACCCGCGCTGTTACAGAGAGTGTTCCTCCTCTCTGTTAAGCATGTGGTTAGGCTAATTGTCATTTGTTTCGCTGTGTGATATGGTTCCATTTGGTGGCATCCATTGTAACTGGATGGGCCCTTTTTAATCCCATCCTTCATTTCACAAAATGGAGGTTATCATTGTTTCTTTGAAAACGTGAGGGGTTCCATGATTATCCCTTGTCCCTCTTGTGTGAGAGCAGGTGGCCCCTTTGTCTGATGGATTCCTGTATCCCAGGATTGGGGCTGTAAGCCACAAGAAACTAGTTCTGACTGACATATGCAGATCCCTTTCTGGGATAAAGAGGATTCAATTACTTTATGTGAGAGTCTTTCATGAATCAATGGGTGTCTTTTGAGTGATGATCTGCCATTGGTTGACCATCCCTTTCATTCAACGGTACATGGTTAGTGATTAGGTGCTTTGTTCCTCACTTCCTGCTGAAGTGGCTAAAAGCAGACCCATTTTCCCACTCACCTTGTCTCTTTACCTGCATTTCTGAAAGGCTTGCTGCTTGAGGGGGAACAAAAGCTCTGCAACAACCTCATTTGACACTCAACAGAATCCAATGGTGAACTATGGATCACTGCACAAAAAAGAATGTCTCCTCTCTTGGATGTCCCTGACTGTGCCTCCATTGCCGGATCCAGAAATGGGAGCCATTTTATTTCCATAATCCTGAAGACTCTCCATGCCAAACCAACCCAAGTTTCTTCCATCTCCCCATTGCAGAAGTGGCAGGGGCCTGTAATGTCATAAGTCCTGCAACTGAACTACTTAACCTGCCTGTCATTTATTCTTCCATGGGTGGTTTCTCTCCATTGTAACCTTTCAAGCTTTTCTTCAATCATTTTTCTTCCATGGGTCTCCTCAAACTGACCCCTGCCTAAGAAGTTAAATACTGTGCCCATGTATGACGAAGCACTGCAACACGAACTACTACCGACCGTAACTTCTTCGTCTTCTAACTCCTTTGTCTCTGAATTTCCACCTGGGAACCTCTGAATCGTCAATAATTGCTCTTCCCAAGCGCATCAGGTTCCCCTGTGCACGAGTGTTTCCTTGCTAGAAATAATGGTAGTCACCCAACATCGTGTACTTGACTGCCAATGGAAAATGCAAACCGCCTTCATCTCTGTGTCCTTCCATCATCAGATTCTCCTTTGTCTTCACTCCAACGGAACTCTAGAAACTGTTCCTCCAGACAATATTGCAGAACATTACATGTTCCCACCAAAGACACCCCAAATGTGCTCGATTGGAGTCCCATGGCTTCATCTGAAACATACTTGCATATAAATGTACTGCAAAGAGCCGGGAATAAGATATGGACACAGAGGACTCGTGGCTTTGCCATAAACATTTATTAAATAGTAAAGGGGTTGGAAAAGGCATCACTGTCCCTAGCTTAGGAGGTATTTCCCTACCTCAAACAAAATAAAGGAACTGTCATGCATCAAGATGTCCAAAGCAAAAATGTCCAAAATCCTATCCTAACCCTCACACTCTAAAGTTAACACTAAGGTGCTATGGGTAATGCCTCTGACTTGCAAAGTGGAAAAATGTTTAAGTTAAACAAAAAGGCGTTCATACAACATTTCAAATGAATAATGTTT
The DNA here is from genome assembly GCF_040938575.1 of Ambystoma mexicanum. Classification (NCBI taxonomy): domain Eukaryota; kingdom Metazoa; phylum Chordata; class Amphibia; order Caudata; family Ambystomatidae; genus Ambystoma; species Ambystoma mexicanum. Next base: position 499,809,425 of record NC_090940.1, on the reverse strand, counting down.
GCAGTTTCAGGGAATGACTACCTTCCCCAGGTTTCTCTCCACCAAGACAAAAGTTCAAAAGAATAACCAATTTTTTTGTAGCTCAAGAGGATATCTCCCCTCCTCCTGATGTTGCAACTTATTCCAGGGGAAATATCTCCCTTCCCCAAATCCTTCTAACATTGAACATAAATCACAAATCCAAATGGCATGAATCTTCCTTGGGATACTCTGATTCACACAACAACCCCTCGAATATTCCATTGGCATTTTTCTTTCCATATAGTTCCTTGATACAATTTTGTGCGGGTCCCAGTTTCACAAAACATATGGTATAAAGTCCAGCTATATTCCTTCTCTTTACACATTCACTGCAGATCTTAATCCGTATGGGCATGGCTGTTCTGGTACTCTTACACACACAAAACACCTGGTATACACTCCTGCCAGGTTCCTTTTCACTTTCACTGTAATTCACTTCACCCACTTGGCTTTGCCTGTATACTTTCCTGACAGGACTTTCATTATGCAGTTCACTGTATATACACTTGCTTTCGCCTGGTATACCCATCTGCTGGGTTTTTTAATATTCACTGCATTTCAGTATTTTCTGCCATACTGTTATTCCCACATGTATTTTCTAATGTGGCTACAGGCCCAGACCCTTTTTCATTACTTCTTATCTTGTAATCCAGTGTCCCAGGGACCCTATAATCCTGTTCAGGTTTCCCCAGCTCTCACATTGTGTTTCCTTCAGTACATGGTACATGCTCCAAATCACGCCACTGGCCTTGTCTTGCTGCATGGGCTTACTGTTTCTCAGCAGTGGCTTCAGGGAGCCTTGTGTCTCTGCGCTTTGTTTGCTCATCAGCTTTCACCATGCCTCTGGCTCCCCTAGGCAATGTCCACTTTTCTCAGGCTGTCAGTGGCAATGCTTCAAACCGTGAGCTTTGCAGGACAATGCTCCCAGGCCTTCCCTGACCCGGCAAGACTGTCTGCTTCCTGTGGCTGCTCCAACCCGTGGAAGCAGTGAATCTTCTAGTCGCTCTCTTCGGCTGTTCTCACGCCAGCTTGCTAAGAAGATGAACTCCCTGCTTCTTTTCCCTTTATGGCTTTAAACCATGTCTGGCCAATCGCATTCTCCCAGCCACACGACTGCTTTCGTTAGTTTGCATTAGGAGTAATCATCATTTCTTCCTCATCTCAGTACTTTTATTTGCTCTCTGATATTGAGGTCTGCTCTCAGTAAAATTGACAGTTTGTTGAGGAGTTGTGAGTAATATGAGGGCATCCTCACTTCTTTCCCCAATATATCCTCTTCCCAGGTGGCCAGGAAAAAGCTGTTGCTATTAGATGCTGACCAGGGGGTGGATATGCGAGGGAGGATCACCCGGGTGGTGGAGACTTGGAGAGTGGGGATGAGGCACCCTTAGGTGAGCCACAGTATCACACATTTCCCTTTGATAAAGAGTCTGATATACCCTCCTTTGTAGGGTGTTTTCAATCCCTTCCCTATTTGTCTTGTAAAATATCTCCAAGGGCACACCGGTCAGGTACTGGGAAGAGGAACAGACACACCAGAGCCATACATCTTCCCAGTAGATCTATGCATATTGCTGCATTATAAGGCCTGTTGCCTTTTACCAATTTCACCAAAATCTTGTTTCTAGGGCAGTTGTTGGACCAAACGGTTCACCCGTTACAGGTCAAACAACTGACACACCATACTTGCTTCTTCTTTACAGGCACTCTGCCACTGTTTCAGTATATGTGTTGGACACAGACAGACATTTGCTTTGGACTTCCTGACACAGACTATCATTAGTTTGTTAGGTAGTAAAATCCCACCTTAGCATAGGGCAAATTAGGCCCTTCTTCCAACCCTCTTTTTTCTTTAACAAATAGTCCATAGGCGCCCCTCTGGAAGAACGAACACAGCTAAATTACCTGTTCTTTGGGAAGGTACCCACTTGAGAGTCCGCAGCCACATTTTAGCTCACTGCACCTTTCACAGAAGGGAAATATTAATTTGCATAAAAGTATTTGTCCCGCCACCGAAATGCTATGGCAATTCTCTTCTGAACAAGATTACCAACAACAACCCCATACACATGTTTCAGCCTTGTTGGGCCTCATCAGTGAGGTGGAGCTGTGCCTCACTGAGCACAGTGAGCAAGGAGTCCACGTCTGGATGACCCTATCAAACTTAGGGTGACTAAACCTAAGCCCCTTAAACAATAAAAAAAAGTCCATAGGTGCCCCTCTGCGAGAACGAACATGGCTAAGTGACTTGTTCTTTGGGAAGGTACCCACTCGAGAGTCCGCAGCCACACTTTAGCTCACTGTACCTTTCACAGAAGTGAAATATCCATTTACATATGAGTCTTTGTCCCACCCACATGGGCAGCCCAGCACCGAAATGCTATGGCAAATCTCTTCTGAACAAGAGTACCAACAACAACCCCATACACGTGTTTCAGCCTTGTTGGGCCTCATCAGTGAGGTGGAGCTGTGCCTCGATGAGAACAGAGAGCAAGGGGATTTACATTGGTTTTAAATGCCAATAAGTACATACGCACATACAATGCACAGTACAACAACCCACAATCTGCTTCGGTATATAGTACAACACTTACAGATCTTAATTTTCAATCCACCTCTTTTGTGGATGTGTTTCCCTAATCATGTGATAGAAGATGGTAAAACATGTGCATGTGATGATGTGACAAGACATTGCTGGATTTTTGTATTTTTTTTATTTTAATTGTATAATAGTTTAAAAACTGAATTTTTACTATATATATATATATATATATATATATATATATATATATTCAGTAAAAAAACTTTGTTAAAGGGACGTTATGGTTAAGTTGCGCTACTAAAAACCTATGAAATTCAGTGAAAAAACGTTGTTAAAGGGACGTTATGGTTCAAAGTAAAACCGAAAAACCCCTGAAATTCGGCAGTTATGGTAAGAGAAGCAACCATAACTCGCGCCGTGCACTGCTAACACTAACACCTAGGACATCAAAGATGACATCACAAATGTCATTGATGACATCACTGATGACATCACATGGCTGGCTCTCCCTTTTTTTCCTTTCCTGACATATCTAGGCCACATGATTTTCTTCAGTAACAGTCAGGAACTAAAAATTGTAAATTACTATATTCGTAGACTTATCCTTCAAGTATGTTCTTAGAATAATTCCCTTATGGTCCAGTCATATCATATGAAACATATACATAGGAGAAGTCACAACCTTGAAAGACAGCAATCCTTTTTGTGCATTAAAATTATCAGTAGATTTATCAGCACTTTCTGATACTTTTGATGTTTTTTTACTACTGTACTTTCCCTGTATATGCTCATATTTTTATATGTTGTACTCACACTATTTTCCTTAGGGTCCAGACACATCATGTGATATATATGGGATATGGTAAGTAACAGCTTTGAAACAGAGCAATCATTTCTCTGCATAAAGGTAATCAGTTAGGTTATGAACACTTTCTGCTACTATTGCTGTTTCTTTTTCCTACTTCAATTCCCTTGTATATATTCATATTTGTATGTGGTGTTGTCTCTTTGTGATTTGTGTATAATAAGGCAATTATGTAGTAAGTGGGTTTTATTACCTACTTATCACAAGTTTCACTGTCCGCAAAACTCTAATATGAAAACAGTTATCATTTCAATATTCAACATGGCAAGCTTATGAATATTGCACCTCCATCATGTATGCTGCACACAATCCTGTGTTTCTACATGAGTACCTTAGTATACTGGATTGAAGTTAATAATAGAATGCTATTTATATCAATGCATAGCTTAATGCACTGATTAGCACTTGATATTTATTCCAATAATCTTTGACACTTTTTGTATTAACATTACACTAAGAATCCCTTGTACAGACTTTTCATGAAAGGTAAATGCACATGTGATGTCATCAGTGATGTCATCAATGACATTTGTGATGTCATCTTTGATGTCCTGGGTGTTAGTGTTAGCAGTGCACGGTGGCGGCGCGAGTTATGGTTGCTTATCTTACCATAACTGCCAAATTTCAGGGGTTTTTCGGTTTTACTTTGAACCATAACGTCCCTTTAACAACTTTTTTTAACTGAATTTCATAGGTTTTTAGTAGCGCGACTTAACCATAACGTCCCTTTAACAAAGTTTTTTTTACTGAATTTCATATGTTTTTAGTAGCGCAACTTAACCATAACGGCCCTTTAACAAAGTTTTTTTCTGAATGTCATAGTTTTTTGGTAGCACAACTTAACAATAATAACTTTGACTTTATGTACATATAATATGGAACATACTGAACCCTTTCTACTGAATATGACGGTCCGCAGACATGTTTGGACAACAGTACCACCACCTAAAAACTCTGGGGAGGTATGTGTAATAGTTATATCATAACATAGGAACATTTAACAAATTCACAAAGCAGCACACATACAAAGTATATGTAGTAATACTTAAACAATGTTACCCATATATGTCACACACTAACCATTCATGTAAATACAATATGTTTTAAAATTGAATATACCAAAACAAGATAAAGTGGCTTCCACCATAATTACATCACAGACGCTCCACAACCAACAGCAAGACCAGACGTATGCACTACTGATTACATATCTCACCAGACATAGTAAGTGCACTTCTTTTTACTCATATATTTATAAACTTTCTATATTAGAAAAAAAACATGTTACTTTTTTGTTTTCTCACAGAAATGTGTACTACTCTCGACTGGCTAGAGGGGCATTTCCCGCGAGAGGAAATGTTAGAAAATAGTCAACCTAATGGTACACACTTTACAATATAAACCAATTAATAACTATTATTCTGTATACATTTAACATATACATTTTTTTTATTACAAACCATACAAAAATTCCAAGCATCTCACAACAACAATCAGAGGATATCACTCTACAGCAGATTAATCAAAAAATTGACAACCTTATGCAAACATTTATGGATTTGAAAAACTTTGTGGAAAATTATGTGAAACCCCCAACAGCACACCATTGTCCAACCTGCACTTGTCCCCCCTCACCCTATCCCATGCAGTTAACCCCAAACCCTGTCTATGGACCAAAGCGTTTCGATGAGCTTTCCTTCCCTTCTTCACCTGATCCCAGTAATCTAGAAATCCCTAATTCTCCTGTTTTTGTTTCTGTTTCTGCCCCACCTTCCCAGTCATAATTGTATATATATATGAAATAAAGTTAGTTTTCTTATATTGTGTTGTAATTACCTTCAGTTTCTTGTGATAAAACCAATTTAGGTGTCCACGGACACCACGGTTGTTCGGAAATGTTCGTAAAGAAACGAAAATCTGACTGTCCTGAGGACACTACATCTGTCCGTAATGTTCTCATGCAAGTTGAAAATGTTCTAAGAACACTCGTAGTGTCCTGAAATGTTCGTAAATAAACGAAAATGGAGGTGTGTAAGGATATTTGGCGTGTTAAAGCACAGAGTACAGCACTACTGCACAGGTAGCAATTTTTTTTTATGCAGCACCACCACAAGGGTGCGGTGCATTGCTATATGTGTTACCAGATTAACATGGAAAGACAGGCTATTCAGTCAAAAACGATTTTAACATATAAGATGCAAATCTATTTTTACAGTTAAAAGCACACGTGCACATTCAAAAATGCACACTATTTTTCACCTGAAATGCCTATGGTGCAAGAGACACATTTGAAAATTAATAACTAACATTACTCATAACTAACCTGACTAATAAAACTGAATTTAACATAACCCACTAATAAAAATGTGTCTCCACTGCAGAAATAGGCCTACTCTGAAAGTGAACTTTTAAACGCACATTCATTTTTTTCTTCGTTTTCTCTGCTGCTCTGTCCACATAAGTACAGGAAGCAAAAGGGCTCGAAAGAACAGGAAATCAGTTGGTTACAAAGTATTACTATAAAAATGAGCCATTGTGTAGAGAGGGAGGAGATGGCATGATTGATTCTGATTGGAGCAGCGTCATAGCAAGTATCATGCTAGAGGCAGTGATTAGGGTTTTGCTGGGGGGAGTTTGAAGAGAGAGGGAGAACAGTGGAGATTTGGAGAGCTGGGAGAAGGACCTGTTTTTTCCTGGTTGGAGCATTTCTGCTGAAAAAGCTGAGAGTTCCAGGCAATGACCCCGGTTTGAGAACGAAAGGCGCTCGTTTTCACTGGGGTTAATCTTCAAGGGAGCCACATTCAGAAAGAGAACAGCTGAAGAAAACTCGGGCTGAACAGATAAGGTAATTACAGAAGTGTGGGAGCTGAGTGTGTACGAGAATATTCAGTCAGTGTAGGAAAGGAGATTCCTGTGCCTTAATCACAAGTTAATGTTGCAAATTGAGTTCTTTTCTCCGCCACTCTCTTTTCAGTGTATCACAGAAAATGCTGTTACTGTGCTATTTTATTTATTTCTGTAAAGAGTGAGATCGTGTTTAAATGCAACTTTTATAATACAGAAAAATATTTGAAAGCAGAGGGGTGGTGTGTTTTAAATTTACCAATACAGTGCTGATGATGTGGGGAGATTTTTAAACATTGCAATTGTCATTTTAAGACAGATGTGTGCATGATCATATTCAGTATGGACAGTTGTGAGTGACTGTTTGTAGCATAGCTCGTTGGAGGTACATGAGCCAACGGGAAGAGGGACTCTCTGGACATAGTTCCCTACCGTATATAAGGTAGTGGAAATTACCACAAAATTACCACATATAGCTCTCTGTCGTAAATAAGTCAGTGAGATCGCCCATGGTGGCACACTAACACTAACACTGAAAATGTGGTATTCCTGAAATGTAGGTCTGAGGTCTCTCTAGTGATTACACGAAAAATCTAAGCAAAGATAAGGGATTCTGGACATTGGGGCCACAAATAAAACAAGGGAATTATGCTCACCAAAATACCACCAACCACGCATACCAACCACGCATACCAAATATGCATGTCTGGGTGCTGAAATAATGCATGTCCACTGTATTATTGTTGTACATGGCCCAATCTGAATACAAGGAGTGATTGTTGCTAAGTTATTTTTCAGCGGTAAGAAAATACCGTCAGGCCCCAAATCTCCACAAAATACCCTACATATTTATGGTGCGTTGCAGGCCGGGAAAGTGATCATAGAGTACCTACTGGGCGTGGCAAGCGTGTCTCACACTGCCATTTGCACATTAAAGGGAACCCATTTTATAATAGCAGTATGCCACTAAAAACGAATTTCAGAATGTCACAAAGGGAAACCACATTCTCAGATCTAGTGCAATATTTAGAGGCAAAGTTGTTTACACATGGGAATTGGTAGTCGAATAGCACGTTAGAATGGAGTAACCGCATTCAGGGTGAGGTGCAGAAAGAAAAACTAGACAATATTTTTGCAGAAGGCAGCATAATTCAGGTCTGCCTTACAAGATTATTGAATGCAGCAGATAAAAGTGCAGAGAAAGACTGTTTAATACGGCTATGCGGCAAAATATGGTTTATTTTAAACAAGTCCGTGTGAATGCAAGAGAATGATACTCAGCTAATTAACAGGTTAAAGACTGAATTAGATGGGGCAAGTAAAAATCAGGAAATGTTGAGAGCAGAATTGGATGTATGCCAAAAAGACATGCAATTAAAATGCAGAGACTTTGATACTCAGTTATCCAAAAGCAAGAAACAATTTGAAGATAGTGAGCAAGAATTGGCACACTTAAAAGCCTTAGTGGATCACATTAGACAGGATAAAGATGAGGTTGTTTCAGAGATGCGGATTTTACAAAAAGAACATTGTGAAAAAGAAGGTGATCTCCAGAGCGCAGAACAAGAAATGCTTAAAATGATTCAAGAAAGAGACAAGAGAAATAAAGAGTTCAATGAATGCCAAATGCAAATGTGCGACATGCAGGAGGTGATTAATAAGATGAATGGTGAAAACAACTATTTGCAAGATGAAGCCAACAGACTCCTTAAAAAGTGCAAGGACTTAGAACAGCAAATGTGCATTCCCAGGTCCCAGGAGAGGCGGCAGGGTACCACATTCAATGGAGTAGAGGTGAATTCTAGCTCTGCCCAAAGAGCTAGTGCTCCAGTGACTGGGCCGGTGACTGAACTTGGTTGCAGCGCCCTTGGGGGATTTGATACTCCCATTGGGGGCAGCCACAAATCTCATACACCTGAAAACAGGATTGAATCACAAAATAGTGCAATTCCATGCATTGCAACAAGTAGCCCCATAAAAATAATGAAATCCATTAAAGCCCTGATCAAACCATTTAAAAAGGGAGGTGAATGCTGCATTGAGGATCACTTAGAAGCGGTGCATGACATTTTTAAAGCACTCCAGATACCTAAGGAACAGTACAGACAATATTTTCATTTAACTTTAGATACCCCGACGGCCAGCATCATAAGGGGATTAAATGAACAGCAGAATATGACATGGTTGGAGTTTGAAAAAGAAATTAGGCGTCATTTTTCTCCTTTTCAGTCATTGCAGGAGGCAAAGAAAGTGGCTTACACAATTACTGCTGGACCTAATACATCGCCTCGCCAATTTTTACAAGACTTAAAAAGAGCATTTTCTCGCTTTGATGTATCTTTTGACTCAAATTCCAATGAGTTTAAAACTGCATACTTCTATGGGCTACAGAAAGACATCATATCCCAATTGGTCCGTGAATTTGACCGTGACAAGTCCCTTGAATGGATTGTACATCAAAGCACAAAACTATATGAGGTACTCTATTGTCAGGGTAGAGAAAGTGATAAAATGAAAGATACTAGACCTAAATCTAAAGAACCCTCAGCCACAGTAATGGAAATCAGGTCAGCCAAAATGTCCCTTGAGTCTGCTCAAAGCCAAGGTAAAAATAATGTGACACCTGAACAAAGGGGTAATCAACAACGATCACCATTTCCTGTACCAATGTTCCAATCACATGATCCTAGTAATAGAGAGAGCTACATCAGCCCTAGGTATTTAGGGGACAGACCCCGGGTAGGATATCGGCCTGATATGGCAGGTATGAACAATAACCAGAGACAAAATCAAGATCAAAGAAATGATGGTCCCTACCAGTCATTGGGGACACAGAGCAGATTTGATCCCAGCACCATGATATATGGTAATCAGGATAGGCCCCGATATGTGGATCGATTTACTGATAATGGAAATCAACCTAGGGGCCAGTACCCACAATCTGAGAGACAGGACATGAGGCAAAACGTGAACTACAATCCACGCCAGTACAATGATTCCCCACCAGGGGACTATAATCAAAGGATGGGTGCAACCCGCTCCCCTCCACAAATGAATCAAGAGTTCAGAAACCATCCCAACCGACATCAATCACCTGAGAGGTATCAGAATAGATCCAATCAGGGGGAAAACAACCAATATCGACCTAGGCCACAGAAAGAGGATCCTAGAGAGATGGAAAGGTTAGCTGAGCAAATAGGAAAGCTCTGTACAGCGCAAAAACAACCATCCAAAGAGGGGGCTGATGGCCATAGCAATGACCGGGGGGCTTCCGAAAAGTGACTAAGTACTCATGATAACTGCAGTGCCAAAATGACAGATTGCTCTGATATAATTTTGCATAACGACTCTGAGATGCCTAATGGATTAAAAATGAAAGTGCCAGTAAATGAACTTGTGACAGAAAATGCAAATACTTCTAAAAAAGAGGTACGGTTTAACCTAGAGCTAAATAAAACAGTAAAGATTTGCACAAATGAAAAAGAAACATTAGGAATTCCAAAAGAACAAAGGGACAGATTTAAGAAAAATGACTCATGCATGGGGAATACCAGTGAACAGGGAGTAAGTGGGGATGCTATAGCTCCTTCCCTGGGCAAGCAAAACAATGACCAAACACAGACAGAAAAAGGAAATACTCAAAAGGAGGGTACAAGTCAATCACCTGAAGAATTCTTTGAGCCACATATTTTTGAAGAGGCTGAAAGGGCTGGTATCACACTAAATGATCACAAATGCACAGAATTAAAAAATGACAAATTGCTGAATGATGTTGTTACACATGTTCAGTTGGAGGATTGTAATGTGGTCTCTGATGTTACCCAGATGGATGGGCGAACAGTGGCCACACTCCAAAAAACCTCTGATCATGGAGAAAAATCTCTCGGGCAGAAATGGGTAAAAAGGAGGGAAAAATGTCTTCCCATTTACCAATGTGTTTAGCCAAAAGTGAAAAAGACCTGAGAAAGGTGAGCCCTGAAATCAGTAAGAATTCACATTTCTTATGTGTATTAGAGGAAGTTGAGGACAGATATTATGCACCCATCACTGTAGAAGAAAAATGCCACACCTTTGCTATGATTGACACTGGCGCACAGGCCACAATTATGTCCAAGGAGCTGGTAAAGAGTATCAATGAAGGGAGACCCCCACAGAGTCAGATCACAGTGAAGGAAAATCAAGACCCAGTGCATAACTTTAATGGGGAGGAGGTGCCCATCATAGGTGTAACTGAGATTGACATAAAAATAGGAAAGCACAGAATGAAACAAGAGGTATTGATCACATCTATTTGTGAAATTCCATTTCTGATGGGGACAGATTGTCTGAAAAGATTGTCTCCTCTAATAGATGGGGTGAATGGAGTGCTGTGGTCCTTAACCAAAAAACCATTGAGGCCTAAGAAACTAAAATCACAAAACAGCAATATAAATGAATGTCACACCGTTGCCAAAACAAATGATGCTGTGGAGGTATATCTCCAGAATAGCTGCATACCTAGTGTCACTGTTATATTAATGTGTCAAGACAAAATGCAGAGCGACAATGAAAAACTACCTGTACAAATATACTTGGACCCAAGGAAAAATTGGCAGACTGCCATAGATGAGCACACATTACGTTTTTATTTAAAAGAGAAAACATGCAAACAGAATATTGCTCCTAAAACAGATTCAGAAAAACACATTACCACTCTGGCAGAAATACACATGGAAGATGAGCAACCATGGGTTCATGTTGGTATAAATGACTATTTTAAAACAATAAAAGCCACTTTAGCGCTTGAACATGAAAGGAGTTTCATTAATGAGAAATTGTTACAAAAAATAATGGAAAGGGAAGAAATCCCGAGATTTAGGATTAAAAACCAATATGTTTCTGGCTTGGACAGTCCAGACTTTGAAAACCGAATTGCAGGCAGATGCATGCTTAAAATTAGCATTGGGCAGAAAACAATTTACCATAATGTATGGATAGTGAGTGGAGCACAAAATGAATTTTACATGGGAAATGACATCATGCACAGAATGTGTATGGTGTTAGATTTCCTTAATCAAAAAATATGGTCACGCCTAGGTGGTCCGGCACCTGAATTTGAAGACAAAAGAAGGGCTTATCATTGTGCACAACTGGTTCCTTATGCAATCGAATTACAAATGAGGAAAGATACTATTATTCCTGCATTTACAAAACAGTTTGCAATAACACTGAAATGCAAAAATGGACAGCAGATGAAAGGCTCTGATGCATTTGTATGCCTGAATGAATCCATAAAACAGCAAGGCCTGGAATATGAATACATTCCATTGGTAGATATTGGTGAAGGATCTGTAAAAATTATGGTAAATAATAAAGGTTGTCAGGATATTCATTTAGAGGAAAACTCCCCATTAGGAATGGCCATACAAAAATCACATTATACGGCAGATTTAAATAACATGGTGATTGGAAATATTCCTGAAAAGTATGTAGATGCCAAGGGTGAGTTGACAGAACACCTGGACTCTCAGCCCAAAGGAATATTTAAAATTCATTCTGTGTATCCTTATGATTCAAATGAGACAGTGTGCTGCCATCAAGAGGATTGCATAATATTTAATTTAAATGAAAATGAAACAGAAAATCAGCCCATTGAAGTGGAAGCTGATATGCCAAAATATTTAAAAGTGGCAGCTTTACAAAAAGACACAGCCATACAGTTAGAGGAGAGCGCCGAGATTCCCTTACCAGAAGATTTTCCAGAATTTTCCAAAATGGTAGAAGAACAGATCTCCTTAGCGAATGCGTGTGAAAGCAATGAAGAGAGGGACAATCTGAGGGAGATATTTATGGAGTTTAAGGATGTATTTGCAAAAGATGCTTATGATTGTGGTTTAACCGATTTGCATGTGGCCACACTACCAGAAGGGTGTAGCAGAAATCCAGTGTTTGTACGCCAGTATAGACTACCGCTGGCATGTTTAGAATCATTGGCAGAGATTATTAAAAATTTGGAATTGCGGGGAATCATCAGGCCCATTCATAGCACATCCAATACACCTATTTTAGGTGTGTTAAAGCCAAATGGTCAATGGCGGCTGTGTGCAGACTTGAGAGAGTTAAATAAAAGAGTACCAGTATCTAGATGGCCACTGCCATTCATTGATCAGGGCCTAGCTCAGATACATGGTTCAAATGTATTTACCACATTAGATCTCACCTCTGGATATTGGTGCGTGCCATTGGCAGAGGAGATACAACATTTATTTTCCTTTACATTTGACAGGACTCAATATGCCTGGCTTAGAGCTCCGTTCGGGTACATCAATAGTGGGAGTGAATTTGGCATATTTTTGAGAAAGGCCATGCCGGATGCAGCGGAAAGAGGAACAATAGTTTATGTGGACGATGTCCTGATAAAAAATGAAAGCCTGAAAAGCCATTTTGATGAAATGAGACATGTACTTGGCCAATTGCAGAAAGCAGGCGCCAAAGTATCTTTGCAAAAAGCACAATGGTGCAAGAAAAAAGTGAATTTTCTAGGGCATGAAGTGACTGAACATGGGCTAAATCCACAAAAGAAGAAAATAGAGGCCATACAAAGATTAAAAGATCCTAAAAATGTGAAAGGAGTAAAAAGTTTATTAGGGATGACAGGCTATAACAGAAAGTTCATTGAAAATTATGCAGAAATCACTCAACCATTGACTAAACTGCTTAACCTGAATACTCCCCGGAAATGGGAAAAAGAGCAGTCTGATGCAGTGGCTAAATTAAAGGAATGTCTTGTAAAGGCACCATGTTTAGCATACCCCATAAAGGGCAGGGATTTCTTTATAGAAATAGGTTTTTCTGAACATTGTATGTCAGCAGTGTTATCACAAAAACACGATTTGAATCACAAAACCATTGCATATGCAAGTAAGGCATTTTCCCAAGTTGAAATGAAATTTAATGAATGTGAAAAGGCCCTATTAACCACTGTGTGGGCGCTACAACATTTCCGCCCCATTGTTCAGGGAGAAAAGGTAATTATTGAAACAAATCATCAACCTTTGCAATTTTTAGAGAGTAAAAGAATTAGATCAGGTAATCTAGCGCAATCCAGAATCACTTCATGGACGCTGGCATTACAAGGTTTTCCCGTAGAAGTGAGATATGGACAAAATAAAAAGAACCCAATTGCTCAAGGGTTAGCTGACTTACATGACTGTGCAGCTGAACAAATACCAAATGAAATGGAAGTAGAAACTAGTTTGCAGGAATTTGAACAATCACCACACAAAGCTTTTGATGAAAAAACATGCAAGGATTTGCCAATTTTATATGTGGATGGTTGTGCTTTTCACATTGAAAATGACAGTAATAAACAGTTAGTGGCAGGAATAGGAAATGTCTGGTTGAAATGTGAAGGTGTCCCCAGTATAGGGATGAGGATTGGAGATAGTAGCAGTCAGGTGGCGGAATTGGCAGCCATTTATAAAGCAATTGCTACTGCAGTTGATAAAAAGTTCAGTGAAAGTGTCCTGGTGACTGATTCTGACTATGCACGGAATAGCTTTGTGGAGTATTTGCCTGGTTGGAAAGCAAGAGGCATGGTTACATATAACAAAAAGCCACTTAAGCATGGAAAAATGATACAAGCCATAGACAAATTGGTGTCAGAGAATAAGTTAACAATATACTGGAGAAAAATTTGTGGGCATTTAAAAACACCAGGAGAGGATAAGGAGGGAAATGATAAGGCAGACCACCTGGCTAAGATTGGGGCTGTGATGGGAGAATTGCTACCTATTGATTATTTAATGGGTGAAATACAAATTGATGCAGTCACACGTTCTAAAGCACCAAAGGAGGTAGATCAACCGGTGGTGCAGTGGAGTCATGACACGCCAGACCAAGATTTGATTGAGGCACAAAAGAATGATCAAATTTTGGGAATCTATTATAATGATTTGATAGATCCCGAACAAAATCCTTTAACAGAAAATGATTGTATGGGAAAAGAAGAGTTGAGGGTGCTATTAAAGAAAAAAACACGAATTAGATTACAGGATGGACTCATGATTAGAGAGTCCATAACAGGACAAATACAGTGGGTAGTACCCCTTTCATTCAGAGGGCTAATGCTACACCATGCACATGATGCCATAACTGCAGGCCATAGAGGTTCACAAAAAACATTAGAAATACTAAAAGATTATGCTTATTGGCCACATATGTCCCAAGATGTGGAATTATATACTAGAGGATGTCTAGTATGCGCCCAATTCAAACCTGCTTCACCAATGCATAGAGCACCATTGATGAAAAGAGGCCTAACTCTCCCATGGTCAGATTTGCAAATAGACTTTGTAGGTCCTTTAAAAAGGTCGAGCAGGGGACACCGTTATATTTTGAGTGTGGTATGTTTGATGTCGAAGTGGATTGAATGCATTCCTGCACCAGATTGTAGTGCGCAAACAGCAGCCACATTGCTGGTGAACCATGTGTTCTCAAGGTTTGGGTTGCCACAAAGAATTGAGTCAGACAGAGGAAGTCATTTCACAAGTACTCTAATGAGTAAGGTATGGCAAATACTAGGTGTGAAAAGGAAACTACATATCGCATATCGGGCGGCGTATTCAGGTACAGTTGAAAGAAGCAATAGGTCTGTTGTGGATATTTTAAAGAAATTTGTGGCAGAAGCAGGTTCCAGCTGGGATTTACGTTTACCGTTGGTTTTGATGGCAATCAGGTCAACTCCTGCCAAAGCAACAGGTGTTAGCCCCCATGAGGTCTTGACAGGTAGGAAAATGGTGTTACCACAACACCTACTATACAGAACACAGGAGCAGACACTTGTGAGTGCATCCACAGTTCATGAATATATTGATGAACTGAGGAGGCATTTGCAACATGCATTTGCTTTTGTGCAGAGAAATCTGGAAAGAGCTGCTGACAGTGCAAAATCTTATTATGACAAAAAGACATCAGTAAAGGAATACAGTGTAGGGGATCAGGTGTACAAGTTTCATTTTGGAAAAAGTAAACAGAAAAATTCTAAATTTCTAGCAGCCTGGCAGGGGTCATTTCGAATTATAGATAAGGTCTCTCCTGTAGTTTATACAATTTTGAAAAATGAAGGTGAAACAGCAATAGAGCAGTTTGTCCATGTAAATCAAATCAAACCATGCCATCCCAGACATGAGATCAGGCAGCTTGAACATGTAGAAACAGATGAAGTCCCTTGAACACAAACAGAGAAAATAAATGGGTACAATCAGGAGGCAGTGACAAAGAAGTTAAAAAGTTGATTGTTATGATGGCACATAAACACTGTAATATATGTAAAATATATAATATAAAATAAATAAATAAATAAATAAATAAATATATAATGGAAGCTCATGGTTGGTGTGCAGAGAGAAAATGTATTAAATATTGAATGCTGTTTTATATGTGCTTGTTTTCTTTTAACTTGTGCTTAATTTCAGAAAAAAAAAAAAAAACGAAATATTTTTACCAAGCATGTTTTATTTTTGGCAAAAGGGTGAAGTTAGTATGGTGCTACGTACTTAATTTGTTTATTTTCTATTTGATTTAGAAAATTAACATTATTTGGTCGGAGGTTCCGGGATCAGAGCCACGGGAGACGATGGAGTCCTGGAGCCCACGTGGACGGATTCCGGGAAAGCCCCAAAGAGGGGTGAAGACCAAGGCTGCAAAAGCGATCAGCATTGAAGATGATACCGATGATATGGTTAATGATGATGATATTTGGAGGGATCTTCAAGAATTCAGAAGCACAGGTTGTCATTGAACCTGGACCAGCATCTGGTATCGCGGTGGAAGAGGCACCAGGATTCATCATGAGTGATAGAAGGATGATTTTCCAAAATATATACATACCATTGAATCCTGAGATTTTGATTGAAAAACACTTGAACAATACCGGAATTAAGATTGAACAGACTAAAGAGTGGCTGGAAATAAGAAAAGAGGACACTAAGCAGTCAATAAGAGATATATTAATGCAATTGGAAAAAAACATTCGTGAATTCAGCAGACATTAAGAAGAAGAGAGGAAAGAGAGGTGCGGTGATGCTCGCGATATCAATGGTAATGTCTATAGTTGGAGCCATAATAGGTACCACAATATCAACAGCCAATTCTATTTCGGTAGGAACACTGAGTACTAAAGCGCAACAACTGAGTATTGACCTAGAAATAATACAAAAAACATTAGATGGAATTAGAGGGGGACTGGATGAACAAGTAAGATTCATAAATGAAACTGCAATCATTCTAAATGAACAAGCGGATGTAATGCAACGGGCGACTAAAATAATACTTAAGCATGACAGAACTTTAAATGAAATATTGAACATAATGAGTCCTGTTGATAGACTATTAACGAATTATATGAGAGAAGTTCAAACTGCAGTTTCACAATTGATTCAAGGACATATCCCCTTGTATTTTGTTTCGCAGGATATTATTCGTCAAATGATAGAAAGATTGACTAGGAGGGAAATTGATATAATACAGGTAAAAATTGCATTCGAAATGGGTAATGCAATGCCGTTATATGTGGACTTGGAAAGACTAGAGGTCGGATTTTTGCTATGCATCGTATATGTAGCCCCTGAACTTATTTATCAAACGAAGTGGGTACACAACGTGGGATTTTGGCAAGAGGACAAATTTATTAAGATTAAGACTCCAGAAGTGGTGGTATTTCAGTCATGGGAACCTGAAGTTTATTTAATACCAAGCCTGGAAACATGTGTAAAATTTAAAGAACAAAATTATATGTGTCCAGGTAAACCGTTTGTTCCTGATGCCACAGATGCTATTTGTGGTTTGAAATCTGACCCAAGTATATCAGAGGGATGTGAAGTGATTATTAGCAATATGGGGAGTGAAGAAATGGCACAGGCTAAGATGGTCAGAGGTAAATGGTTGATCAGCACCTGTTTAAAGAACATGACGGTAGTACATTTAAACCATGGAACATAGGTGGTTAAACAGGTGAAATATAATGTTTTTATTTACAGGTTCCAAAGACAATTGTGTCAATTGGGGGGTTAACATTGTTTCATGTAACAAATGATGTTTGGGAAAGCCAAGTGGAAAATATCGATTTTTCTCAAAGGGATACTTTTCCAATAGACCCGGATGTGGAATATTTATTGAATCACAAAGAAAGACATGTTATAAAAATGAATTTGAGAAAAAACAATATTACAATTAGTAATCTGGGGATAATAGAAGTGGAAAGATTTAATTGGGGAACCTGGGGGGAACGCTCAATAGTGGGTTTGGCTGTCCTGGTGCTGATCATGGGTGGATGGTTGATTGTGCTATCAGTAAAAATGAAAATGTTACTGATTTTACTAGCTACGTCAGGAAGAGAAAGATATCCCAATACACATGCATTTTAAAAGAAAAAAGAAAGAACAAGTTGTTTTTAGGAATTGGCTTGGATTGTAGCCAAGTTCTAAAAACAAAAGGAGGGTATGTAAGGATATTTGGCGTGTTACAGCACAGAGTACAGCACTACTGCACAGGTAGCAATTTTTTTTTATGCACCACCACCACAAGGGTGCGGTGCATTGCTATATGTGTTACCAGATTAACATGGAAAGACAGGCTATTCAGTCAAAAACGATTTTAACATATAAGATGCAAATCTATTTTTACAGTTAAAAGCACACGTGCACATTCAAAAATGCACACTATTTTTCACCTGAAATGCCTATGGTGCAAGAGACACATTTGAAAATTAATAACTAATTACTCATAACTAACCTGACTAATAAAACTGAATTTAACATAACCCACTAATAAAAATGTGTCTCCACTGCAGAAATAGGCCTACTCTGAAAGTGAACTTTTAAACGCACATTCATTTTTTTTTTTCGTTTTCTCTGCTGCTCTGTCCACATAACTACAGGAAGCAAAAGGGCTCGAAAGAACAGGAAATCAGATGATTACAAAGTATTACTATAAAAATGAGCCATTGTGTAGAGAGGGGGGAGATGGCATGATTGATTCTGATTGGAGCAGCGTCATAGCAAGTATCATGCTAGAGGCAGTGATTAGGGTTTTGCTGGGGGGAGTTTGAAGAGAGAGGGAGAACAGTGGAGATTTAGAGAGCTGGGAGAAGTACCTGTTTTTTCCTGGTTGGAGCATTTCTGCTGAAAAAGCTGAGAGTTCCAGGCAATGACCCCGGTTTGAGAACGAAAGGCGCTCGTTTTCACCGGGGTTAATCTTCAAGGGAGCCACATTCAGAAAGAGAACAGCTGAAGAAAACTCGGGCTGAACAGATAAGGTAATTACAGAAGTGTGGGAGCTGAGTGTGTACGAGAATATTCAGTCAGTGTAGGAAAAGAGATTCCTGTGCCTTAATCACAAGTTAATGTTGCAAATTGAGTTCTTTTCTCCGCCACTCTCTTTTCAGTGTACAAGCACCCCAATATAAGACCACGCCCTAGAGCGCATTCTCATTGTGTTTCTGACTATTCCACAGAGCACACTGCATTTTGCTGCATACTTTGCAGATTTTGAGATTTCCATCTCTAAGCCTATGACAACCATGGCTCGACTATTACCACATGGTGCTACATCTGCCCCAGCACCACCCCCACCCCCTCCACCACCACCATTTCCCCAAGGGCCTGAAGAGGGGAACAGGAGTGAGAATACCGCGGAGGAAGAAGAGGATGACGAGAATGAGGTAGAGGAAATCCCTACTACCCGCCCTCGGCGTGAATCTTGGGTGTGGCGATTGTTTACCGTTCATGGAAACGGTCCTAAGTCTCATGCAAACCGTGTCACCTGTAATGAGTGCAAAATGGTACTCAGTCACAGGAAGCATGGTTCGTATAGCTTTGGGGCCACTACCATGAAGCGACACCTGCGCTCATTCCACACTGGGGCCATTCGCAAGGTTGTAGTAGGTTGATTGCCTCTACTTCATCCTCCGTTCCTGATCCTGTCACCACAAGGAACACCTCTGTGGGACAGCGTCTTCCTCAAGCTGCCTCACAGGCCATACAGAATTCCGATGACCCTTACCTTTCGAGGGTCACAGTTGTATGTGTGTACTGTGACACAGTACTATGCAGGGGGGATCGACATCGGAGTGCTTTTGAGACGATCGTCTCAGAGCACCAGAAGACCTGCTCACTACCCAAATAAAACCCACTCTACATCTTCCTCTCTAAGCTCGCCCTTTCTTATCCCTGTAGTTGGTGTTCCTCTCCCTTTACCCTCCTTTCCTAGTGTGTTGTGTATAAAAAAGAACAAAAAAAATAAAAAACAACAAAAATCAAAAAAAATAAGGCTCTTTTCAGAGCCGCCTTTCACAGTTAAAAAATAGAAGTGAAGATACATAAAGCATAGCCATTTCCATTTCGTGAAAGTCCTTGGACGGTCCGTGAACAGAAAAACAATTGCATTGCTACCCTATTGAAACCAATGCATTTTTTTTTAACAGGAAGTGGTGGCTCTGAAAAGAGCCTTTGGGAGGTGTTTGAATGTAAAACATTTTAACTACGTAAGACGTACTTCAAAACAAATGTTGTATTTCTAAAAAAGGTCGCAATGCATTTTGTACATTTCTCAGAAAAATCTGATTGCCAGCATAAGTAAGATGGACTCCATCTTTGCGAAAAATGTATGTACTACGAAACAAAATATTTTCATTGTTAAAAGAGTACATGCCAAAATCTCTTAGGAAGGCACAAACAGCCTTATTAACATTACGCCTTGCTTTCTCCATTTGTGGACCACATGAGAAAGAACGAAGCCACACTTGTCGCGCAATCCGTGAAAAAATTATTTTAGAGTTTGGAAACATGTACATTATCTTCTGAAGTCCTTCTTTCATTGCAAATTGCAAAGAAATTCCAGACACATCTCCTAAACTGTTCCCTCCACAATGAATTACAATTATGTCTGGATGTTCCTCTATCTTCAAAGTTGCACAGAGAGGTAGCAAGTCCAACCACTTCATTCCACGCACTCCATGCCAGTGCACTTCCACATATGGGAATCCAAGATCTATAGATACTCCACAGCTTTCTGCATGCACCTTCAACCAATGAATCCACGAGTCTCCCAAAATCCATACAATCTGTGTTTTGAAACACTCAGCCATAGCTATCTGTTCTTCTCTCTGCAAAAACAATATCTGAGAAAACCTCTCCTAGCACAACACACTCACTAAACTTTACTGACCAATCCCTTGCTTCATCCAATCTCATTTCCATACCTCCCCTCCCCAAATTCCCCGGATGTAATACGCGGTGTCCTAGAACTACCGCCATGCCCGCGAACGTATCGTAACATGTACAGCCCTTCTACCATTTCGATTTCACTCTCTGTGCCATTCCCTCATTGGATGTAGCTAAGCAATCACATGACCATCCACCAATCAAATCCAATAACTCTACATGTAACTGCATCATCATAGAGCAGCACTACAAATGTACGGTGTATCTCTCGGAGTACAAGTCCCATACCATTGACAACCACGATCTACGAGAAATACTATACAAATCTCTAATATTTCTACATGCAGCTTAGTCCATATCCATATACATGAACAGAAAGTACAGGTATGCATATTTTCTACACAGTACATGAACACATTTTCTAACCGACTTTTACCTTCTATAATCTGGACGATCATTGTTTCATTGTCCTAAAATGACCTGTCACTTACAAACCTTTATATCGTTTAATTTCTTCATACACACACACACATGCAAATACTATTAAACTAACATTTTCGAAATAAAATATATACACGACATATAATCACACAAAATAACATACACACTCTATGATCAAATCTGAAACAATAATATTTGTACAAACACATAATTGGTTTTAATTTTTTTCGTTTATATAAGTACTTACATACATTTATATAGGACAAGCAGACTATGACATTCACTCACTGTTACGTGCAAAAACAGGCTATGACAATGACTCACTATTACGTGGAAAAGCTTAGTTACAAGAATAGTGGTATAAGTTGGTAGATTATGAATTCCACAAACCATAGTAAAGATATTTTCTTTCCTACTCTTAGTCATAATATAGTTTTAATGGTTTTCAGGAAGACACTGAGCATTTCAATTTAAAAAAATCTATGTCTAAAATGAAAACAGTGCTATATAGCAACCAAATTACTAATTTCTTTCTTTTTACAATTGCAGTGAAGCCCATTCTCCTGAATAGAAGCAGCCGATTTTGATTTACAAAGAACAACTAAGAAGCAAACTACTCATTTTTTTAAAAAAAGTAAGTAGATTGTTACCATAATATTTGATTTATAACTCACACGCACTGTACGGTGCATTCATGGTATTTCTGTGCCTAAAAATAGAGATTCTGCACCATTCTGACCAAAAATCCCCCGTCTTAAACAGTGATCTCCTGTCAGAAGGGCCCTCAAATTCCTATTTTTCGGCACACAAATTACCCAACTCAGCCGCTAGAATGTAGATGTTGTAGAACAAACAACTGTTTTAATTGTATAGCTTTACCTATATTATTTATTCTTCTCCACACCACCGGCTTACTTTTTTTTGTCATCTGAACCCCAGTTTAGTAACACATTAATTGAAGAATACCCATCCCTGGTAGTTCAACTTCCCAATTCACAATCACACACCATTACATACATCTTTATCATCTTACTCAAACAATCATGCACACAACACATATGCATTGCAGAAAACTCCAACCCATACCTTCTGTATTTTTTTCAACAGACGCTACAGAATGCCCACCAAAAAGCAACTCCGTAGAAAGGGACGCAGAAGTACAGCAAATGAAAAGAAAAGTCTCCAACATAAACACCCATCTATAGCAGAATTTGTAAAAAACGTTGAAACACAACAGCTAATACAGTCATGTTGTGAAACAGAAGAAGTTTCTAGTGCAAAAACTTTGCCTCCTCTATCACAAAACGACCCAAAAAACTATTAACAGAAAATCAACTATCACTACAAATAAAACGTCTTCTATAAATCTTGATATAGTACAAAGTAACCATACCAAGAAAAGTATATTAGCCAAAATTTTCCGTCACAAAGTCCTTCAAAATCTGATAAAAACAAGAGAGAAACCAAGTTCAACACTTCAAACCTATCGTAGGAAAGTAATCTTAGAAGCGTTGATAGACAGTGCAATTCTTCTCAAAAGAAACTTATTTATTGCTGTGTTAAACAGAATTAAACCACTAACAAAACTAATAACTAAACTTCAAAAAAGACTTCTCAATAAACGAAATGTGAACAGAAATAACTTCTTAAATATCTGTGGAGGTGAACGGAGTCACACTACAAGCACGGAACCATACTTTAATGAAGAAGCTTACAAACAAAAGCAAACAAATACAATTACCATACATAGCAGTGGTCGAGGTTATGAAAAAGTTAATAATACCATAATGGAACAAGAAGTACTCCTTACAAAAATATGCCCTGAAAACTTAGATTTACCCCTCCATTCGACTGAATCAGAACATCTAATTTACACATGGCCATGCACGTCAATGTGTAACATTCCCAAAAAAATGTTCCAATCTTTACGCCTATTCCTCAATCAATATGTGAAAAGCAAAGACAAAATCAAAATTAAAATACTGCAAAGTATGGATGCTTGTCCAGTACGCAAGTACACAGGACTGCAAGGACATTTGTGGCCTGCATATCAGGCGCTACTTGCAAAACAACCTTCCATGATATCAAAAGGATATCAACACATCATGCAAGTATAAGAAATCTAGTTTATAAACTGTATTATGCAAAAAGTCCTGCTTTAGCACTAGCCAATTTAAATAACATTCTTCTACATGGTACACCAAAAGACCTACTAGAAGAAATCGAGTATATACAGAAAAAATATTTTGGAAATTAAACCCACTTACAAGATGAAATAGCTGTCAACCAACTTCGTAACAAATCTGCACATGGCAACCTTTCACTACACACATACAAAAAAGAAATACTACAATTTCAAAGCACTTCAGCTGAAGTACCAAACCACGTGTGTGTATGTTGCCGCAGAACGTGTTATAAAAGTAACACAAAAACTAAAGACCTTTCATACAAAATAGAAGACAATGAAGATTCTAAATGGTTTGAATTAGCTCTCTACCTTATAGCAGAAAACAAATACAAAATAACTGACCCCATAATACTTTGCAGTCACTGCACTACCAAACTTGACAACAACCAAACTCCTTCATGTGCTATCTCAAATAACTTGGAATTACATCCACTACCAAAACTCCTTCAACAACTTAATTTATATGAGAGCATCATAATTCAAACAGTTCATCCATTTCATGCAATAATACGCCTTCAACCAAAAACTGCAAAATTACCTCCCTCTGAATTAGTGAAAGGTATTCGTGGAAAAGTAGTGTATTTACTATTAGATCTAAAAGAAAAAGTGCACACTCTAGGAGTGCAACGTCCAATGCAACAATCTTTAATTATCTTGGTAAATGGAGTACCTACAAAAGACAAAAAAATTTGGCAACAACTGGTAGATTTACATAAAGTTAGAGAAGCCCTGCAATATCTCAAAGAGAATAATCATTATTACAAAGAAATTAATATTGAAGAAAACTTGAAAGATACAACTGAAATAATTCAAGAGACACAAGAAACTGGTCAATTTGAGCTCCTAGATCCTGCTACAATAGCAAACACTTTAGACCATTATACAATTCACCCATTGCACTCTAATGACACCATAGAAGATGCACTGGAAACGTACCAAATGCGTCAAACAAAAGGATCACCAATCAGCATATGGGAAAAAGTATAGAAGCACATGCTTTTCCTCTACTCTTTCCTACTGGCAAAGGAGGAAGATACGATGATAGACCTGTTCAAATATCAGCATCAGAATATCGCTCGTTAGGAATGTATTCTGAAGATCCCAGATTTTGACAAAATGTGGAATACATATTCCACCTACTCTTTGAAAGTGAACTAGCAACTTTATGTTACGGAGTTGCACACATATTAAAATCAGGATCACACTTTCAAAATATGACAGCCACACAATTATTACAAAAAGTTCAACAAAAAGATGAGGATTTACAGACAAATCTTACAAATCTATTAGCAAATATGCGAGGTACTAAAGAGTACTGGTTTCGACACCATGGAGATGTACGTTGTATGATCAGAAACCTTGGCCCACCCACTTGGTTTGTTACATTAAGTTGCGCAGAATATGCATGGGAAGATTTACATGCTTTCCTACGCATATCAAACGAAAACAAAACAAACATAGATATACTAACACCTGGAGAACTTTGTTCTTAGGATCCTGTTAATGTTTCTAGATATTTTCACCATCACTTCATTGCTATGCTACATTTTATTTGTAATTAAATGTTCCTCCCCTTGGAGAAGTGCAACACTTCTTTTGGAGAAAAGAATACAAAGCGAGAGGAGTGCCACATGTCCACATGCTTTTATGGATTAAAGATGCTCCTAAATTTGGTCAAGACAGTGATGCCACTGTTTTACAGTTTATTGAAAAATATGTCACTTGTGAAATTCCATCAGAATCCACAAATAGTGATCTTCATGCAAAAATCTTACAATTCCAAAGACACAAATGTGGCAAATATTGTCGTCGCAAATACAAAAACAAACGGAAATACTACACTAAATGCCGATTTGGTTTCCCTAGACCAGTTACAAATACAGGTCAAGTGAACAACCTCATGTCTTCAGTTAGACATAGTGTTAAAGGTAAGTCACCTAAAAATACATATTGCATAAAAAGAAAAGAAGAAGATAAATATATCAATGATTACAATGCAATGATTGCCCACTTGTGGAATGCAAACATAGATGTGCAGTACATTGCAGACAATTCTACGGCAGTTGCACGATATGCCACAGCATACTTAACCAAATCAGAAAAGTCAGAGCTCCAAGACCTCTGGAATGACCTGTCATCAGATAAAACAGTGTCTCAGAAATTATACAGCTTGGGCATAAAAATGCTGTCCCATAGAGAATGTGGATCCTATGAAGCAGCTGATCGATTAACTGGTACTGCATTGTATGGTAAATCTGCAAATATAGTATGACTAAGTCTTGGTCCAGCTAAATCTATAAAAAGAGTTCTAAAATCACACGAAGATATAGAAACAATAGCCAAACATGATCCCAACAGCCAAGACATTTTATTGGACACATACTACCCAAACAGGAGTACCACTTTGGAAACCATGTGTCTATACCACATAGCCCAAAACTACCCATACAAAAATAATATAAAACCTGATGAGCAAAACCGTAAATACAAAGTGACAAACTGTGATGGCAGTTTAGTAAAACTCACCAAACCAAATTTAATTAATCATATCAAATTGTCATTAAAGACTCCTCAACATAAAGAAATATATTACATGTCCCTGCTACAACTCTTCAAACCATGGAGAAAAGAAGAAGAAATACTAGATACCTATGACTCATATGAAGACGCTTTCAAAGCCAATGAAAGCAGTATAACTGATGTAAACTTTGCACAGTACAAAACAATGTTGCACAATGAACAGCAACACGAAGAGGAACTCCAGGCCCAACTAGATAAGGACACTCCTGACAGTAGTCAACCTTCTGTCACAGGAAGCCAAGAACCACTGGGAGAACCACTAATAACAAATGAGGCAGAATTAGCTATGCTAGAAGTAGAAAACACCATGTGTCACTATGAAGATAAAGAAGACTTAACTACACTACAATCAAAACTAAACAAAGAGCAACGTAGCATTTTTCAAGAAATAACAAAAGAAATTGCACATGGTGTGCAACATGAAAACAAAGAATGCACCCGCCAAAATTACAAACCTATACTATTGTATGTCAGTGGTGAAGCTGGTTCTGGCAAAACATTCCTAATCAAAATCATCAGTAAGTTCCTTCAACAATTGACAAACAACAAACTGTCAGCTGTTGTCACTGCCCCCACAGGTTTAGCTGCCTACAACATAGGTGGTGTCACTTTACACTGATTACTACTCCTGCCAGTAGAACACCAAAACAAGTTAGATTATTACAAACTTTCTGCAGAAGCTGCAATGGAAGTACGTAGAGTATTGAAACAAATGAAAATGCTACTAATAGATGAAGTGAGCATGGTGTCCAACCTAATGTTGGCTTTGATTCACCTCAGATTACAAGAAGTACTCAAAACAAACTATGAAGAGCTATTTGCAGGAAAACACATCATTGTTTTCGGAGATCTTCAATTGACACCTGTAAAAGGTGAGCCTATTTTTAAAACATTAGGACACAAACTCTGCCGTAAAACTGTTGGCAGCATTGGAAATGTCAATCTTTGGCAACATTTCCAATACAGAGAATTAACAGAAAACATGCGCCCATCTGCAGATCTCACTTATGCCAGCATCTTAAAAAGTATCAGAGTTGGTATACTTTCTAGAGAAGCAGAAGCAATATTGAAAACCAGGCACATTCATGCACTTTATGGTGATAATGCATGTGCTACAGATGTTATGGAACAATTAGCCCACAAAAATGTCAATTGTATGGCCTTAATGCCAACTCTTGCAAGCTGTTTCAAATTCAATGAAATAATGTTAAGCAAAGAAATGCAACCAATTATGAAAATTAGCGCCACAGACAAACTAGATGTACATGGAATGACACTACCCATGTGTGACCAAGCCACAGCAAGACTTAGAAAAATCAATCTCAAACATAGCAGGCTTGGAAAAGATATTAAAATTATCCTTAAATTGCAGAGTAATGCTTAAACATAACCTTGACGTGGACCAAGGACTAGTTAATGGAGCCCTGTCTACAGTTGTTGGCTTTCAAACATACCCACGTGACAACAAAATTCAGTTTGTCAATATTCTCTTTGACAAACTTTCAGAAGTAAAAAGAATAGGACGCTCAACAGCTCGATTCCTTCTCTTCAAAGACATGTATGTACGCAGAGAACAATTTTCTCTAACTCTTACATACGCAGTCACCATTCATAAATCACAAGGTCTTACTCTAGACAAAGCAATGATAGACATTGGTAACACAGTCTTTAAAGAAGGCATGAGCTACGTAGCACTGTCACGCCTATGTACAATTGACGGTCTATTTCTAATAAACTTTGATGCAAGTAAAGTAAACGCTGATATTCCTTGCATTTTAGAATACAATAGACTTTGTTCACTATACACCCCCCATCTACAAACATATCCTGTTCCACAAAAAGGACAATTTTCTAAAAGAAAACTAAATCAAACAGAAATGCAATAGGATGTCACTGCAAATCTTCCAAAGAGACTAAAAGAAACTAAAACTTCATCAAGTACCACAAGCAAAAAAGAATCAATTAGGGAAAGTAAACCAGGTACTTCTTTAAAGAAGGAAGACAAACTCCAAAAAAAGCAGTTAGATACAGAACTACCTGGACCATTTAAATTCTCAAATATAGTTGGTGTAAGTTGCTACGCAAATGTAGCAATGAATATTCTATTTCAATTACCACCAATTGTTGACAACATTTACTTACACAGTACAGACCCATTGTGTTTGCAAATGTTAGTACTTCACAAAAATGCAGCAAACAATCCTGACGTATAGTTTTTTTGGAATAAGACGACAATTGGACTACTGTGCTGGAATGGTGAAATTCACTATAAACTCACAGGAAGATCCACAAGAATTTCTAATGTACTTACTATTAGTACTGGAAAACAAAAACATACCTTTAAATGAAATCTTCCAGATTTCATACATGTGGAAACATACACGCACTCCCTGCAACAATGTGACACAAGAACAAATCCCCAATGAGCGCTTTGTCTATATATCAATACCTAATTGTGAATCCGTTCCATTTCAGCAACTTGTACAAAATGCAAACCACGGTAGATTATGTTCTTCCTGCAATTCGGATAATCGCTCCACGTTACTAATACAAACACATAGTAAATACGTAATACTAATGCTTCTATGTTACAATGCAGATGGTACGAAAAACAACTGCAAGCTGACTGGATTCACACATGGTCAAATTTCACTTGGTAGGAAAACCTTCACAACAATAGGTATAATCTACCACGCAGGAGCCACAACCAACTCAGGGCACTACACTGCATATATAAAAAAAAAATGTGGATGGTTTGAATGTAATGATAGTACCGTTGCTCTAAAGCAGAGATTACCAGCTAATCTTACAAATGCGTATTTAATGTTCTTAAAACCAAAATTTGATAACTGAACTGTACTTAAACCTTAAGTACACTTGTAGTAAAAAAATATAAACTGTCACAATATTTCAAAACCTATCTAACTGCCCAAAGATTCTACAACAACTAATCAGATAAATTAATACCAATCAAATAGAGCAAAAAATAGACAGTTAGAATAAGCCAATTGGTATCTAACTGTCCCAAAATTTACAAATATGCAAACAGATAAATCAATAACACGAAATTACATCAAAACATAAACATTTAGAATACGCCTACTGGTATCTAACTGGCCCAAAATGTTACAATATCCAAACCAATACCTAATATCTTACTGCTCACAAAAATTGGAACAATCCAATGCATAAAGCATTAGGCAGAAAGAACAACTAAACGCGGAAAACAAACAAATAAATAAACTGTAGCATAACAGAAAAAGGTTTTTTTTTTTAATCCAACATGGATTTTTTTTTCTCCCACAGACCCAATGATTTTAGCAACAAACACGGAAACTTTGCACATTGCACAGCACTCTGGTTTGTAATCTACTCAATATGAAGGTCAATAAAAAGAAGAAAATGTTGATTGTACAATGTAATAAGTCATTATAAAATACTAATACTAACATGCTATTTTCTTTTATTACAGAAATGAACAAGAAAAACATGGACTCCCGTTACTAAACCAAATAGTACGTATAACAAGATAAATACAACCATTGCAGCATATCACACCCATACAAGCTTATAACATTGTTCCTTATAAATTAGTTTTTGACGCAAAGTTAAAAGCCACGATGGGTGTGATATGCTGCGGTGGTTGTGGCCAGGGCACACACTCTTGGGTGCATGGCCAAATGGCCATGCACCCAACATTCTATACCCGGCCACAACCACCCCAGCATATCACACCCATAGATGCAGACATTGCAACCATTGTTATGTCCGCGGACAGGGGGAAGGTCCTAGGACACATTCAACTTGCCAGAGGACAATACAAACAGCGTCCTTAGGACACCCCCATTTTCTTTATGTACGAACATTTGTGGACACCGCGATTGTTCATAAAACATTTTCACCTTGCCAACAAACAATACAGACAACGTCTCCAGGACACCCCCTGCAAACATTCCAAGACCCTACGAGTGTTCTTAGAACACTTTCAAGTTGACACCGAATACATTCTGTTTATTTACAAACATTCCCGAACAGCCGTGTTGTCCGCAGACAAATCGAACACAACAAAAGCATCTAGCACATAAATAAATTACAACTTTGAACTCATACTCCCCCATCCTCCCCAAAGACTTCTACACACCAACACACTCTACTAAATACACATTTTGAACAAACTTTCACCGCGCTGTCCAAGTCCGCAAATGCAAGATGGCGGGCGCGATCGAAAATCTGACGCGCATTCACGCACCGCGCCGCCCAATCAGCGAACACATCGCATGTCCGCGGACATGACGCAAGCCGCTGGGCCAATCGGGGTGCTGTCCGCGGAGCGAACAGGAAAGTCCGTCCGCGAAGCGAACACAGATATCACAAATTTTTTTGCCTTACATTTTGGTCATTTTTTAAAAAACTACTGGACGGATTTACACCAAATTTGCAAAAGCACGCTTTCGGGACCAGGCCGCCGCTCCTGCCGCAAATTTGGTGTAAATCCGTCCAGCGGTTCGGGCTGTAGCCGTGCGCAAAATTTTTTCCCATTCAGTCTATGGGAAAAAAAAAAGTTTTGGGACCCCCCCCCCTATAACTTTCCCCCCCCTGGACGAATCCTCACCAAACTTCAGATTGGGCCATATACTTTTTTTGCAAAGTTTGGCTCCTTGGCAGGTCTGGTTGGCACAGAAACCGGTCGGAGGAGTACACCAGTGGCCTGGAAGGTCATGCAGAGAATTGGAGTGCGCACCTTTCCTTATTTTTCCATTTTTCGCAGGACTTGAGGGGTGGAATCCTCAAGACCTGCCAAGGTGCCGCACCAGGGTTATATATGCCCGGCTTTGGAGTGCCTCACTTGAGGCTACACTCCCCCCCTTTCTCCACTGTGGGATTGGGTGTGAGCGTTTTCTCTGCTGACCAGATGACTACATCTACCAGTAGCCCTTGCAGCAGATTTTTATCACCTGCACCTGCAGTGAGTTGCAAGTCCACCCAGCCTCCCTGATGACGTGTATTGGCACAGAAACAGGTCGGAGGAGTACACCAGTGGCCTGGAAGGTCATGCAGAGAATTGGAGTGCGCACCTTTCCTTATTTTTCCATTTTTCGCAGGACTTGAGGGGTGGAATCCTCAAGACCTGCCAAGGTGCCGCACCAGGGTTATATATGCCCGGCTTTGGAGTGCCTCACTTGAGGCTACACTCCCC
The DNA here is from genome assembly GCF_040938575.1 of Ambystoma mexicanum. Lineage (NCBI taxonomy): Eukaryota > Metazoa > Chordata > Amphibia > Caudata > Ambystomatidae > Ambystoma > Ambystoma mexicanum. The sequence goes on along the minus strand of NC_090940.1, from coordinate 499,778,546 downwards.
CCTTTCTCCACTGTGGGATTGGGCATGAGCGTTTTCTCTGCTGACCAGATGACTACATCTACCAGTAGCCCTTGCAGCAGATTTTTATCACCTGCACCTGCGGTGAGCTGCAAGTCCACCCAGCCTCCCTGATGACGTGTATTGGCAGAGAAACCGGTCGGAGGAGTACACCAGTGGCCTGGAAGGTCATGCAGAGAATTGGAGTGCGCACCTTTCCTTATTTTTCCATTTTTCGCAGGACTTGAGGGGTGGAATCCTCAAGACCTGCCACTGTGGGATTGGGCGTGAGCGTTTTCTCTGCTGACCAGATGACTACATCTACCAGTAGCCCTTGCAGCAGATTTTATCACCTGCACCTGCGGTGAGCTGCAAGTCCTCCCAGCCTCCCTGATGACGTGTATTGGCACAGAAAACGGTCGGAGGAGTACACCAGTGGCCTGGAAGGTCATGCAGAGAATTGGAGTGCGCACCTTTCCTTATTTGTCTATATATATATATATATATATATATATATATATATATATATATATATATATATATATATATATATATATATATATATATATATATATTCAATGAACAACCTTTGTTAAAGGGACGTTATGGTTAAGTTGCACTATTAAAAACCTATGAAATTCAAGGGACGTTATGGTAAAGTTGCACTAATAAAAACCTATGAAATTCAGTAAAAAAACGTTGTTAAAAGGACATTATGGTTACAATTAAAATCGAAACCCCCCTGAAATTCGCCAGTTATGGTAAGCTAAGCAACCATAACTCGCCCCATCACCGTGCACTGCTGAGACTAACACCTAGGACATCAAAGATGACATCATGCAAGATGCTAGTCTTCTATTCCGATTGTCGAGGGAACAAGGTTGATGAGGGCTTGAGGTTGGTTTATGTCCTGTATATTGTAGGATAGAGATGGTGTTGAGTGGGCATACTTTGGGCAGGAAGAGTGATGGTGAGATGTCTTGGAGTCCTGGAGATTGTTTGACATTTTTAGGGTGTGTTTGTTTTTATAGTTGGTGGTGGCATGCTGTGAGTGGTTGGTAGGGTAGATAGTTAGCTTCAGGTCAACCATGTCTTGATGGGACCAGGCAGCGTTAAGACCAGGCCTAATGTGTGGGCCTTTGGTAGAGGGTAGCATTGTGTGATGACTGTCAGGCAAGTCTGGCTGGAGGGGTTGCATTAGTTTGTCGGAATCTGGCAGTAGTGGGTTGTGTGCGCATTTGCGTGAGGAGCAGGGACTGAGTGTGGCTCAGAGGTGATACGTATAGCATGTGCTGCTATTGGCTGTATAGGGAATAGAGCGAGTACAGCTGGGTCCAAGCTGCATATGAAGTCGCCGGAGCAGCCGTTGTGGATGTGTCTTGGAATTGTGGATCGGATAAGAATGGAGGTGCTTGTGGGCGTGACGCAAACAGGCAAAGAGTCGGCTGTTTACAGATGAAGATACCTACATTCAAATTTCTAGGGAGGCCTTGATAGAGCGGTAATGCACCATGGCTAAAGCCTGTGATTACATCTAAGTTCAATTTTTTTTAAACCAAAATGGGCAGATCAATACATCTAAATTCGAATTTTTAAAGCCAAAGTGAGCACATCAATACGTCTAAATGTGATTTTTTTAAAGCCAAATTGAGCGCATCAATACATATAAATATAGCTTTTTTTAAAGCTAAAGTGAGCACATCAATACATCTAAATGCGATTTTTGAAAGGACACATTTAAATTTGAGTTCTGAAAACCAGAGTGAGACCATGCAGCCTAGAGCTGGTGGAGAGTTTGTTCACAGTGGGTCATGCCATAGAGCTAGTAGTGGTTGAGTCAAAAGGAAGATGGTTACGTGTGCCAGGTGGGGCTTACCAGTACAGTTGGATGGTGCCAGAGCTTTCCTTGATTGTGAAGCGCAGGATATCTTGGAGAGGTGCTCGCAGCTCCGGGACACAAAGACAGGTTCAGACAGCAGCCTTAGGAGTGGGGCCTTTGGAGGGGAACCAGCGTTTGGTTGCCGGCTTCCGGATTGGCTGTTTAAGTGTGAAGCACAAGCCAATAAGCGAAGCATCAGGTTGCCAGAGTGTGTTGTTAGCACAAAGTTATGGGCCAGATGATGAAAAAAACTACACCCAGAGGGCAATCGCGATTTAAAATGAATTCATCAGAAATCTTCTGGGTTTATAATGAATGCGCAACTTTTAGTCTCAATGGAGCACCCCCAAGAGACTCGCAGAAAACTTTGTGCAGGGGCAGTTAGGTTGGGTTTACCATCACACTGTGATGAGAGTGGAGCAGTGACATTAGTTTCTCTTTTCCACTGTCATTGATGGAAACATAATGAAATAAAAATATTATCAATCTGTGAGATAACAGGTTGCGTTTGATGAATTGTGTGTCGATATTTCAAGTGTTGAGGACCTGTACTACCTGAACTTGAGAATGTTTTCAAAGTGACAGTTTATGATGCTTTTGCAATGTTCAAAGCCCCATTCCTCCAGTTATCTTAACAATTAAACAAAACACAAGACTTGAATATAAAACGTCCTTTAATGATCGCGCTGGCTAAATATATAACAATCGTGTCCTTTTCTCAGCTATCTGTAAAGTACTTGTCCTGTGATGGTCAGCCATTTTGTGAAACATGGGTGTTGATAGGGCATCTGAGCTAATAAAGTGACCAACCGTGTTGCAGTTTAATATTAAATGTGTGTGTTCACAAATAATGAACAGTACTTCATTTGGGTCACTATGGTGCAATGTGTGAGCTGCCCTTTTTTTTATAATACATTAAACTACTTTTTCCCCCAAAATTAAAGGGCACGGCATTCGTCTGTGTACTACTAATTTCTCATAGAGCAAGGTAAATTCAAGTTTGAATTCCATCTTTTTTCTTAGGTGAACATTTGTAAAACAGTGATAACGTTCTGCTTCACATAAGAAATTTTGTGCAGTTTTCTTCTGCTAGCATATTTTTACGAAGTTAACGACTTTGCAAACATACAAACTTGTGAAGTTTGCGGTATTTTTTAACTGACAGGATTTTTTCAGCATCATTCATTTAGTTGATGCATGCAATTTGTTTTGCAGAAATAAATGTGTGCTGTCGAATTCAGAATCATGACCCCATTTGTGAAATAGTTTTACTTACTAAAGACAGAGGAAAGTAACATGGTGTTGAGGAAATGCTCCCTGCTCGGAGTGTAAACTTTAGTGAGTGTGAAGTGGCTTACCCGGAATGCTGGAGTGGGGTGAAAGTGCATACCCTCTCCAAGTACGAAATGTCATGTGGGAGACGGTGCTCTCTAAAGTGAAGCTGAGAAATGTGTACGTGTGCCGCGTAGTGTGTCTATGCTGGAAAGTAAAAGACAGCAGTGGTATGTCTGAGCAAGCGAATGGTGAAATGTGTGTCTCATGTAACACTTAACTTACTTTTACAAACATTAAACTCTAAACACTGAACTATACAATGCTAAATCACACAATATGTACTATATTTATACTAACTACTGCATGCTTGTCTCTTTTTCTCAGGCGGAAGTCACCAGGACCCTTTGCCTGGGTCTTCCAGTGGCATGGGGAAGTTACTGCAGCACAAGAAGTTTGCATTGATATGGAAAGTGTACCTCATGAAGAACTAACAGCCTGCAGTGACTCCAAGGAGGATGAGAAGCCCAGCTGGCACCACCAACCTGCAAGGCCCACTGCCACTACTCTAGTCAAACTCTCATGAATGGGAAGCTCGTGAACATGAAAGTCTATCCAGATGATATGGAGGTCATGTTGTGCCTCTCACAGGGGCCGCCTGTTCTAGCTCCCTAGCTCCATTGTTCTCCACTATGCATTTTCTGAGCTTATTTATGTGTTATTATATAATTGGATACTTATTCCGTTTCAATGTTACTTTCAAATCTTTTTGAGGTAACATGATATTTTTTCTTTTGTAATGAACACATGTGTGCACAACTTTGAGACATTTTCCGTGTTTCGGTATCTTGTTTGATTCACTGCACCCACTATATCAGTATCCCTATGCCTATATGAGTGATCACACAATGTATGGTTCGTATACAGTCTAATCCACGTGGGCTACTGGGACAGCCCAGTGTGGTAGTGGTGAATGTTGGTCCCTTCCGTATGCCTCTTATTTGATGACTTCCATTTTCCATTTCCATGAAACTTACTACTACTACATACTTTGGGATAAAGTGCAGTGTGCGTTCAAAAATGTATTAAAAATAAATATAACTTGTTTTGACAGTCATTAAACCATTCATACAGCTACAACTTATACAATAAATAACCCAGTGCAAAAACGAATACATATTCAGCAACTGAGTCATCACATAACAGCATGTCAATCAGTTAAAACTAGATTAAATTAATCTCGAAGGTATACAGCTCAACATACATTTTACAACCAACGCTTATTGTTAAAATTATCATTCTGTATGAAGCTTTAGAAAAATATCTTGCTACTTAAAGAAATATATGAAATATGAGTGAATTTGCATACAATTTCAGCATTCTACTATGATTTCACATCTCAACTATGGAGTTTGTTGTACAACAAAAATATGAATAGAAAGTGCTGTTATGTTTCCTTCAAAACAGAAAACACAGCTGTCACTGACCCACGGTCGCATTATCATCTTTACACCAAATCATTAATTTGTAATGTGTAGATATTGTCTAGCTAGATTTGTTTACCCCGGTTACCGTATGATTACAAAATATGACTTTCTACAAAGCTTCTGAAAGACTTCTCTTTGTAACATTCTTGTATCTTGTATCTGTAGGGCTCAATGGGAATGGGGAGGATGCTAACAACGGGCCCGTTAATGACGGGCCTGTTGTTAGCATCCTGGTCCGCTAGCGGGCCCCGCTAAGTAACCTCAGAGAGACTCCTCCCCATTCCCATTGAGCCCTTCGGAGGCTGAAATGAGAATGGGGATGTACCGGGTACGGGTTCCTGAAATGGGAAAATACTGCAAGGTCAGAATGGCCCGGTATTTCCCCATTCCATGAACCCAGACCCAGTACCGGGTATACTCATAATGAGGCCCAGTGACCTTTACTGCCTCAGGGAGCATTGGCAGTGTTTGGATTTTGGTAGTGCTCCCTGGAATTTTTCTCTGTGGAGGTGGGAGAAGAGGGAAGTTGTGCAATTACTTTCCTGGGAAATTATAAGTGAGAACACTCTGTGAGGGGTCAGACATGAAAGCCGGACATAAAATTGTCATGTTTTTGGTTAAAGACTTTTTATTACCATAAACAGGTTTTTTAATCCAGGGATTCTATCTGCTTGGATCTAAAATATTACAAAATAAATGTGGTGTGTATAGTGTGTAGCACTTTGCTTTCAAATGATAATTATGCTGGATATAAGATGCTGTTTAAAATGATGGTTGAGCAGGTATCTACTAATTTTATGTGTTTGTAAATATTGCTGTAGATTCTCTTGTTTGTAATTTATTTTCTTATTGAACGAGCATTGGATACGATATCCTTAAAGATATTATGGTACTTTGGCAAAGCTCTGGAAGATCCAACATTCAATTTTGTTTCACAACTTCACAGCTTCAAATTACCTTTGATACTAGTGTGCACAAGAGCAATATATTAGTTTGAGGTTCCCATGTGTGCCCCCATTCTTTGAAGCATTCACATTTCTGTCTTGCCAACATTACCTCATCTCCTAAAATTTGTTTCACTGCTAATTGCAGCTTCGTTGGGAGGTTTTAAAAAAAATGAGGTTATTGATTCTCAATCATTGGTTTGTTATACAAATCCAGTTTTGCAGATGAATGTTTGAAGAAATGTCATGGCAGATATCTTGGATACATGTGTAAGGATTGTGTCTGACTTCCTGCTAGCTTACAATGCCAACCTTATTCGATGGATGATAAATAAAATATCTCGCAACTGCCTTGAGCATCCATTGGAAGAAAAGTAGTATATGATCTATAAAACACGTTCTTAACCCCTGTGCCCAGGTTCACAATATTATAACACATTTAAAACCCCTTTGCAGTCAATTCAACCATTTACCATAACAAGCAGTCCAAATCTTTTAGATCGAAAGCAAGTTACTCTAAGTTGAAACATCGATTAAAACTTCATTTTCTCAAAAATGCCTTTCCAGAAGATGCCAAAACTACCTGTTTGGGGACCAGTATACATAATGTCTGCACTTTCACATCTCTGGATCCAATCTACCTCTGTGAGGTCTTCCTCTGCTGGAGAGGTGTTCACTAGTCTCTTTTGTTTGAGAAGGCTGCATGGTTGTGGTTGTTGTTGGTGGGTGTACATCCATGGGAGGATATTTTGGCCTAGGGATGTTATGAAGCCAACGTTCCCTGCCACTCAAGACAACTTTTAACTCATAGGCACCTTTCACACCTATGCAAAGACCCTACAGTAAGGATCCATTTAGTGTTTTTTTATGCAGGTACTCTTGATATCCCTATCCTCCTAACTGTTTACATTTTCGGTTTTGCAGAAATGTTTTTTGTAGAAAAGCTATCTTCTTGACACTCTGCTTGGGTTATTCAAGTTAGCTTTATTCATAGTTCATTACAAGATGTTATAGAGCGAACCACTGGGTCCCATCACCCATGCTGACTTTTCCCAACTGACTCTTACTAGAACATTGACACAGCATTCACACCCAAACATTCCACTGCAGCACACCAACATTCTCTCAGCTCACCATACACATGCATACATTGTAAGAACTTCACAACAAATCTCCCTTTCTACCAAAGACACCACATACACGTATAGCACATCACAACACATCTCCCTCCCTACACACACACACAAAACCAGAAAAGGATACACAAGGGAAACCCACTAACACGTTATCCTTTTAAGGAGAGATGCAACTCGTAAAAGTGAGGAGAGTGTCCTCCACAACATTCTTCACATCCGTACATGGAGGGCACCCCTCCCTCTCTACATTTGCTGACTTCCATGCAGCACTATTCAAACATCTCAGGATACGTCTACATCCCTAGCTTGGTACGGTCTACATTCTACTTACTCTCACTTCCCTGGCGGAAGGCTTAACCCTCCAATCCCTGTGGGACATCTTACCCACACTCACACAAAGAAAAGGCGCAACCCTCCAATCCTAGTGGCATACCACACCACACCCACATATACACTGGAAAGGCGCAACCCTCCAAACCTTGTGGGACACCACACCCACATGTACACTGGTAAGGCGTGACCCCCTCAATCCTTGTGGACCACACTCACACTCTCTGAAGGCGCAACTCTCCAACCCTGTTGGACAAACCATATCCACACTCACACTTGAAGAATGTGACTCTCCAACATTGTGGACCAAACTCAAAATCCCAGAAGTCGCGACCCTCCAAACCTTGTGGGATACTACTCACACTCTAACACTGGGAAGGCATGACCCTCCAATCCTCGTGGGACACCCACACTCACATTTGGAAAAGCGCAACTCACCACCCATGTGGGACACCATTCCCACTCACTCATTCATGCCACTTCACTTCAGGCATCTTAACAACTTGCAACAATAACATGCTCCTATTTTAAACAACCTTAACTCTACATATCCATTAACATCAGTTAAGTGCCACCAGTCCATGCTGATTAGCATCAGCTCTATACCTGCAAATCCTCAAAAGATTATATCTGGTCCACCTATACAAGCTCTCCACGCACACCATTTCTTGCACACTTCATGCATGCCACTTCTTGCCCACTTCACTCATTGCACTGTGTACTAAACAATATCAATATGAAACATCTAAAAGCCCAAAATGCAAAGTCCAAAATGCATTTCAACATTGGCCTGTAATTCCTCAAAATGTTAATTCTCACGCACACACTAACATTACGAAATGTCGTATAACATGTGCAGTTATTTCTTCAAACAGTTCTACACGTTTTCCACAAAATGTATCATTACTTTACTTGTACTTTGCACACATCAGAAATAAGTGTAGGATACCAGGCCTGCATGGTGTACCGTGCTGCAGCTTCTTCTTCTTCTTGCTCGATATCACACCCCAGCCAGCATTACCGATTGGCATCATCCCGGCATCTTATTGTACCTTTCACATATATACATATATGTGAATTCTACTTCCAAACTGAGCCCTACATCCAACTCTCTCTCCCTAAATACCTCCCTACAAGAGCCCTTCAGTCCTCTAGCTCCAACACTCTGCAGATCAGACATTTTTCCAAGCAGAGAGTCAGTGGTGATCTCTCTCTTCGGCAGGTGCCTCCCTCTGGAATGGTCTTCCTGTTCCTCTCAGAAGTTGAGCTGGACCTCCTTAAGTTACGGAAGCTTCTGAAGACTCTGCTCTTCTCTACCTCCTTCCCTCTCGCCCTCCCTTGCTAATACCCCCATTTGCTGCTGTGACTGGCATCCTTGTCCTTTATGAGTCTTACAGGGCACCAGGCCCTCCATGACCAGTTTTCACCAGCACCCCCCTACCAGAACTGCCCTTCTGGGCCCCTTTCCCTTAATAGCCTGGTGGGTTGGGCATCCCTCCCGAGTCTGGTCCGCCGCCCCATGCTGTCAGGCTGTGACCCCACTTCCTAAATCTCCTCCTCACCTGATTCTTCTGATGACTTGTTCTTGGAAACAGAAGAAGAGTTCATGCAGGATTTTCTCGTGACAAGCGATGGCTTCTCCTTCGGCTTGCGATCCTTCCGATCGTGTAGATAGGGTCTGGCTCCCCCGGAGGCCACCTTGTCAGGGATGGGAACCTGCCCTTGGGGGACCCCGGGGAGCCAACCCCAAATTCAGGGAAAAAGCCGAAAGGCAGAAAAAACCCTGATGTCCAGCCACACAGAGTTGAAAACGGAAGTCGTTGTCTCCCTGAAGAGGCAGGATGAGTACCGGAAGTACTGGAGAATAAGTAAGTAGCGACAGGTCCAGGAGGGCTAGAGTAATAGCTGGTATGGATGAAACAAACAAACTGAAGGTTTCAAGCGGAAAAAAGTGTTGCTGACTAATAAGGTAAGAAGGGAAACAGCCCTAGGACTAACAAGAAGAAACAAACACCACAGACGGGAATTACGACTGAGAGAAAAGAATTAGGCTCAAGAGATCCAGACTAAGGTAGGAGGGCTAGTTGCTAACACGGCGAGTGCCGGGAAAAAAGAGGAAACAGGCACGTTGAACCAGAGAGAGCTGAATTCCGAGAGGTGGATTTGGAAAGCCGGGAAAGGCGGTAGAACGCCAAGGGAAAGAATAGCTAGGAAAAAACAGTTAACAAATGAATAAGACAGGGATAGCTAGTGGACAGACTAGGAAGCAGAACGATTAGCAGACTAGCAAGAGGGAAACAAAGGAACACAAATACTTAAGGCAACTGGAGGAAAACTTCGGAGTACGCAGCAGAGCTCTTATACTAGCATCCTCCATCTTGGATGAGGACTAGAGCGGGAGCGAAGAAAGATGCCTAGAACCTCCAGTAATGCCACAGCTTCCACCTGTGATTCCTGACACATCCTCACACTTAGATAATTGTCCTGGTCCGCCCCTTCCACCCCCAGGCACTAACCCCTTATATTCCCCCAATAACTTGCCTAGCCCGTAGGCCCTTTCTTCCATCATCCACTTCCCCCTCCCCACTGCCTTTTTGTGCCCCTATCCCCTGACCATCACTTACCTCCCCCTGTCCCCTCCACAACTTCTCTCCCCTCCCCCACTGCACATTTTGTTACTGCACTTGCACGGTCCAAATGTCACAAGGCCTAGTAGGACCGTTGTTGTTGTTATTCTTCCCTGCCCCCTCCCCCTTTTTGTCTTGTGGCACCTGGAAACACCATTGTGCTGTATGGTGGCCTTATAAATAATCAATACATTTAAAAAGCTTTCTTGAAAAGTCCCTTCAGGAATATAGCATGACTATATTTTACTAACAAGCACATAGGTTGTCGCTATATATGTGTTTACGTATGATGCAAACGTTTCAGTACGCAATAAACCGCATCTCTCTTGCACTTCAAAGCCTTCACTGACTCTCGGTCTCAGCTGCAATCAAACTCAAATCCCTTTGTATCATCCACAAGGCTATCTGTGTACCAATTCTCTGCATGTTAAGCGGTTTTCTAAACAAACAGCTCAGGGTCATTGACTTTCCGCGGGCGGGCTCCCTCATGTGGAATTGTCTCCCTCTCCCTATGCATCTTGAGCATGACCTCCTTAAGTTCCTAAAATGCCTCAAGACCTTTCTCTTCACCTCTTGCTTTTCCTCCTCTCTTCCTTGCTAATCATACAGTATCACAACAGATGGCCAGGGCCCTTATGTTTTCCCCGGGGCCCTGACCCCCTCACATCCCTCATCACAGCGCTGTCTTTCTACTGCACTTACATATGCACACCCTCACTGGTGGTTGCACTTACATTCTCTCCTCTTAGCACTTCATCCTGAACACCTCTCCATGTCACCAAAGCACCTATTCTATACCCTTCTTCCTTCTACACTTGCACATTCTGAACACTCACAAAGCATAGTAGGTTTGTCTCCTCTCCTTTTATCTTCATTATTTGTACTACTAATTCAATTATTTATCATCGTTGTAATTCATTGTTTACCTTCACCTGTCCCATCATGTTTCACTGTGGGTGCTTTAAAACAGTTTTGCTAATTGTATAAGCGCCTAACAAATGACCAATTAATAAATAAACTTTAGTGAAAGTCGAGACTCCTGACTCCAGTCTCTGACAGGGTATTCTCATTTTCATAAAGTTCAAAGTTGAACAGCATTTTGTAGTTGGAAGGGATGGATCTGAATGAGCTGAAACAAAGGCATTCACTGTACTTTGGGTCTGGATCCATCCTTGAGACCCTGGATTCCAACCAAGTATCTTGATAATAGAGTTCTGCAGTTCCAAGGACTCCATGTAGTTTCCTCATACCTTCCCACTTCCGAGGTGTAGATGCTCAATGGTACCCAGTTCCTAATGATTGTCCTTTGTTGTAAATCAGAGGGGACCATTTATTTATTTCCACCGATCTTTCTTGGCTTTTTAGCCAATAATTCTTATAGCCCTGTGCCAAGAATAATCTCTTGTGAGTTGCTTTTGTAAAAGCGTATTATGCTTTCATAACTTTGGTCTTGTCTAAGTTCACCACAGGCTTCAACCTTTCTCTTGGTGCAATCTCAAGCACCCGGTCCCTATCTCTACTAAACCTATTGATCTGAGGCACCCAGGTAGTCTCTGGGTTAGCAGTTGTTCATTCTAGACAGTCATTTTATTGTACCTTTGGTGGGCTTCCTAATCCCAACAGATCCAGAGAAAGAATCCTGTTTAACTTTCTTCTCTCGCTTTCTTTATATCAGTACTTTGCTCTTGAGCAAGTGTTCTTTAGTGTCACTGGTGGTCTTGCCTTTTCCAGCAGATCAGAATTATGGTTCTTGAATTAGTTTAACTAACAGAAGGTAGCACTTTTATACTGATATACAGGGGTTTGGGAGGGCATCTACTTAAATACTTGTACAATGGAAAAACCTGGTCTGTAAATGTGTACCAAATTTGAACATTATTAAATTATCTGGGAGACAATGAGTGTATACTCCTGATGTTGAATATATATATACAATTGAATACACCTCTGATAATGAAAAACACCCATCCAGTAAACGATTAAGAAAAATATATGAGAATGTTTATAACACAGAACATATACAAAAAAGAAATATTTGCAAAGTTTTTTATATAGATATTGCAAAAAAGAGAAAAGGTAAGAAAATACATAACAAATATAGTCCACTGTCATTTCAACCTAACTTGGCATGTTTTTAATCCCTTGAGTTGTTGGTTATTCCTCGATGTCAAAAGCAATGGTGGTGTGGAAACAGATAACAAAGAGAGTGACAAACCAGGGGGAAACAGAAAATGAGGCAATATTCATAATATTATTGTGGCAAATTCCTGTCCAAAATTGGCGAATTCCTGTCCAAAATTGTCTCTTTTAGTAGAAAAGGATCTGACGAGGACACAAAAATACTCAATATGTCAAATGATCTTAGACACACACATTACAAGTTTTGAAAACCTAAACACCAATTATACAAAAGTACACACATTTCACCTGAGGGAAGATTCTTCTGCTTGTATAGTGTGTATTTCAGAAAAAGAAATGGCAGAAAATAAGAAATAATAGAAAGTGATTTTCTTTGTTTTTGAAGTCTGTTTGATAATATCAAAGCTATTAAAGCATCAAATGAATTGACACAAACAATAGAAACTCGCAGGTTAGCATGTCTGTCCAAAGGCAGCTCCAATAAATCCTCCATGAACGCTTGTACGGGCATATTAGTTGCTCAAACCTTGCCACGTTCAATGTGCATGCTTTTCTGTAATTCCTCAGATGTATCAGAATCAATTTAAGTCCTCCCAATGCTGTGCCATTGTGAGAGCCATGTTGGCTTTCAGGAATCTGTCCTTTCGGGGTTGGAAGTGTGGTAATGTCATACCTGATCATAATAATATTGTTGGAGATCCAATGGAGATTCAGTCTCTGTCAACATGGTCATTAAGTAAACTACACCTGGGAGGTGACTTTACCTTAGTTTCATTTCAGGAGCCCAGTGTTGTAATTTATGGAAAATATTTCAATTTCTGTTTTAGGTTCTATTACAGGTAAACATACCATCCAACACCTCCACCATGACAATTTCCTCCGCAAAATCTGGGACACAAAACAGGCTGTTTTTAAGATGAATATTGTGTTTTGTTTAAAGGGTTTTGTTTAAAGGTGGTCTCCTAAATTTGAATGCTAGAGAAGTAACCATTAACATTACACATAAATAAAGGCAGCTTTTTTCAGAAAAAAAAACAACCTGCCTGCTATTAGCTTGCTAATGTTTACATCCACAATGTACACAAACATTCATGTGTATAAAAGCAAATCTGACTAACTATTCTTGTTAAAATAAACAATATTCTGCAATATGAACATTGCAATTATCACTGAATGTTGACCTCACATTTCAAGGAAAACATAGAACGTTGTGACAATAATTTAACAAAATGTAATTCACTTAATTTTCTCTGACACCATCTACAAGTATTGGTCTCAGAGAAGAACATTGGCCACACGTATTTCTTGCTTATTCTGGGGCTGATGAACTCTAAAATACTAGCCATCATTATTTCCTAGTGTGAACTTAGATCGACACATGTTTGATAGGGTTAATTTAATTACTTTATCTACAAGCTTGAGTATACGGTAAAATCTTTTATTTTGAAGAACCAAATCTATTGATTCATTTAAAGGATCGAAGAACCATAAGAGGTTAAAAATGGACTAGACAAAGAATCAACACTCCACTTAAATTGACACTAGGAGTCCACTTAATGCATAATCCTTCTACTTCTGTGCAATATTATCTTAGAATACATTATGCTGATTATTTAAATTGACATAATTTTTCCTGGGACCAAATGAGAGAAACTGAACACCTTCATATTCCACTTTGCGGGTACAGAACTCTTTTAGGATTTCCCTCCATTGAACTTATGAATGTAACAGGTTAAGGAGTCACGTTGTTCACCTCGCCCACAAACCCAGATATAAATGACCTCTGTGAAAAAACTGGTAATTAACACTTTGCAACTGTCAGAGAATAATGCCTTGTGCAATTATAAACACTATGGTGTTCTACTTTTTAAATATGTTTCTACGGTGGAGGTGTCTGCAGTCCCTGCAAGGTGAAGTTCTGTAATTCCAGAGTCTTTTTTTTCATTGCTCCCAATTTCCAGTAGGAGGAGCCTATTGCTTAAAACCTCTAGCTCTAACACAGAGTGTTAGCTGAGGTATCTGCAATCTCGGTAGAGGATATTGTGTGGAGTTCTGTAATTCCAGAGTCTTTTTTTTGTTGCTCACGATTGCCAGCAGTAGGAACCAATTGCTTAAACCTGTACCTCTAACGTGTCAGAGTTCACTGACGTGTCTGCTGTCTAGGCAGTCTTTGGTATGCAGTATAATTTATAGTGTTTTGAAGTATAGCGCCTTGAAGTATAGCGCCTCACTGAATGTGAAATTATATTTACAAAGTTAAAATATGTTAAATGATCAATGATGCTTTATGTGTGCTTGTTTTTTCTCTAACATGTGCTTAATTTCAGAAGGCGAAGAAAAAGGGCGAAATATTTTTGAATACATAGATATTTTATTTTTGGTAAAAGGGTGAAATTAGTATTGTGCTATATACTTAATTTGTTTCTTTTCTATTTGATTTAGAACATTAACCTGTCTTTTGAGGTCAGAAGTCACGGGACCGGAAAACACAGGAGGCGATGGAGTCCTGGAGTCCACGGGATAAAGATCAAGTGATGCCTGCCTCCGGGTGGAGGTGAAGACAAAGTAACTGGGATGCCAAAAGAGATGACTCTTATGGAAAAAGCATCCAAGAGTGCCAGGATGAAAGAATACCCAAATGAAACAGATGATGTGATGTTGCCGGTCGGGATGTCCCAGAGGAGGTCAACAGTAGAGGAACAATGCATTTGCAGCATTGTGGATGCATGAATTCGGATGTATCCTGGAAGTATGGAGTTCCACATCTTTATTTTTTAAATAATTATTTTAATCTGTTATATTAATTTGTTGTTTTAATTATTTATTTTATTTTTATTGTTTTATGATTGACTTCAAGTAAAAAACACTGGACTATGGACACTTCAGTTAGGAAGAAATATGTAAAATATTTTACAAGAACTGATGGACTCATTTGAGATGAATTTTGATTTTATGGTGGTTAAACAGTGATTTATTTTGAAAAGTGTGAATATTCATTTTGTTGAATTGCTATGATGAAAAAACAGAAAGGAGCGCAAGTTGGGTTTCCTCCAATTGTGGCTTGGACCCACTGTGAAATTGTCAAAAAAGGAGGGATAATGTAGTATAAATTATAGTGCTTTGAAGTATAGCGCCTTGAAGTTTATAGCACATAATATAGTATAATTTATAGTGCTTTGAAGTATAGCGCCTTGAAGTATAGCATCTCACTGAATGTGATACCATTCTATTGCCAGAAATGATGTGGCACACACATATAGTCATCTTTATGTTGCCAATATAACAGGTGAATATATGGCTGGAGGCATCAAGGTATGGAATTCATAATGCAGCCAGAAAGCCCAATATAAAGCTACAGAGGGTAAATGTGCATTATTTTTCTTTCTTTTCTCTTCATTGAAATGCCTCATACACAGGAGACTACATTATTTATCTAACTACCTGACTTAATTAACAAATACTAATCACTAGTGCTAACTCATTAACATTATAATGTAATCTCTACGTGAAGAATGAGGTGGAAGTACATGTTTTGAAATTTGTTTTTAAACGTGCATTTTTCTCTCTTATTTTCTCTTGCTGTGCTGAATGCAGAAGGCAGGAAGGCAGCAGGAAATCAAAAAAGAAACAGTTATTATAATCTGAAGCTACCATTGTTTGTGACATGAGGGTGTTAACATAATGCATTTCTGCTAATATGATTGGAAGGAAGCATAGCTGCAGATATGCCACGTAAGCAGCAGAGTTCTGCTGGGGAAAGTCTGACAGAGAAAGATCAGATCGCTTTTGCTGGGCTCCAGAGACGGATAATCTTGGTGTCTTAACATTGGCTTGAGAACCCTATGTTCTCACCACATACACTTTAGACACTGAGATTACGAAGGCGTTTCCTGTCGACCAGGCCGCTCTTTTGAGGTAAATCGCCTGGGGGAGAAAACCACAAATATTTTGGTAAGCAGCCCCATTCAAAGTGAGGTTTTTTTTGCTTGGTGAATGTGTTTCAAAGTACTAGGCAGTCAGAGTAGCAACGCAAAAGAAATATCCTGCATGTTCATGTGTCATGTGTTGATTCATAAAATGTAATGCCTGTTTTTGAAAATATTTATTTGCATTGTATATGTGGTTCTGTTTTTCTCTTCTCATTTTGTTACAGGGAGCTCTGAAATGTAAATGGTAAGAACTGCATCATGATATTGTAATTCTTTGCAAAATAAGATATACATATCTATATATGCCTCTGAGTTTTAATTGTTTTGGGTTTGCCTAAACGGGTGTGGGGAAGATTCAGGTTCTTTTGTAATAGCTGTTAATTTGTTCATGCAGATGGAGGAATAGATAGACTTAGCAGTAATAAATCGTTATGTGTGTGTGTTTACCCAGTGCATGGTGTCTGGGTGAAATCTAATACAAAATATAGATTACCTGAGGTCCATGAACCAGTAATGAATCTGAAATTAGTCCTATGGAAGCATAGTTCAGTAATGTAGATAAACCAATGATAACGCCACAGGTTATTGATAATGCTGTACGTGAAATTGTGGTGTTTCTGAATGTAGGTCCAAGGCTCTCTATAGATCACAAGAACATTATAAGAATAAGGAAGGTTTTGAGTATGTTGGGGCTATAAATAAAACAGGAATATTATGCTCACCACTAAATTACCACCAGTAATGTATACTACTAAATTATCTCATATAGTGTAATAAGACAAAGTCACTGAAAGGAGGTAAAGCCAAACCCAATCTAAATGCAAGGATAAGTCATCACCAAATTTACCACTTTTTTTTGGTGGTAAGAAAATATCGCCAGACCCCAAATCTACACAAAATATCCAACATATTTATGGTGCGTTGCAGGCCGGGAAAGTGATCATAGAGCACCTACTGGGCATGGCAAGTGTGTCTCACACTACCATATATACATTAGAGGGAACCCATTTCATAATAGCAGTGTGTCACTAAACAAATTTAAGAATGTCTCAAATAGAAGCCACATTCTCAGAACTAGTACAATATCTGGAGGCAAAGTTATATGCACATGGGACATGGTCATCAAATAATGCAACATAATGGCATGACCGCATTTATGGTGAAGTACAGAAAGAACCACTAGAAAGCATTTTTGCAGAAGGCAGCATAATTCAGGTCTGCCTTCTGAGATTATTAAATGCAGCTGATAAACATGCACAGAAAGATTGTCTGATACGGCTATGCGCCAAGACAGGGTTTATTTTGAATAGTTCCCTGTGAATGCAAGAAAATGATACTAAGCTGATTAACCGGTTAAAAGCCGACTTGATGGGGCAAGGAAAAAGGAGGAAATGGTAAGAGCAGAATTGGAGGTATGTCAAAAAAGACATGCAGTTAAAATGTAGGGATCTTGATACTCAATTGTCTAAAAGCAAGAAACAGTTTGAGGATAGTGAACAAGAATTGGTACATTTAAAAGCGTTGCTAGACCATATTGGACAAGACAAAGATAAGGTTGTTTTGGAAATGCAGATTTTACAAAAAGAAAATTATGAAAAAGAAAGTGATCTTCAAAATGTTGAACAGGAAAAGGTTAAAATATTTCAAGTAAGAGACAAGAGAAACAAAGAATTCAGTGAATGCCAAATGCAAATGTGCGATATGCAGGAGGTCATTAATAAAATGAGTGATGAAAACAACTATTTGCAAAAAGAGGCAGAAAGGCTCCTTAAGAAGTGTAAGGATTTGGAAAAGCAAATGTGCATTTCCAGGTCCCAGGATATACGGCAGGGCACCACATTCAATGGAGTTGAAGTGAATCCTATTTCTACCCAAAGAGCTAGTGCCCCAGTGATTGGGCCGGTGACTGAACTTGGTTGCAGCGCCCTTGGGGGATTTGATACACCCATCGGGGGCCGCCTCCAATCCCATGCACCTGGAACCAGGGTTGAATCACCAAGTAGTGCAATTCCATCCATAGCAACGAGTAGCCCCATAAAGATAATGAAATCCATCAAAGCTCTGATCAAACCATTTAAAAAGGGAGGGGAGTGCTGCATAGAGGATCACTTAGAAGCGGTGCATGACATATTTAAAGCCCTCCAGATACCTAAGGAACAATACAGACAGTATTTTCATTTAACTCTAGATGCTCCCTCAGCCAATATCATAAGGGGATTAAATGAACAGCAGAATATGACACGGGCTGAGTTTGAAAAAGAGTTTAGACGTCATTTTTATCCTTTCTAGTCATTACAGGAGCCGAAGAAAGTTGCTTACACAATCACTGCTGGGCCTAATACATCACCTTGCCAATTTTTACAAGACTTCAAAAGACCTTTTTCTTGCTTTGATGTATCTACTGATCCCAATTCTAAAGAGTTTAAAACTGCGTACTTCTATGGGCTACAGAAATACATCATATAACAGTTGGTCCGTGAATTTGACCGTGACAAGTCCCTGGAATAGATTGTTCACCAAAGCACAAAACTATATGAGGTACTCTATTGTCAGGGGAGAGAAAATTATAAAATGAAAGACACTAGTCCAAAATCTAAAGAACCCTCAGCAACAGTGATGGAAATCAGGTCAGCCAAAATGTCCTTTGAGTCTGCTCAAAGTCCAGGTAAAAATAATTTGACACCTGAACAAAGGGGTATGATCCTAGTAATAGGGAGAGCTACATCAGCCCTAGGTACTTAGGAGATAGGCCCTGGGCAGGCTATCAGCCTGATATGTCACGTATGAATAATAATCAGAGACAAAGTCAGGCTCAAAGAAATAATTGTCCCTACCAGACACTGGGGACACAGAGCACATTTGATCCCAACACCATGCTATATGGTAATCAGGAAAAACCCCGATATGTGGATCGGCTTACTGATAATGGGAATCAACATAGGGGTCAGTACCCACAACATGAGAGAGAGGACATGAGGCAGAATATGAATTACGCTCCACATCAATACAATGATTCATCACCAGGGGACTACAACCAAAGGATGGGTGCATCTCGCTCCCCTCCACATATGAATCAAGAGTTCAGAAGCAATCCCAATAGAAATCATTCTCCTGAGAGGTATCAGAATAGATCCAATCAGGGGGAAAACAACCAATATCGATCTAGGCCACAGAGAGAGGATTCTAGAGAAATGGAAAGATTCCAGTGTCCCAAGGCCCAAGTGAAAATGTTGGCTGAACAAATAGGAAAGCTCTGTACAGCACAAAAACAGTCATCAAAGGAGGGGGCAAAAGGCCATAGCAACGACCGCGGGTTTCTGATAGTAAGTGACTAAGTGGGAATGATAACTGCAATGCTATGAAAACAGATTGCTCTGATATGATTTTGCATAATGACTCTGAGATGTCTAAAGATTCAAACATAAAGATACCGGCAAATGAACATATGACAGAAAGTGCAAATACTTATAAAAAAGAAGTTCGGATTAACCTAGAGCTAAATCAAACATTGGAGAGTAGTAGAAATGAAACAGGAAAACCTGAAATTCCAAAAGAACAAAGAGACAGATTTAAGAAAAATGACTCATGCATGGGGAATACCAGTGAACAGGGAGTAAGCGGGGATGCTATAACTCCTTCTATGGGCAATCAGAACAATAACCAAACACAATCAGAAAAAGAAATACTCAAAAGGAGGCTACAGGTCAATCACCTGAAGAATTCTTTGAGCCACATATTTTTGAAGAAGTTAAAAGGACTGGTACCATGCTAAATGATCCCAAATGCACAGAGTTAGACAATGACACATTGCCAAGTGATGTTGTTACACATGTTCAGTTGGAGGATTGTAATGTGACCTCTAATGATACCTGGATGGATGGGCGAACAGTGGCCACATTCCAAAAAACCTCTGAACATGGGGAAATTAATAAAGTCTCTCACATAGAAATGGACAGAAAGGAGGGAAAAGTATCTTTCCATTTACCAATGTGTTTAGCCAAAAGTGAAAAAGGTCTGAGAAAGGTGAGTCCTGAAATCAGTAAGAATTCACACTTCTTATGTGTATTAGAGGAATTTGAAGACAGGTACTATGCTCCCATCACTGTAGAAGAGAAATGCAATACATTTGCTATGATTGACACTGGCGCACAGGCCACAATTATGTCCAAAGAATTGGTAAAAAGTATTAATGAGGGGAGATCTCCACAGAATCAGATCACAGTGAGGTAAAATGAAGGTCCCGTGCATAACTTTAATGGGGAGGAGGTGCCTATTATAGGTGTTACCTAGGTTGACATAAAGATAGGAAAACACAGAATGAAACAGGAGGTATTGATCACATCTATTTGTGAAATTCCATTTCTGATTGGGACAGATTGCCTGAAAAGATTGTCTCCTCTTATAGATGGGGTGAATGGAGTACTGTGGTCATTAACAAAAAAAACATTGAGACCTAAGAAACTGAAATCACAAAACAGCAATATAAATGAATGTCATACCGTTGCGAAAATAAATTGATGCAGTAGAGGTATATCTCCAGAATAGCTGTACACCTAGAGTCACTGTTATCTTGATGTGTTAAGATAAAATGCAAAGTGAAAATGAGAAACAATCTGTTCAGATATATTTAGACCCTAGGACAAAAATGGCAAACTGCAATAGATGAGCACACATTATGTTTTTATTTAAAATAGAAGACATGCAAACAGAATACTACTCCTAAAACGGACACAGAGAAACACATTACTACACTTGCTGAAATACACATGGATGATGAGCAACCATGGGTTCACATTGGAATAAATTACTATTCTAAAGTAATAAAAGCCACCTTAGCACTTGAACAGGAAAGAAGCTTTATTATTGAGAAATTACTGCAAAAAATAATGGAGAGTGAGGAGATCCCGAAATTTAGAATTGAAAACCAATATGTCTCTGGTTTGGACAGTCCAGACTTTGAAAACCGAATTGCAGGCAGATGTATGCTGGAGATTGGTATTCGACAGAAAACTATTCACCATAATATGTGGATAGTGAGTGGCACACAAAATGAATTTTACATGGGCAATGATATTATGCACATAATGTTTATAGTGTTAGATTTCCTTAATCAAAAAATATGGTCACGCCTAGATGTGCCGGCACCTGAATTTGAAGACAAAAGAAGGGCTTATCATTGCACACAACTGGTCCCATATGCAATTGAATTACAGCTGAGGAAGGATACTATTATCCATGCATTCACCATGCAGGTTGCCATAACACTAAAATGCAAAAATGGAATACAGATGAAGGATTCTGATGCATTTGCGTGCTTGAATGAATCCATAAAACAGCAAGTCCTGGACTATGAATAAATTCCATTGATAGATGATAGTGAAGGGTCTGTGAAAATTATGATGAATAATAAAGCATGTCAAGATATTCATTTAAAGGAAAATTCTTCATTAGGAATGGCCATACAAAAATCACATTATACTGCAGATTTCAATAACATGGTAATTGGAAATATCCCTGAAAGGTATGTAGATGCAGGGGGTGTGTTGCCAGAGTACCTGGATTCTCAGCCCAAAGGAATCTTTAAAATTCAATCTGTGTACCCTTATGATTCAAATGAGACAGTGTGCTGTCATCAAAAGAATTGTATAACATTTGACTTAAATGAAAATGAAACAGAAAATCAGCCCATTGAAGTGGAAGCTGATATACCAAAATATTTAAAAGTGGCAGCATTACAGAGAGACATAGCCACACAGTTAGAAGAAAGCACAGAGATTCCTCCACTGGAAGATTTCCCAGAATTTTCAAAAATGATAAAGGAGCAGATTCTATCAGCAGATGCATGCGATAGCGATGAAGATAGAAATGAATTGAGAAAAATATTTATGGAGTTTAAAGATGTCTTTGCTAAAGTTGCTTATGATTGCGGCCTAACTCATTTACATGTTGCCACACTACCGGAAGGGTGTAGTAGAAGCCCAGTATTTGTGTACCAGTATAGATTACCACTGTCATGTTTAGAGTCACTAGCAGAAATAATTAAGAATTTGGAGTCTCAGGGAATTATCGGGCCTATTCATAGCACATCCAACAAACCTATTTTAGGTTTGTTAAAGCCAAATGGTCAATGGCGTCTATGTGCAGATTTGAGAGAATTAAATAAAAGAGTGCCAGTGTCCAGATGGCCACTGCCATTCATTGATCAAGGCCTGGATCAGCTGCATGGCTCAAAAGTGTTTACTACATTAGATCTTACATCTGGAAATTGGTGTGTGCCATTGGCAGAGGAGATTCAGAATTTATTTTCATTTTCATTTGATAAGACCCAATACGCATGGGTTAGAGTTCCATTTGGGTATGTCAATAGTGGGAGTGAATTTGGAATATTTTTGAGAAAGGCCATCCCTGATGCAGCGGAAAGAGGAACCATAGTTTATGTGGATGATGTCCTGATAAAAAATGAAAGCTTGAAAAGCCATTTTGATGAAATAAGACATGTTTTTGACCAATTGCAAAAAGCAGGCACCAAAGTATCTTTTCTAGGCCATGAAGTGACTGAACATGGACTAAACCCACAAAAGAAGAAAGAAGAGGCCATACAAAAACTAAAAGATCCTAAGTGGGAAAGGTTTGAAAAGTTTATTAGGAATGACGGGCTACAACAGAAAGTTTATTGAAAATGATGCTGACATTACTCAACCATTGACTAAACTGCTAAAGCTGAATGCACCCTGGAAATGGCAAAAAGAGCAATCTGAGGCAGTGGCTAAATTAAAAGAATGTCTTGTAAAGGCACCATGTTTAGCATACCCGATAAAGGATAGGGATTTCTTTATAGAAATAGGTTTCTCTGAACATTGCATGTCAGCACTGTTATCACAAAAAACATGATTTGAATCACAAAACCATTGCTTATGCAAGTAAGGCATTTTCCAAAGTTGAAATTAAATTCAGTGAATGTGAAAAGGCCCTTCTGACCTCTGTGTGGGCGCTACAGCATTTCCGCCCCATTGTTCAGGGAGAAAAGGTAATTATTGAAACAAATCATCAACCTTTACAGTTTTTAGAGAGTAAAAGAATCAGGTCAGGTAACCTAGCACAGTCCAGAATCACTTCATGGATGCTGGCATTGCAAGACTTTCCTGTAGAAGTGAGATATGGCCAAAATAAAAAGAGCCCAGTTGCTCGAGGTTAGGCAGATCTGCATGACTGTGCAGCTGAACATGTATCGAAGGAAGTAGAAGTGGAATCTAGTTTACAGGAGGTTGGGCAGTCACCACACAAAGCTTTTGATGAAAAGACATGCAAGAGTTTACCAACTGTATATGTTGGCAGTTGTGCTTTTCACATTGAAAATTACAGTAATAAACAATTGGTGTCAGGAATAGGAAATGTCTGGTTGAAATGTGAAGGCATTCCCAGTATAGGGATGAGAATTGGGGCTAGGAGCAGTCAAGTAGCGGAATTGGCAGCCATTTATAAAGCAATTAATACTGCAGTTGATAATAAATTTAGTGAAATTGGCCTGGTGACTGATTCTGATTATGCACGAAATAGCTTTGTGGAATATTTGCCTGGCTGGAAAGCAAGAGGCATGATTACATACAATAAAAAAGGCCCTTAAATATGAAAAGATGATACAAGCCATAGACAAATTACACACTGCAGCCGTATCCCGACGGAGCAGCAAAATGCCGTACTAACGTGGACATATCTCTTGGGACCCCGTCTCCTGTGGCAATCCCCATCCAGTACGTCTCAACCTGCGTGCCACAAACCCACCATCAGGGATTCAGAAGAGCTCACCTCTGTCCATGACCTACTTCATTTTAGGACACCGAGTGACACTATGCGATCACTGGGTGATGATCTAACCGCAGCATTTCGTCTAATATGGGCCCCACATTCTCCCATTCCAAACCTACAATCCAGAATAGCAACTAAATCTGTTGCCATTACCGTAAAGGGGAATAAATGCCTTGGCTCCAAAAGAAGGCTTTTCTACACTATATGCCGAAACGTCCATGAACCTCTTGCAGGTGCCCTTTGGGGTTTTTCCCCCTTTGGGGGTTTGATTCAATGTCCAGATGTCGACTTTTTACAAGGTCACCCTCTAGCCTGGCTGAAAATTGACGTTTGGTAAAAAATAGAGCTCCTGAAGGTCGTATCACCTAGATGGAACACATTGAATAGATTTCCACCTATGAAAGACACTAGAACATCTGTCTACATTTGGAGCTCCCATATGTCAAATCCACATGAAGTATTGCACTTGGTTTTGTTTGGAAATTCCATGCTCACTTGTGAAAGTAATGAACACTTTTGTGACTACTGTGACATTTGTATGTTTCTCAAATTATTAGATACACTGCAAAGGCATGAAGCAATGCCTATGTCGAGTATTGTTATGAGGATTAGCATGAAGTAAATATCTGATGTTCATTAGCTTTACCTCACATATTATCTGTAAAATGTCTAGATTCAGGAGATGATATGTACTGCACTCTATGAATTTCAAGTTGTGCTTTTTCTCACATGTTGCAAAGTGCATATATATTAAAACATGAACATGTTTCAAAGAAAGTGGGTCAGTTATTAGTAATAAACTGAGCACCAAACTTTTTGAGTTTTCCACTGCATTTTTTGTACACAGCTAGGCAGTGCATGCCAGCTAACAATATGCTGGTAGACAGCCTTACAAGAAGTAATAACTGCATTTGAGTGAAGTGCAAAGGAATAGAAATTGTATAGTCAGGACCCCCTTCTTTGTTTTTAGAAAAATTGGTGTCAGACAATGATTTAACAATATACTGGAGAAACATTTATGGACATTTAAAAACTCCAGGAGAGGATAAGGAGGGAAATGATAAGGCAGATCATTTAGCTAAAATTGGGGCTGTGATGGGAGAGTTGCTACCTATTGAACATTTACTTGGTGAAATACAAAAATACAAATTGATGCAGTGACACGCTCTAAAGCACCAAAGGAGGTAGAACAACCAGTGGTACAGTACACCAGACCAAGATCTGATTGAGGCACAAAAGAATGATTGAATTTTGGGAATCTATTATAATCATTTGATAGATCCTGAACAAAACCCTTTAACAGAAAATGATTGTGTGGGAAAAGAAGAGTTGAGGGTGATATTAAAAAAATAAGAAACAAATTAGACTACAGGATGTACTCATGATTAGAGAGTCCATAACAGGACAAATACAGTGGGTGGTACCCCTTTCATTCAGAGGGCTAATGCGACACCATGCACATGATGCAATAACTGCAGGACACAGAGGTTCACCAAAACCATTACAGATACTGAAAGATTATGATTACTGGCCACATATGTCCCAAGATGTGGACTTATATACTAGGGGATGTCTAGTATGCGCCCAATTTAAACCTGCTTCACCAACGCATAGAGCCCCATTAATGAAAAGAGGCTTAACTCTTCCATGGTCAGATTTGCAAATAGACTATGTAGGGCCTGTAAAGAGGTCGAGCAGGGGGAACCGGTATATTTTGAGTGTGGTCTGTTTAATGTCAAAATGGATAGAGTGTATTCCTGCAACAGATTGTAGTGCGCAAACGGCAGGTACATTAATGGTAAATCATATATTTTCAAGATTTGGGTTACCACAAAGAATAGAATCAGATAGAGGAAGTCATTTCACAAGCGTTCTAATGAGTAAGGTGTAGCAAATACTGGGAGTGAAAAGAAAACTACATATTGCATATAGACCCGCCTCTTCTGGTGACGTTGAACGCTGTGATAGGTCTGTTGTGGATATATTAAAGAAGTTTGTAGCAGAGGCAGGTTCCAGCTGGAATTTATGTTTACCTCTGGTTTTGATGGCAATCAGATCAACTCCTGCCAAAGCAACAAGTATCAGCCCTCATGAAGTATTGACAGGTAGGAAAATGGTGTTGCCGCAACACCAGCTATACAGGACACATGAGCAGACACTTGTAAGCGCATCTACAGTTCATGAATATATGGAAGAACTGAGGAAGCATTTGCAACATGCATTTGCTTTTGTGCAGCGCAATTTAGAAAGGGCTGCTGACAGTGCACAATCATATTATGATAAAAAGATATCTGTGAAAGAATATAGTGTGGGGGATCAGGTGTATAAATTTCATTTTGGAAAAGTTAAACGGAAAAATTCAAAATTTCTGGCAGCCTGGCAGGGGCCATTTCAAATTATAGATAAGGTATCTCAAGTAGTTTACAACATTTTGAAAACTGGAGGTGAAACCGTAACAGAACAGTTTGTTCATATTAACCAAATTAAGCCCTGGCACCCCAAGCATGAAGTAAAGAGACTTGAGTGTGTAGAAACAGATCGGATCCCTTAAAATATGTGAAAGAAGACACATTAATCTATTTATGGGGCCGAATAACAGAGAAATAAAAATAGAAGTGATTGTTGTAATGGAATAGATGTGAATAATAAGACTACATGTGATGATCATTAAAAGAGGGCTGAAAATAATGAATGAAGTATGGAGTTCCACATCTTTATTATTTTAATTAATTATTTTAATCTGTTATATTAATTCTTTGTTTTAATTATTTATTTTATTTTATTGTTTTATGATTGACTTCAAGTAAAAAACACTGGACTATGGACACTTCAGTTGGGAAGAAATATGTAAAATATTTTACAAGAACGGATGGACTCATTTGAGATGAATTTTGATTTTATGGTGGTTAAACAGTGATTTATTTTGAAAAGTGTAAATATTCATTTTGTTGAATTGCTATGATGAAAAAACAGAAAGGAGCGCAAGTTTGGTTTCCTCCAATTGTGGCTTGGACCCTGCCAAATTGTCAAAAAAGGAGGGATAATGTAGTATAATTTATAGTGCTTTGAAGTATAGCGCCTTGAAGTATAGCATCTCACTGAATGTGATACCATTCTATTGCCAGCAATGATGTGGCACACACATATAGTCATCTTTATGTTGCCAATATAACAGGTGAATATATGTGGCTGGAGGCATTGAAGGTATGGAATTCATAATGCAGCCAGAAAGCCCAATATAAAGCTACAGAGGGTAAATGTGCATTATTTTTCTTTCTTTTCTCTTCATTGAAATGCCTCATACACAGGAGACTACATTATTTATCTACCTACCTGACTTAATTAACAAATACTAATCACTAGTGCTAACTCATTAACATTATAATGTAATCTCTATGTGAAAAATAAGGTGGAAGTACATGTTTTGAAATTCGTTTTTAAATGTGCATTTCTCTCTCTTATGTTCTCTTGCTGTGCTGAATGCAGAAGGCAGGAAGGCAGCAGGAAATCGAAAAAGAAACAGTTATTATAATCTGAAGCTACCATTGTTTGTGACATGAGGGTGTTAACATAATACATTTTCTGCTAATATGATTGGAAGGAAGCATATCTGCAGATATGCCACGTAAAAAGCAGAGTTCTGCTGGGGAAAGTCTAACAGAAAAAGTTCAGATCGCTTTTGCTGGGCTCCAGAGACAGATGATCTTGGTGTCTTCACATTGGCTTGAGAACCCTATGTTCTTGCCACATACACTTCAGACACTGAGATGATGAAGGCCATCCCTGTCGACCGGCCCGCTCTTTTGAGAGAAATCGCCTGGGGGAGAAAACCACAAATATTTTGGCAAGCAGCCCAGTTCAAAGTGAGGTTTTTTTATGCGATTGCTTGGCGAATGTGTCTCAAAGTACTAGGCAGTCAGAGTAGCAAAGCAAAAGAAATATCCTGCATTTTCATGTGTCATGTGTTGATTCATAAAATGTAATGCCTGTTTTTGAAAAGATTTATTTGCATTGTATATGTGGTTTTGTTTTTCTCTTCTCATTTTGTTACAGGGAGCTCTGAAATGTGAATGGTAAGAACTGCATCATGACATTATAATTCTTTGCAAAATAAGATATACATATCTATATATGCCTCTGAGTTTTAATTGTTTTGGGTTTGCCTAAACGGGTGTGGTTAAGATTCATGTTCTTTGGTAATAGCTGTTAATTTGTTCATGCAGATGGAGGAATAGATAGACTTAGCGGTAATAAATAGTTGTGTGTGTGTGTTTACCCAGTGCATGGTGTCTGGGTGAAATCTAATACAAAATATAGATTACTTGGGGTCCATGAACCAGTAATGAATCAGAAATGAGGCCTATGGGAGCATAGTTCACTGATGTAGATAAAGCAGTGATAACGCCACAGGTTATTGATGATGCTCGATGTGAAAGTGTTGTGTTTCTGAATGTAGGTCCAAGGCTCTATAGATCACAAGAACATTATAAGAATAAGGAAGGTTTTGTGTACATTGGGGCCATAAATAAAACAGGGATATTATGCTCACCACTAAATTACCACCAGTAATGTATACTACTAAATTATCCCATATAGTGTAATAAGACATGGTCACTGAAAGGAGGTAAAGCCAAACCCAATCTAAATGCAAGGATAAGTCATCACCAAATTTACCACTTTTCTTTGGCGGTAAGAAAATACCGCCAGGCCCCAAATCTACACAAAATATCCAACAGGTAGACAATAGGGGAGGAGCTGTAATTGAACTTATTTCATCTGCAACTTGATACTGTCACAAGGTTACTCCATGTATTGTTTTGACTCGCCCTAAAATCACAACACCCTCTCTGCTGGACCTGAGAGATGTTGGTGGTCTGAGCAAAGAAACCACTTTTGGGTAACGAGACATCAAGCGATGTGGAAAGTTAGGTGGAACTGTCCCAGCAGGAACGAGTGCAGGAACCAAAGGTGAGTCACTTCCACCGAGTGACTGCGGTGGCGCATGAGTTTTCACTCGGCTCACATGAAGCCTTGGCTTTCACTGACAACGTGCAGAGGTTTGACTCTGCCTCTGACTTTACCCCTGTGGCCCCCTTTAATATTGCTGTTACAGTAATGGCTAGCACAGCATCTTATTTAGATGGTATGAAAGATATGGATATTAGTAGCAGGGAGCTGGTTTCCATGCTAAATGAGTCCACGCTGCACTGTACTCATGAATCATCCAAGCCTGGTGGTATAGAAACATTACCTGATTTTACTCTGCTGGATAGTTTAAGGGATAATCATTAAAACAAATAAACTCCTTCGCAAAATGCCTACTGTTACCCACATTTTTTGAAGCTCACCAAATTCCTGCAGGAGAAATAGTGGTATCGCTGTCTGCTCTGGCTACTTCAAAAGGAGGAGGTGTTAGCATTAAAAATGGTGCATTTGCCTTTCCTATGCCCCATGAAAACTAGAAATGTAATACATTGAAACCTCTTGTGACTGCTAACTAGACAAGATGCCTCCCACAAACATTTGAAAAGAATTCTAAAGCCAACCCCAAAGCTGGCATCCTTCTAGCCTGTGATCTGATGTGGCATTTTTGAAGCATAGATTTTTTTTTTATCATACTCATGTTACTAAAAAGAACATGGGGACACATTCTGTGTCAGACTCTGAACCAACTTCTAAGAAGCATTCTGCGTCAGACTCTCCACCTCCCAAAAAGCATGCTGGAGAGGTGGCGGATGCAAAGTTGCTGGAGAGCACAAACGTTCATTGAAAATATTCCATCTGTTCATTATGACTCACTGTTGATCGCAGAGTCTGAAGCCTCTGGTAGTGGCTGGTTAGCCATGGCCTCCTCATTATTTCCATGGTCTCATTATTGCACAACCTGCTACCAGAGACCTCAGATGTGGTGAGAAAAGTCTTCATGCAGCTACAGCAATCCAATAATCCCTCTCAGAGAAACCTGGGAACTGTTAAACTGAAACTACTAGTACACCAGAGTTTAACTTCATTCAATCCCAGGTGGTTGACCCCACACATAAGACTTTCTCTTGATGCCAACATTTAACACCCAAATGATTACTTCAAAATGTCCAAGTCCTGATGAAAAAAAGGCCAGTAAGGCTGGAAGTAAGCGAGTAAGTTCTGTTGTGGAAGGTTCTACGTCTTCGTCATCATGTGGATCACCAATAAAATATAAAGGCAGAAGACTCTACCTCCATCACTCAGAGTTACTACCAGGTTTGAGGCTCACTCTATTACATCAGATATTAATACCAGTACTTGGGCAGCTATATCTGTTACTATGGCCCCCTTTACAAAACTGTATGAGAGCATAAACGACCAGCTAAAAGATAAAAGAATGCTAATAGTAATGCTGCATTCTAAGATCCTTTTCATGGAAGGTTTTGACACTGCAGTCCATGGTAACCTTGAAAGAAATACTGAGCAAATCACAAACATATTTCACAGCCTGCTTTATCCCATCATTCAGAAGAGAAATGAAAGAATATCATGAAGGCCGTTGGTGACACCTTTTGACCAAACTGTAGTGGCCCCCTCGAGATCAGTGATGCAAACTTCCCACACTTTAAACGACTTGGTGGGTATCGACACCCCACACTGAAGGTGACAAAAGGCTTACTCCACCAAATCTCTTGGAAACTGTGGCCCCTCTAGAATCAGCATAAAAAGCGGGTGACATGATAATAAAGGAGCAAGGCTCCAGGCAGGAGGACGATGACTGGACTGAGCCTGTCCAAGCACCTTTGAGTGGTTTAATAAGGGACAAAAACTCCACTAAAGAATGTTAAACGTTTTATAGGAAAAAAGAGGAAAACCTTCAACAGTCAACTGAACAACAGCAACAGCTTAAACAACCAAAAAACTCTAAAAACCAGATGGTTACTAAAAAACTTAAATCAAATGATTCGCATACATTTTTACATAATATGGTCTTTCCAGTGAATCTGAAGGAGGCCTCAAAGAACAAAATTAAAGTTACTAAGGAATTGTAGAAAGAAGCTAATCAAGAACCAGGAAACAACCATGTCGTAGATTGTCAACTCTTGGCTTTTCAATGTAACGACTCGTGATGGTTTGTTGAACATTTCAACATCTTCAATACCAGATGAAGAAGGCTGTGAGGAGATGAGTCAGCATAATTTCCCACATGGTGACTCCCCAGCCACTCAAATAATAACAACAAATTTAAAGTAAATGACTGGTTCTAATATTGGCCAGCAGAGGCTGAGAAATCGTATGGCCTCACATGGCAGGGACGAGATCTGTCTGTAGGAGGCTTTGGAGCAAAGGTTACAGCCCACACATAGGGTGGTAGATGTATGCCTGGTCGATGAAGGTGAGATTGAGGAGAACGAAAAGGAGGGTGTCAACCCTGTTTACCATCCCACTTTTTCGAACTTTGGAAGAAATGCATCAGGCTTTGAATTCAAAACATATATCGATTGGCTTCAGCCATGATGACTGGAACCCGGGGTTAGCAACCGAAGTTAAAAGAGAACAAGCACAACTTGAAGGGGTCCCATGGCAAGAACAAACTAATATTGCTGGGACATATTTTACATCTTGATGATGGCTTAGTAATGAACAGAGCAAATGTGCTGAGGCTTCTACATCACATCCCAAGACTTCATCTAAAAACAGCTAATGACCTTGCATGATTTAATTGTTACAAGAAGACCAACTTGACAAGGTCGTTATTCACCTTACCTCTAGTCTAATTAAGCAGTCCATACAGGAAGAGGCAAAGCTCTTGCTACCCTTGGGTGTTAATCTGGTAGAGTTACCATCAGAGTCTGCATCCCCAAGTAACAGGTAATAGGGGAGAAACCAGAACACCATTAAGGGGAAAATTAGTCTGCGGGAGGAGGGTGCCTTACCTTTGAGTCCGCCCTCTTCGGGGGAGTAATCTTTGTCTGGATACTGCATATCCTCCAAGAAACCCATTTATCATCAAAATTGGTGGTAACAATGAATGCAGTAGGAAGGTGGTAATTGCGAGAACCCTGAAGGTGTCACTCGCTAGTCCCTGGCAATCTATCATCCAGGTGGCCACGACACAGCCACCGCTTTTGGATCCAGTTCCTGGGGATGGAGCAGTGCGGGAGGATATCCTGTGTGAGGGGTCCTCAGGGAGGGGAGGTGGAACACTGGATGGTGAGACATGGTATCCCCTTCCCTGTAACACCTTTACCCCATCCTACCAGGTAGGATACTAACTCAACCCCCCCCACCCCTTTACCAACATGAATACTACTTTCTCTTGGACAGCTCATTGTGAGAGAAAATGGACTAACACCCGAGTTGTATACCTGACATGTCCCAATACAATGGTCAGGCAGGTTGAGGCAATCCCTGACCAATTCACACACCTGACCTCCATCACACTTCCCCACATGGATAAAAGTCTGAGCATACTTTGAGCAAGGCAAAGCACTTGAGGAAGCAGTGGTGCCAAGATGGCAGTTTAACACAAGGCGAAAGATGGCAGGACCAAAGAGGGTTGCAAGGAGGCAGTGCCCTTGACCTTTCCAATGAAAGACTGCAACTTTCAGGAATCTTCGAGAATCAGAAATGTAAGACTAGGAATCGAAGCTGAAGGAAGCTGCATGGTGTGTCGGAGGCACCCAGAACTCTCCTGCGTCCATAGTCATAGTGGGGAGAATCATGTGCCGCTGATGTACTGTCCTTGGCTCCCACAACAAAGCATTGCCAGTGAAGTCAGCACAGCTGGTGAGTTGGGAAGACTGGTACCAGACTGGTTTGTGTTGAAGTCAAGGTTGCAAGTGGCAACATTGTATAATGAAAAGAGAAGAGAAAACTGTATGGAGTGTATGTGGCAAGCGACGCAAACACAATTAATCAGCGGATTAATGATTGAACTTTAAAGCCAAGATACAATACTGTAAAGAGAGTGGTCCATCACCACGTGAGTGCTCATTCAAAAGACTCTGTTAGGTAGTCAGTTGAAAGGTGGCAAATGTTAAGAGTGATAAAGAATTGTGAAATCAAAGTGGTCCTGCAACGGGTCAAGCAAAACCCTATGCACATTCGAAAATCTTTGATGGTTAATGAAAGCATAAAGAAAGTTGGTCCGAACCTGGCAGAGGGAGATCAGCAAGTTTGTACAAAGTTGTGAACATTGTGTTAAAAGGAATCTGATTCCGACTGAGGGGGGTCTGAGATCTGAGCTCAGCTGAGGGGGATCCAATATCTAAGCTCAACTGAGGGGGTTCTGGGGTGAACCGTGAGTCACCTGAGAAAGAATACCCTATGAAGAATTAGACACATAGTGTACAAACATTGTGGTGAAAGGATCTGAGCCTGGCTGAGGGAGATTTGAGGTGAATAGTGAATCACCTAAGAATTTGAGTACTTTTGATAATCTGAAGAAGGAAAACAACTTATCATTTGTTTGTTGCATCAGGCCCACTGAATGAAGTGACTTTGAAAGGAAAAGAGACTTGGACACGGAAGGCCCCGATGCTTATGTCTTGAACTGTATCCTCTTGCTAGAGAAGCCAGAGACTATGCTAAGCTGAAGTGTACTGCCTTGTCCCGTGCTGAAAACTTGGGGAAGGGAGGCCAGTGGCCTGAACATCC
Source organism: Ambystoma mexicanum (assembly GCF_040938575.1). Lineage (NCBI taxonomy): Eukaryota > Metazoa > Chordata > Amphibia > Caudata > Ambystomatidae > Ambystoma > Ambystoma mexicanum. The sequence continues at coordinate 499,745,376 of NC_090940.1, read as the reverse complement.
TTAAACATTATTTTGTGAACACTTCTTTCTTTTTCATAACATTATTTCCCACACTATTTTTATTTAGAGGTAGGGATTGGCAATAGGTGTATTCGTATTTGCCCTTTTATTTTGACACAACACTAAGAGGACTGCGTTATTATCTGATGGTCGTAGCCTGCTTCCGGCTGCAAGATTTAGGATTAGAATAAACACCCTTGAACTGTGGTCACTTGTGCCTGTGTTACTGTTGATACCATGCCTTACTTACAAAATGCACCACAATGTATTGCCCGAAAGGCATCAAGATTCATTGTGGAACTGGCTAGCAGAAGCACTGGTCTGGAAGAAAAGAATATATTAACTAGACCAGTTGAAACCAGTGAAAGACGTAGTACTGGGATGCTGGAATATGAGAGGTTTCAGTGACTTATTTGGAAATAGCGAACTAGATTACATGACTTTTGATATTATTTATCTTCAAAAAATTAGCTTAAAACAGTCCTTGTACTGGATGGGTTTACTATTTGCTTGTACGCTGCCTTATAAGGACCCAGAGGCAGGCTGGCATCTGGCCTACTGATAGCTATAACGAAGAGGCCTGGAAGCAATGGTGACATACTATCCTAACGGCTACATTCAAGTCTTGTTGTTCAGTGTTAGCTGTATTAGATCAAATAAGCTGGACTGGCTGATTTCATTAAACCTGTACATTTCTTTTCCTCAATTGTGGGTTTAATTGACAGGTCCTTTGAATTATTGCCAGACCCTATAATAATTATCTGTGGTTATTTAGATATGCATTGTTTTGATTACAACAGTGATTTGATAGGAGAAATCAATGCACCTTCCACCCAGGAAGGAAAAAAAATGCAACAAGCATTCTGATTGGCTCTCGCCAGGTCCCCACCCGGCCGGGAATCCTCCTTTGGGATTCCACGGCCTTTGTCCCCGGCGGGGGCGTGGCATCCCCTCAGCCAATGAGGAGGCTCAAAGCGGGGCCATCCCCGCTCCGAGCTTCCCCGCAGCTGAGAGGCTGCCTTCGCCCCCCGCCGGGGACTCGGGTAAGACTTTTTTTTTTTTAATTCTCCTTCCCTGCCTCCCACCAGCCCCCCCCCTCAACTTACCTTCTTGGTCCTGCATCCCCGGCGGGGGACGAGGGAAGCATCCAGCCGTGTGGAGACTCGGAGCGGGCCATCCCAGCTCTCCACGCGGCTTCCCCCGCCGGGGACGCAGGTACGTTTATTTTTCTTTTCTTTTTTTCCCTCTTCCCCCCGTAAAACTCCCACCCTCCCAACCCCACTTACCTTCTTTTTGATCCTGTTTCAGATCTCGATGGCCGCCATGGAAAGGGAAAACGAACTCCATTTTCCCTTTCCATGGCGGCAGCCATTTTTTTTTTTCTCCCGAAACGCTGTCGCGCCTGAAACGCAGCAGCATTTCGGGACAAATAAAAATAGCTTTTAGCGCCCGGTCACGCAATTTGTTGCTGGCCGCGGTACTAATAGCAATAGAACCCTCGCGTCGGAAGCATTACCGACTCTGGTAATGCCCCGGGGCCTTCGGTAATGCCCCTGACGCTCGGGTTCTATTGCTTAAATAGAGTCCTTCTAGAGGAGCCCATAAATATAGTGCCCAAAATAAGGATGGCTTTCAAGTGGGAGTGCTAGCATATGAGCTAAGTACTTACACAGAGCAATGTCTTGATCCTCCAAAATTCCATCTAGGATTCCGTGCCGAACGCCGCACAGACATTCAAAGTGGCTGCTTTAAAAATCAGTGTTACCTATGACGTCATCGTGCAGCAGCTTGCATGGCGTCATTTGTAAACAAGACGGAAAAATGCTACCGCAGCTAAATTCACATCCAATTAGTCCAAGTGAGGGCAAACGACCTCACTTTTCTTATGTGCTGCAATTTTTGTGTGCCAAGCTAGTAATGGCGGTTAAAAGATTATAATAATAATAATAATAATAATAATAATAATAATAATAATAATAATAATAATAATAATTATGATCCCGTATACACGTTGGCTTGTGCAAACTGCATACTTTAAAAAGGAAGGATGTTAAGAACATCGAGGGGCATTGGTTCGTTGTTAAAATAACCCTCAGGCTGATCACTTGATTTGTGAATTGCATCAAGAACGTGCCTGCTGTGATGTAAAAGCACAATGGCGTCATCCCGCTCACGTAGGTGTGTACAATAAAAAGAGGTCGATGGATGCTAACGGAACGATCAACATAGTTCCAAAAATGCTAGTAGGATATTGTCAAACATGACTTCTGAGCTCTGTCTCTAGCTGCTCCTGCCGGTCCTATGAACCACAGTCAGGTATTAGTAAACAATATGGTCATGTATGCCAGGCATGGGCGACTAGCCTAAGTTTAATGCATTCTGAATAGGAGAAAGCTCATAGAAAGATCCAAGTATTCTGCAGGGATGGAATTAGGACGACTAAATGTCATTTTAGTTTGCTAATCAGGCAATCCAGATAGATAGCTAAAGAAACTTAAATGATCTGCCGACAGATTAGGTATGTCTATTTGGTGCCAGTCTGGATTATGGGTACGACATTTAACGTGCTGTGAGTCAGCCTGCACTTATATGGGGTAAAGAAGATACCCTAAAGATGTGAATAGTTATAGATTACTTCTGGTGAAGGAGAAAGTTGAGGTTTCTCGAGATGTAAAACTGTTTTTTCGGATACACCAGATTCAGTAGTTACATGGTATTCACTAGATCACTGTAAGTACGTTTGCACGGACCAGTAATACGTTATACCACATTTAAATAATGAGACCCTTGCGAGAGTGGACTTGTTTGTGTACTTGGGGATGTGCCTAAATATTAGCTTGAAAGAAAGACGAAGGGACCAAGGGAAGAGATTTTGCGAGCTAAAGCTACACATTTGGCAGCAGAGGGATGGGTGATATTGAATAATGATGGTGGTTTCTCCCTATTCTATTCTATTCAGGCCGCAGAACGCTAACAGACTATACAAACATAAAACATAACAAATGCAGTAAGAGGCCAGAGGACAGTGTCGAAGGTATAAAAAAAAAATAAGTGAACATTCGGTTCTTCCACCATCGAACATATAGGTTTTAAGCGCTTTTCTGAACTGTGCCAGCGAGGGGAGTTGCCTGATTGATAGTGGTACTTTGTTCCAAATGCCTGGACCCCAAGCAATCAGTTTGGTGCGAGGTTGCAAGAGTAAATCCCTATTGTTACACCGCAGGGCCCGTTTGCACGGCAATCAGCTAGTCCGAGATTTGAGGTTGCTAGGAGCATTACCTGCAAGGCATTTATAAACCATGCAGGATGCTTTAGAACATATCCTTTGCTGTACCGGCAGCCAATGCAGCTTTCTCTGTGCATCCGAGACGTGATCTCACCATCCGTTGCAACAGATGGCTGTAATGGCCCGTTCTGAACAACCTGCAATTTCTTGACATTTGCCTGTGTGGTACCGACCAGAAGCCTGTTGCAGTAGTCGAACCTGGAATTGATGATTGCTGAGGCTAATGAAGCCCTATTGTCTTCCGACAAATTTGGCCTAATCTGCCACAGAAGCTGGGCTATATATGTACAGTTGGAAGTCGCATAGTGGTCATGCTTCTTGAAATCAAGGTGGCAGTCAAAAATCACTCCCATGGTTTTAACCTAGCTGGAAACCTAAATTCTGTCCACTCCAATAAGGAAGGCCTCATATTGATGATCTAATGCCTTAAGTTTAGCTGGGCTTCCAACAATTAGGAGCTCTGTTTTTTTGTTATTCAGTGCAATGGAGTTTTTCCCCTTCCAGTCTTTGATAGTGTCAAACACCCTACTGATGAGAAGCGAGTCTGCTTTGTAGATGCCTGATAGTTACAAAACAATCTGGGTGTCATCCGCATAATTCACATATTTAACACCTATGGTGTTCAATGCTGTCCAGTAAATCAGAAAGAGGCTTAGAGTAGATATTATATAGCAATGGCGATACGCTGGAACCCTGCGGAACATCACAGCAGAGGAGGACCTCTTGAGACTTACAGTCCCCCACGGCTACTTTGGCTCTCCATGTCCCAGGAAAGATCTAAACCAATCAGCAGCTAGTTTGGTGCACTTTCCTTCTTTAGTTAGCCTGTCTACAAGTTTATCATGATCCACCAGATCAAATGCGGCAGACAGGTCTGACAACAGCACCATAGCTGAACTGCCTTGGTTGACCATTCCAGCAATGGTAGATCTAACTTCCACCAAGGCTGTTTCTGTTCTGTGATTTTTTTTCTAAACCCGGTCTGATTGCTGGACAGAAGGTCCCTTTCTTCGACAAATGTGGTGTACTGAGTACAGGCCACCTTGTCAAAGATTTTCTACAAGAATGGGAAGTTAGTTATTGAGTAGTATTTCAAGAGGTCCATAGGATCTAAGCCCTCCTTTTTTAATAAGGGGTCGATCCAGGCCTCCCTTGACCAGAAACTCTGAGGCACAAAGCGGCGCAAGGCGGCGCACCAGCAGGATGGTGAGTGAGATCCCTCCCCCTCCCAAAATCCACCGCAGCTGAAAATCTCCATTGATCCCCTGTCGCGAGGCAGAGCTTCCCTCCGCTCGTTGCCTTGGCCGCATACAGAGGAGCGAACTGGGATTCAGGCTGCTGGGCCCCCCCACGATTCAGGAGAGGGGGTGAGCGCTGGCCCTTACCACAAAATCTCAAACAGAATGATCAATTACCCAGGGGCACCCTAAACACTTTCTCTGGTGCCCAATCACTCCTCCCCACTTCCCACAACAGCGAGGCAACCACAAGCCCTGCAGGGCCCCCTGTAATACTTCTCACTGGCACTGCAGGACGAAGGGTCCGCAGGGGTGGACAACCCCACCACAACTACAACGTATAGGGCAATGGCCCCAGAATCAGGTGCACTCCAGCGGGGAGCAGCAACCCTCCATGCCCAGAGGGAGTCTCTGCAACCTCTCCTCGAATTGCAGGGATACACCGTCCCTCAGCCCACCGGCAATGCTTTGAGACCAGACCCGAGGCAAATCCACCAGCAGATCACAGTGACGCACCAGTCCATGCAAAGCCCTCACAGGACCCTGTGTGAGGATTAGGTTGGCCTTGCACGAGGGGTAACTGTCCCGCTCCATACTCACAGCAGGGGGCATCCACTGGTCAGGAGACTGTATAGCCCCTGCCAGACTTGCACGAATAGACCCTCCAAACAGAGTGCCGACCCTCCGAGGTCCCACTAACGCAGGAGCTCAAGGAGAAGCGGACATCATACAGACCTGGACTGATGTACATCCCACAGCGCAGCCCACACACGAGCGCCATCTGGACCACCAAGAAGAACTGCTACCAGGGTGGGAATATGTCCTGGGCAACCGCCCTCCAACAGTAACGCCATGACCAGCACCTGCCAGGGACCCAACCAATCATGTCGGTTACACCGCCAGTGGAAATGGCAGAAGCTCAAGCAATGAACCAGGGCATGGTGGCCCTGCTAGAAAAAAATTAGGGGCTTCAGAGCAGACATTGGGAAGAGGCTTGAGGGGATAGACAAGAAGATAGACAACATGGATGACCGTATACAGGGCCTGAAGGCTAATTGAGTTTTGGTGGACCTCCTGGAGACGCAGATTGATATGAGACTCTCTGAGCTTGAAAGGAAGGAAGAGAAGTGCGGTCTCAAAATGGGCGACCTTGAAAATCGAGAGCGCCGCAATAACGTGAGGTTTATTGGCCTTCCGAGGCGAGATGGGGAGACTCTGGCAGACATCCTGAAGGCCATTAATGCGGTGGTTGCCAACTCTTTAATGAAGATAACATCATCAAGGCCACAATTGACAGGGCCCACAGAGCGGGAGCAAGCTCTAGAGGCCCAAGATTGGTGCTAGTAAAGTTTCAATACTTTTCAGAAAAGTCAAAGATACTGGAGCTGGGGCAAAAAAGGGGCGCGATAGAACGGGGAGGTACCATAATAACCATCTATCAGGATCCCTCTGCATTCACCCTTAACAGGCAAAGGCTTTGTGGTCCCTTACCAAAATGGCTCCAGTCAAAAGGAGCCCGCTACAGATGGGGATTCACCTTTTCTCTCACTTTCAAAAATGAGGGGTACAAATACGCCCTAGTAACAGAAGACGGCATACAATGTGTAACGCAAGAACTCCTGGGGGACTCTCGCCTGGACAATAGCATCTCAGGAAGATGTGGAAGGGAGTTGACAGAGTCCCAGAAGTCAAAAAGCCTCATCGAGAGACGCTCAGTTTGCGGGAAACAGAACATTTAGGAGGGTAGCTCCTGCTTCCCCAACAACATCAAAAGACTAAGGTGAAGTTCCAAAAGCCTCATAAAAACAATGGCCACTGCTACCCCCAGGGGTCCTGTACACTCAAGCTCTTTGCTCCAGGTTCCAAGATGGACCGGCTGACCTCCATCTCCGTCGGCGGTGAGACCCAGTTCCATAAGGTAACACTGAGAATTCCACGAACCGGAGCCGCAGCCAGGGCGAAGAAACACAGACCCTTGGAACTGACTAGTGCACGGGAGGTGGTCTCATTGTTGTTTTCTACTCGGGTTGTTGGGCGGTGGGTAGGCATAAGTTTAAGCTACCTTTTACCATTGTAGGGTTCTTTGAGGGGGTGCTCAATGGTGATGTTTGATCGTGTGCCAGCCCTCAGGTGGAAGAAGCTGTTGGTCTCGCCCAGTGGCAATTCCATTGTCCCAGGTAGCCCAGATGCTCGGGATGAGGATGGGGGGGGGAGTGGGTTGTTAAAGTTTCGGTTCTATATTTCTTACACACTATCAGGTTTTTATTCAATTTATAGAATGACAGGCAACGCACAGGCTAAGACAAGCGTATTTGCGAGTAGGAGACAGTGGCCTTCTTTAAATGGATGACGCACAACTTAGACAGGTGTTGGGTTCTCTCAATGTTAGGGGCTTAAACTCTAAGCACAAAAGATCACTGGTGGTGACAGAATTCAATAGGTCAAAATTACACTTCGTTTTCTGCAAGAGACCCATTGGGTTCAGGGCAGGAGACCGTCATTGAGAGCCAGAACAACCCAAGAGGTCTTCCACGCATCAGGCCCTAAAACAACAAAAAAGGGGGTGGCCCTGGTGGTATCTGGGAAGCTCTTTTTACACCCAAGTCGCAACACAAAGAGCCTGAGGGATGCTACCTGATGGTGAAGGGTGAGATTAGGGGGGCGGTGGTCATGTTGGTCTCTATCTACTGCCCAAATGAAGCTCAGGACCTGTTCTTTGAAGGGGTGGGAGCCAAAATAATGTTGTTTGCATAGGGAGCCCTGATTGTGGGAGGTGATTTTAACATGGTCCTAAACCCAGAAAGTGATAGGAAGAGTGAGGGCCCCTACTTGGACACCCCACTCAACGATGGAAGGCGGCCAGTTTCCAGAGTATCAACGAGGAGCTGGGTCTGCCTGAAACACACATGATAAAACAGGGTCAGTCCCCTCTGTTCACATTTTATTCCAAAGCCCACTCCACATTCTCGAGGATCGATTATATCCTGGTAGACTCTGCTATGCGTGAGCGAGTATTTGAATCATCAGTAGAGACAATCCCGTGGTCGGATCACAACCTAGTAAAACACTGATAAGCGCCCCCCAACCCCTGAGAACCCATAGTAAAACGAGATGGTTGTGTAATGATCTATTGCTGCGGCACAAAACCCTAGCGCAATCCCTTCTCGCCACAATTCAAGAATTCTTCGAGATAAATGACAATGGGTAGGTGAGTGTAGCAGGAGTCTGGGAAGCATTCAAGGCAACAATAAGGGCACTCTCATCGGAATGGGCACAAGGTGAAAAAGAGAAAGGGACGAATAGGAGAAACGCCTTAGAGAGAAGGTTGAGGCCATTCAACCGGGGGGGGACTGAAATCTCAAATGTTCCCGGGCAAGTGTGGTGAGCTCAAGCAGCTCAAAGAAAAATTTAAATCCCTCCTGATTGCCCAGACAGAGCGTAAACTGGCCTTTTTGAAACAGAGGTATATGGCAAAGGGTGAAAAAGCAGACAGGATCCTGGCATGGAAACTGAGGGAGCTCAGGAATAGCCATAAGATAGATACCTTGACCTCTGTGAGGGTAAAAATCTCCTGGATGATACACAGATAGCAGAGGAATTCCAGCACCTTTCGGCTGGGTTGTATACGTCAGAATACATCAGAGACGGGTCAGATGCTGACCGTTTCCTCGATGCTCTCCCGATCCCGCACCTGCCACAAGAGCAGGCAGAGCCTGTGGAAGCCCCATCTCTCCCCAGGAAATAATAGAAACCATTAGTGGAATGAAAGGAGGTACCACCCCCGGCGATGATGACTCCACTATAGCATTTTATAAGGCATTCCGCTCCACTCTAGCACCCTTTATGGCCAAACTGTTCAACTCATTCTTGGAGACGGGCTCCGTCCCCCAATCCATGTCAGCTGCCCGAATAGTAGTTATACCCAAGTAAGGGAAAGGACCCACCCACCACTGCTTGTGCAGGCCCATTTCACTCCTAAACACTGATGTGAAAATACTTGCCAAACTCCTGGCCAACAGACTAGCCCAGCACCTCCCATTTGTTGGTCCATGATGACCATGTTGGATTCATCCCGGGTAGACAGGGTGCAGACAACATAAGGAAGACCATAACCTTAATGCACAAATCTGCACAGAAAGACCTGGACGCCCACCTCATGTCTATAGACTTGGAAAAGTCTTTTGACCTTGTTGAATGGCAGTATATGGGCAAAGCCCTTAAGAAAATGGGGATAGGGGAAAAATGTGGAGCATGGATTGCAGCACACTACTATGCCCCCACGGCGAGAGTGGCGGTTAATGGGGTAGTCTCTCATCCCCCCTCCTTCTCTCCAGAGGGACCAGACAGGGTTGTTGCATCTCCCTCCTGCTGTACGCCCTGGCCATGGAGCCTTTGGCTATCACCATCAGGATGGATAGAAGGATTGAGGGAATCAGAATAGATGAACACGAGTTTAAACTCTCTTTGTTCGTGTATGATAATCTGTGCTGCCTGACCAACCTTCCAGACTCTCTACCGCGCTTACTAGAGAAAATAAACACATTTGGTGGTTTCTCGGGCCTAAAAATAGACCCCTCTAAGTCCAGTGTTATGTCCATGTGGGGCCATAATCGGGATATTATGGGTAGGGAAACAATAGGGGGAATAAGAGTCGATAGAAAATCCTCCCTGTATCAGGGGGTACTCCTCCTGAGGGACTTGACATCCTTATTCGACCTCAATTACGCCCCAATCTTGGAGAAAATTAAAGCAGATCTTCTACGCTTGGCCCCACTTACACTCTCCTGGTTCAGCCGGATGGTCTCGGTAAAGAGGAACATTCTCCCCCGCCTCTTGTATCACTTCACAGCACTCCCTATCTCGTTACCAGCTGTTTTCTTCTCGGGTCTCCAGAGGGCCGTTCAACATTTTATTTGGAATGGGAGACAGCCAAGAGTTAAATATACGATAGTGATACTCCCCCAGGCACCACAGGGGCTTCTCCCTGCCAGAATTTAAACTATACTATAAGGCGGCTCAACTGTACTGGTAGAGCACCTGAGAGACGATGCTGAGACCCAATGGACATATAAAGAAAACACCTACATTCACCCCAAGAAAGTGAGAGACCTCTTGTGGTCATCCCCTAGGGAAATCCCCACGCAGCTTCAGACTCACGCCACAATCGCGGCTCCTGGGAACTAGGGGATATCAACAAGGCTCACTCACTCCTCTCCTCCTGGCCTTCGCCTTTGACATTGCTGGTGGGCCCTACCATTGACATGGGCAACATGGGTCTGCGCCACACACAGGCCTGCAGGGAAGGGGGGCTGGTCCAGGCGGCTCAACTATTTAGGTAACATACCGTCATTGACTATGAGGCTCTGGTCAGGCCCTCGAGCACGCCCCTGCTGTCTATCTTTGAGAATCTCGGCGTGAAGGGCACTTTGGCAGACCCCGAAAGGGGCATCAACTTCTCACGCTCCCTTACCCCCTTTGAGAAGAGAATCTTGGAACATACCACTAGCAAAGGAGTGCTCTCCATTATGTACAGAGTGTTAATCACACCGGATCTCGAGGGAAGGCAGAAATATAGATCTTACTGGGCAGAAAGGGTGGGTGAAGATTTTGATGGCAAAGCCTGGAGCTCTCTCAGTAAATCATTACTAGTGGGGTCTCTCGACAAAGCGGCGATGGAGCACAATTTTAAAATTCTGCACACTTGGCACCTTCTTCCTGATAGGTTGTCTAAGATGTTTGAGGGAGCCACACCACTTTGCCCGAGGGGTTGTGGTCTGCAGGGTAAATGGTTTCATATGTGGTGGGAGTGCCTGTCCATTCAAATTTACTGGACTGAACTTCTGAGCAGGATTGTAGGAGTCTCAGCGAATCTGCACTCCTGTGAAATCCTGCTAGGCACCCCCACCCATGATTCCGACTTTCACTTGTCATTCTTTCATGGAGTGTCTGTATTTCACTGATAGCTGCTTTCAATGTTCCATTTGGGGCTTCTCCATTGGGCACCACCGTGCAGCAACTGCTCCCGAACTTGGATCACACTCCTCCTTCTATAGCAGTAGGAAGGTCCTGTTCTGGAGAGCCACTAAACGTAGTGCTCTCAACTCTTCCTTTACTGTATTTAGGCCTTTTGCTTTTGAATTGGCCAGTTGCAGCAACTTGTACTTTTGTCAGCAGGAGCCATTTAGCATTGGCTTCAGCTTGCACACCTGGATGCACTAAAGACGTGAAGAAAGTGCCTGCCTTGGAAAATAGTTGTAACTGATCAGGAACTTCCACATTTTCAGCGTCCTTTTCGGACCAGTAATTATGATCTCTTCTCTTTCTGCTTAGGAATATTTGCTCCTCACTTTGCTGCACCACCTTGCTCTTTAGTGTGATTAGTTCCTTTAGTTCCTTTAGTTCAAACCCCATGGTGCTGATGTTTCGGGGCACCACCAGGGCAGGGCTGTGCAGTGTAGTTATTGCACAAACCCCACTCCAATCAGGCAAAGCTGGCCATAGGCATTCTATCTATCTGCAACCACAGGTCCATAATGACAGCTGTCCCCTGCATGAGTGCCGCACTCTTCATCACCTTAGCACAGCCGGTGTTAATTCCCATGGATGAACCAACTTGACCTGAAATACAAATGGAATCGTGTAAAGCTTGTTCACTTATTATCACTTATTATCTGCTCCTCCTTTTAGAGCCTTCTGTTGTGTATTCTACTGTCATCTTTTTTGCTTCTCTGTTTTTTGCCATCCTGTCAAGTTGCACGTAATTATGTGTCTATACATCTTCCCCTTCATCCAGCCACTGGACCGAGGCACTCGTTCCTTGGAAGAGACCCCTAATTTTACAGAGGGATAGGTGCATTAGGCATCTTGCTTCCTCATATGATACAGCCAGAGGCAGGAAAAGCCTGGCTGCCCCTATTACATGTGTAATGAGAGAGCAGACATAACATGTGCTGTTTGCTCTTTCTTTTCCCACACGCAACATTTCATTGTACCATATGTGTCACGATGATATAACATGCCCTTTTTCACTGGCATGATGGAATTCTTCTTCTTTTCCCCCCTCTTTCCACCAATATTTGAACGTGCATCAGTCTTTTCTTTAAATAAAAAGCATAAGAACAGTATGAATCCAATACTAATGCATGTTAATTTTATCACACTCCAAAAAGCATATATTTTTTGTCGTCTGTTTATAAAAACATTGCCCTGTACATCACCTTCTCCTTCTGCACTTGATGGTTTTCTATACAACCTTATTGCTGTGAAAAAAGTAAATGAAGGCTGATTTATACTCCCAACCACGTTGCACTCTGCACTTCTTCTCCCGGGGAACCAGTACTCTTGTCCCTGCGCACGTCAGTAAAATGAACCCATCCTCGTCACCCTTCGATCTGTGTTGCATATACCACAGTGTGTGGACCCATAAACCTGCCCACCTTCCACCAGGATAAAGTGGTGCTGCTTGTGGAAATTCCCTTGCCTGCTCGCCTGCTTGCTCTGGTCTTGTCTGTTGAAATATACATAGGCGAATTTTTGCTTCTTTGTGTGCACAGCCTCATTGGTAGCTCGGAGAGACGCAGTGCCTGGTCCCCCCTCCCCCTACCTTGCCTCCCTGTTCCCCTCCCTCCCTCCCTCCCGTCCATGCGCTCCAATTGGTGGAACTGGGCACTTTTTGCTTCAACCTTCTAGCCAGCCTCTGCCTGGCAGCCCCTTCTGTGAAGCACTGCTCCACTTTGGTGTTTGCCATTGTCTGCCATGCAGGCCTGCAACCGTCAACCTGCTGCAACCCTCCATGTAAGTTGAATCTGGGTGTTTTGCATTCTGGTAACTGTGGCACTGTTACTGGATCTCTTTAGGCTACCTCTGACCCTAGATCCCCCCGCAAGGCATAACACTGTTGTATGTTACTTGTTCTCCCCCTGTGTCTTCCTTTGTTGTCACCCTTCCCCCCCCAAAGCGCATACCAAGTTGTGTGCCACAGGGCTGTTCATCTCTCTGATTCCCTCAAGCCGTCTCCTCCCTCCTACCTCCTTTGTGCCCTCTATGGTGCTCTCCATCACTCGTATCTTCTCTAACTGCTGCTCTATCTCCAATCCTATCCCTCTCACTAAGTCTGTTAGGAAGACGTTCAAAAGGGACATCCTGGTGTCCAACCCAGGCCACCCTATTGCTGATACCTACACAAGTGCTTCCTCCAGATAGACCCTTATCAACATCCTCTTTGCTGTTCCCTCTCAAGGCCTATGGACCCCCATACGGTCTCTGTTCTGTCCCCTTTTTCCTCCTCCCCCATTAATGGTTGCACTCAGTGGGAGGTCCTCCATGACCCATTGCCCTCCCCAATACCATCATTAATGTCTATCTGAATGACAGAGTTTTGGTCCAGGGCCCTGAGCCCAATCTCCTCCTTTTCGATAGGTGTTTCCTGATTCTTATCCACTTCCTTCCTTCTTCTGCTAATCCTACTTACACACCTCTGGCTCCTCTGCCACCTTCTTCCTCCACCACCTGTAAGGCAACATCTCCATCCTCTCTGTCTACTCCGCCATCTCCTTCCTCCTCTGCACACTCTCGGGCCCCTCTACCACCCCCATGGGGCGTACCTCTTGCCTGTACCACTCCACAGAAGTCTTTCAAATGTGGCAATCTGCTCCACATCACTATTCTCGATCATCGCTCTGCTGTCAAACACTCCTCTGAAATCTGCCGACTCCTCGAAGAACTTGATCTGGATGTCCTCGGTCTCACCGAAACATGGTTCATGGCCAGCTCTATTACAAGTTTTTACACTCTTTTGGTTACAAGATCCTCTACAAACCCAGAACCAACCGTCCAGGAGGTGGAGTAGCTCTGATCTTTCCGTAGTGTCTCCCTGCTTCTGTCATTCCTACACAGGTCTACTTCTCCTTAGAATGCCTGATCTGCAGTCTCTCTATCTCTCCGGACCTCTCTATTATTGTAGCCACTATCTACACGCCACCTGGCCAGGTTGCTCTATTCCTTTCTGAGTGGGCCGACATCTCCTCTCTCCGAGCCTCTACCTCTCAACTTCTCCTCCTTGGAGAACTCAACATGTTGATGGTTCTAACCCCTCTTCTGGCTCTTTCACAATCTCTGCTACTCTCTCTGTCTTTCTATCATAAGCTCTGTACTGTTTCACTCTGCTGGCCACACCCTGGATGTTTTCATCTCCTCAGCAATGCCCCTCTCAAACCCTCTCACCACTCCTCTTTCCTGGACCAACACTTTCTTCTTTCTTCCCACGTGACGCTCTCTGTCTCGCAGGTGAAGCCGACACCATCACTGCCACCCAACATCTCGGCCATCGGCCCATGAAGCATGTGTCAGTGGAGGCTTTTGCCGCTACTTTCTCGCCTCCTCCTACGCCTGTGGCTGACTTATACTCTGACACAGCCCTCTCTAACCTGCATCTCTCTATCACTAACACTGTCAAGATGTTCTGGTTGAAGGTTCCATTTGAAGCCCACCTCCACTTGCAGCTCTTGATATCACTCTGACCTCACCACCTTTAAACAGAAGTGCAGGGCAGCTGAGAGGAAGTGGAGGGCATAAGGTGCATCCTCTGACAAACTGGCCTGTCGCCTGCTGCAAAGGCAATACAGACTCACTGTCCTGTCCAAGAAGAGAGCCTAAATCCAAGCCTGCATCTCCGCTGCCTCTAACAACACAACCAAACTCTTCAAAATCTGCAAGGAGCTGTCCATTCCTGCTGCAGTCTCCACCTCTCATGTTTCCTCCAGGCACTCTGCTTGGCACTGGCTTCACACTTCAAACACTAAAACTCAGGACATCCTGTCCTCTCTCTCATCTTCCTCTTCCTCCCCCTCTCTCAGCCCCTTTCCAGCTGCCTCTCCCTCTCCTCCTCTGTTCTCCTCTTTCCCGTGTTCACTCCTGACAATGTTTCTAGGCAAGTGTAACGCTCACCTGATTCCCACGGAGGCGCTGATCCCGGCTGGGCTGCTATCGTTTTTTCAATTGAGAAGCGTAGAGCTCGGACGACTCTCAGGACTGGGCTTCCTCTTATCGAATGTCTGACTTGCAAGGTAAGTTTTCTGCAGGTGGAAGAAAAAGGGTTAATCACTGTTTGATGGGATTCCTTCTCCCACCAATCGCCAGTTTCTCCCACAGCCTAGCTTTCTACTTTTCTCGGCGAGCTCTCACCTTAGGCGTATAAATGCTGAGCTCTCCATCCTGCGTCTGGTGCAGGGGTGCATGGATTCCAGTTAAGTCACTGGATGAGTTCAGTGTTGAGGCTCAAGTCTTTTGCGGCCTTATTTGTGGCACTGGTGCTGGGATGCCGAAGAGCGATGCCGCCGTTACTGCACAAGCGGATGCCTGTAAGTATACTATAGTCTTTAGGCTTTAAAAGATGGGCACCTCAATAATGTCCCTTTTCCTTTGTTTCAGGCCTCGGGATGCTGTGGGCGTAGTTTTCCGTTGCCGCTGCACGTGCCGATGCACGTAAGTATAATGTTCGTTGGCCACTTTTAATGGCACCTCTAATAATGTCTAATAATAATAATGTCTTTTTTCTAGTTTTCAGGTGCCGGGATGCTGCGGGCTTTATATCCGTTGCCACTGCACGTGCCGATGCACGTAAGTATAATGATCGTTGGCCGCTTTTAATGGCACCTCTAATAATGTCCTTTTTCTAGTTTTCAGGTGCCGGGATGCTGCGGTTGATGCGGCCGCTTCTGCGCGTGCAAAAACTGGTAAGTTAAGATGAATGCGACTGCCTTCACCCGAACCCCTTTTTAATTATGTCCTTTGCCTTTCAGGTGCAGAGAAGCTGCCGAAGAGAAGGCCGCGGTTAGCTCCGTTGCAATCACGGATGGATCAGGTAAGCGGGCGCGGCTGCGAGCGAGTTGCACTTTTCTAACCTTATGTTTATTCTTTGCAGGTTTTGCCGGTGACTGGAGTCCGGGATCTGGTAAGTATTGTTCTGTGTCTTTCTTCATCCACAGGTTGCTGTGCAGAAGCTGAAGATGACTCTGGATCTGGAATGCAGGAGCCGACTCGGTGAGCGTCCTGCTGCTGCTGCAGAATAACGCGAAGCACGTGTTTTCCATCGGGCGTGGTTTAAATAGCAGAGAAGTGCTTCCAGTGTGTGTTCTTCCACCGGTTCCACCCAGGTAAGAAAAGAGTTCCTGAATGGAGGGAATAGTTCCTCCCAGCCCTGATGGCTGGGGACTTCAACCAGACTGGATTTTTCTTCTGGGTTAATATGCATCATGGTCTGCCTCAGGTAAGTCCACTCAAGCATTATTACACTGTTTATCAATATGAGCCTATGGCGCCGGGACTGAAACCCTTCATGAGCCTGGCGCCAAAGGTGCCAGGACACGGTCCAAAGGGCCCCTGTAGGGGTCTGCTGGCTCCGGAGTAGTGGAAGGCGGGTCTGCTTCTGAGGGCGCTGGGCCAGTCCTGGCCCCTCGGGAGTAGCGCCCATGACAGCACCCCCCCTCAAGGCCCCTCCCAAACTTATCCTCCCCGGGGGTTTTGGTTTATCAGGAAAGGTTCGGTGAAATTTCTGGACTAGACGAGGAGCATGGACGTGGTCATAGGGTTCCCATGACCTTTCCTGAGGTCCGTAGCCTTTCCAGTCGATTAGGTAGAATAGCTTCGATCTGATGATTTTAGAGTCCAAAATGTCTTTTACTTCAAATTCGGGCTCCCCATTCACTTGAATGGGCTCTGGAGGATTGGTCAATCTGGTTCCAGGTTGCATGGTTTTCAAAAGAGATACGTGAAATACAGGATGTATTCTCATATGGGTTGGCAATTCTAATTTAACGGCCACTGGATTAATTATGGCCGTAATTGGATATGGTCCCAGGTATTTGGGGTTGAAGGTGCGAGGCCCTTTAAGCGATAAATGTTTGGTGGACAGCCAGACTTGATCCCCAACCTGGTATGGAGGGGCATTGTTTCGGTGTTGATCTGCTCCTTTTTTGAACCTCTCTTTAGCTTGTTGTAGATGTGCAGTCGCTTCCTTAAAAGCTTGGGTAATAACGGTGTGCAATTGATCCACGGCGGGTGTTCCAAGATCTTGAGGTGGATCAAGGTTGGAGGTTCGAGGATGAATCCCATACAAGATGTAGAAGGGACTCTTCCCGGTACCCGAATGAACTGAATTGTTGTAAGCATATTCAGCTATCCAAAGGATGTCCTTCCAGTTACTCTCCGACTGTTGTAGCATGCATTGTAAATATTGCTCGAGAGTCTGATTTGTTCTCTCGGTTTGCCCGTCGGTGTGGGGATGATGGCTGGTCGAAAGTCTTACATCGATTTGAGCTAATCGACAACAGCTATGCCAAAAGTGGGAAATAAACTGGCACCCCCTATCTGAGATTAGTACTGACGGGAAGCCGTGAAGCCGGACGATGTTTTCAAGAAATACTTTGGCTAGGACTGATGCTGAAGGTAAGCCTTTTAGCGGAATGAAGTGGGCCATTTTAGAAAACAGGTCCACAATAACAAGAATGGTGTTGTACCCGGAACAGGAGGGTAAGTCTGTGATGAAGTCCATGGAAAGGGTATGCCAGGGACACGGTGGGATGTCTAATGGTTGCAGAAGACCAGCCGGCCTCTTCTTCTGACCCTTGTTTTGAGCGCACACACCGCAGGACATCACAAATTCCTTTATGTCTTTTCTCCACGAAGGCCACCAGAAGTGTCTCTTCACCTTTTCTGTGGTTTTGGCAATGCCAGGGTGACCCTACATTAATGAATCATGATAGCAGGAGATTACCTGTCTTTGTAAATCGGCGTGTGGTAGGAACAATCGTCCTTGGAAATAAGGCAAGTCATTGCTTACGGTGAAATCTTTTCCTTTTTGTAACCAGTTGAGTAAGTCTGGTGAGGTTACAAGTTGTTTAGTTTTTTCTTCAATATCCTCAATGGATTGTGAAGAAATCAGACCCACGATCCTTTGTTCAGGAATTATTGGTACAGGTTCTGGATTGGCAACGTTATCTCCCATTCCAAATCGGGAAAGAGCATCCGCTTTGCCGTTCTTGTTGCCGGGGCGATAAGTGATCACGAAGTCAAATTCAGCAAAGAATAGAGCCCAGCGAAGCTGTCTGGAGGATTGAGCCTTGGCGGTTTTCAGATACTGCAGATTTCGATGATCGGTGATCACTGTGACGGTGTGTCTGGCCCCGAGGAGATAATGCTGCCATGCCTTAAAGGCTGATTTGATCGCTAGAAGCTCTTTGTCTGTGATGGTGTAGTTGATCTCAGGCACCGAGAACTTCCGAGACCAGAATGCCACAGTATGCAGTTGGTTAGTCTCTGGATCTCTTTGTGATAGGACTGCTCCCATTGCTAAGCTGGAGACGTCGGTTTCAACGATGTAAGGGAGGTCCGGGCGTGGGTGTTTCAGTATTGGCGCCGAGGTGAATTTAGCCTTTAGCTCTTGGAAGGCTTGTTCTGCTTCTGCGGACCATTCAAAGCGTTTATTTTTTCTTAAGAGGGCGGTGATGGGTTGTACCACTCGTGAAAACTCTGGAATAAATCTACGGTAAAAATTGGCAAAGCCTAGCATGCTTTGAACGCCTTTCACGGAAGTAGGAGACGGCCATTTGAGGATAGCGTCTACTTTTCTCGAGTCCATGTGGACTCCTTTGGGTGTCAGAATAAATCCCAAAAATTCGACCTCAGTGACATGAAAAACACATTTTTCGAGCTTGGCAAAAAGTTTATGTTGGCGAAGTTTTTCAAGGACCGCCCTAACATGATTTCGATGGTCAGCTTCTGAAGATGAGTACACAAGAATGTCATCTATGTAGACGACAACGCAGACATCAATGAGCTCTCTGAGGACATCATTCATAAAATATTGGAAGGCGGCCGGTGCATTGCATAGTCCAAAGGGCATCACTTGGTATTCAAATAGCCCATACTTAGTGCGAAAGGCCGTCTTCCATTCATCTCCTTCCTTGACCCGTACCAAGTGATAAGCTCCCCGGAGATCAAGCTTAGTATAAATACAGGCGTTTTTTACCTGGTCAAGGAGTTCCGGGATCAGAGGTAAGGGGTACCGGTTTTTTACTGTTATCTGGTTCAGAGCATGATAATCTATACAGGTTCTGAGGTCACCTTCTTTTTTTGATACGAAGAACAGAGCCGAGGATGCAGGGGACTTCGACGGACGGATGAAGCCATTGGCCAGGTACTGGTCTAAATACTGTTGTAGATGAAGGTTCTCAGGCTCAGTAAGGGCGTAAATCCTACTGCAAGGGGGAGTTGCACCGGGTAGCAAATCTATCTGACAATCGTATGATCTGTGGGGTGGCAAGGTGTTAGCCTGTTCCTTTTGAAAAACATCTTGGAACTCTCGATACTCTAGAGGTAATTGTGGACCGTCAGCCATTACTGGCGCTAGGCCAATGTTGGGTCGTGGATAACAAGTTGGTGTGCACTTTGGAAACTTTATCGTCTTTGCTCGCCAATCAATCTGAGGATTGTGTTTCTCCAACCAAGGAATCCCTAGAATTACTTGGAATTGATGAGCCTTGATCACGTCGAACACAATTACCTCCTGATGCCGGTCTTGGCCTAGTATTGTCACTTCAGTAGTGGTATGGGTCACTGGTCCGGAGGCGATTTCCGTCCCATCCACCGTGGTAATGACGTCTTTAACCACCTTTGGACAAAGAGGTAAGTTCATCCTGGAAGCCAATTCGCAGTCCACATAATTTCCAACTGCTCCGCTATCAATGTATGCCTTAATTGCATGCAAACGATCCGGTTGCTCTGGGTTTACGAGGACCATTGGCATTATGAAGTGCAAGGTCAAAGAACTGGTTTTTACGCTCGGCAAGCGGACCTCTACACTTGTCGGGCGAGGCCGTTTCCCTGCTCAGGCTTTTCAGAACTCTTATCAGAAGCTCCCACTGTCTTCTTTGGTGGTTTCACCAGGCAATCTCGAAGAAAATGTCCTGAATTTCCACAATAGAGACATAATTGCATTTGTCGTCTCCTGTCGCGTTCTTTCTGGGTTAGGGGACCCTTTACAACCCCAATTTGCAAAGGTTCGACGGCTTCAACTCCTTTGGTGTGACTTTGAGGCTTAGGAAACACTCGTGTTTCAAACCTGGATCGATCCGCCTTTCTGTTTTGTAGTCTGTGATCCAATTGGACCACCAAATCAATGTACTCTGAACAATCCTGAGGAGGATTCACTACCAGGGCAAGGACGTCTTTGAGTTCGCCACGCAAACCCCTGTGAAAAAGCGTGATTCTTTTATCCTCAGGCCATCTGGTTTCCACGATTAGCCTATTGAATGATGCAATGTAGGCCAAAAGATCTTGATTGCCCTGTCGTAGGGAAAGGAGTTCGTTGTCCAGGGCCTGCCCCTGGGAATGCCTTGCAAAAAGTCTTTCCATATTTGCCTGGAAGGTCAGGAAATCACAAAGGATCGGGTCATCCTGTGTAACCAGAGGGATCGACCAATCAGCGGCACTGCCGCTAAGATACGAAAGCACAAAGTACTTAGTACCAGACTTAGTCTGGTCAGTCGGAAAGGCTGCAGGTCTACAAAGAAAGGGCAATCGGCATTGATTTATAAACACCGCAAAGCTTTTAGGGTCACCAGAGAAGCGTTCAGACGGTGCCAATGGCACATTTCCGGGTAGGTTGATTTGAACAGGATTGGCTGAAGCCGCTGAGATATAGCTCCCTCCTGAATTAGGTAGCAGGGTTTGCCCTGCTTGTGTCTGTAATAACTGTCTGGCGAGATCATCAGTTCGTTCTTTTGATATTATCAATTCCCTCCTAAGGGCATTCGTTTCCTGGCGGGCAGCATGAACTTCAGCTCTTAATTCCCCTAATAACTGGGCCAGTTGGTCTGTGTCGGAAGTTTCCATAGCACCTGGGTAGGAGGTTATTGGTGGGCTTCGCGCTCTGTAATGCTCACCTGATTCCCACGGAGGCGCTGATCCCGGCTGGGCTGCTATTGTTTCTTCAATTGAGAAGCGTAGAGCTCGGACGACTCTCAGGACTGGGCTTCCTCTTATCGAATGTCTGACTTGCAGGGTAAGTTTTCTGCACGTGGAAGAAAAAGGGTTAGACACCGTTTGATGGGATTCCTTCTCCCACCAATCGCCAGTTTCTCCCACAGCCTAGCTTTCTATTTGTCTCGGCGAGCTCTCACCTTAGGCGTATAAATGCTGAGCTCTTCATCCTGCGTCTGGTGCAGGGGTGCGTGGATTCCAGTTACGTCACTGGATGAGTTCAGTGTTGAGGCTCAAGTCTTTTGCGGCCTTACTTGTGGCACTGGTGCTGGGATGACGAAGAGCGATGCCGCCGTTACTGCACGAGCGGATGCCTGTAAGTATACTGTAGTCTTTAGGCTTTAAAAGATGGGCACCTCAATAATGTCCCTTTTCCTTTGTTTCAGGCCTCGGGATGCTGTGGGCGTAGTTTTCCGCTGCCGCTGCACGTGCCGATGCACGTAAGTATAATGTTCGTTGGCCGCTTTTAATGGCACCTCCAATAATGTCCTTTTTCTAGTTTTCAGGTGCCGGGATGCTGCGGGCTTTATATCCGTTGCCACTGCACGTGCCGATGCACATAAGTATATTGATCGTTGGCTGCTTTTAATGGCACCTCTAATAATGTCCCTTTTCTAGTTTTCAGGTGCCGGGATGCTGCGGTTGATGCGGCCGCTTCTGCGCGTGCAAAAATTGGTAAGTTAAGATGAATGCGACTGCCTTCACCCGAACCCCTTTTTAATTATGTCCTTTGCCTTTCAGGTGCATAGAAGCTGCCGAAGAGAAGGCTGCGGTTAGCTCCGTTGCAATCACGGATGGATCAGGTAAGCGGGCGCGGCTGCGAGCGAGTTGCACTTTTCTAACCTTATGTTTATTCTTTGCAGGTTTTGCCGGTGACTGGATTCCGGGATCTGGTAAGTATTGTTCTGTGTCTTTCTTCATCCACAGGTTGCTGCGCGGAAGCTGAAGATGACTCTGGACCTGGAATGCAGGAGCCGACTCGGTGAGCATCCTGCTGCTGCTGCAGAATAACGCGAAGCACGTGTTTTCCATCGGGCGTGGTTTAAATAGCAGAGAAGTGCTTCCAGTGTGTGTTCTTCCACCGGTTCCACCCAGGTAAGAAAAGAGTTCCTGAATGGAGGGAATAGTTCCTCCCAGCCCTGATGGCTGGGGACTTCAACCAGACTGGATTGTTCTGGGTAAATATGCAGCATGGTCTGCCTCAGGTAAGTCCACCCAAGCATTATTACACTGTTTATCAATATGAGCCCGGCGCCTATGGCGCCTGGACTGAAACCCTTCATGAGCCTGGCGCCAAAGGCGCCAGGACACGGTCCAAAGGGCCCCTGTAGGGGTCTGCTGGGTCCGGAGTAGTGGAAGATGGGTCTGCTTCTGAGGGCGCTGGGCCAGTCCTGGCCCCTCGGGAGTAGCGCTCATGACAACAAGTCAGATCTACGAAAGTATCGTCCAAGCAGGTGCTCCTCTGTTCCTCCAGAACAATTAAGGATCACATCAACACCCTTGTTCCAGCCTTGGCTGATTTCTGCGACCCCTCTTTTTTGCCATGGGAACGTCCCCCTCCCCCTAAATCACCCCATTGTGCACTCCTTTCTGAATAAGCTTTCTGCTGATCCTTCCTGTCTGGCAACCTAACGCCCGATCTCTATCACTCCTTTCCTGGGCAAATTCCTGGAAAAGCTGGCCATCTTCCATCTTACTCTCCAAACCAAATGTATTGATGCATTGATGTGTTGATTGTCTCCATGACCATCAGTCTGGCTTTAGAGCAGCCAGAAGCACAGATACTGGTCTCCTCAACACCCATGAACACATGCTCCTCAAATCTCGACTCCAGCCTTCCTTCTATCTTCATCCTCCTTGATCTTTCCTCTCCTTTTGACACAGTCAACCAAGCCTCACTTGTCAATCATCTCCGTCACAACCTGGGCATTATGGATCAGTCCCTAGCCTGGTTGACTTCCTTCCTCTCTCTGATTGCCCCTCCCAGGTCCAACTGGGGTCCTTTCTCTCTACCACCTCTCTCACATGTGATGTTCCCCAGGGATCTAACCTTTCACCCTCACTCTTCAACCTTTACTTGGCACCTCTGGCCCATCTCATCTCTACCTTCTCTCCTAACTTTCAGTGTTATGCAAATGTCACTCAGCTCTCCGTCAGGCTCCCCTCATCCTCCTCTCCTCTTTCGCTCATTCCTGATTGTCTATATGATTCAGGGATGGTGTGCATCTAACAATCTCTGCCTGAACGCCATTAACTAACTAAGAAGAGTTAGTGCTGACATGGGGCACATAGTTATCTATAGTACAGAATTCAGAATAGCAGGTCAATCATCAGCAGATCAGGCTAGTCAAGCGTGGGCAGGGCAATTTAAATCAGAGCAGGCTAGACAAGCATAGGCTAAGGCTATACAATTCAATAGCTAACTAGTTCAAAGTAACAGGGCAATCATCAGCAGAGCAGGCTAGTCAAGCGTGGGCAGGGCAATTGAATCAGCACAGGCAAGACAAGCATAGGCTAGGGCTATACAAATCAATAGCTAACTGGTTCAAAGTAACAGGGCAATCATCAGCAGAGCAGGCTAGTCAAGCGTGGGCATGGCAATTTAAATCAGGATAGGCTAGACAAGCATAGGTTAGGGCTATACAAATCATATTGATCCCATAACTGAGGTGTCTGGATACAGCTCTGTCAGAGCTTTCCACACATGTGTTCTAATTGTTAAAGTGTGCTCTATCGTGTTATTTAGTGCTTAATTGTACCCCTGCATACCCTGCTGGCTGCCAAATTTGTTCACTTTATTCTCCCACCAAAACTACCAGTAAACTCTTGATGTCTCCTATGGACAGTGGGATCCTCAATGTTTCCTTTTCGAAAACATATATCCATTTGCTAGCCCCGCCATTAATGATGGTAAACTGTAATTCAAATTATCCCTAGCATCGTTTGCCATGGTACATAATGTACTTCTCCCATTGCCTTCTGTAGAAGGGGCAGCTGTGTTCGTGCTTGGTGCCTAGCTCCTCTTTATGGTCTTTTTGCTTCTGCCATCCTTGCTTTTCTACTTCAAAGCTTGTTCCCCCAGTCCCCTGTGTGTTCTTCTCTGTCCTCTTCCTCCCCTTCTTTTCTCATCCTTCCTCTACACTCATTTGTTAAATCGCATGTGTAGAATGTGTCGTCCCTGATGTCACTGTCGCTGCTGTCCTCCCAATCGGATGCATTTTGATCACCCTCTGTTGTGTCTGGTTCGCCTTCTTCCATGTCCTGTCCCCAGTCATCAATTTTAAATGTTATGCTCCTACTGTCCATCCCTTCTGGTCTTCCTTCTTTCCTTGCTCCTTCCCTTTTGTCTCTAGCTCCCTCTCCACAGCCTTTTCTGCTTCTTTAAACATCGAGTCAAGTTGCTGTTGTGTGCTTATCTTAATGTCTGCTAAGTATTTCTTTTTCCCATTTCACTTCCTTATCCCCATAATGAGGTTCTGACTCTGCCTTTGTTTTTCTTTATTTTCTCCTTGTCTGAGGATGCTTTCCTAGGGTTTGTTTATCCTGAAGCTGGTTTTAACAGCAGATATAATTCATAGGGAGGGGGTGGATCACCATTGTTCTCCTCCTCCCCTTCCTCCTTCTTTTTCTTTTTTTTAGTTTCTTCGTACAGTTTCTAGTGACCTAAAGTGTTCTGTCTCTTTTTGATGTTTGCACCTCTATAAGTAGATGACAGATATGAGTACATACCGTCAATGATATCCTTTTGAAAAGTACCCTCTCTCAGCCATTCCTGATAACAATTCCCCACTTTGTCATTCACCCATTGAAAGTGATATTTTAATATTTTATTGTGATATTGGGGCAACCTTTTACACATCTGATTGAGGGGTGCATCCATATAGTTGAATGACATTATTGTGCCTTTTTTCCCAATTTACTCTCCCTCCCCCTTTTATTCTTGACACCTCTTGTAAAAACTTATCCAATTTGCTTAATAATGTTGGCCTAAGCACGTACACATTGAACCCCACCATCGCGGTTTTTCCGAAAACGCCATCTCGGTCATTTTGCTCTCATTTCTGAGATTTCATTCTGAACAGGGTACGGTTTCAGAAAGTCACAGCTTCGGGAGCTTCTCAAAACATGCCCCCCTACAGGAATGCTAAATCTGCTGAACACATTGTTTGTCTTTAACTTAGAGCCCTGAAGTACTGGCACAAATGTAGCTAATCTGTAAATTAGGTGGCTTCATGGGCTCTCTTGCCCTTTCTGCAGCTAATTGTTAATATACATCTAGACTATTAAATGAAGCACATTCATGGCATATGTTGTTCTGAAAGACCGAGCTACTGAGTAGAAACACAAACTGACCTTTTAGTCTAGAAATAAAATAGATAATGTAGAGTGAGGAATGTTACCTTGTGTTAGGAACACAATATACTCCTACACCCCACTCCACTCTGCTTCTCAGACAGTAAATTGTCTGTGAGATGACAGAGTGTTCCAGTATATGGTGCTGTGGTAAAATGCCAACGTCTGTAGGTCATGAACATTAATCACGTGATAGGTTAGCACTAATTTGCCATGATGTTGTAGTGTATAAAGTATGCTCACTACCCCATGACTTAGCTCGCCTTCTGTATTCCTTTACACAAGCATTGACGAACTTGGGTCCGCTTAGGCAATAATACGCTGTTGTTTATATATTTGTTCGTCGTGACTGGTGTGTCTTCATTTCTTTGCAGTAGCCTCATAATTTGGACTAACAGAATGATGCTCAATGTGGGGCACTTCCGATTAGGACCCATCGCTTTACGGGAACAAAGTTGACGGACTGAGATCAGTGAGTATCGGGGCCCCTGCACTTTGAGACAAGGTTCCTCAGCAGATGGCTGCTTATAATCTCTGTATGCCACGCTTCACCTAGAGGTTGTCACAACAAGTTTCCTGGACTAAAGGCTTTTTGGGAAGATGGCCAGCCACAACGAGGGTTTGATTTGATGGGGGATCCCTCTTTGATTGGAATCAGGTGAGTCTGTTTCAAACTGACAAGCATCTGACATTTGTTTAGTTTTTGGCTAGGTAGATATTTTACGCGTAGAATATTGGCCTGGTAGAACTGCTTTTGCAGACATGCCAGGTTTTAGTAAGTTGTCATCTTATTGGGCAACACTTTGTTGCAGAAGAAGACAACCAAATGGTTTGCAACATAGTCAACCAGCGCCACACGCAGGGTCGCTGGCATATGACATGTATGTGAAATATGGTTTAGGGCTGTAGTGTTCAATAGTATTTGGCATCGTCATACCAGACATGAACCAGAACTTCAGTGGCCAGAATTAGGGAGTTTTGAGATAGCGAGAATTGGGCATTTTGAGACTGCATCGTTACGCAAGAAAGCGAGACCTGCTGCATTTGACGTTGTTAGGGATTGGCGGAAGGAAGCCACCCAATGCCTCAAAAGCAGAGAGAAATACGCACGTAAACACCTTACACAGGCTGGTAGAACTTTAGCACATGACCAACAAAAGCAAGAAGCTATTAGGAGTATGGATAGGGGGTTTCAATTAGAAGTGCAGAAAATATACCAATCAAAGGATTGACAGGCATCCAATGAAATGATAAATAAACTGTTAAATGAAAGGAGAGATTCTACAACTGCACCACCTCCATATGTACTGCCACAGCCACAAGCACCAAAAGCACAACTACCATTACCCGCACCAGCCACACGTTCTGACGATTTCCCTTTGCCTCCTAGTGCCCACGACTTACTCCTACTTTCGTTATCGTCTACTTCTAGTACTCCACTTTTGACAGGTGACAATACCGCTAGCGATCAGAGAATTTTACCACGTAGCACAATATCGCCAGCATGTAAAAGGAATTACATGATTGGGCAGAAAAATATATAGAAGGGGGTGACGAGGCAGCGACTTCGCACTCACTTCCAGACAATGGTGGTATTCCTGAGCAGAAAATATTGATAGAACAAATGGGATTATACTTAGCCGAGGTTTGGGGTGATTTAACTGATTCGCAGGAATTGCGTGATTTGAATCTCTTGATTTGTACTAGAGATAATGCATTGAAAGTGCACGATAATTTATCAAAAAAAATAATTCTTTAAAAATGAACTTGATCATTTGCACCAAATAGCATTGGACAGGGGGTATACCACAACCATTGTATGTGCAGAAATGATGTTTGCCTCCATCGTAAACAGTTAGTGAAGAGATGCGCATATGTACGAGACACGCTCTTTGATGGATCTCAGATTCCTCCATTTCACCTGTCAGAGTTCTTGACACATTTAGCCAATATTCTCTGACTATGCAGAGAAAGGTATTACAAGTTATGGTGGAATATTTGCAGGATGAGTGTTTGAACAAGAAATTGTGTTGTCCCGCTGACATTATGGTAAATTACAAGCGTGCCTTTTCTGTTGACAACGCACTAATTTCATTGTCACTCGATTTGGCTTTACTCCTTAATAAACGTTCAGAATTTCCCACTGTACAATTGCCTATACGAGAGGTTCCACCGACTCTTGTACTGAAGGTAGAGATACCTGCTGTAGGGGGAGCAGCTGCCACAACTATCCCAGTCCATTATATTTCACAGTTTCTTCATGTTCCATTCTCACGGCAGGAAGTAAACACTCTAAAACTGTCTATTCCAGACATTAGAAAGAATCCTACCGGGTTCTACAAAGAAATAGAATCAGTTCTGAATTTGTCGGTTTTCACTTTAGGTGACATCGACTTATTATTCCCTGTGATTTTGCCAGCAGACTCATGAAAGTAGATTAGGTCCATAGATGACCAAGCTGCAACGGGTGATACTTGGGTGATACTTGGGTTGCACTGGAACTAGCGGCTAGATCTAGAAAAGCCGGAGAAAAAAACACCTGAAACCATATTAATGTTACCGAACCACATTGTGACTAAGCTTAAAACTTTAGTACCTGAGTATTTTCAGATTTTAGTGGCCAAGAATAAAGCACGGAACCTGGAAAGAGCTTATTTGTTGACAAATTTGTGAAGGTTATTGACCGACATCCAGTCACAGATCACTGCTTCTGAAAGCACATGGCAGGCCAAGTCGCAATCCGAAGTCTTACATATGCCTCAATATTATGAGAACAGAGTAAACAATGAGAAAGAGAACATAGAGAAGAAAAGGAGAAATTTAAAAATGAGAGCACTTTTGCAAAAATAGCTAGAGGAGCACGGGGGGGGAATACATAGCAGAGAGGCCAATTAATACTGCAAACAGGGCTTGTTCATATGAACCAATGTGCCTATTGCAGGCAAGAGGGTCACTGGAGGGCACCGTGTCTGACCCTCCAGCAGAGGGATGTGAATGGTATGATCAGTAGAAGATGGAGAGCATGCAATGGCATGCCCGGTCCAAATAGGAATCAGTTTGCTCAGAATCAAAAGACTCAGCCACAGGATAATAATGTGGGTAATCAGGGAGGCCAACGACAGAATACTGGGAATACAAACTCTTTTGAAACCAATTTGCACTCTTATTTCACTGAAAATTTCACATCTGACAATGTTTTGTTTCACTAGGACAGCCCGAAGCAGAGTCTGGAACCTATTCCTATTCCCGTAGAACAGAAAGGACCCTACGTAGAAATGAAATTTGGGAATAGTGTACATGTTTTTTCTAGTAGACACCGTAGCACAGAAGTGCTCCATTGACCATCTGTGGGTTCCAGATATCACACTGTAGGGCAGAATAATGTTTCCATAGGGTCCTCTGGTACTCCAGCAGTGAGTCTAGTTTTTTGACCGGTGCCAATAGCTTTGGGTCCATTCACTGACTCATGTCCATTTTTATTGACTATGAATTGCCGTGAGAATCTGCTGGGATTATATTTGTTAAAGAAATTGAATGCAGTGATTTACTGCTCGCCAGATGGTGTGTGTTTGACCATTTCACCCCAGCTGAAGTCAACTTTGCAATTTATAGCTTTGCCTTTATCGAATGAATTACAAGTGCCTATGCATTGCAGTAAATGATAACAATGTAGGGATACTAAATGTTGAACCTGTATGAATAGTATTGAAATCCGGTATTACGTTACCACGCATTCCACAGTATAAAGTATCTGTTGAAGGCGAACAAGCACTTACAAGTATTTTTTCGGACTTAATGCAGCAAGGTGTTTTTGAAGAGATATCTGCCTGTTTATAAGAAAGGCGACAATGCATTACCATACTGTTGTGTTATTGATCTTCGCGTGATTAACAAGGAAGGAGCACCACAGTTTCGCATTGTCCCCATCATCACTAGCATCCTGACTATGATTCCTGCTACGGCTACACATTCTTCCGTCATCAACTTGAAGAACACATTCTTTAGCATACCCATTCACCCAGACAGTAAATACTTGTTTACATTTTCCCTTGGTGGACGCTCATTCACTTTCACATGTATACCACAAGGATACGCCGAGAGTCCCAGCAGCAGAGCACTTAAGGAACACCTTTATGTGCTTGAATTGCCTTCCACTTGCACACTGATACAGTACATTGAATACCTACCTATTGCTGCTGATTCAGAGGATGCTTGCAAGGAGGGCACTGTTTTATTATTGAAACATCTAGCTGAGCATGGCCATTAAGCATCCTTGAAGAAGTTCTAATATTGTCAACACGAAGTTAGGTGCCTTGCGCATGAACGAATAGAAAGCATCACTGGCATGACTGTTCCAAAGACACAGAAAGAAGCTAGGGACTTTATCAGCATGGCTTTGTGTTATAGCCAATGGATTCCGAATTTTTCACTTTTGATTAAGCCAATGTTGGCATTGACAAGAAAGGATGTAGCCTTACTATTAAATTGGGATACGAATTGTCAAGAAGCTTTTGATCTGCTCATAACAGCATTATGTACGGCGCCAGTTACGGGCACACCAAACTATAGAAAAAGTTTGTCTTGTTTGTGCATGAGTGGAATGGATATGCTTTAGCTGTTTTGAAACAGGAACATGGAGGAAGAAGCAGACCATGCAGCTATTTTTCCTCCACATTAGACCCCGTTGCATGCATTTTGCCGAAATGGTTCAGGGCTGCACCTGCTGCTGCCACCTCAGTGAAACAAAGTGAGGGTATGGTTTTGGGTGAATCCTTAAACGTAATAGTACCTCACTCAGTCGATGTTCTATTAAATAGAACACAGACTCAGCATCTCACATCTGCCGACTCACTAGGTATGAGTTGATTCTATTTGCACCGCACATCAAAATTAAGAGATGCTGTTCTTTGAATCCGGCTGAACTATTGCCTCCTCTGAACGGGAATTGCACTAATAATGCATCCCATGACTGCCTGTAGTTTACTGAACAGGATACAAAAGTCAGCATCAATTTGAACAATATGGCAATGACATCTCCTGATGGAGAGCTAGTCTGTGATGGCTCTTGTTTTAAACTAACTGATGGCACTTGCACTGCTGCCTATGCAATCACCACTTTAGACAACATTATCAAGAACATGAGAATTCCACACAACACTGCCCAGGCTGCAGAGATAGGTGCCTTGACTAGAGCTTGTGAAATATCCTAAGGGCTTAGTGTAAATGTTTATACTGATAGTCAATATGCATTTGGAATTGCTCACAACTTTGGAGGACTGTGGACTGAAAGGGGATTCTTAACATCTTACGGTACAAACATTCAGCACAGTCACTTGATAGTGCACTTGTTCTCTGCATTAGCCATTCCCAAACAACTAGCTATAACAAAATGTGCAGCACACCAGAGGGTGACTGATGACATTGGAAAAGGAATTGCATTTGTAGACAAAATAGCCAAGCAAACTGTCACTGACTCACACTCACAAATGTATGTATAAGATTCTTCTAGGTGGGTTACTAAAACTGGGATGATGGAGGAAGGTATTAGAAGTGTGAAAGAGATTCAGGCTGAGGTCACAAAGGAAGGGATTAGATCTTGGGCTTCTGGACTTGCAGGATTGGATAATGAGGGTTGTTGGGTTGACCGTGAGAAACAGAGATGGATGCTGTCTAACTCATATGTAACAGCAATAGTTACTATGACACATGGGCCAGCACACATTAATGCAAAGAGCATTTGTAAACATTTAGACCAAGTTTGGGACAATGATAACATTCACAAAATTGCAGAACAATTAGTTCAGAACTGTATGATTTGCCTACAGCACAACATTGGTAAGGGAACACCAGCACCCAAGGGTAGTATTGGACCTCCCTCTATGCCATTTGAAGTGATTCATTTTCACTTCATCGAGCTGGAGCGATGCCAAAACTACAAGTATGTGTTAGTAGTAATGTGCGCATTTAGTAAATGGGTTGAAGCTTTCCCTTTAAGAGACAACACTGACATGTCCACTGCTAAAGTAATGCTAAAAGAGTATTTCCCTAGATCTGGAATACCCAGAGTAATTTGGTCCGATAATGGACCACACTTTATAGCGGCTATCATACTACAGGTATGTGAGGCACTACAAATTGATAAGATATTTCTTTCAGCGAGGCATCCACAGAGTGCCGGTTTGGTGAAACATCATAACGGCATCCTTAAGAATAAAGTAGCAAAGGTGTGTGCACATAGTAAATTGAAATGGCCGGACGCTTTACTGTTAGCCTTACTGTCAATGAAGACAGCGGTTCAGTCTAGAATGGGACTTTCTCCCTATGAAATCGTAATGGGGAGACCTGTTAATATATGGAATGGACCTAGTCCCTAAAAAACTATGTGACTTAGAGTACCCGTTGTTGACTGACTAATGTGATCAATTGACTCAAAACCTGCATTTGATTCACGAACTGGTTCGAGCATCTTTGCCCGAAAAATACAAAGGACCTGGTCACCGCATCCGACCTGGGGACTTCGTTTTAATAAAGTACTTTGAGAGGAAGTGCTACCTTGCAGATCATTTGAAAGGACCCTATCTGGTGCTACTGGCTACTCAGATGGCTGTTCAAGTCGACAGCAAACGCCATTGGATAGATGCAGCGCCCCTGAAATGAGTGCCCTTGCCTTTACCCTGCGACAAGTGGGTTAAGGAGGGGGTGGATGATCCTAAATCCAAAAGTATGCCTTTGAATGAGGGCTCCCATTCTGATCCTGAGCATAATTTGGAGCCCAAGCAACTCGAGAATTCTTCACTTTCTTCAGTTTCTGTTCCTTTGTTCACCGACCACTCTGTACCTGATGTCAAGAAATACAACCTTCGACCATGGAAAGAGTTAGGGAATTACACTTTTATAGACTAGGAAGGTGTAGTTTGTATACTGCACCCACAAGAAACCAACTACCTTCCCTCCTATCCCCTAAAGACGGTTCAAGGAGTCCCAGAGGCGGGCAGGGCAAGTAGAAGACTACCAGCAAGATTGGCCACGTGTTCAGGTGCCACCTACGGATGAACATAAAAACCCTGTTTCAGTGAGGCTTCTTAACGGTCACTGAAAGCTATGCCTGTATTCAGGGCTCATAGAAATGAGGACATGGAAAGCATTGCCACTGGAAAGCCCATATCTTGAGGGCTTTGGTCCACAAAAGAG
This sequence comes from Ambystoma mexicanum, assembly GCF_040938575.1. Lineage (NCBI taxonomy): Eukaryota > Metazoa > Chordata > Amphibia > Caudata > Ambystomatidae > Ambystoma > Ambystoma mexicanum. Next base: position 499,713,270 of record NC_090940.1, on the reverse strand, counting down.
AAGTTGATAATAATAGCAATTTTAGCCTGTGTCGTGATCATATTAATGCCTGTATTATGGTACTTGCAGAGTTCACATCTGATTAGTGTACTGCTGCCTACTGTTAGCGCAACTTTATCTCCTCTCTATGTACACTCTCACACTCTTCGTCCACTTGATCTCAAACACTGAGAAGGATCTCATAATAATACACTCATACAAATAATGAATGCTACACATGCAATCTTGAACAAAACTAACTGGTGGGTATGTTCTCACCTACCACAAACAGTAAGAAATGCCAGGAATGGTATATCTATCCACTTCCACTTTCAACTTCCTGCTATGCATCTTTTAGAGCCCTATTATTTGGTAAGTGGAATGATAGTGCCATTGGTAACTTTGATGGAAAAAAAATCAATGAATTTGATCGACTAGTTCTGCTACCTCTAGGTTGTTCTCTCTTTGCGAATAAAAGTACAACCAATACTGCCTCCACTAATAGTACTGATAAGCATGCTAGACCCTACCAATCTATGATTTCCTTTAGGATTTCACCAGTAGGAAACACAGAAGCAATTCCTCCTTCCTACACCATTAATCATGATCCAGTTCCATTTTATTTGCGGAAAGAAGGTTCCTGGTATATGGGCACATATGATAAATGTATAAACACTGCAGTTCTAGCAAACAAAATAAGCCCTTATTCATTGGGGGACCCATTTACTTTGTTTGTGGAAAGAAAGCCTATCCATGGTTGCCTAAAGATTGGAAGGGCACTTGTTATCTGGGGATATTATTGCCAGCAGTTTGTTACATCTACTGCAGACATATTGAAGCATCGCCCTAGGAGGGGAATAGATGATAAGACCCCCTCCAGGTACTGGCAGATGTAGCAAAAGCCATGGTTCCTCCCCTGCGAGAGTGATTGCTAGGAGGTTAAGTATCAGGACAGTCATGCCATATCAGGGCCAAATCATAAATTCATGGGATATTAGGAGACTGGTTAAAGTGTTAGCAAAACACTATCAACAAAACTACTGACATACTTTTCAAAATGACATTGGATCAAAGGGTGATTAGGTTAGTAGCTCTTCAGAATAGGATGGTTTTAGACATCACGTTAGCTGAGCGTGGTGGTCTATGCAAAATGGTCGGGTCAGCGTGTTGCATGTATGCACCTGACTCCTCCCCTACAGTATTCCAAGCAATCAAAAGGTTACGTATACTGAGTACTGCGGTTCACATTCCTGAAGTGGATTGGGACATTGAAAATTGGGCCTGGAACTTACTTAGAACCTGGGGTTGGAAAATCTTCTCAGCACTTGCTGTTATCATTGGGGTAATTGGGGTAATTCTGTTTTGCTGCTGCTGCATACATGCTTGCCTGTTCTAGGATCTGCATTTGGTGACTGCTGTTGTAGATCTGTAATGAAGCTAAAACCTGGTCTTCATCTTCCTGTAAATATGACTAATGCCTTGATCATGCAAGATGTGGCTATCAACTAGATTATGGCTATCAATATAAATGACAGTGATGACTCTGGTTGTTCTGATGACTGCGATACATGGTTACATAATACTAGCAATGTGTTGGCTTATACCAAAAGGAGGGTTTGTGGAAACATATCCAATTTGCATTATGATGTCAGCCTAAGCAAGTACATATTGAACCACACCATCGTGGTGTTCCGAAAACACTATCTTGGTCGTTTTGCTCTCATTTCCGAGTTTTCATTCTGAACGTGGTAAAGATTCACAAAGTCAACACTTCGGGAGCTTCTCAAAACATGCCCCTGCACAGGAATGCTAAATCTGCTGAGCACATTGTTTATCTTTAACTTAGAGCCATGAAGTACTGGCACAAACATAGCTAATCTGTAAATTATGTGCCTTTCTGTCTTCCTGGGCTCTCTTGCCCTTTATGCAGCTAATTGTGAATATGCATCTAGACTATTAAATAAAGCAGAATTCATGGCATACGTTGTTCTGAAAGACCGAGCTACTGAGTAGAAACACAGACTGACCTTTTAGTCTGGAAATAACATTATTAATGTAGAGTAAGGAATATTACCTTGTGTAAGGAACACAGTATATACCTACACCCCACTCCACTCTGCTTCCCAGACAATAAATTGTCTGCATGATGACACAGAATGTTCCAGCATATGTTGCTATGATAAAATGCTCACGTCTGTAGGTCATGAACCCTCATCACGTGATGGGTTAGCACTAATTCACCATGATATTGTAGTGTATAAAGTTTGCTCACCCCCCCATGACTTAGCTCACCTTCTCTATGCCTGTACACATGCATTGACGAACTTCGGTCTGCTTAAGTGATAATAAACTGTTGTTTATATATTTGTTCCTTGTGACTGGTGACTTTGATCTCAAAATGCTTTTACCGCTTCCTCAGGCTTATACTTACTGGCGTACTCGTTCATCCCATTTTTTTTTTACACTGGCCTTTTCCTCATGCCCTGTCCTTTCACACCACTTACACACACTGGCCTTCTCCACAGGGCTGTCCTGTCAGTTTCAGTTAATACACAAATGGCCCTCTCCAGCGGCCTGCCAATTTAACAATGTTGCCATATGTTAATGTGCCTGGGGTTCGGTTGCTCCTCCTTCGTTCAACCTCGCCCCCTGCATGTGCTACACAGCTCCCCCAATATTTACATGTTAATATGGCTCTGGCCTTTCCATAGCCACAATAGACTGAATAACACACCTTATCGCAATAAACTACTACTGCTTCGACAAAACACCAATGCATATGCCTTTTCTCTTTTTCTTCAAAATCTTCAAACGTTTTGACCATTACAAAATAAAAATGACACAACTATACCAATTTTATGCACTACACGCAACTCGCGTCTACAAAGTCTGCCGTCTCCTAACGCAGATATGTCACCGCCCACTCAGGTGAGTGGAACTAGAATCTATGACTACTACGCCCAATTGCCCTCCAGCACTTGAGGGTGCATCCTATACACCATAAACATAATCCCTCCCCCTGCCTGCGTGTTCATGAACGGGTCGCACATATCCTTTTTGGGAGATTCTCGCATCTTATCGACCCGGAGAGTTCCTTTAAAGGCCAGTACCTCTTAAAAGAACAGGGAGCATTTCGACCAGGCAGACCTTTGTGAACTCGGTGTCTGCACAGCCTTCTCAGTGTAAATCTCTTAAGACTGGTCTGCAAACACTGTCCCACACTCCTTCCAGAGTACGGCTGAAATCCCCACGTCAGGTCAGGAAAGCTGAATCCCTGTATGGGCCAACAAAAATGTCCTGCAGGTTGCCTCAGAACTCACCAGGCCAGAAGTAACACAATTTATTCTGGGCTCAGATTCAGTTGGGAAGCGAAATTCAAACAGAATGTGGAGCAGACCTGCATGAAAAGTGCTGTTAAAGATCTGTCCCAAAAACCAACACTTTTGGAATCATACAAACTAATTTGCATCAACAAATGTTGCAACATTGGCATTTTTGTGCATGAGACTCAGTGCCTCTTTTCTCTTAACGGCAACTATGAGCTAGACTCAAAGACTATTAATAACACCTACAATCGAATTCATCAATGAATGACTTTGAATGGGCTGGTACTAAACAATGGAAAAACTGAAATTATGTTGGTGGGCACTGCCTCCAAGTTGGGAAAAATGTATCCTGCCTAAGCTTTCAAATTGCTGACTGTCATCTGACAATGCTTATGAAAGATAAAACATTGGATATGGTGTTGGATTCAGAACTCACAATGAAAGCACATGTCAGCAGTCTTGTGTCTTGTGATTTCTATTATATCAAGCTACTGGTACAGCTTAGACCATTCCTTGATACAGCAGATAATGCACATTAGCTTGTGCAATTATCGGCTCTCGTCTGGACTATTGTGCCAGCCTTCTTCAGGGTATTGGCAAAATGGAGCTTGATCGACAGCAAGTAGCGAAAAATAATGCAGTCAGAGCAGTCACTGGCCTTCGTAGAATGGAGCATGTGTCTGCAGTAAGAAGGTCAATTCATTGGTTGCCGTACAAACGCACTTTGGACTCTATGCATTATGCATGCATGTCTCTATGGGAAAAGCCTTGCATATTTGACTAAACGGTTGAGGTGGCCAAACCAATAACACAGGACTTCTGGAATTATCACCCTTTAAGGGTAAGCTCAAGAACTTTCTGTTTGAATAACTTCAGTAATGGTCCCCCCTGATGATCCGGCCTGGATAATTCTCTGTTCTTATGTTATGGTGTCTGTCTGGTCCCCGTGCTTCTATACCCACGGGAGATTACAAATGAACTAAAAAAATAAATAAACATTAGGTTAAATCTCCAAATTAGTCTAACTGCAGTTCTACGTTATTCCCCTTTAGCGGGATATACAATGATTGGATCTTGCAAATGTCACCACATCACCCTTGACCCCCTCTGTGTTGTCACATTCCAGACCCTAATTCCCACATCATAGTGCCAAAACATTGAGACATGTGAGATGACCAGCGGATCATTATTCATCTGCCGGCTGTCATCTCCATCCTTTTCCCATTGGAAGTCAATTGATCATGACACTACAAGATCCTTGAACTGTTAACAAGTTACTGGCGTAATGCTGCATCTTAGGAATTTGCTGTACCCCATACCAGGCTAAGATGTGCTAAAGGGCAATTCGAAACCACCATGGGACATTTTGAAACCGTCAGTAGACAAGATTCATAAACTAATATGCCAAATTATAAAATGGTTGTGCATTCAATGTGCTTTGCTTCCTGACCTCGAAAGTATCAAAGGCTGTTCATCTCTTACAACATGATCCTGGGAAAGTGTAGTTTGTAATGTGCAGATCGCTTCTATGGTTGCTTGGCAGATTAATAAAATGGAAATTCATTTCTAATGGAAGCAAACTCCAAGGCCTATTTACAATGCCTGGTTCTAATGTTAAGCCTTGCATACATACTCTAATTCATGGTATACTACATATAGGTTATTTATCTAGAATATAATGTGTTGGGGTCAGCTTAATGCATAGGTAGGATTGTGTGGCTATCAGCAAAGCCTCCCCCCCTTTCAGTGGGCTATTCCTGCAGCTGATATGTTTGTGTCTCTTTACTGTGCTGGACCTGCATTTGTACCACAACATGTTGCTGATTTTTGGACAGGAATTATGGCAAACAACTAGCTGTAAAGGTTTATGACTGTGCTGAGATGGCACACAGAGAAATGATGTCCAAGAGAAAAATACATAAGAATGGCAAAATCAGGTTTGATGCAGTGTGCTGTAATTTGTGTAGATATATCAAGTCACATTAAACAAAAAACATGTGTCAGTCCTCATGACCAACAAGGATTTTAAGACAGTATTATGTCCTTACCTTAGGGTACCTTATAAGAGAGAACATATTATACAGAGAAAATGTGGTTCATATGGACACACTAGAAAGGACATTTGTTGTGGTGCATTGCGGTGCAAATATCTTGGAAACCATGCACCCTCAGGCCTGGACCACCACGTTTTTTAGATTTTAGAAACTCACACTTTGCATGAAATTTGCTTCGTATACATATGCACTGAATCCTTTAACAGTTACAATGACTCAAGCATTTCCAAATACAACAAATGATTAACCACCGTGTTTAATATGTAGTTTATAGTAATAATAGTAATAATTTAGCATTTATATAGTGCTACGAACCCTCAGGCATCTGAGCACTGTTTATTTTTACCCATAGAGTGTGGTGCTCATTAATCGACCTTGGAAGGGTGAAAGGGTTAGTTTGGTCCTGCTGATATTCGGACCTACGTCCAGGCTCTGCAAGGATGTTGAAGCGAGCGCTCTACTCCCTGTGCTATCTGACCATTTTTATATTTTCAAATGCTAGTGTGCGTGGATTTATGTTGTGTAAGGAACTCATGGTGGCAACAGTAAAGACAGACACAAGTGATCACAGTTCAAGAGTGTTTATTGAACAATGAATGCAGGATGGGAAAATGTCTAACCTCATCCTAAATCTAAGATGGGAGCAAGTGTCAACCATCAAATTAAAAATAAGGCAGTCCTTGCGGCGTTGTGACAAAATAAAAAGTCCTATACTAAAAAAAACTATTGCCAATTCCTTACAACTATTTACAGAAAGAGTGTGGGATAGATTTTCAATAAAGAAAAGAAGTGTTCCAAATAATAAATCAGGATGTGATTGCCAGGGTTGTCCCTTCCCCACGTTTTCAGCACGGGACAAGGTGGGACCTTGGTGCATAGCACACGCTCGAGCATGAGCCGACAGGTCCGTTCTAGATAGCACATTACACGCTCAAGCTTTCTCAGCACGAGCTGGCAGTTCCGTTCCAGCTATCAGGTTCGTCGATGGTAAAGTCTCTTTTAACTAAAAAGTTTGTTGCCTTCGAGGCCTGATGTATCCGACAAACAAACAGTTCACATTGGGTGATGGCTTCACCCCTGGTCCCCCCTCTTCTGTGCGCCGACCCCTCACGAATCATATTCAACCAATCAATTGAACAGTTCCTTTCTTAATGAACTTTGGGTGATGACTTTTCACCCCTGGATCCCCCTCGACCGGGCTCGGACCCACTTGACAAGGGGGACAATTCACTTCCCCTGGTCTTCCAAGACCTTTTAATAATAATAATAATAATAATAATACTATAATACTAATAATAATTTACTTTCACAAGTCTTAATGTCTTTTTAAATAGTACTTCAGGCTTTATCTCTGATTGTCGGCTTCCCTCTTCCGGGTTCACTTTTGCCAACTTCTACAGTTCACTGTACTTCGGGACTTTGGACTTCAGACCTTTTTGTTAGCATCCCTCTGCCAAATTCACTCTTGCCACCCTTTTACCAAACAGTTCACTATGGGACTTTGGAGTTCATCCCGTCTCGTTAGCATCCCTCTGCTGGGTTCACTCATGCCAACTTCTGCAACACCCTGTTCAAGTGCTCAATTCACCAAGTGGGATTTATTTCCCTTTCCTTCACAATCATCTGTTAGTGAAATACTTTTGACGGTACAGAGGATTTTACAAGACCCCTGTATGGCAACTTTGACCTATTTTTGCCTCTTCCCAATAGCTTCTGGTAGATTCTAACATCAGATAATTGCCCAGAGTTTTTTGCCTGAGCACCCACGTGGTGCCGGCCTCCTCTGTTGCTGGTTTTCCCCCTCGTTCCTCAATCATATATTTAAGCCTTTCAAAGTTCAAATTAGCCATTGGCTACTTTTTGTTCAACACAGTTCTGTTTCTTATCGATTCTCCCCTCCACTCACCAGCTGTGATGAACCGTTTGCCTTTCTTTATCCTTGGAGTTTAGGTTGGTACCACTGAGAACAGCATCCTTCCCGGGTTGGTTATCAGTGGAGGAGGGTTTTGCGTACCGTAAAACATCGTATGCAACACACGCTGGCTATTGTTCACAGTCTTATGTTTCCATCTGCAGAGGTTTCATGGACCTTGATCTGAAAGGGCAAGCTTCTCTCTTTGTCACCCTCTTGGTATTCACTGTCTTTTACCTCCTCTTGAACTGCCGTGCTGAGTTAGCTCTCACGTCGTTTGATCTGCCTTGCTCTTCCTGTGCTCTCGTGCTCCACCTTTTATCCATGTGGGGAAGGGAAAGGGCCATTAGGTCTGTGTGGTTCTGGTCAATTGCCTGACTTTGCCTGACCCTTATGTTGGGAAAGGTCAGGTGAACAGCTCTGGAATTAGTCCGTTGTCTTTTGTGTTGTGCGAAGGTGTTCATGTCGGAAAAGGGTGAAGTTGGAGTGTTTGAATATACTACGGGGTATAGTGAGGAAGAAGTGTTGTATGGAATTATAACTTTCGAATGAGGGGGTTTGGTACAAACAGGAATGACAAGGATTATCAATAATAAACAGGCAGGATTGTGGGAACAGTAGTGTTTGGACCGCGTGTGACAAACTGTAATGAGAGAGACGTGGAGAAGAATGACTGGGAGTGTTCGGATAGGAAACGGAATATCAGGGATTCTGTGAGTTGTAGTTTTTAAGTGTTACAGTGTTTGGGCTGCTAGGGGATTTGCCAGATATGGAAGGGTCATTGGACTAGGGTAAGGGAAATTCAGTGGGTGGGAGAGAGGTAGATGTGGAACAACCCATAAAGGTCTCAGGGACTCCGTCCTCCTCGCCTTCGCAGCTGGTGTAATACCGCATCTCACCATGCATATTACCCCAAACATATCCTTGTGCTCACCTACCTAGGTGATACTCCTTCACTCGTCCACCTCAGGGTTGGGATCTGAGAGTGCCAGCCCATCCCTGCCCACCAGAATAAGGGATTCTCAAAGTCTGTCTGGGATAATACCCGCAGGTTTCTCATAGTTGGTAGCACTGTATAGTCACTTAAAGGGCTGTCAGAGTTACAGACTTAATTTCACTAAGAGATCCAGATCCCCTTTGGTAGTGGCAGAGATGGAGACTTTAAAACCAGTACAGATGGACACTGGGAGCTGCAGCTCTGACACCTCTCTCATAGTATAAATTGAGAAAAAGAAGTCAAGACATTTTATTCAAAAACAGAAATGATTTATTTAATAAATATTAGACTGAATTAATCATAAACATCTTTCAAAAGAAACATTCAATTTTAATACAGGAGGAAAATGCAGAATAATTCACATAAACACAAACAGTTGTGACTTTAGGTTGTTGTTCCAATTTGTTTATTACTTGATGTGCTTTGCACCCTCAGGTAAACTGCACTGTGAATGGGCGCATGTGGCTGGCTGACACCCTGTGGCCGTAGCAGACATTGGGGGTGGGGCAAGAGTTGGTGTGCTGCTGCATACTGGGACCTTTTGTGCTCTCCCACCTGTTTCCTCGCCCTGGCATGGTGCAGTTTGTTGTGGTGCATTGTGGTGCAAATATCTTATAAAACGTGCACCTTAGCGCCTGGACCTCAAGTTTTGTTTGGCATGCCAGGACCAGTCTTGCTACGACCACATTGATGTTTTGCTGATTTCAAGCAACCTTCAAATGTGCAAATGAGCTGAAATCCGGAAAACGGGTTGGGGTGTCCAAATTTCATGTAGCTAGTAATGTCTGGAGGCTCCTAACGGGTAACTATGCAAAGCTTGGTGCAGCTTGGTGAAACAGTGTTGTACAACACTTCGCGGAGTCAAAAACCCACAAACAAATTTTGAATTTAGCTGAAATCCGGGGAATGGGGTGGGGTGTCCGAATGTCATGTAGCCAGTAATGTCCGGCAGGTCCAAACAGGTAACTATGTAATATTTCGTGCAGATTGGTAAAATGGTATGGAATTGTACAAGGAATAACACTTTGCCACACATCTGGACACAAACAAAAACATTTGGACTTTTATATATATAAATTACTCAATCACAAACATACACCATCCAACAATTGATGACAATTAAGAACATATGACAAATTTGCAAAAAATTCAATATAGTCAAACAAGTGATGGCTTATAGAATACATATTTCCATCCTCAGTCTATTTATCATGGACTGACCGGTTTCGACGAATGGCATGGGGAAGGCCTCATTGCATAGTAGGTGAACCTAAAGATTCCAAGCTGATATCAATCATTATATAACTTTATTCATGTAAACAGTAAACATCTTTGGCATTTACTAATGCTGGGATTTCCAATCGCTAATAGTGGTGTTTTCTTTATCTATGGCCCTATTTTTTGTGAGATTTTTCATCCAATCTTTTCAGCCCATTGGAGTATATACTCTTTAATGTGGAGTTGGCTTACTATGGCGGTGAAGTTGCACTGATATCTAAGTGGCATCTTGTTTTCAAGCTCTCAGTTCTTGCTTCGTAGCCGCCCAAACGATGTCCCCTGCTGAAGTCTATACGTCTATTAGCACATGGAGGTATGCAATGTCATCTTTATGTCTGTTAAGTCATCGATCAAACTGTATCATTCTGAGCAGCAAGTTGACATTTTAAATCCTTTTCTAGTTGTTTTTGGCTCTATAGGTCTTCCACAGAATAACTTAGATCCTGAATGGATGCCTTTATATTTTCTTCTAGGTCCGTTTTTAGTTGGTCTTGTTCCGAATAAGTGCTCCAAGGTTGACTGGAGCGCTTCGTTTACTTGTGCATTTGTTAAAAACCTTTTGCTGTAGCCTTTCTCCCAAAGTAGTTTCACAGGCCAAATCTTCAGGTAACATCTAGTGGCAGTCCTAGAGTTTGAAGCAGCACTGACCAATGCCTGTCCCTCTCATAGTAGTCACATGAGAACTTGGGAGAGGTGCACATGCATGGGGCCTAGCAAACCAGAGGACGCAATGTGCAACTTTACAACTCAAGAAACTAGCGTAACCAATCAGCACGTAGAAGAAGTTACCTGCCCAGTCTCCTTGTTGTGCTTCTGTAGCTGAGAGTAGGCTTTATTTTGTCAGATTTCCTGTTTTTGAGTTCTCTCTTCCCACTTGACTGCCCACTCAGCAAAGTTTCAATTTCAGGCCGATTGTCATGATCTCTGCTTCCAAAAGGTCAGGGTTTTCCCAACTCCCTTGGAAGCAGATCCATAACCCAGGTTCCGAGTGCCAACCAGTCCCAATTGGGACCTTTTGGACCCAGTCCTGGCGCCAGTGGCACCAGGCTCATAAATATGCCCAGTCCCAGCGCTGGAAGCGCCGGGCTCATAATGCTTGGGTGGACTTACCTGCAGCAGACCATGCTGCTTACTTGCCTGCCAGTTGAGCCTCTGATCCTCTTCTGTTTGGAACTACTCTGTCCATTCGGGAACTGGGAAAACCCCGTTTTTTCTTTTGTACGGCAGTCACCCTCGAACCTCGGAGTTGGATCCCCTCCAAGATCTTGAAACACCAGCAGTAGACTACCTGCATTCTACAATCACCCAAGCCTTTAAGGAAGCTGTTTCTCACCTTCAAAGGGCTAAAGAACAATACAAGAAAGGAGCAGATCAACATCGGAAGGAAGCCCCTCAATATCAAGTAGGGGATCAAGTCTGGTTATCCACCAAATATCTACCTCTAAAAGGGCCACGCACATTCAACCCAAGATACCTTGGTCCCTATTCCATCACTACCAGAGTAAACCCAGTAGCGGTCAAGTTGGACTTGCCCCCGCACATGAAGATACATCCGGTCTTCCACGTCTCTCTATTAAAACCCGTGCAACCTCAAACCCGACTAACTAAATCTCCAAAACCTATCCTAGTTGATGGAGAACTCGAGTTTGAAGTCAAAAGCATTCTGGACTCCAAGATCTCCAAATCTAAACTATTTTACCTAATTGACTGGAAAGGCTACGCCCCCCAAGAGAGATCCTGGGAACCTGCTGAATATGTCCACGCTCCTCACCTAATCAAACGATTTCACCGAACATTTCCTGACAAGCCAAAACCCCCAGAGAAGCCCGGTTTGGGAGGGGCCTTGAGGGGGGGTACTGTCATGATCTCTGCTTCCAAAAGGTCAGGGTTTTCCCAACTCCCTTGGAAGCAGATCCATAACCCAGGTTCCGAGTGCCAACCAGTCCCAATTGGGACCTTTTGGACCCAGTCCTGGCGCCAGTGGCACCAGGCTCATAAATATGCCCAGTCCCAGCGCTGGAAGCGCCGGGCTCATAATGCTTGGGTGGACTTACCTGCAGCAGACCATGCTGCTTACTTGCCTGCCAGTTGAGCCTCTGATCCTCTTCTGTTTGGAACTACTTTTCCTGTTGGGTGGGGCAGGAGCCACTCCCTAGATTCAGAACACTGGAACTCTTCTGGAAAGCAGGGACTCTTTTCTTACCTAGGCGTGGCTGTGGAAGGAGACACCTAAGCACTACAGGAGGCTATTTAAACCACACCCGATGGATGAATCTTGCTTTGCGTTATTCTGCATCCTCTGCAGCAGAACGCTCATCGTGTCTTCTGCATCTGATCCTGGGCCTAAGGAAAAAGGCTTACCATCCTGAATCCAGTCTTCAGCAACACCTATAAAGACAAGAAAGAACAGGTTAGCATTACGGTCTTCAGTGACAGCTCTTCACTTACCTGGTCCATCGGCTGTCAGCAACGCCTCGCGCTGCATTCCGGCATCTGAAAGACAAAGGCTTACCTACTCTTCGTGTGCTCCGGAGGTCTTCACACTGCATTTCGGCATCTGAAAGACAAAAGCTTACCAACTCTTCGCACGCTCCGGAGGCCTTCGGCGCTGCATCCCGCATCTGAAAGACAAAACAAGGTGCGTTTAAAGACATTGGGAAACTTTAATACTCACGTGCCATTACTCCTTTCCACATCTAACCCAGTGGGTATTCCGGCACCCTGCAGCCGCTCCGAACTTGTACCTGCAAAATAAAAGGACAGTTAGAGCGCATCGTGAAGCAGGCAACAAGCGCTTACTTACGTGCTTCCAGGCGCTTCTATTCATCACACGGGCTCCATCTTCAACTCACTTCAGCCAGTCATCCGCCATCGCCGGGACCCTGCAAAACAAGAGACATCATTACTAAAGACTTTAAAGACATTAGAATTACTCGAAACTTACCGTTCGTGCAGTAAACGACGGACAGCAGTCCTCTGAAGTCAAGAGGCCTGCTCCCCTTATCCAGTGAAGAAACTGGTTACAGCACCCTGCCCCGAGGCAGATGGAGAGCACAGCGTTCACTTACCTAAGGTGAGAGCGTTAACCTTTGGGGTTCTACAGGAGAAGAGAAAGGGAAGAAGAGAGAGACATTCAATAACCCAGTTCCTTAATCCCATATTTTCTATCTGCAGACATCTTACCCTTCGAGTCAGACATACAGTGCACAGAGGTCCAGCCCAAAGAGCCAGCCGTGTATTACACATCACCTTTGAAGATACGGTATACGCCCAGTCAAGACCGGCGCCTCTACGGGAAACAGGTGAGCGTTACAGAAAGCAATGCCCCGGCCGCCTTTCAATATTTTATGAACGATGTCCTCAGAGAGCTCATAGATGTGTGTGTTGTTGTTTACATTGACGACATCCTCGTTTATTCTTCATCGGAATCTGAACATCGGAAACACGTGAAAATGGTCCTCGAAAGATTGCGTCAACACAAACTTGAATTCTTGGGATTCATATTATCACCTGGCGGAGTGCGTATGGATTCAAAGAAGGTCGATGCAGTTCTCAAATGGCCATCACCATCCTCCGTAAAAGGTGTGCAAAGCATGTTAGGCTTCGCTAACTTTTACCGCAGGTTTATCCCCGAATTCTCTCGAATAGTCCAGCCCATCACTGCCTTGTTAAAGAAAAACAAACGTTTTGAATGGTCTATCGAGGCGGAACAAGCTTTCCAGGATTTGAAGACTAAATTTATCTCTGCACCAATCTTAAAACACCCTCGCCCCGAACTCCCCTACATCGTGGAAACTGATGCTTCAAGCCTTGCCATGGGGGCAGTTCTATCACAAAAGGACCCGGTAACCAATCAGTTGCATCCCGTGGCATTTTGGTCCCGCAAATTCTCGCCTCCTGAAATCAATTACACGATTACTGACAAGGAACTTCTGGCTATCAAGTCTGCCTTTAAGGCTTGGCGGCATTATCTGCTGGGGGCCCGACACACCGTTACTGTGATTACGGATAACCGATACCTGCTTTATTTGAAAATCGCAAACGCCCAATTCCATAGACAACTCCGTTGGGCATTATTCTTTGCCGAGTTTGACTTCATTATTACCTATCGACCTGGTACAAAGAACGGTAAAGCTGATGCCCTTTCTCGGATGGGAGTGGAAGAACACTTGATCAACCCTAAACCTGTACCAATCATTCCCGAACAAAGAATTCTGGGTGTAATCGCCACAGAATCCATAGAGGAAGTTAAGGATAAAGCCAGGCAACTTGTAACTCCAGCAGACATACAGAATTGGCACCTGCAGGGAAAGGACTTTGCAGTAAAGGACAACTTATTGTATTTCCAAGAACGATTATACCTACCCAGCACAGATTTACAGAAAAAAGTAATCTCTTGTTATCACGATTCTTTAATGGAAGGACATCCCGGTATGGCCAAGACCTCAGAAAAGATCAAGCGCTACTTCTGGTGGCCGTCTTGGAAAAAAGATATCAGAGACTTTATAATGTCCTGTGGAGTATGCGCCCAAAACAAGAGTCAAAAGGAAAGACCAGCAGGCCTCTTACGCCCTATTGACATCCCACCTCGCCCTTGGCATACGCTTTCTATGGACTTCATCACCGATCTACCTCCATGCTCCGGATACAATACGATTCTAGTAATCGTGGACTTATTCTCCAAGATGGCGCATTTCATTCCGCTCAAAGGCTTGCCAACAGCAGCAACTCTGGCCCGAGAATTTCTCGAAAACATCGTCCGACTGCACGGTTTTCCTTCGGTTCTAATTTCGGATCGAGGTAGTCAATTTATTTCTCATTTTTGGCGAAGTTGCTGTCGGTCGGCTCAAATTGATGTGAGACTATCGACCAGTCACCACCCTCAGACCGACGGACAAACCGAGAGGACCAATCAAACTCTGGAACAGTATTTACGCTGCATGCTGCAACAAACTGAAAAAACTTGGAAAGACATCCTTTGGATAGCCGAATATGCCTACAATAACTCTGTCCATTCGGGAACTGGGAAAACCCCGTTTTTTCTTTTGTACGGCAGTCACCCTCGAACCTCGGAGTTGGATCCCCTCCAAGATCTTGAAACACCAGCAGTAGACTACCTGCATTCTACAATCACCCAAGCCTTTAAGGAAGCTGTTTCTCACCTTCAAAGGGCTAAAGAACAATACAAGAAAGGAGCAGATCAACATCGGAAGGAAGCCCCTCAATATCAAGTAGGGGATCAAGTCTGGTTATCCACCAAATATCTACCTCTAAAAGGGCCACGCACATTCAACCCAAGATACCTTGGTCCCTATTCCATCACTACCATAGAAAACCCAGTAGCGGTCAAGTTGGACTTGCCCCCGCACATGAAGATACATCCGGTCTTCCACGTCTCTCTATTAAAACCCGTGCAACCTCAAACCCGACTAACTAAATCTCCAAAACCTATCCTAGTTGATGGAGAACTCGAGTTTGAAGTCAAAAGCATTCTGTACTCCAAGATCTCCAAATCTAAACTATTTTACCTAATTGACTGGAAAGGCTACGCCCCCCAAGAGAGATCCTGGGAACCTGCTGAATATGTCCACGCTCCTCACCTAATCAAACGATTTCACCGAACATTTCCTGCCAAGCCAAAACCCCCGGAGAAGCCCGGTTTGGGAGGGGCCTTGAGGGGGGGTACTGTCATGATCTCTGCTTCCAAAAGGTCAGGGTTTTCCCAACTCCCTTGGAAGCAGATCCATAACCCAGGTTCCGAGTGCCAAAAAGTCCCAATTGGGACCTTTTGGACCCAGTCCTGGCGCCAGTGGCACCAGGCTCATAAATATGCCCAGTCCCAGCGCTGGAAGCGCCGGGCTCATAATGCTTGGGTGGACTTACCTGCAGCAGACCATGCTGCTTACTTGCCTGCCAGTTGAGCCTCTGATCCTCTTCTGTTTGGAACTACTTTTCCTGTTGGGTGGGGCAGGAGCCACTCCCTAGATTCAGAACACTGGAACTCTTCTGGAAAGCAGGGACTCTTTTCTTACCTAGGCGTGGCTGTGGAAGGAGACACCTAAGCACTACAGGAGGCTATTTAAACCACACCCGATGGATGAATCTTGCTTTGCGTTATTCTGCATCCTCTGCAGCAGAACGCTCATCGTGTCTTCTGCATCTGTTCCTGGGCCTAAGGAAAAAGGCTTACCATCCTGAATCCAGTCTTCAGCAACACCTATAAAGACAAGAAAGAACAGGTTAGCATTACGGTCTTCAGTGACAGCTCTTCACTTACCTGGTCCATCGGCTGTCAGCAACGCCTCGCGCTGCATTCCGGCATCTGAAAGACAAAGGCTTACCTACTCTTCGTGCGCTCCGGAGGTCTTCACACTGCATTTCGGCATCTGAAAGACAAAAGCTTACCAACTCTTTGCACGCTCCGGAGGCCTTCGGCGCTGCATCCCGCATCTGAAAGACAAAACAAGGTGCGTTTAAAGACATTGGGGAACTTTAATACTCACATGCCATTACTCCTTTCCACATCTAACCCAGTGGGTATTCCGGCACCCTGCAGCCGCTCCGAACTTGTACCTGCAAAATAAAAGGACAGTTAGAGCGCATCGTGAAGCAGGCAACAAGCGCTTACTTACGTGCTTCCAGGCGCTTCTATTCATCACACGGGCTCCATCTTCAACTCACTTCAGCCAGTCATCCGCCATCGCCGGAACCCTGCAAAACAAGAGACATCATTACTAAAGACTTTAAAGACATTAGAATTACTCTAAACTTACCGTTCGTGCAGTAAACGACGGACAGCAGTCCTCTGAAGTCAAGAGGCCTGCTCCCCTTATCCAGTGAAGAAACTGGTTACAGCACCCTGCCCCGAGGCAGATGGAGAGCACAGCGTTCACTTACCTAAGGTGAGAGCGTTAACCTTTGGGGTTCTACAGGAGAAGAGAAAGGGAAGAAGAGAGAGACATTCAATAACCCAGTTCCTTAATCCCATATTTTCTATCTGCAGACATCTTACCCTTCGAGTCAGACATACAGTGGACAGAGGTCCAGCCCAAAGAGCCAGCCGTGTATTACACATCACCTTTGAAGATACGGTATACGCCCAGTCAAGACCGGCGCCTCTACGGGAATCAGGTGAGCGTTACACCGATGTCCTGGATTATTGGTCCCTTATCCAACATTACTGGAGTTTATTTGCCTCACCTTTTAATTTTTGTGTATCCTAGTGAAACACCCATTGAACCTGCAAAGGGGGCTGTGCCTTTGCCTCAACTTTCAGATATGTAGGTCCTGTAGGTCAGGTTCTCTTATTTAAAATCTGTCTCATCTCGACATTCCAACTCCTTCAGATATGTTTCATGATATATCAGTCCTGTAGGTCATGTTCTCTTATTTAGAATCTGTCTCAACCTGACATTCCAGCTCCTTCAGATATGTTTCATGATATATCGGTGCTGTAGGTCATGTTCTCTTATTTAGAATCTGTCTCATCCCGACATTCCAGCTCCTTCAGATATGTTTCATGATATATCAGTCCTGTAGGTCATGTTCTCTTATTTAGAATCTGTCTCAACCTGACATTCCAGCTCCTTCAGATATGTTTCATGATATATCGGTGCTGTAGGTCATGTTCTCTTATTTAGAATCTGTCTCATCTCGACATTCCAACTCCTTCAGATATGTTTCATGATATATTGGTCCTGTAGGTCATGTTCTCTTATTTAGAATCTGTCTCAACCTGACATTCCAGCTCCTTCAGATATGTTTTATGATATATTGGTCCTGTAGGTCATGTTTTCTTATTTAGAATCTGTCTCATCCCGACATTCCAGCTCCTTCAGATATGTTTCATGGTATATCTGTCCTGTAGGTCATGTTCTCTTATTTAGAATCTGACTCAACCCGACATTCCAGCTCCTTCAGATATGTTTCATGATATATTGGTGCTGTAGGACATGTTCTCTTTCTTGGAATCTGTCTTACACTGGCATACCAGCCTTGACTGAACGCAAGAAGATTCACTGTCTAATTGAAACACTTTCTCACAACCAACGCTCCTGGACCAGCTAAAACAGGTCAAACCTAGTGCCCAACAATCGTAACACTGTGGCAGATTAGAGAAAGTCCAAGATGGAAAACTAAGTGACAGATATTCACACAAAATTGGATGTGTTGTTGAAGAATTCTCAGTTATGCCAGGACATGCACACTTTGAAAACTTTAGTTAAGAGCTGCCACCACTTCATGGATGAATTGGAGAGTTGTGATTACAACAGGTCAATCCCCAATTGTTTGTTACCAGGGAGCTAGTGGTATAATGGGTATAAATACATCAAATAAAATACATAGAACCACAAGCTACCCCATCCTCCTGTTTTTGTTACTTAGTTGCCTCTAAGTGTCTTAGAGCCTCATTACGAGGTAGGAGGTAGCTATGGTGCTAATTGCACCATGGCTACCCCTTACCGCATTCCGGGTTCTCGAAATTGTGACTCACCGGGTCATTCCAACCTTGGAGGACCCGGTAAGTCCCCATTCAGAGAACCATTCCCCATTCCCATTCGAGCACCCATAGCGCTCAATGGGAATGGGGATGGAGCTAATAACGGGCCTGCTAATAGCGGGCCCGTTATTAGCTCCCTGGTGCCTTAGCGGCTCAAGCTAAGGGCGCCTGGTAAAACCAGGCGCCCTTAGCAGGAGCCGTTAATGGACCTCGGAATAGGGCGGTAAGGGTTTACCGGCACCGGTCTCCTTACCAGTGCCCGTTAACCCTTACCGCCCACCTTTCAATGAGGCCCTTAGAGCAGTTGACTCACTTACGCATCTATATACTCCAATGTATTTCAGAACCAAACCATATTTGAAACTATCTATTTTTATTACAAAACTCTAAAACATTATTGAAAATGCCAACATATACCACATATCATAGTCTAAAATGCTATGAGTGCAATTGTGCAAAATGGGGTTAGTTTAAAATGCCAAGAAATTGTGCAAATGTACAAAATAAAATACAGTGTTCAACCACTGCTCATACATTAGTCTCAGGTAGTGTCTATCCAAGCATAATCTTTTAATATTATTACAAACAGTTTAATGAGGTCCTAGATACAAATATGTCCCTATTGCTTCAGTTTTTGCCTAACTCTCACTGTCTTTTTATTGCTTGGCAACACATGCTCTTCCCTTAGGGATATGTACTCTTAATATAATGTTGACACACAGCGTTTCAGCCTTTTCAAAAAGGGATTTGCCCATCCGTTGTGATCCCTAAACAATTCCTTGTAGCCCTTTGTCAGGACTTATAACATGATTCAATAAAAGATCCAAGATCTTTTCCAAACCATTCATATGTGATAAATCTAAAAAACATATGCAAAAAATATATATATCGTCAGTCAGAGTATCGTCATAAATATGCAGATCTACTGCATATATTGGCATGTATTGGCCAACCTACGAACCTTGTGTATTTGTACAGCAGAGCAAATTTCCAATTCTTCTAACTGCATCGCCATCCCACGGAAGTCATCTAAAATCAATTACAAGTATTTTATATATCTTGTTTCAATAATATAACTTATTCCTTACAGCAGCACATAGCCATACGAAGGCATTCTTCTGACCTTCCATTAGTTTTCATCATACACTGGTTAGGGTATCTTCCATCTTTTAACCATTCAGTCTGTCCTCGGTTTCTGAAACAAAGGCAAGGAAAAACAAAAAAGAAGGTTAGGGAAGATAAGGTGGGCAGAAGAAGGGAGGGGTTGTTTTTTAATACGCTGATGATTATCGTTACATCGAACATCATTGTGCAAAACATTCTGTGAATGGACCTCATGTAGCCCCCACTATTTGACTTCTATTTTGATTAGGCATACTATTAGTGCATCAAGTGGACCACCACCCACATATGGAGCACATTTCCCTGTAACTGTCCATATCACTTCTTCATCATTATTTATGTACCTCGTTTTACTAAGACCTTGCTTAGTCCATCTCAATAGTTAGACTATCTCAAGGACCTCTTACCGGTCTCAATGTTTTGTGTCCGGTGCCAAGGTCTCCCCCTCAGCATTTGAAAATCACAAACAAATTCAAGTCGCAATTCTGCTGTATTAAAATTAGAGAAAATGGGCTGGGCACGTCGTACCACGTCATTGTCACCATTTTGCCACCATTTTACAGTCATTGCATCCAGTTTTGGATCGGGCAGAGCCATAATTCAAACCTTATTGTCGTTGCTTGTCTGCAACGTATGAAAACCAATTTTTATGAAAAATTGTGGTGACTCGTTCCTGAGAGCAAGGATTAATACAAGCACTTTTTTCGATGCTCCACAAAACTTTCAGGGTAATTCATGGAATTAATGTGTGCTGAAAAGGGGAGCGCAAGCATGAAAATCGCAGCGCACGCGTGCTAAAGCCGCGCACGCAACCGTTCGGCAATTCATGGAATACGCTGTACGTGTAAACCCTGGGATGTGCGCCAAATCTGTGGGTGGCGCATACGGGTGCACACGTCACTAAACGCTGTGCGTGATGTGCAGAGCAAAGGTGCACAACATGTAGCGCACACAACAAAAGGGGGCGGAACACGGGGCAGAACACGCGGAATGGGGAACAACGCATGAAAATGTCGGCGTTATGGGGGAAGTACTGCAGCAAAATGCTCGCAATGCCCACACGCGTGCTAACAACACGTATTCATGGGATAGAACAGGGGAAACCCGTGTGACAAAAAAGACGTGCTAATTCGGAAACACGTACGCCAGCAGGAAGCAGGCATAAGCTGCCCTGCGCAGCCTAAAAGTGCACGCAAACAACAAACAAGCTCATACGCCATGATGAATATACCTTTCCTCACAGCAGTGGTCGTGGGACACCGCAGGAGGAGGAGGATAGCCAGGCCCCGCATTTTATTACCCATGGCCAGCCTTTTTGGGATGCCTGATGACCAGGTCTATGGGAGGTACAGGTTTCCACCCCATATCATCCTAGAACTGGTTGCTGAGTGGGAGGATGACCTCACATCACCCACCCTGTGCTCCCAAGCACTGAGCCCCTTGGAAAAGGTGCTCAATGTACTGCATTTCTTGGCTACTGGATCATTTCAGCGGACAAGTGCCAGGTGTTGGCGATCATGACTGCACACCTCTCAGTCCACAGGCACATATACATGCCCAGAACACCTGCAGAAAGGCAGGCCGTCGTCCAGGACTTTTACGGGGCGGCACATTTCCCCAAAGTGCTAGGTGCCATTGATTACACCCATGGAGCTCTACGTCCTCCTAGAGCCACTGAGCACGTCTCCAGTCCAACACGTCGGCCCCTGTTGGATGCCAACATGTCCTCCCTGTGTGAGCGGCACAGGGACTATGTTGCCTGCTGCTGGAGCTCCACCTGCCTTTCAGGGGGAGAATGGAAGTGGCCACCCTATCCATGGCCTGAGCCATCATCACACACGATGCCCCCTGTTGTGCTGTAATAGTATACATGGAGTTCTCCCACAAAGTATTGCCTGGTGGCGCACGGCCACCGCGTTGGCGGGCACCACACCTGTTTGAGGCAAGGTGATCAGCACCTTGCTGTGCTGGCACTGCCTGAGGCTGCAGGACTGCATTCCTCCTTTGATCTGCTGGCCCAGGAACAGAAGCAAATATAGTGGAGTGTGACCCTGCATCCGTAACCGCCACAGGCGGACATTCCAACACTGAATCCTCCATAGAGGGGTCTACCGCCAGTGCAGGTGGGTTGGACAGAACAGCATCCCTGCCAGAAACACTCATCTGCGATGGGACATTTGTCTCAATGTCAGATTCAGCACCTGAGTCATAGAGGTCTTCGGAGGTGTACCGAGAGACACCCGTGGACAGGATGGTCTGTAGGAGTAATGGATTTTCACCCACCATCACCCCCATCCTCCATCGGTGCCTGGTTGGGGCTGTGAGTACTCCTGCCCCTGCGCCATCTCCTCCTCCTCAACAGCATCTAGTGCCTCATCACCTGCAAAAACATAAAAGAAAAGCAAATGAATACAGGCATGAGCAGCATAGCCCACACACATAGGCATCACAATGTACACATCGAATACATAAATTACACATGTCACACATGACACTAACGCTGGCATTCATGCAATGGCAATGAAGTGGAAGGGGAGCCTAAAAGCAGACACTGCGACTCCAAGCTGGAAAAGCAACACATGTGCTGCATGCTTCATAGCACCTACACCACACATTAGCCTGTGAGTGGCATGGACAATCCACATACATGACACATGTCAGCACACAGATAGCATGTAGAATAGCCATGGCAGATGTGACAAGGACACCCGAATGGTAGCAAATCAGTATTCTCCCCCATCCATGTGAGATGTACATCATGAAATAGAACATGCAAAAGAGTGTGACAAAACACACATGTGCCACACGCTGCAACAAAGCCAGTGTTTACTAATACAGTGATGGCAGGCACATGGAACATCAATGGTTGGTCACTTGGACATGAGGGAAGTCAATTGTCATGTTGAACATTCAAACAGGGCCCCGAAGTGATCGTGTGCAGGGCATGTGTAGGTGCACAATAGTCAATCAGCCTGATTGATGAAATCATTCCCATAATGAGTAAACAAATGTGGGGCAATATGGGGTGAAATTTATGTCTGAAGTATGGTGAATATTTGGCAGAACGGCACAAAAATGTGTGTTAATCATGCAAATGATTCCATCAATCAGGCAGAATGAACAAGAAAACAGTATCAACAATGGTGTGGCATGATGGCAGTTGAACGGCAAATGCAGAAATCATGTGCAAATTGTTAACTGCGGTCAGAAGAGATACTGTAAAACCCAAACCCAAGGCTGGGGGGTGGTTTAGAGGCACCACATGGTGACCCATAGCAGTCATGACTACACAGCCTCACCTGGCACTCAATCAGAACACATCACCCAAGCAACATACACATGGTTTGTACACACATGCATGGCCACTCACCGGACATTGCCTCAAGATCTGGTAGGTCTGGATGATCTGGTCTGATCATCTGTGATGAAGCCTCCAGCGATTGACTCATGTTCTGTGAGTACTTCCTCCTCTGGTGGAGACCCACTGCCAGTCACGAGAGTAGAGGCATGATTGGAAGCCAGCTTGTTTTTTGCTCTGCATTTGAGATCATTCCACCGTTTAGAGCAATCAGCAGCTGTGCGCCTCACGAATCCAAGGGAACTAATCTGGTCCGCGATGCACTGCCAGTGGGCCCTACATTGACAAGTTGCGCAGTCATAGTCTTGCACCCTGCAGTCACCAGCATTTCATGGCCATGGGCCGACATGAAGCCCACAAGTGCATCTAGTTCCACATCATTGAAACTCTACTTCCTTGACGTGCTGGAGGGGGGAGCTGTGTCTGGGGTCCCAGCCTGTACCGCGAGAGCACCATTTTTTCTCTTGATAGGTGGTGCGGACCCTGAGTGGCTTACGCTGCTCTGGTCGCTAGGGGCTGAAGCGCAGGTGGACTGGGCATTGGAAGGAGCCAAAAGAACAATGACCAAAGGTCTCACTGCAGGCATTGGCTGCTGGGTGATGTTGGGAGGACCAACCTTGGTGTAATGGTCTTGGACCAACACTGTCCCGGCTGGGTGACTAGGAGCTGGGGTGGATTGAGCTGCAGCTGCCCCTGCAGCCTCCTCAACCTGGCTACTTGGGGCATCAGATGACATTGCTGCCCAGATCCACGTGGCCTGGTGACAGGAACTTTCCCCGCCACACATGGCTTTGACCTGGTGACACGGTAGTCGGACTGCGAGTCATCCTGTGCCAATTCGGTGAACAATATGGGCAGGCTTAACAGGGCCTGAGCTGAGATGGTGTTAGCTGCATCTCCCCGACCCATTGGGGGGGCATAGGTGTCCCTGATTGGTCCTCCCCACACTGGCCTCATGGGCCATCCTGCACATCCTGGCCACGTCCCCTATCGTGGACACCTCTTGGAGGTCACCCACCTTTGCCTCCCTTACCACTTGGTCGCCTCCCAACCATGGCACTGATGTTCTTGTGCAAATGGGAGGTGCAGTAAACAATTGTCCTGGGCAATTGGGGTGAAGGGGGCAGGGTACTAGATGGAATACGTACCCTAGTGCTCTAGCAAGGCTGTCTGTGACCCCTGGGGGAAGATGACAGGTCACGCAATGCTCAGGCACCCCAAAAACAAAATTTAACGTGCACGCGACCCCTGATAGCCCACGTGCGTGGAATAAAGGACCCGAACTACACTATGGCACCCAGTAACATAAAAATAAGTGTACGCGTGGTACACGCAGGCTACAATGACCTCTGAACGGGTATGCGACACACAGGGGCAACCACAGTTGAGCGTTACAGAAAGCAATGCCCCGGCCGCCTTTCAATATTTTATGAACGATGTCCTCAGAGAGCTCATAGATGTGTGTGTTGTTGTTTACATTGACGACATCCTCGTTTATTCTTCATCGGAATCTGAACATCGGAAACACGTGAAAATGGTCCTCGAAAGATTGCGTCAACACAAACTTGAATTCTTGGGATTCATATTATCACCTGGCGGAGTGCGTATGGATTCAAAGAAGGTCGATGCAGTTCTCAAATGGCCATCACCATCCTCCGTAAAAGGTGTGCAAAGCATGTTAGGCTTCGCTAACTTTTACCGCAGGTTTATCCCCGAATTCTCTCGAATAGTCCAGCCCATCACTGCCTTGTTAAAGAAAAACAAACGTTTTGAATGGTCTATCGAGGCGGAACAAGCTTTCCAGGATTTGAAGACTAAATTTATCTCTGCACCAATCTTAAAACACCCTCGCCCCGAACTCCCCTACATCGTGGAAACTGATGCTTCAAGCCTTGCCATGGGGGCAGTTCTATAACAAAAGGACCCGGTAACCAATCAGTTGCATCCCGTGGCATTTTGGTCCCGCAAATTCTCGCCTCCTGAAATCAATTACACGATTACTGACAAGGAACTTCTGGCTATCAAGTCTGCCTTTAAGGCTTGGCGGCATTATCTGCTGGGGGCCCGACACACCGTTACTGTGATTACGGATCACCGAAACCTGCAATATTTGAAAACCGCAAAAGCCCAATCCTCTAGACAACTCCGTTGGGCATTATTCTTTGCCGAGTTTGACTTCATAATTACCTATCGACCTTGTACAAAGAACAGTAAAGCTGATGCCCTTTCTCGGATGGGAGTGGAAGAACACTTGATCAACCCTAAACCTGTACCAATCATTCCCGAACAAAGAATTCTGGGTGTAATCGCCACAGAATCCATAGAGGAAGTTAAGGATAAAGCCAGGCAACTTGTAACTCCAGCAGACATACAGAATTGGCACCTGCAGGGAAAGGACTTTGCAGTAAAGGACAACTTATTGTATTTCCAAGAACGATTATACCTACCCAGCACAGATTTACAGAAAAAAGTAATCTCTTGTTATCACGATTCTTTAATGGAAGGACATCCCGGTATGGCCAAGACCTCAGAAAAGATCAAGCGCTACTTCTGGTGGCCGTCTTGGAAAAAAGATATCAGAGACTTTATAATGTCCTGTGGAGTATGCGCCCAAAACAAGAGTCAAAAGGAAAGACCAGCAGGCCTCTTACGCCCTATTGACATCCCACCTCGCCCTTGGCATACGCTTTCTATGGACTTCATCACCGATCTACCTCCATCCTCCGGATACAATACGATTCTAGTAATCGTGGACTTATTCTCCAAGATGGTGCATTTCATTCCGCTCAAAGGCTTGCCAACAGCAGCAACTCTGGCCCGAGAATTTCTCGAAAACATCGTCCGACTGCACGGTTTTCCTTCGGTTCTAATTTCGGATCGAGGTAGTCAATTTATTTCTCATTTTTGGCGAAGTTGCTGTCGGTCGGCTCAAATTGATGTGAGACTATCGACCAGTCACCACCCTCAGACCGACGGACAAACCGAGAGGACCAATCAAACTCTGGAACAGTATTTACGCTGCATGCTGCAACAAACTGAAAAAACTTGGAAAGACATCCGTTGGATAGCCGAATATGCCTACAATAACTCTGTCCATTCGGGAACTGGGAAAACCCCGTTTTTTCTTTTGTACGGCAGTCACCCTCGAACCTCGGAGTTGGATCCCCTCCAAGATCTTGAAACACCAGCAGTAGACTACCTGCATTCTACAATCACCCAAGCCTTTAAGGAAGCTGTTTCTCACCTTCAAAGGGCTAAAGAACAATACAAGAAAGGAGCAGATCAACATCGGAAGGAAGCCCCTCAATATCAAGTAGGGGATCAAGTCTGGTTATCCACCAAATATCTACCTCTAAAAGGGCCACGCACATTCAACCTAAGATACCTTGGTCCCTATTCCATCACTACCATAGTAAACCCAGTAGCGGTCAAGTTGGACTTGCCCCCGCACATGAAGATACATCCGGTCTTCCACGTCTCTCTATTAAAACCCGTGCAACCTCAAACCCGACTAACTAAATCTCCAAAACCTATCCTAGTTGATGGAGAACTCGAGTTTGAAGTCAAAAGCATTCTGGACTCCAAGATCTCCAAATCTAAACTATTTTACCTAATTGACTGGAAAGGCTACGGCCCCCAAGAGAGATCCTGGGAACCTGCTGAATATGTCCACGCTCCTCACCTAATCAAACGATTTCACCGAACATTTCCTGACAAGCCAAAACCCCCGGAGAAGCCCGGTTTGGGAGGGGCCTTGAGGGGGGGTACTGTCATGATCTCTGCTTCCAAAAGGTCAGGGTTTTCCCAACTCCCTGGGAAGCAGATCCATAACCCAGGTTCCGAGTGCCAACCAGTCCCAATTGGGACCTTTTGGACCCAGTCCTGGCGCCAGTGGCACCAGGCTCATAAATATGCCCAGTCCCAGCGCTGGAAGCGCCGGGCTCATAATGCTTGGGTGGACTTACCTGCAGCAGACCATGCTGCTTACTTGCCTGCCAGTTGAGCCTCTGATCCTCTTCTGTTTGGAACTACTTTTCCTGTTGGGTGGGGCAGGAGCCACTCCCTAGATTCAGAACACTGTAACTCTTCTGGAAAGCAGGGACTCTTTTCTTACGTAGGCGTGGCTGTGGAAGGAGACACCTAAGCACTACAGGAGGCTATTTAAACCACACCCGATGGATGAATCTTGCTTTGCGTTATTCTGCATCCTCTGTAGCAGAACGCTCATCGTGTCTTCTGCATCTGATCCTGGGCCTAAGGAAAAAGGCTTACCATCCTGAATCCAGTCTTCAGCAACACCTATAAAGACAAGAAAGAACAGGTTAGCATTACGGTCTTCAGTGACAGCTCTTCACTTACCTGGTCCATCGGCTGTCAGCAATGCCTCGCGCTGCATTCCGGCATCTGAAAGACAAAGGCTTACCTACTCTTCGTGCGCTCCGGAGGTCTTCACACTGCATTTCGGCATCTGAAAGACAAAAGCTTACCAACTCTTTGCACGCTCCGGAGGCCTTCGGCGCTGCATCCCGCATCTGAAAGACAAAACAAGGTGCGTTTAAAGACATTGGGGAACTTTAATACTCACGTGCCATTACTCCTTTCCACATCTAACCCAGTGGGTATTCCGGCACCCTGCAGCCGCTCCGAACTTGTACCTGCAAAATAAAAGGACAGTTAGAGCGCATCGTGAAGCAGGCAACAAGCGCTTACTTACGTGCTTCCAGGCGCTTCTATTCATCACACGGGCTCCATCTTCAACTCACTTCAGCCAGTCATCCGCCATCGCCGGAACCCTGCAAAACAAGAGACATCATTACTAAAGACTTTAAAGACATTAGAATTACTCTAAACTTACCGTTCGTGCAGTAAACGACGGACAGCAGTCCTCTGAAGTCAAGAGGCCTGCTCCCCTTATCCAGTGAAGAAACTGGTTACAGCACCCTGCCCCGAGGCAGATGGAGAGCACAGCGTTCACTTACCTAAGGTGAGAGCGTTAACCTTTGGGGTTCTACAGGAGAAGAGAAAGGGAAGAAGAGAGAGACATTCAATAACCCAGTTCCTTAATCCCATATTTTCTATCAGCAGACATCTTACCCTTCGAGTCAGACATACAGTGCACAGAGGTCCAGCCCAAAGAGCCAGCCGTGTATTACACATCACCTTTGAAGATACGGTATACGCCCAGTCAAGACCGGCGCCTCTACGGGAATCAGGTGAGCGTTACACCGATGTCCTGGATTATTGGTCCCTTATCCAACATTACTGGAGTTTATTTGCCTCACCTTTTAATTTTTGTGTATCCTAGTGAAACACCCATTGAACCTGCAAAGGGGGCTGTGCCTTTGCCTCAACTTTCAGATATGTAGGTCCTGTAGGTCAGGTTCTCTTATTTAAAATCTGTCTCATCTCGACATTCCAACTCCTTCAGATATGTTTCATGATACATCAGTCCTGTAGGTCATGTTCTCTTATTTAGAATCTGTCTCAACCTGACATTCCAGCTCCTTCAGATATGTTTCATGATATATCGGTGCTGTAGGTCATGTTCTCTTATTTAGAATCTGTCTCATCCCGACATTCCAGCTCCTTCAGATATGTTTCATGATATATCAGTCCTGTAGGTCATGTTCTCTTATTTAGAATCTGTCTCAACCTGACATTCCAGCTCCTTCAGATATGTTTCATGATATATCGGTGCTGTAGGTCATGTTCTCGTATTTAGAATCTGTCCCATCTCGACATTCCAACTCCTTCAGATATGTTTCATGATATATTGGTCCTGTAGGTCATGTTCTCTTATTTAGAATCTGTCTCAACCTGACATTCCAGCTCCTTCAGATATGTTTTATGATATATTGGTCCTGTAGGTCATGTTTTCTTATTTAGAATCTGTCTCATCCTGACATTCCAGCTCCTTCAGATATGTTTCATGGTATATCGGTCCTGTAGGTCATGTTCTCTTATTTAGAATCTGCCTCAACCCGACATTCCAGCTCCTTCAGATATGTTTCATGATATATTGGTGCTGTAGGACATGTTCTCTTTCTTGGAATCTGTCTTACACTGGCATACCAGCCTTGACTGAACGCAAGAAGATTCACTGTCTAATTGAAACACTTTCTCACAACCAACGCTCCTGGACCAGCTAAAATAGGTCAAACCTAGTGCCCAACAATCGTAACACTGTGGCAGATTAGAGAAAGTCCAAGATGGAAAACTAAGTGACAGATATTCATACAAAATTGGATGTGTTGTTGAAGAATTCTCAGTTATGCCAGGACATGCACACTTTGAAAATTTAGTTAAGAGCTGCCACCACTTCATGGATGAATTGGAGAGTTGTGATTACAACAGGTCAATCCCCAATTGTTTGTTACCAGGGAGCTAGTGGTATAATGGGTATAAATACATCAAATAAAATACATAGAACCACAAGCTACCCCATCCTCCTGTTTTTGTTACTTAGTTGCCTCTAAGTGTCTTAGAGCCTCATTACGAGGTAGGAGGTAGCTATGGTGCTAATAGCACCATGGCTACCCCTTACCGCATTCCGGGTTCTCGAAATTGTGACTCACCGGGTCATTCCAACCTTGGAGGACCCGGTAAGTCCCCATTCAGAGAACCATTCCCCATTCCCATTCGAGCACCCATAGCGCTCAATGGGAATGGGGATGGAGCTAATAACGGGCCTGCTAATAGCGGGCCCGTTATTAGCTCCCTGGTGCCTTAGCGGCTCAAGCTAAGGGCGCCTGGTAAAACCAGGCGCCCTTAGCAGGAGCCGTTAATGGACCTCGGAATAGGGCGGTAAGGGTTTACCGGCACCGGTCTCCTTACCAGTGCCCGTTAACCCTTACCGCCCACCTTTCAATGAGGCCCTTAGAGCAGTTGACTCACTTACGCATCTATATACTCCAATGTATTTCAGAACCAAACCATATTTGAAACTATCTATTTTTATTACAAAACTCTAAAACATTATTGAAAATGCCAACATATACCACATATCATAGTCTAAAATGCTATGAGTGCAATTGTGCAAAATGGGGTTAGTTTAAAATGCCAAGAAATTGTGCAAATGTACAAAATAAAATACAGTGTTCAACCACTGCTCATACATTAGTCTCAGGTAGTGTCTATCCAAGCATAATCTTTTAATATTATTACAAACAGTTTAATGAGGTCCTAGATACAAATATGTCCCTATTGCTTCAGTTTTTGCCTAACTCTCACTGTCTTTTTATTGCTTGGCAACACATGCTCTTCCCTTAGGGATATGTACTCTTAATATAATGTTGACACACAGCGTTTCAGCCTTTTCAAAAAGGGATTTGCCCATCCGTTGTGATCCCTAAACAATTCCTTGTAGCCCTTTGTCAGGACTTATAACATGATTCAATAAAAGATCCAAGATCTTTTCCAAACCATTCATATGTGATAAATCTAAAAAACATATGCAAAAAATATATATATCGTCAGTCAGAGTATCGTCATAAATATGCAGATCTACTGCATATATTGGCATGTATTGGCCAACCTACGAACCTTGTGTATTTGTACAGCAGAGCAAATTTCCAATTCTTCTAACTGCATCGCCATCCCACGGAAGTCATCTAAAATCAATTACAAGTATTTTATATATCTTGTTTCAATAATATAACTTATTCCTTACAGCAGCACATAGCCATACGAAGGCATTCTTCTGACCTTCCATTAGTTTTCATCATACACTGGTTAGGGTATCTTCCATCTTTTAACCATTCAGTCTGTCCTCGGTTTCTGAAACAAAGGCAAGGAAAAACAAAAAAGAAGGTTAGGGAAGATAAGGTGGGCAGAAGAAGGGAGGGGTTGTTTTTTAATACGCTGATGATTATCGTTACATCGAACATCATTGTGCAAAACATTCTGTGAATGGACCTCATGTAGCCCCCACTATTTGACTTCTATTTTGATTAGGCATACTATTAGTGCATCAAGTGGACCACCACCCACATATGGAGCACATTTCCCTGTAACTGTCCATATCACTTCTTCATCATTATTTATGTACCTCGTTTTACTAAGACCTTGCTTAGTCCATCTCAATAGTTAGACTATCTCAAGGACCTCTTACCGGTCTCAATGTTTTGTGTCCGGTGCCAAGGTCTCCCCCTCAGCATTTGAAAATCACAAACAAATTCAAGTCGCAATTCTGCTGTATTAAAATTAGAGAAAATGGGCTGGGCACGTCGTACCACGTCATTGTCACCATTTTGCCACCATTTTACAGTCATTGCATCCAGTTTTGGATCGGGCAGAGCCATAATTCAAACCTTATTGTCGTTGCTTGTCTGCAACGTATGAAAACCAATTTTTATGAAAAATTGTGGTGACTCGTTCCTGAGAGCAAGGATTAATACAAGCACTTTTTTCGATGCTCCACAAAACTTTCAGGGTAATTCATGGAATTAATGTGTGCTGAAAAGGGGAGCGCAAGCATGAAAATCGCAGCGCACGCGTGCTAAAGACGCGCACGCAACCGTTCGGCAATTCATGGAATACGCTGTACGTGTAAACCCTGGGATGTGCGCCAAATCTGTGGGTGGCGCATACGGGTGCACACGTCACTAAACGCTGTGCGTGATGTGCAGAGCAAAAGTGCACAACATGTAGCACACACAACAAAAGGGGGTGGAACACGGGGCAGAACACGCGGAATGGGGAACAACGCATGAAAATGTGGGCGTTATGGGGGAAGTACTGCAGCAAAATGCTCGCAATGCCCACACGCGTGCTAACAACACGTATTCATGGGATCGAACAGGGGAAACCCGTGTGACAAAAAAGACGTGCTAATTCGGAAACACGTACGCCAGCAGGAAGCAGGCATAAGCTGCCCTGCGCAGCCTAAAAGTGCACGCAAACAACAAACAAGCTCATACGCCATGATGAATATACCTTTCCTCACAGCAGTGGTCGTGGGACACCGCAGGAGGAGGAGGATAGCCAGGCCCCGCATTTTATTACCCAGGGCCAGCCTTTTTGGGATGCCTGATGACCAGGTCTATGGGAGGTACAGGTTTCCACCCCATATCATCCTAGAACTGGTTGCTGAGTGGGAGGATGACCTCACATCACCCACCCTGTGCTCCCAAGCACTGAGCCCCTTGGAAAAGGTGCTCAATGTACTGCATTTCTTGGCTACTGGATCATTTCAGCGGACAAGTGCCAGGTGTTGGCGATCATGACTGCACACCTCTCAGTCCACAGGCACATATACATGCCCAGAACACCTGCAGAAAGGCAGGCCGTCGTCCAGGACTTTTACGGGGCGGCACATTTCCCCAAAGTGCTAGGTGCCATTGATTACACCCATGGAGCTCTACGTCCTCCTAGAGCCACTGAGCACGTCTCCAGTCCAACACGTCGGCCCCTGTTGGATGCCAACATGTCCTCCCTGTGTGAGCGGCACATGGACTATGTTGCCTGCTGCTGGAGCTCCACCTGCCTTTCAGGGGGAGAATGGAAGTGGCCACCCTATCCATGGCCTGAGCCATCATCACACACGATGCCCCCTGTTGTGCTGTAATAGTATACATGGAGTTCTCCCACAAAGTATTGCCTGGTGGCGCACGGCCACCGCGTTGGCGGGCACCACACCTGTTTGAGGCAAGGTGATCAGCACCTTGCTGTGCTGGCACTGCCTGAAGCTGCAGGACTGCATTCCTCCTTTGATCTGCTGGCCCAGGAACAGAAGCAAATATAGTGGAGTGTGACCCTGCATCCGTAACCGCCACAGGCGGACATTCCAACACTGAATCCTCCATAGAGGGGTCTACCGCCAGTGCAGGTGGGTTGGACAGAACAGCATCCCTGCCAGAAACACTCATCTGCGATGGGACATTTGTCTCAATGTCAGATTCAGCACCTGAGTCATAGAGGTCTTCGGAGGTGTACCGAGAGACACCCGTGGACAGGATGGTCTGTAGGAGTAATGGATTTTCACCCACCATCACCCCCATCCTCCATCGGTGCCTGGTTGGGGCTGTGAGTACTCCTGCCCCTGCGCCATCTCCTCCTCCTCAACAGCATCTAGTGCCTCATCACCTGCAAAAACATAAAAGAAAAGCAAATGAAGACAGGCATGAGCAGCATAGCCCACACACATAGGCATCACAATGTACACATCGAATATATAAATTACACATGTCACACATGACACTAACGCTGGCATTCATGCAATGGCAATGAAGTGGAAGGGGAGCCTAAAAGCAGACACTGCGACTCCAAGCTGGAAAAGCAACACATGTGCTTCATGCTTCATAGCACCTACACCACACATTAGCCTGTGAGTGGCATGGACAATCCACATACATGACACATGTCAGCACACAGATAGCATGTAGAATAGCCATGGCAGATGTGACAAGGACACCCGAATGGTAGCAAATCAGTATTCTCCCCCATCCATGTGAGATGTACATCATGAAATAGAACATGCAAAAGAGTGTGACAAAACACACATGTGCCACACGCTGCAACAAAGCCAGTGTTTACTAATACAGTGATGGCAGGCACATGGAACATCAATGGTTGGTCACTTGGACATGAGGGAAGTCAATTTTCATGTTGAACATTCAAACAGGGCCCCGAAGTGATCGTGTGCAGGGCATGTGTAGGTGCACAATAGTCAATCAGCCTGATTGATGAAATCATTCCCATAATGAGTAAACAAATGTGGGGCAATATGGGGTGAAATTTATGTCTGAAGTATGGTGAATATTTGGCAGAAAGGCACAAAAATGTGTGTTAATCATGCAAATGATTCCATCAATCAGGCAGAATGAACAAGAAAACAGTATCAACAATGTTGTGGCATGATGGCAGTTGAACGGCAAATGCAGAAATCATGTGCAAATTGTTAACTGCGGTCAGAAGAGATACTGTAAAACCCAAACCCAAGGCTGGGGGGTGGTTTAGAGGCACCACATGGTGACCCATAGCAGTCATGACTACACAGCCTCACCTGGCACTCAATCAGAACACATCACCCAAGCAACATACACATGGTTTTTACACACATGCATGGCCACTCACCGGACATTGCCTCAAGATCTGGTAGGTCTGGATGATCTGGTCTGATCATCTGTGATGAAGCCTCCAGCGATTGACTCATGTTCTGTGAGTACTTCCTCCTCTGGTGGAGACCCACTGCCAGTCACGAGAGTAGAGGCATGATTGGAAGCCAGCTTGTTTTTTGCTCTGCATTTGAGATCATTCCACCGTTTAGAGCAATCAGCAGCTGTGCACCTCACGAATCCAAGGGAACTAATCTGGTCCGCGATGCACTGCCAGTGGGCCCTACATTGACAAGTTGCGCAGTCATAGTCTTGCACCCTGCAGTCACCAGCATTTCATGGCCATGGGCCGACATGAAGCCCACAAGTGCATCTAGTTCCACATCATTGAAACTCTACTTCCTTGACGTGCTGGAGGGGGGAGCTGTGTCTGGGGTCCCAGCCTGAACCGCAAGAGCACCCTTTTTTCTCTTGATAGGTGGTGCGGACCCTGAGTGGCTTACGCTGCTCTGGTCGCTAGGGGCTGAAGCGCAGGTGGACTGGGCATTGGAAGGAGCCAAAAGAACAATGACCAAAGGTCTCACTGCAGGCATTGGCTGCTGGGTGATGTTGGGAGGACCAACCTTGGTATAATGGTCTTGGACCAACACTGTCCCGGCTGGGTGACTAGGAGCTGGGGTGGATTGAGCTGCAGCTGCCCCTGCAGCCTCCTCAACCTGGCTACTTGGGGCATCAGATGACATTGCTGCCCAGATCCACGTGGCCTGGTGACAGGAACTTTCCCCGCCACACATGGCTTTGACCTGGTGACACGGTAGTCGGACTGTGAGTCATCCCGTGCCAATTCGGTGAACAATATGGGCAGGCTTAACAGGGCCTGAGCTGAGATGGTGTTAGCTGCATCTCCCCGACCCATTGGGGGGGCATAGGTGTCCCTGATTGGTCCTCCCCACACTGGCCTCATGGGCCATCCTGCACATCCTGGCCACGTCCCCTATCGTGGACACCTCTTGGAGGTCACCCACCTTTGCCTCCCTTACCACTTGGTCGCCTCCCAACCATGGCACTGATGTTCTTGTGCAAATGGGAGGTGCAGTAAACAATTGTCCTGGGCAATTGGGGTGAAGGGGGCAGGGTACTAGATGGAATACGTACCCTAGTGCTCTAGCAAGGCTGTCTGTGACCCCTGGGGGAAGATGACAGGTCACGCAATGCTCAGGCACCCCAAAAACAAAATTTAACGTGCACGCGACCCCTGGTAGCCCACGTGCGTGGAATAAAGGACCCAAACTACACTATGGCACCCAGTAACATAAAAATAAGTGTACGCGTGGTACACGCAGGCTACAATGACCTCTGAACGGGTATGCGACACACAGGGGCAACCACAGTTGAAAAATACATGCGCGACTCACCGTCGGAAAAAGAACATGAAAAAGACGCGCATGTGTGCGTTGGCAACACCCCCGCCAAAAGAAGAATTGAACGCTGTCTGAGTATACAAGGAGTACGAAATGGAACCATTGTGAAGTAATCGCGTGTGAACCAACAAGAAGTATAAGAATCACCCTCTCACTCTCCACAAAAAGCACGTACAAGAAAATGGCGTCCTACGCGTACCTTTTAACACTGCCCAAACGTGCCATGTCACTTTTGCGCTTACGCGCTAAGGGCCTTTCCTCCAATTACACACAGTGTCACCCGAACGTGCAGTTTTTGCACGTGTAGAATAACTATACACCCTTGTGGAGGGAAACGCCTGTGCACGTTACGTCACAGACACGCATATGCGCTAACGGAGTGTCCTCGAATCACACGCTGACGTGCAGTTTTTCATGTGCCAATTCACTCCGTATCAAGCTGGCCATGTGACAACACATGGAAGACCACGCTCCCACCCAGAAAGCCATTTTCCTGCCCCCAGGGCCCCAAGCCCGCTCCCACCTGCCATCTGCTGCTGCCTGCCTGCCTGCTGGCCACGTGCCCTGCTATTTGGTGCCTGCACATCAGCCATCTGCAGGGGTCCAGTTGCTGTGACCACCCCTGCTGTATCAGTAGAATCCCGACTGAAGTTCCATTGCTCCACAGCCCAGCACCAGGACGAGATGCCCACCCACACCTGCCTCTGGGGTTACCATGTCGGGGGAAACACCATCAGAGACCACTGGCAACCACCAGCCAGAGAGGCAGAGGGCTACCAGCTTCAGTGCTGCAGAAGTTGGTATCCTGGTGGAGCAAGTCCTGGGGCATTATGATGCCCTCTACGGAAGAAGATGCGCCAACAAGGATGGACGTGAGGGGATCTGAAAGGACATTATGGCTGCCATCAACATGGAGGGGGTGGCAGTCTGTGACATACAACACGTCCGGAAGCGCTGGGAGGACTTCAGGTCCAGGACCCTTAGCAAGGCCCAGCGCCTCTTGGAGGCAGCGCATAAAGAGGGGTGCCGGGTCTGCCTTACCAACAACCAGATGAGGGTCTGGGAACATATTCGCCCAGCGCTCCACCTTCAGGTCCTTCAGAAGCAGACCCGTCTGGAGTCGAGCGGTAAGTGTCCATGCGTACTGATTGGACGCAGTGCATGTTGAGTGCCAGGAGTGTGCAGCATGGACATATGTCTTGAAAGGCCCATGTATGGATGTGTATGTACAGGGACATGAGCCTACCCCATGAGAGTCCAGTCACGTGTGAGGCACATCAAGGGTGTATGTGTTCAAATGCATGATGCCCATATGCATGTGGGGATGCGCACATGTTGACATTTCTGTGTATGTACTATGGCATGGTTGGGGTGTGACACATGGATGCTGGTTCCACCTTCATGTACGTGCACGGTGTGCATGTGCGTGTGTGTGTATTTGACATGTGTTGGACTGTGACACACCATGGATGCATGTGACACCAACATGTAGGAGGCTGATTGGCAGATGTGACATAGTTGCAGATGATTTCACTGTGACAGGTGGTGAAGATGTACATATGCATGTATGTCTGGTGGTGTGTGTGCATGTGTCTGGCACTCCCCGTGTTGCATGTGAGGTCAGACTAACCTTCAGATGCTCATGCTGTAGTATGTGTATGGATGGTGCTGCCTGCTTCAACATTCCTGTTAATTTGCGCATCTGTGTGGGTTCAAATGATATGTGTGTTGGGGAGTGTTATGCCATCTGTGAAGTTTGACACTGCCACTCATGTGCAACTGTAATGTGGGTATCAGACCATTGTACAGTGCCCTGAAGCCTGTGTTCTGTCTCTCCCTGTCTGCAGCATCAACTGATGAAGAGGGCGGAGACGGTGCTGTGGAGCACAGCGGCAGGGATCCTACCACCAGCCGGAGACACAAAGCCCAGCTCCCCTCCCGGGTGTCATCTCTTCCGGGAGTGAGGAGTCTGGTGCCGCGGCCGCAGCTGCCTAGGATAGGTCCAAGAGGCGGAGTTTGGAGGTGGACTCCTCGGTAGCAGAAGGGGCAGCTGAGACCCCACAAGGGCCTATGGAGGAAGATGGCACAGAATCATCCAGGTTGGTGCGGGGTTTGGTTGAGGAAGAGGCCGTGAAAGGCCCACGCACGGGGCCTGGAGGGGGGCATTCCACTGGTGCTAGTGGTGCAGTCCAGGGGCAGGGACAGGAGGCAGCACAGGCCGTTGCAGAGGTGCCTGTGTGTAATCCTGTCCCCAATCCTGTTACTGCATCATCCCGCACCAGCAGGGATGCCTTCGTCCAGACCCGTTTTCAGGGAGTGGATGCGCGAACAACAACTGGCCTTCCTCTCCCTGCAGACATGGCTATCCGGGACCGGGTTGGGCCTGTCCTGGCTGCGGTGGTGTTGCGTCAATGTGGCATTCAGGATGATGTGCAGGGTTCTCGTGTGGACAATGCACATCATTTTGAATGCCTCATTGACCACGTCGACCTACTAGGACGGGTCAGCAGTGCTGGGTTCCTCCATGTGCTGGAACTTCTATTGACCCCCTCCTCAACTGAACCCCCTCCCTATGTGTCAGTCATCCTCCATGCCATCTTCCTGCCCACGTATGACCTGCGCACCCTGTGGAGCTGGCCCTGAACCAGCGGCCAGGCTGGTGGAGGACACAACCCTGCCACAGTAGGGAGTCGGAGGTCCAGCAGGGGTGGCCACCCCAACAACTGGACCCCAGCAGGAGGAGTACGTGCAGGCATTGACAGGCAGGGCACATGCACGGCAGCAGCAGGCTCAAGGTGGGAGCGATGATGGCTCATGGCCATCAACATCACGGGGCAGGCATCGGCCAGAGGGCAGGAGGACCCTGGATTGGGAGTGTCTTCCGTGTGGCTGCGGTTGGGCTGGCAAATAGATGCAGAGCAGCGGCGGGCGGAAGAGGCACAGCTCACTGTGGTTAGGGCGGAGAACTCCATGGGCAGGGCGTTGAGGCGGGCTGAGTGCCCCGAGGCAACTCACAGGGAGTTTCAGGCCGCCATGACTGCATCCTTGCGAGACCTCGAGGCCAGGGAAGAGGCCCGCCTCCAGGACGTTGAAAAGGAGTTTGATGATGCCCTAGCCCGGAACATCAAAGAGTGAGCCGTAGGACATGCCCGCCACCTTTGTACATAGTTCTTTAGTGTTAGGTTTCCTTTGTTTTTTTTTTGTTTTTTGGAGTTCATGGACTTTGCTCCACTTTATGTATATAGTTATTTTGTAGGATTTCGGGTAGGATTGCTTTGGTTTGGGCATCATGGACCCTTTGGACTTGCAGTGTATATAGTTCCCGACTTGTACAACTTTAGTTACTTTAACATCCCATGGATCAATGTTTTTTTTAGCTTTTTTCCATTGACTTTATTTGGACATTGGAAATGGAACACTTCCCTTTTTTCCTCTTGTGGATTTTTGTTTAACATTGGACTTTTCTTTTTTCTGATTTCGCTATCTCTTAATTTACAAGTTTGATTTTTCAATATGTTTTTTAATTGCATTTTCTAATACATATCATATATCTTCATTATTGGTGTGCTCGACTCTCATTGGTTTTGTGCATGTCTCTATGAGCATTGCCTCATTCATGTGTTGCCACTGTGTGGCTCTGTTGTACATTTATGCATGGCCATGGTGGTTCTTTTGAAACTCTCATGGCATGGGTAATTTGGGAGTGGGTGCAGTGGATGGTTGTGTGCTTGTACTGGGTCAGGGGGAATCGGATTGGCACTAGGGACATGGGTCTGTTTTTTTAGGACATGTTTGGTGGGCCCTGTGTTGGGGCCTGCTGGCAGGTGCCCGTCAATGGTGTGTGGGTGGTTAGGGGACATGAGTCGGGGCCTGCTGGCAGGTGCCCGTCAATGGTGGGTGGGGGGCTGGGGGACATGAGTCGGGGCCTGCTGGCAGGTGCCCGTCAATGGTGGGTGGGTGGACAGGGAACATGAGTCAGGGCCTGTTGGCAGGTGCCCGTCAATGGGTGGGGGACCTGAGTCAGGCTCACAAGTGCATGTTGCCATGTGGGCTGTCTGCAGGGCATGGTGAGGGTTGTAGGGTAGTCCCCTGTGGTGTGGGTTGCCTGCAGGGCATGGTCAGGGGTGTAGAGTAGTTCCCTGTGGTGTGGGCTGCCTGCAGGGCATGGGGAGGGGGAAAGGGCACACCCGGGAGGGGCCACAATGCCAAATCGCGTGTAAAACTCCCTGCACACCCCCAAAATACATGTACCCCGCTGGCGCTAGCGGAATCATGTGTGATACTCCCTGCGCACCCCCGAAATACACGTACCCCGCTCGCGCCAGTCTATCGCATGTGATACTCCCTACACACCCCCGAAATCCACATACCCCACTCGCGCCAGGCCTATCGTGTGTGAAAGTTCCCGCGCACCCACGAAATACACATACACTGCTTGTGCCAGGCCTATTGCATGTGAAAGTTCCCGCGCACCTCCGAAATACACATACCCCGCTCGCGCCAGGCCTATTGTGTGTGAATGTTTCTGCGCATCCCTGAAATACACGAAACCCGCTCGCGCCAGGCCTATCGCGTGTGAAAATTCCTGCGCACCCCTGAAATACATGTACCCTTGCTCGCGCCCGGCCTATCGCGTGTGAAACTCCCTGCGCACTCCCGAAATACATGTATCCCGCTCGCTGCAGGCCTGTCGTGTGTGAAAATCCCAGCATACACAACCATCCACCCTTGGCATTCTTCACAGGCAGCGCATTCACCCTCCCCATGCACCGCAGGCAGCCCATCCACCCTCGGCATGCTGCACAGGCAGCCCACACCACAGGGGGTACTTTTTCAATGCAATTTACCTGGCGCGACCAGGGTACGCGTATTCCGAGGGGTGCACAAGTACATTTTCACGCATTTTGGCTGCCATGAGCGGGGTACACGTAGTATTTTCACACAATTATAGTGTTGCGGCCATGTGAGCTGGTCCAGGGTTAGCGGGACCCTTTGCACCGTATTAGGGATTTCAATGGCTGTTCCTTGCGCAAGGGGCGTTCTTTGGGGCGTAACTGGCGCTGCGGGTTGTTCACTGCGCGAGGTCTCAAAATGGCTTTGAAAATCCATCAATACGCGGTGCACCAGAATGCTGTTTAGCGCACACAGCTGACGCACTCTGGCGCACACTCCCTCTCTGCACTGCTCGCGTGCACTGCCTCTGCGCTGAAATCTATGAATCACCCCCTTTATGTTAAAAAAACATACAGATGTATGTATTTGTGGGGTGCCATGTTGGAATGTCTACTAGCACCCTGATTAGAGTCCTAGCCTCAAACAGCACCATTCCACTTCCCAATCTGACTCCCATACAGGAACCTGCCACTTTTAAATGCATACTCTATCACTCTTTATCTTAATCGGAAGTGCCAACTTTGATCTAGAAGATCATTATATTATATTGCGGCCATGTCGAGCTGTACATTATTAACCAAAAACAAAACATACATGGCGAAACATCACTACAGTATTGACCTCTACTCAGGTAGACATGTTCCTAGATGCCTTCTATTCATTCCCCTTGTCTGGAGTCCAAACCCTCCCTCATACTGATATCACAGACGCATCCAAGCGTCCCATGTTCGTAACAGAAAAACCTACTGCTAAGCCAGAGACTTGCCATTTCCACCTAAAAGAGATATTCATCTCTGGGGATTTTTACTGATTCCCTTATATTTTCATATTTGTAAGCATTATCTCGAAGATGTTCAGTAAAACAGCCCCACTCTATGCTTGCATTTAGACTGGTCTTTACACTGTCCACTTTCTGGCTCCATCGCTGCTCTAACTTACACAAAGCCAAATCTCTGTCACACCCTTGTATCTCTCTTTAGGTTTTTCCAATGTAAATCAATCTGCACAGGCTCTTTATTCCATACACAGCCCATGATGTCCTACAGTTGGTGAATAATGAGGAGTTACCTGGATAAGAGACCGGATCCAGAACTAAGGCTGGCTTTGACAGAGAATTGTGTTATTTTTCTTATTTCTTTTTACAAATTAATATACATTTAGTACAAGGTACTTTTACAAATTATTCCTCAAACTCAGCATAACGAACATGCTATCACAAATAAAATTCCTAATTCATGTAATTATCACGCACATAGGAGAAACTATAGACTTAAATCATAAATCGACATATCTGGAATTTCCCACACCACACACATAATCCTGTGTTTATTAGTGTGATGCTCACTCTTGCTAATCTCACTAACCTTGGGAAAGGTGCTCCATGTCCCTCCCCTTCAATAGCCCCTCTGGCGAGTGGGGCATGACCCTCCAGATAAATAGAGATCTACCCCATGTCCAGTAATGGCTCAGCCTCTAGTAGAAGGACAACATTTTAAGAACAACATGTATAAACAGATTCACAGGAGGAGTATGGGGCAACTTTTGCACCGAACATCGCCAATCTCTACATGGACCATTTCAAAGTACATTTCATATATGACGAAAGAAACCCCTTTAAGAGACACACAAAAAATTGGAATCGATATATCAATGATGTTTTAGTGATATGGACAGGCATTCTTCAGGAATTAGGGGAGTTTGAACTATGCTTGAACAATC
This sequence comes from Ambystoma mexicanum, assembly GCF_040938575.1. Classification (NCBI taxonomy): domain Eukaryota; kingdom Metazoa; phylum Chordata; class Amphibia; order Caudata; family Ambystomatidae; genus Ambystoma; species Ambystoma mexicanum. The sequence continues at coordinate 499,671,657 of NC_090940.1, read as the reverse complement.
AAGACCCATTAATTAAATTCACTATGACAACAACATGGGTTTGGTAGCTTGTTTAGATTTAACTATAAAGAGGAACGGACCAGGAACATAGAAACCACACTCTAAACCTACGGACAAAAACACCCTGTTACATTTCAACAGCCACTACCCAGTTAATCTGAGGACAAATCTGCCTCATGGACAATTCTTGCGTATCAGAAGGAACTGTTTCGACCAAGCAACAATATGATGTCAATGCAGATGATATCGAGTCCCGCCTAAAACAAAGAGGCTATCCACGTAAAGTCATCAAGAACGCAAAGACAAGAACAAAAAACCTAAAGCGTGAAATCTTTTTAACAAAAAAAAGGAAATCCACAGAAGAAAGGATGACATGTGTCACCACATACAGCTCTATAAGCAATGCTCTTAAACAAGTGGTTCTGTAGAACTGACACATTATTCAATCACCAGATTTTAAACCTAATAAATCACTGTTTGGTTTAAAAAAAAAAGCAAACATTTGAAACAGACGCTGTTCCACACGTATGAATATAGACCCCCAAAGAGTCTACCCATTACCAATCTGTGGGGTTTACCGCCTGTAAGAGGCCATTTCAAATGTAGGCAGAGTTCTGTCTGTGGTCTTACCAAAGATATGAAGAATATCAAATTAAAATTGAATTGAATTGATATTTTATTTATATCGCACATATATATGCAAGTGTTTCAGAGGGCGACAAGGCAAGGGAGAGGAACAGAGGAGAACAAAATAAAACAATGTTGCTAGGCCGAGTGACATTAAGAACGCACAAGTGCTTTCAATGGGAAATGAATGAGTTCACAAACTGTAGGCTATCCTGGGCTGTGTATGCAATAAAATGCCCGTGCGGATTGATTAACATTGGAAAAACTAAAAGAGCGATATGGCAGCGTATCTGTGAACATAGATTGTGTTTTAAAAATAAGGTCATAATTAAGCTGGATATAAGTTACTGTTTAAAATAATGGTTGTTGAAAAATCATACATTTTTTATGGTGCAGGTACCTAGTGATTTAGATTTGTGTAACTATCAGTGTAGATTCTCTTGCTTGTAATTTATTTTCTTATTGATAAGAGCATCATTGAATACGATATCCTTACTGATATTATGGTATTTTGGCAAAGCCCTGGTAGATCCAAAATTCAGTTTTGTTTCTCACCACGCAGCTTCAAGTTTCCTTGGATAACAGCGTGCCCAAGAACAATATATTTGTTTGAGGTTCACATTTGTACCTCCGTTCTTTGAAGCATTCACATTTCTGTCTTGCCAAAATGACCTCATCGCCTCAAACGTGAATTACTGCTAATTGCAGCTTCGTCGGGAGGTTTTGAAAAATGAGGTTATTGATTCTAAATAATTGCTTTTATACAAATCCAGTTTTCCAGATAAATATGTTCGAAGAGATGTCATGGCGGATATCTTGGATACACGTGTAAGTATAGTGTATGACTTCCTGCTAGCTTACAATGCCAACCTTATTCAATGCATGATGAATAAAATATCTCACCACTGGTTGAGCATCCTTTGGAAGATAAGCACTATATAATCTATAGGACACGTTATTAAGCCCTGTGCCCAAGTTCAAGATAACATAATTAAACCCCTTTGCGGTGTCAAATCGGCCATTTAACATACCAAGCATTGCAAATCTTTTAGATCGAAAGCAAGTTACTCTAAGTTCAAACATCGATTAAAACTTCATTTGCTCAAAAATGCCTTCCCAGAAGATGCCAAAACTAAATGTTTGGGAAGCAACATACCTAATGTCTGCACTTTCACATCCCTAGATCCAATCTAGCTGTGTGAGGTATTCCTCTGTGGTAGATGTGTTTACTAGTCTCTTTTTGTTTTAGAAGTTTGTAGGGTTGTGGTCATTGATGGATGGTGTAAATAACTTGGAAGGCATTCTGGCCCAGGGATGCTATGAAGCCAAGGATCCCTGCCACTTAAGAGTACTTGTAACTCATAGGCACCTTTCACACCTATGCAAAGACCCTACAGTAAGGATCCATTTAGTGTATTCACTATGCTGTGTGGGTGCTCTTGTTATCCCTATCCTCCTATCTGTTTACATTTTTGGTTTTGCAGAAATGGTTTTGTAGCTGTCCCTACAAAAGACTAATTAACCACAATACCTTCTACCTTCTGCAGCTCCTTCAGGGGTATTACATTCCAATTCCTCCAGTTGCCCCTTCATTCTGCTTCTCATAACATGTCTTTTGAAATGACTTCTTGTAACAACAATAAAGTTAAACAAAATAACGCTGAGTGGGCATGGTGATGCCAGACAAGCTATTGCTGAGGTGGGATGAATTGGTGGGTGGACGTAGGATGATGGCACGAGGAAGCCAATTCCGATTGGTGTTGTAAGCTGGGCAAGAGATATTTAGAAGTTGAGTTTGAAAGAAAAGATGATGTGTACAGAAGGGAGGAGGTATTGGTTGGGAGAGAGCCAGGAGGCGGCGTTGGATGAGAGTATGCTAGAGGAGGAGCACTAGCAGGATGTAAGGATGAGTGAAAAAGGAGGTTGGAGAGTTAGCAGATGGGAGATTTATAAAGGCAAAAACTAGAAACTGGGGGTCCATGATGTGAGAACAAAAAGGGTGTAGGCAAAGTAGGATCGGAAGAGTAGGCATGCCGGGGGTCTTGACACGTATGTGGAAGAGCAGAAAGATGTGTCAGTGAGAGGTAGAGCAAGGAGGCATGTTGGATAGGCAGGTGCTAGGCAGAATGAAGAGGGATGGGAAACATGGAGGGAAATGGCAGATACGTGGGAGGATCTGGATGAGTGAGGGGGTGATGTTGGGTGTGGTGGAACGTGGGTAGAAGAATGAGCAGCAGAGTGAAGGCACCGGAAATCTTGTAGGAGAAATCACGTTAACGCGTGATGGTCAGTGTGGTCGGTCACACTGACCGTTCAGATGACCTCGTGCTCTATGAATGATGGAATCTGGGAGGAACAGTACATGGTGAGCTGGAGTGACCGGCGCAGACTTCCACATAAGAAGTAATCTGTGTGCTTCTTCTCTACCAAAAACAAGCCTCAATAAGAGTCAAATAGGTTTATGTGGGTGACATATCTTCAATGGGACATGTTATTGGTTGCATTCAGATAAATGCAGAGTATAGGTGAAACATGTCTAGGGAGGATAGCTCAGGGGCAACGTGGCGACACGGAGCACCACAGATTCGATTCCCGGGTCCGCGCTTAGAAACCTCTGGGTATTAAGCGCGTTATAAACAACCTATCATATCATGTTGCAATAAGTAAAACTCTACCTTCGTGTCTTTCTATGAAGGAAGCACTATGCAAAATTTGCTGTTTCTGCTCATTTGATTGAAAAGAGACACTTTTTTTTTTTTTTTAGAACTGTTGGAGCTACGCTAGACTTTGGCGCCTTGAACTGTCATCTGTAAATGTAGTCACTAATCGAGGAAAATAAAGTTTGGGTGCTACAGTGTTCTGCTGGTGAGGACTTTTTGTTTATCGTTACCCATGCAAATCGGCTCCATCCGGGAAACATAAACTAGAGGGGACATATTCGGGATCTACAAACAACACCGACCCACACTCGCAGAAACTTGTGTCAATGCATGCCAATTCAGCCCTTTATTTAAACGCCATTAATGGCCTGGCAGCCACCCAGGCCCTCTCCTTCAGAGGAGCCCTGCAAAGATTACGAGAAGCTGCTTGCTAATTTGCTCATATGGAAGTGGTTTCGCTCGCTGTGCTGATGGCTCTGTTGTGGACAGATGGAATTAGCGAGCTCTCCAAAACCGTGAAGGCAAACACACAGAGGGAGAAGAGAAGAAAAAAAAACAAAATGCCACGAGAAACTCCGGACTTAAATCAAATTCAACAAATAAATACAAGAACAACCTCTGAAATTAATGTTTTTTTTTTGTTGCAATCAAAGTACTAAAACAACTCATTTCCCTGTAAATGAATGTTTTACCGACAGCCACATTTTTGCATGAAGCTGGCACAGTGCGTTTCATATGTTTTTTCTAATGCTGTTTTTGAAAATCATCTCGCTCTCTTGCAAGCCAAGGAGCTCGTGGTGCAGGCTATCTTGTGATTGCGTGCATGTTTCGCAGCAGCAGCAGCACGCTGCCTGCTAATTTAAGGCCAGTGTTTCAAAGAACTGTAATCTAATTTGCTTGCAAAGCTGAAACACAAAGGGTTCACTTTTTCTCCCTGCAGCACCTGGGGAGAGCTCGCCTTTCTTTTTAATCCACCTTTTCTTCCAAGTGCGTGCGAACAATAAGATACGTAGCTGACAGCTATTTGCAGGTATACATAAATGGAACTTGGATTTCTAATCCGAAATCGTCATCACCGAATCGCAATCGCTCATGGCTTCAATTAGCGACGTGCTTTATACACTTTGTACAGCTGGGAAAAACCTGAGCACTCGTTCGTTTGTGCTATTATCGATCCACAATTAAAGACACATAGCTTAAACTCTTTCCAGAAATACACAACCATTAAAAGCTCATTTCAGTTGTTTTACAAAAAAAAGGTAGAATTATTTAAAAAAATAGTCCTGGGACAGCATGGAGTTATTGGAATGTTTGATGTAACGGTATTTAGAATTTCGATGGAAAGAACGGAATTTCATTGATGGTGCAGCACGATGCAAACGAGCTAAAGAGTGATGGAGAATGTTGCTTTAATGTTATGTTGCATTTATACAGCGCCATTTGTACCATTGGTATGGTCTCTAGTCAGTAGAGAGAGTAGAGAGAGTCAAAGGTGCGTGTGAGCACCGGATATGAGTGCAGCTGGTGTGGCATTCATGTAATAGCTGCTTCATAGTGGTAGGTGTGGTGGTTTGGGGATCAAGAGTATGGGCCTCATTACACGGACGGCGGTAAGGGTTAACGGTCACCGTTAATGGTAACGGTGACAGTTAACCCTTACCGCCGTACTATGAGGTCCCTTTGCGGGTTGGGGAATTTAACACCTTCTTTTTGCAGGCGTTAAAACCCAACCCGCAAAGGGACCTTGGTGCTAATTACGGCACCACAAATTTGCGGTACCGTAATTAGCACTTTCCCCATTCCCATTATGCCCTATGGGGCAAAAATGAGAATGGGGAAGGGCAATGGTGGAAGGGGGAATTACCGCCCCACCAACCTTGGAGTAGGGCGGTAATTCCCCTTTCCTCCAAGGCTGTGCCGGTAATTTACCGGAATGGACCAAGGTGCTAATAGCCCCTTGGTCCACCGCCTACTGTGTAATGAGGCCCTATGTGTTCATTCTGGCAGGTTTTATCCAGACCGGTTCTGGCTGCGTTAGGCCTGAGGAGAACGCCTGGCTGGAGGGTGTGTAACCAGCAGTGTTTACATAGAGTGATGTGGAGTATGCGGCAGATGTTGGTGTGAGAACAGCTATACCGAATGGTGTCATAGTATCTCTGTGTTCTAGTTGAATGGTGGTGTGAAGAAGAGAATGAGCGTGGTGATGTGATATGATGGTTTACATGCTCTTTCAAACGATCTATGCACTCCAGACCATCCCATGTATGTCGCGCACTTCTATGCGCTCCAGCCTGTGTTGAGCACTCCAATCAGTTCCATATACTCCAGTCCGCTCCATGCACTCCAGTCCGCTCCATGCACTCCGATCCCTTTCACGTTCTCCGATCCACTTCACACGCTTCGATCCGTTCAATACACTCCAGTCTGTTTTATGCACTCAAATCCGTTCCATGTACTCGAATCTGTTCCAGTACCTTCAACATATTTCATCCTTTCCATTCACATACTTCCCAGTTTCATCACATCCATCACTCATTCTATCCTCATATGTCACCCATTCCATCCACCTACTTCACCTGTTCCATCCGATTTGTGCACTCATCCACTGTACGCACTCATACGCTTTACACACTCATCCGGACGGGGCACCCGTCCGCTCGAGGCACACGTTCGCTCGAGGCACAAGTCCTCTCAAGGCACTTGTCCATTCCACACCCTCGCCCACTTTACGCCCTCACCTGCTTTATGCACTCACCCGCTCTATGCACTTGTCCGCCCAATACACTCGTCCGCCCCATACGCTCGTCCGCTCCATACACTCGTCCACTCCATACACTTGTCCGCCCCATACACTCATCTGTTCTGCGCACTCTTCCACTCTGCATATTCTTCCGGTCTGTGCACTCTTCCGCTCTGCACACCTGTCCGCTCTAAACACCCGTCCGCTCTACACACTCGTCCTCTCTACACACTCGTCCGCTCTACGCACTCATCTGCTTTATGTGCACAACTGGTCTACACACTCATCCGCTCCACGCACTCATCTGCTTTATGCGCACAACTGCTCTACACAGTCCTTCACTTTATACACTCATCTGTTCTATACACTCATCTGCTCTATACACTCATCCGCTCCACGCACTCATCCGCTCCACGCCCTCATCCCCTCCACGCAATCATCCGCTCCATGCACTCATCTGTTTTATGCACACAACTGCTCTACACAGTCCTTCGCATTATGCACTCATCCGTGCTATACACTCATCCACTCTATACACTCATCTGCTCTATACTCTCATCCACTCTATACACTCATCCGCTCTATACGCTCATCCGCTCTACACACTCATCTGCTCTATACAGTCATCCGCTCTACACACTTGTCCATTCTACACACTCGTCTGCTCTATGCATTCATCCGCTCTAAGCACCCTTCCGCTCTACGCTCTACACAATCGTTCGCTCTACACAATCAACTGCTCTACACACCCATCCGCTCTACACACTCGTCCGCTCTACACACTCGTCCGCTCTACACACTCATCCGTTCTACACACTCATCTGCTCAGCGCATTCATCCGCTCAGCGCACTCATCCGTTCCACATGCTTCATCCGTTCTACCGATTTCATCCGCTCCACTCACTTCGTTCATTCATCAAGCATTATCGATTCAGGCTATATCCCTTGACATACGTACTGGATCCGTTCCATGCTGTCTATCTTTTTCAAGCGGTACTTCCATCTCATTTACTGGCTTCGTCTATTCTTTACTTTCCAGTTATGCCATGCGCTCATACATTCCATGTCATCTGTCTGTGTACTCATCAGTCTCCTGTATTCATCTTTCCATCCTCTTCTCTTTATTGATTTTGTCCATTTTGTTCATTTTGTCTGGTGCATTCATTATATCCATTTCATGAATTTAGATCGCATTACTGTTTTCGTACAATTCATTCTTTTTACCCACTTCTCTGCATTGATCTACTTTACCCATTCTATTCTGTTTGTCCTTTTAGTTTATATTAGTGGTTATTAGTTGTCGATTTCTTGCTTGGATCTTGATGATGTATTGTTATTTGTCTTATTGTTATTCAAGATCTACTAGTTAGTTGAATTGGTGTCATTGAGATGCTGTTATTCAGTTTGAGTTAGTTTGATCACGGGGTTGGTTTTAGGGGAAGAGCCAAGAATTCAATAATTTGCACGGACTCAGTGCAGTCCAACCGGATCTGGTGTCTATTCTCTGCACTGCACTTGATTTGGTTCCCTAGGCATACCAGGACCAGCTTCCACATCAGAACGAGAACTGCCTAGCTAGGTGTAGCATTTTGTTTCTGAGTGGCTGAGTGGCCAAAAATACCTACTAACCATCCAGGTTGTAGCACAGTACAGTGCAAAGAAGGCACTATGCTCCAGCTCAGTCAAACTTCCGGCCTCTGCCTGTTGAGAGTGTACGCAGCGAGTAGCACATTGGTCCCCTCATTAGCATTCCTTAGGCAACATTGTTGAGTGTGGCATATTGAGAAGAGCATAGAGGGTTGTGAGGGTTGACAGAATTTTCTTTTGTAAACCTTTGGCATGGTGACACTTCGGCGCCGAAGGGTCAAGCGTCACAATTCATGAAAACCCATCAACGGAAAAACAAACTTTTGGAAAACAGTTGCCCACATTTCAGAAGCGCTGCACATGTGCAAGCAGAGTGTACAAGAGGATGCTTCCACTTTGCAAATGGTTTCCACCTGCACCGAGCAGTTTTTGCAACTTGTTGGGATCCTTCGATTGTTCTACTCAGAATGCTTACCTCTAATTTTGAAGACTCCTCCCTTAGATAACCTTTTTCTTTCCTGCGTTGGGCATTTCTTAAATTCCAAATACTAATTTTAAGTGGGGGCCCACCCACACACCATAACTGGGAGCCCTCTTTCCAAGACTTGCCTGATGTCACACTGCCTTTTGGCCTGTTCAGGCTGATGGTGGGCAGTCAGCAGGAATCAATGAGCGCTTCCGTCTAAGTTCCGCTCTTCTCTGGTTCTTATTACATTCTCTAACACTCTACAAAGGACAGACATGATTCACAATACAAAAGAAAGAAAAAAACAGCTGATTCGACCATGGAAAAAGGATTAATTTCCCTGTGTTCCCTGAAAAAAAAGTAACCATGTCTAACAGGTGCCCACCCTCAGCTATTTCGAATGAACAGCTCCTTCCCAATTTACCATCATGAATTAGCCACTTCTTATTTAAATGTTCGACCTCTTAATTAGAGATCCACAGAAACTAATGTTACACCTTTCTCTCAGCGCCTGAATAAGAGAGAAAGCAACAGGTTACATAATGACATTATTTTATCGAACTTTGTTGGATTATACAAATTCCGAACAAAGGATTCTTGGCATGACTACTCTACAGACACTAGAGGACATTCAGGTGAAGATCCAGCAACTCTTTGATTCCACAGCCCTGCAGGACTGGGTAAAGAAAGTCCCAGACTACTCTGTCACCAACAACCTCCCTTATTACCAAGGGTGGCTATTTCTGCCACACAAGGAACTACAAGAGCTAGTCATTTCCCATTATCATGACAGAAACAATTCTGGTGGCCCACCTGGCGAATGAATATTAAATCATTTGTAATGTCTTGTGGCATTTGCGCCCAAAACAAAAGTCAGAAGAAAAAACCAGCTGGATTCTTACAAACTTTAGACATTCTGCCTACACCATGGCACACCTTATCGTTAGACTTTATTACTGATCTATCTCCATGCAATGGATTTAACACCATTCTAGTTATTGTGGATCTTTTTTCCAAGATGGCGCACCTCATTCCTTTAAAGGGATTACCTTCAATCTTGGCCAAGGAGTTCCTCGAAAACATTGTTCGCATACATGGATTTCCGTCCGTATTGGTCTCTGACCGAGGCAGTCAATTCATTTCACATTTTTGGAGGAAATGTTGTCAATTGGCACAAATCGATGTGTGGTTAAACGGAGAGGACCAACCAGACTCTTGAACAATACCTGCGTTGTATGTTACGTCAGACTGAGAGTAATTGGAAAGACATTCTTTGGATCGCCGAATATGCATACAATAATTCAGTACATTCTGGAACTAGACAAAGCCCCTTTTATACCTTATATGGGCACCATCCTTGAACCTCAGACCATGACTCACCCCAACACTTAGAAATGCCTGCAAGTGAACCATCTGCACGCTACGATTACACAAGCCTTTAAGGAAGCAACTGCACATTTAAAACAAGCGAAAGAAAAATACAACAAAAATTCTGATCAGCATAGAAGCGATAGTCCAAAATACCAGATAGGGGACCAAGAATGGTTGGCCACAAAACACATACCTCTAAAGGGAACACGGACCTTTAACCCCAGATATTTGGGACATTACTCTGTTAAGGCCATTATCAACCCAGTGGCCGTCAAGTTGGACTTACCTGCTAATATGCGAATTCACCCCGTTTTTCATGTGTCACTTTTGAAACCAGTGTACCCAGGGACAAGACTAACCAAGCCACCAGACCCCATCCTTATAGACTGGGAACCCGAATTTGAGGTCAAGAACATCCTGGACTCCAAGTTGGTGAAGTCAAAGCTTTTTTATTTAATCGACTGGAAAGGTTACAGACCACAGGAAAGGTCATGGGAACCTAATGACCACGTCATGCACCCCGATTGGTGAAAAAATTCCACCGAACTTTCCAAGACAAACCAAAACCACGGGGAAGAACGACTTTAGGAGGGCCCTTGGGGGGGCGTGCTGTCATGATGCCTACCCCATGGATTCCGATCAAGTCCAGCAGCCCCGTAAGCAGGCATCAAGTTATTCCAAGCAAGCCCAACAACCCCTGCTAGGGGCCATTTGGGTGCAGTCCTGGCGTCTATGGCGCCAGGCTCATATGGAGAGTCAGTCCTGGCGACATAGGTGCCAGGCTCATAGATTAAAACTTACCTTTTGCAGACCATGCTGCAAACTTACCTGATGCAGACCATGCTGCAAGAGCTCCGAGCCAAAAGAGGCTTGAAAGGGACTACTTTACCTTGGGACTATTTTTTACTCGGGTGGGGTCGGGGAGGAATACTTACCTGGGACTACTTTGGAGGCTATTTAAACCACACCCGAAGAGCAGCACACGCTTCGCGTTATTCTGCATCCAGCAGCGTAACGCTCACCTTGCCTGCAAGTCTGCATCCAGTCTTCTGCCACGCCCGCCTCGAGTCTGGAGCTCCTAGGAAAAGGGAGAAAGAAAGAGAAAAGGTTAGAACAAGAGCAATACCTTTGATCCTTACCTGAATTCCCGATCCACTGCGCCTTCGAGCTGGAAGAAAGAAGTTATTTTATGCACTTCGCCTCGCCTGCTGCAGCGCCACGCTGAACTCACCGGCCTTCGCAGCATCTTCACTATCCACTGCATCCTTCTGCATGTTCCCGCCACACTCCGGTACATAAGGGGAACACAAGAACAGCAAGGTGAGCCAATGGAATAAACAGAGGCAATATTAGTTACCCCCCATAGATTTACCTGATTTTACCACCGGGGGTACTATTCCTCTTCATGGGTCAGCATAGCCTCCACCGCATCCTCGCCGTACCCCGGCCCCTAAGGGGAACAAAAGGACAGCAAGGTGAAACAAAGGGACAAACAAGGGGAAACCTCCTCACCACAATAGACTTACCTAATTTTACCGCTGGAGGCATTATTCCCCAAGACTTCATACTTTTTCTCAGCGCCTGAATAAGGGAGAAAGCAACAGGTTACATACTGACATTATTTTATCGAACTGGGTTGGATGGTACAAATCCTTACTTGAATATTACCGGTTGCCACAAGGAATTCTTCGCTAGGGTCAAGCTGCAACCTGCAAGGAATTGGACAAGAGTGAAAGTCAGACATTTGAACTGTTACGAACGACATACTTACGGCGTCTTGCCGGAAATCTCAGAGTCAATAGTGTTCTGGAACTCACCAATTCCTTTGAACCAGTGAAGCAACTGGTAATCTACGCGCCCCTGCGCTCAATGCAGGATGGAGATCTCATCTTTCCAAACCATCAGGTGAGACTATAAGAGGGGACATTAAAGGTGATCAGTGGGGAGAACAGAGGGGTGAGGGGTTTATGCTCAACTCCACGGATGGTTAATTCCCGTTCTCCATTTGCAGAAGAATATTCCTACGGGCCAATCAAATGGAGCTAGGTAGGCCAGTCCAGTCCGTCATCTCGGCACTACGCGTCACATTGGTGGAGACCGCAGCTGTCCAGTTCAGATTGACGCCCCTGTGGGAGCCAGGTGAGCATAACAATAGAATTTCCTTCCAGGAAATCAAAATCTTCGAGCAGATGCTCTTTCACGAAAGGATCCTCCGATCAAGAAGTTTCACCCGGAGCTACTCTTTCCTACAGCTACATTTCTGACTACAGTTACTGATTTTCTTCAAGCACTCAGACAAGAAACCGTACGCCTTGATCCGATCTGCAAGAATCTAGCGAAAACCCATTCACATACCATGGATAAAGGGTACTACTTCTTCAATGATCAAGTTTTTGTTCCAACCCCGATGCTTCAAAGGGAAGTACTATTCATGTGTCATGATTCAAAGGCGGCATGGCATCGAGGTCATCAAACTACCCTTGATTTAATTACACATCATTTTTGGTGGCCAGGTTTGATCAAGGACGTACGAGATTATATATCAGCATGCACTATTTGTCTACAATCTAAAACTCCCAGGTGCCCACCGTTTGGTTTACTTACCTGTATGCCAATTCGGGACAAACCATGTCAAGTCATTTCCATGGACTTCATTGTAGATCTCCCTCTGTCTTCAGGCTACACCACCATTATGGTGACTATTGACTATTTCACGAAGATGGCTCACTTCACCCCTCTAAGTAAACTCCCTGGGGCAGCTCTGATGTCTAAGATCTTTATCTCTGAAATTTTTGCCAGACATGGTCTTCCTAACACCATCGTTTCTGACTGGGGGCCCCAATATATCTCGCAATTTTGGAAAGGAGTATGCCAGGTGTTTGGGATAAATAGAGCTCTCAGCTCAGGTTACCATCCCCAAACTAATGGACAAACGGAGCGCCTCAACCAAACATTAGAGGGCTATTTATGTTGTTTTGTTTCGGCTACACAAGACAATTGAGGAGATCTCTTGCCTTTGGCGGAATACGCTTACAACAGTGCCAGCCATTCAGTCCTGAAGACCAGTCCTTTTTTCTGTTCTTATGGCTTCCATCCGTCTTTTGAACCTTCAGTCTCTAAGTCCTCCTCCAACGGTCCTGGAATAGACAGTCTTGTTGACAGTATTCATAAAGGACACCAGCTCGCTCGAATAACTCTGCAAGCTGCTCAAGATTGAGGTATAGAGGTCGTACGTTTCTTGCATTCGTACCACAACGATCATGTGACTCCATATAGTTCAACCAGGAAGTCAAGCAAGTCCGTTGCTACTCTCCAGCACGGTGCTTCGTAAATTCGTTCCTAGGAACTAGTGCTTTATTCCTCACTCTACTGTCCCTTGATTCTGATTCCATTCATAATCCTCGATCCCTCTGTCGTTCATCCCTTAGAACCCCTCTCCTCATCAGACCACCAATTGATCTTCTCTACAATTCACTGTGTCACTTTGTTGCACTCTGTATCATCACCGGGAAGTGAGTTTCCTGGGATCTCTCATTCATCTCTTCCCATACTCTCCCAAACCCCCACAGCTTATACTATTCTCAGGTTTCTGTTTCCGGAAACGGTCTTTCTATTTCCTTAGGTCTAGTGAACCGCTCCTTTTCGGAATACACCACTAAGCATACTGAATGCGATTAACTCCGTCTAAGGAGTAAGTTTAATCTTCTATTTCAAATATGAACTTCTAACTGTATTCTGTGTACGGATACTTACCTCTCCTATCTCCTGCTCAGGACAAGTAATGCCCGCAGCCGGTTTCCTGAAATCAGCAAGGCAGACCCCCGGAAGTCGACTGCAGAACTGATCCACCTTCGTGTCCACGCAGGGTTTTTCTTCCCCAGAGGGTTTTCCCTGGGGGTTGTGTTTCCTCCGCTGCCGAGATTGCTCGTCGGCAGGGAGGGAACAGGGTTTCCCAGGAGACCTTTCAATTCTACAGTGTTGCTGTTCTCGGAACCTGCCGGCTGCCCATGTTAGTGAATCCCACTGATTGTGCTGTCTATTGTAATACGGAAGTATAGTAGCTCTGAAGCGTAACAACTAAAGTAATTCCCATTTCTGAATACGTCACTGATAATCAATTGGACATAGCTTGTAGAACTGAGAGCTGGAAATTTGATAAACATGTTTCTGTGTTACACTCTTTGGCACATAGTTTCTACACATTAAGTGCCTTGATAGATCCAAACACTGGAGGATGGTAGTTGCTATTCTCTGTTAACCAAACCTATCTATATCCAATTTAGCATCTCTCGCTCGGGACGAATTCGCTATAATTTTATCTGAGACTCCTATATTTTGTAACACTGTCACCCCGAGAGGGGCCATTTGCTATCGTCCCAATAGCTCAGTTATGACCTTGCTTGGAGTGTGCATCCTGTTTCCGACCTCCAGTCCTGGACTTGAAACATCTGCTGATTCTGGGTGATTGGAATATTCCACTACATGACCACTTGATCAGCCTATTTAGGGTCACAGCACCATTGCAAGCTACCTCATTGCAAGACTACAGTATCTACGTAGGTCAGAAACAAGATGGAACCTCTGTCAGTTGAGACTAGGCAGCTCCCATTACACATTCCGCCATTTGAACTTGAATATATGTGTTCTAACTATGTTGACATATGTCAAACTGCCTGTAGGACAATTTGTGACATTGCAGCCCGTTTTTACCTACACAATGCTAAAAAGCTATCCCCTGCATTGTTGTTCTCTTTTTTCCGGAAATCCTTGTAAACAGATTTTCAGAGGAAGCAAAAGAAGTGGCAAAAAGATGAGTAACTCAGAATCCAGTGCTGCATGCAATATTGCTCTCATAATAAGCAGACACCAAACATCGAAGCCAAGCGCCTGTACATGCAAGCGCCGATCTCTCTAGCAGACAGTAACTAAAACCTTGTTCCTTGATTGTCCAATACCGTTGCCTGTGTGGTTTATACTATTTAATTTGATGGAGGGATACTACCTAATAAAGTTGGTTATTGATGATGATGATGATGATGATGACTTAAATCATAACAAAAGGTGTCCTGACTGTGGCAGATTCAGCATGCATCAATCCTGCATGGTTATAAGTCTGGTAATTTTGAGGTATTTCAATACCTGGTTACCCTCATAGATCATCAATCAGTTTTTCTTTTTGTAAATGAGTACATAACAATTGTGATCTTTATTATGGCATTTACAATCAACCGTATTTTATTTCTTTTTAAATATATATGTATAGCATCTCCTTAGATATTGATTGGGGCACTATCTTCCTGAAACACAATACAGTGGGTATATCAACATTTGTGCATACACATAGTGTAAGAAAACATTGGTACATCTAAGTGGAAAACATTGAAGACAATTCCGAAGAACATTTTTAGTGAACATTTTTAAGAAACAATCATTCATTATTAATTATGTCAATTCATTATTCATTATATCAAGAGCATATCACAACCAATCCTGGGTTGACATTACTGTTATTATTATGGAACGTGGTTGGATGTTAAAGGTGTTGTACTTTTTCCTAGACAATAGACGTTTCGGCTGATGATTTCAGCATCTTCATCTGGTCCTTGGATTGTTTGGCTCTGTAGTGAAAGGAAGAATACATTCATGTGTATGACATACAGTCTGTCGTATTTATCATGCTTGTGTGTCCTGTTAGTACCACTGACATTATCAGCCTTCCTCTTCTTGTGGCTGTGCTGAGTTCAGAAGGTTAGAGGACAGGTTTTTATTCTACTGCGTTTTCAATCCGCCGGCGTGTCACTTATAGTCTAAGTGTTAGTTCATGGGACTTTTGAACTGTAGATGACAAGAATATGGAAGAGTGGTGTTAGCTTACTCTACATGGGGCTAGACATCTAGCATCTAGAAAGATTGAATGATGGTGTTACCTGGCTAAGAAAGGTGGGTGAGTAATGGAGCATAGTTTATGATCCGAACACCTTTCTGTAAGTGCAAGAGAAGTTCTATTTGGGAAATAAATAATTGCTGATCTCTTGAGATGGTTGGAGGGAGCACTTATTTGTGTTCCTATCATTGGGGTTCTGGTTTCCAGCATTCAACCGTGCTTCCTGTGTTTTCTTGGCCATACTATGATGACTTAGCCGATGATGATGGCTTAGCCATTCCTGTTGCACATTTTATTAATTTGCCTTCTCCGCCGGATGGCAGACCCACCTCACTGAAAGGGTGCGTTGGTATTGGAAAAACACTTATTGGACTCTAGGACATTACAAAACGTTCAACCAATTGCTGACCTCCCTTGTCCTTCAAAAATCCTCGAAAGAAATGACAATTTTCCAACTGCAGAATCATGTGGTAATCCTTTATTTACAGAATCATCTGAAGACCAGTTTCCATCCCTTCATTTGTAAAAGATGAAGCTTCACTAATGTGCGAGACAATCCTTGTGGAGCGCTGATGAGAGGTCATTTCAGTTTGGGTAGTGTGATGAATCTGGACAATACACCCCTCCTACCCAGAGGGGAGCCACCTCCTGTGAGGCTAGGGAGGTGAGCCCACCACACAATACCCTCTCTAGGAGTCTGGGCAAGTGGACCTCACTGGAAGTGACTCCCCTCTTAGGAAGAAGGACTCCCATTTCCAAGCGGAACTCTCAGTGCGGACCACCTTCTCTGCATGTATGGATGTGGAAAATATCTCCTGCAAAGACTATATTTTAGAAAGATACTTCATTGCATGTATTATCTACAGCCAATGTTGAACAAAGCCTGAATGCCATGATCAGCGAAGACGAACACCATTCTGTTTATTCATTTGATGTGTAATAGAGAGGAAATGCCTATGGAGAAGAGAAACCAACTATTTAGAGGCAAGTATCCGCCTCATTGACGCCCTGGCAGGAAGGAGCCACGCTAAGCCACAGAACCAGTGGCAGCAGGAGGGCGAGCAAGTGGTGAGCCAAACGCTTAAGAGTTGATGTTATCCCAGACTGACAAACTGAAGTCCGAGAGGGAATCAAGATGGGAATCCCCACGTTTCATCTGGTGACACGACCACCAGCAAGTAGTGGTGGGCTGGGTGGCCGAGACCAGATGCCGAGCCCAGGACGTATGAGGGAGCCTGAGCCCCTGAACCCCAAACATGTTGGACCGTAGCTACAGAGCCAAAGTATGAACATTGTGAGTGACAGCTATCAAAGCAATACAGGTAATGGGAGCCTCAAAAACTTGAATGTACACATACTCTATGCAACATGGATTGAGAGAGATATGTGCATCGTGATTGACAGCTATGAAAGCTGTCCAGGTTACAGGAGCCTGAGGAACCCAAACACACCAACACCCTATGCAAGAGTGATTGAGAGAGATACAGACATTGTGATTAATGTCTGTGAAAAGCTATCCAGGTTAAGGGAGCATTAGAAACCTGAATGTGCAAATCAGTGATATTACATTTCTGAATAAAGTCTATCGAGATTACTGGATCCTGAGAAACCAGAGTGCACAAATTCCCTATGCAAGGGGAAAAGAACACTTTCAATTAGAGCTGAGAAAGCCATGGAAGCAGTACAAGTCTGACAAGCCTGGGTGGACAGCCACCATATGTTAAACAACTTGGTTGAAAGAAAACAACCTATCTGAGGACTATAGGACTTTTAGAAAATCCCAACACCTCAAAGGTGAAAGTGATTACTTACAAGCAACCCTCGAGGGAAGCACATGTTTACATGCACACTTAGGGGCTGAAACTGCAACCCTAGAGTCCCCTGCCTCCTTGCCCTTACCCAGAGCTGCACTTCCCTTTTCGCTCACACTTCCCCTTTCTCCCATCCCTTGCACTTGCACGGTCTGAATGAAACAAGGCCTAGTAAGATTGTTTGTCTCATCTTCCCTCTGTCTTCTCTCCCTTGTCTTGTCATGCCTTAAAAACATTTGGTTCAGGTGCGTTATACATGACTTATCATATCATATACACCAAGAAAATTTTCTTTATTAAAGGGAAAGATTAAGGGCCTGATTGACAGAGCATTTTTCAATGGGATTGTGCCATTATCAAATGCTTCTGTGAATCAGGCCCCAAAGTCATAACTTGATACAAAGCGTTGGAAGAATATCCTATAGTGAAAGGACATTTGAAGACTGAACACAAGTCTAACAGAGCTTGGGCCATGCAGAAGCTCTACCGATGCTAGTGTGTAATCCTCGTTGTTTTCCTTTTAGTTAGGTGTTTTCTAAAGAGGTAGGATAAGTTAGTAGTTTAGGACTTGGACTGAAGACGTTTTACTTGGACTTGACAACCTCCCTTATCTTTTGTTTTGATAGGCAGGGAAACTCCCGCATAGATGTAAGGCAAGTTAGGCGTTTTTCCTTTTTATTTAAATAAAACATAGTTGACGTGACTCAATGTAGTCCTCCCCCTCCTTCTGGTTTGCTGCAGTACTTTTGGACCCTTTGGCAGTGGTCAACACTATTGTCCAATACATGTTTCCGTCTGACATCTCAATCATAGTTATCTCTGGGAAAGCTTTTAGCTGGTTGCAGCTTTTTCTGGCCTCTGAAAAACTCAGTCAGTGAGAATAAATCTTCCCAGTAGGCTGCTGTCCATGCTTATCGTGGCTTCGCTCAGGGGACACCAATTTCACCCCTTTTGTTTAACATCTATATTCACCATATGATGTCTATTTTCGAATGGTTCAGACTATTATATAATTCCTATTCCAAAGACACTCCAGGGGAATTTGATGATCTCTAGGTGCAAGATGATGTTCAAAGTTTATTCAGCTTTTATGTTATGTTATGTCACTTTGCATTTATATAGCACCTTATATAACATTGGTATGGTCTGAAGGCGCTGGTAGGTTGAATGCCCTTGGGAACCGAAGTTCAGGTCAGTAGAGAGAGTACAGAGAGTCAAAGGTGCGTGTGAGCCCCGGATATGTGTGCAGCTGATGTGGTATTTGTGTAATAGCTGCTTCTTAGCGGTAGGTGTGGTGGTTGAGATATCAAGAGTATGGGCCTCATTATACGGATGGAGCTAAGGGATTACCGGCACCGGTAAGGGCACCGGTGCCGGTAATCCCTTAGCGCCATACTACGAGGTCCCTCAGTGGGTCCCGTCCTTAACGTGTGGCCAGACCACACGTTAAGGAAGGGACCCGCTGAGGGACTTCAGGGCAAATAACGGTACCGCTAATAGCGTTACCGTTATTTGCTCCTTCCCCATTCCCATTGAGCCCTATGGGGGCTCAAATGGGAATGGGGAAGTGCCTTGGTGAATGGGGAATTACCACCCCGCCAACCTTGGAATGGGGTGGTAATTCCCCCATTCACCAAGGCGGAATCGGTAAAATACCGGCGGCAACCATGGCGCTACTAGCGCCATGGTTACCGTCGTCCGTGTAATGAGGCCCTATGTGTTCGTTGTGGCAGGATTTATCCAGACCGATTGTGGCTGTGTTAGGCCTGAGGAGAACGCCTGTTTGGGGGTATGAAACCAGAAGTGTTTAGTTAGAGTGATGGGGAGTATGAGGCAGATGTTGGTATGAGAACAGTTATACCGAATGGTGTCATAGTATCTCTGTGTTCTAGTTGAATAGTGGTGTAAAGAAGAGAGTAAGCGTGGTGATGGGTTACATGCTCTTCAAACGTTCCATGCATTCCAAATCATTTCATGAATGATGTTTGCATCTCAATGCTTCATAGCAGATTGCAAATGAATCTATCTAAGACTTATGACATGTCGTTAGGAGCCACACATCTGCATAGTGATTCTTTTATGCCATACCCAACCCCCTTTGCTGGGGATGACATACAAATCCCTATAAGAAAGGGTTAGGGGACAAATATCACCAGTGAGGATGCCTGATTGCTTGGCATAGAATCATAGATCATGTTGGGAACGTACACATGATGACAGCTTTGTATTCTTGACAAATATGTCTGTGACAAAAGCACTGTTTGCATGACTCACTAAATACATAATGCACAATGGACATGGTGATCATTTCATTTTTCACAACAGTTAACGTTACGTGATATGATATAGGATATTATATTTATATTGCACTCATAAACAAGTGTTTCAGAGCACAACCAAGCAAGGGAGGGGAGACAAAGAAGACAAAACAAAGATCTTACTAGATCCAGTGACATTGAGAACGCGCAAGTGCATGGGATAAAAGTGTTTATAACCATAAGCCAAATATACTCCTTTAGATTTGGATGTGAGGATACAATTGCTATGCCACCTGTCACTAGATTGGGGGGGGGGGGTTCAAGAACTGTCCTGTCTCTCAATTCCAGTGACACTGGTTCATCTTCCAAAATTCAGTTGCCAAGGATTAGAGGCGGCGGGGTTTAAGAGGGGACGCCAAGTATCAGGGAAAAGATGCCTGTTCGTATGAGGCTGTGTGCATGCCAATTTCCCAATGCACAGACATTTTGTAGCATAGAGATAAAGGCCATGAGAACAGTGATTTGTAAACACTTGTAATTGTACAGCTTAAATGATCATTTAAAACACATTTGTGATTAGATATTCATATCTCAAAAATATATTTTTTTAGCAAACAATTGGCATGCACTAATGAAAAGATGTAACCCTGTGTAGGCATGCTTGTGAACTATATTATGTGATTTTTAGTCTGGTCGAAGCACATTACAAAATCAACATAATGGAAGACTTAATTTGTATAGTCTTTGTTGCCTTGAGAACATGCGGCTCTCTAGTATAGTTACCTAATGTATCTGCTTATCAAATCTCCACCTTTGAGACCCCAGGAGTTCCACAATGAATGTGACTGTTACCTACAACTGCAAAAGGATACTGAGCTTATACACTTTGACCTACATATCCATGTAGGATATGACCTACATTATGAAACTCACGTCATATATTTTATGGTGGCCATTTTGGGCTGGGCTGAAGTATTTCTACGCAGTGAACCCCAGACCAATTGAATCCAGTATTTTGAAAATGACAAGACAAACATGGAAGTTTCAGTGTGCTGACTTGAGCAAGCATAATGTCCATCAAAGAAAGGTTGGAGAGCGATAGACTTAAAGTAGTTTTTATGGATGCAGAGTTTTAGACAAAGGAGTGATACTAGACAGCGCTTTAGTATATTTCCCCACTCTTGCGGATGTTGTACACTTGAGGTCACTTGCTGCTTTCAGCGTGTTCTACGCTGTCCAAAGGTGGCCATAGCCGGCAGTTGTCTCAAGTGCGGTTCAGTGCGTTAAATGGCCATGTCCCAAGAAGCATTTCATACATTCTAAACTGACAGCGCACATGGCTTACTTTGACCTTGCACCAAACTGAGCAAAGATGAGACTAGGCATATGTGCAACCTAATCCAACACAAGCCAGAAGGAGTATCAGACAGTGTGGAAACCCATATCATACACCAGGAGAAGTTTAATAGATGCAGATTGGGCATATCCAGCAAAGAAAAGCCCAGCCATCATGTAGATATACAAACATATTTATATTACTAAATTGAACATCAAGCTAACTTAACAAACTGCATGGACCCCAAATTAAAGATGCACCCAAATATTGAAGGGGGCTTTAACTTTTCAATTCGAAATTCAGAATAATACACAAGCTGGTTTAAGAAAACTACTAATTATCAAAGCACGTACTGACAGGAAACATCATTGCAGTCTCATTGTTGGCAAAATATACATATACTAATGTGAAAGACTGTTTACAAGGGCCAAAGTGTTTGAAGTAAGACTGTTAATGTATTATGTGGTGTATTTGATTGTGATTGATTGTAATTCATGTTAATAGAAAACAATTATTTTTAGGTTTTCATTTACACAGCCGGACCACTATTTATCCTAATGCATCAGCTCCATCTAGTAGTGACAACAGGGAAACCTGGCAGTCTCTACTGTGCAAGACTGCATCGGGCATATACGTTATCAGTGGGATACAGAAGATATTGTGGGATGTTTTTACCCATGCATCCGAGCCCTACCTCAAAAACTGTGCAGTACTGGCATTGAAAAAATCATGATGGCCAGAGCTTCCCAGAAAATGCCCAGGGAAATGCATGAAGAATAGGCTGCCACCCATTTTTGCCGATGTTATGGGCACAGAAGGGCACTGCCTAAAACCACCATTGGACTACCCACACAGTAGCCTGAAACCATTGGGAATGGCAATGCTGATTGCCAAAAGCAACCTAGAACTGTGGGGAATTCATTTTCTTAAATCCCAAAAATGGTTGCATTACCAGTACTCACCACTATCAGAAAGCCGGCGTTTTAAAATCACCAGACCTTTGTGTAAAACTGAATAAATGAACCCAAAGCAGGCCAAAGAAAGACTTACTGAGAGGTGTATACAATGTAAAGTTATATTCTGAAGTGACTTGAATGTTCATAACAAGACTGGCTGAGCTCTGCAGGTCTGCAGCAGCCTAACTGAAACTGGATTTAAAACTACCAAAAATCAAAAATGTTTAAATTAACTGAGTGACCTACTTTTGAGTGTCACATAGTTTGTCACTGTTGAAATGTCATAGTTTTGAACTTAGAATCAGCATTCTAGCTGCATATGTAAACATTGTCTTGACTTAAACTGGGGAACAAAAAGTGACATTTTATCTGAAACCTGGCTTAATGAAACTGAATTCTGCCCACCAGCATCCCCCGACAGGAGTTGAGACTTGCACAACAGCTGTGTTCCCAAGCCTAGCTGCCTTTTGCTGTTCCCACCAAAAGGGATATGACACTTCTCTGATTGAATTACCTGGGCTCTGCAGGAAATTGAACAAAGCCCTGTCCTGACTCAGGCAAATGTTTTATTATGGGGGTCGTAAAAGTGGCATCCTCCTGGAAGGAAAGGGGAGGAGCACTGCCTGTGAGAGCAAGCTGGCTTGGCAGAACTGGAAAAACCAGAAATTCAACCTTGTGCTGGGAGGAAATCACACCCCTTTGGGGCCAGAACATAAATCTAAAAAGATGGATCATTCATAGAGCAGACTTGTGAACATTTTATAAGTGATATCATTATTCTTGTGATTTGTCTGTGCACATTTGAAGACGTGGTAGGACCCGGTGGTATGTTCAGGGGGGTTTTAGCGGAAAAGAGGATATTACTCTAAATGTATGTATGTTAAAAATCTGACACTCCACCACCTAATGCCCACATGCTTTGCGAACATTTGTGTAAATGCGGGGACAAATCCAATATTGGTAACCCGACCAAAAAGTGAAATATGTTGCCATTTTTTAACACAAGCTCCTAGAAACGACAGAATTGGAACAGGGGCTACCATCAGTAAATGCATGATGTGTGTATGCAATGCCAAACAACTGTCTATCGGGGAAGTATGTATTTGTATCAGATATAGATTGTGTGTAAAGTTGACAGAGGTGGGTTCTCTGTATCATAAACAGACCTCATCATGATGACACTTCATTTCATTCCCCCAATCAAGGTGAAGAGGAGGAAGTGGCCAATGACAAGTGGAGAGGGGTAGGGCCTAGAAAGCTAGCCTCTCCACCCACTTTCAAAACACATAAAAGCAGACAGTCAGGACAGATAGGGACATTCAATTCCATTTGCTGCGGAGCATGCTGCCGGACCATGCAACATCCAGAGATCCAGACATCAAATCCATCAATCTCCAGAACCTGTAGCAGTACCTAGAAAGCAGAGCAGTATCCAGAATCCATAGAGGCTAGACCAGCAGAGCAGAGCTGACCCAGACCACTGTTCGCTGAACCAGAGAGCTGAACCGGAGTCCAGTCCAAAACCTGACCAGATCCGTGGCGAGGCCTATTTTAAAATATATTGTGAGTACCTAGCAGAACTGTGCAGAACCAATCTCTTAGTTAAAATAATCTAATCCAAACTATTTTAATCTAGGTAGAACTGCCTCCTAACTCTCACCTGTCATTTGCAAAGCTGTCACCTGTCATTTTCTATCTGCAAGCTGTAACCTGTCGCTTTGAACTTTTAAAATTTCAAATACGAAAAACTACCTTTATTTAATCGTTCATATCGCTGGAACCGTTTGGGCTAGGAACTTGGTTTAACTTTCCTCTGAAAGCTTAGAATCTCAGCTTTTCAACAAGCTTAGAACCGACTCCGTATACGTTTACCGTAATCACGATTCTCGCACTCGCGAATTTTACAGCGATTTGCAATTTGGTTAAAAATCCAGCCACGTGTGAAAACAGCAGCTTCCTTGCTTTCTTTTGCTAAAAATTTGTTTGCCTCTTAAGAACCATCCCTGAATCATTGCTAGAGTGAGCCTGGACTAATATTAACTAGATACCACTCACTCTGAACCTCTAGAGGGAATTAAAAGCATTTTAGCATATTTTTCACTTCATTGCCAGCACATATGAAAGCATTTTGGGCCTGTGTTTCAAACTTCTGTAGTCTAAGCTTGCTGGGGTGAACTGAATTACATTTGATTGCATTTCTGAGAACTGTGTGCTTTCCTTCCATTTCCTTGCATTGCATAAATGGGGGAGTGGATTGCCAGAGAAAAGTGATTACATTGTTTTGTTGAAATCATATTGAGTATTTCTGTACTGCAATTTCATTCCACCTTGCATCCATTTGAAACCATAAACGTATTGTTGCTATCTTATCCATCCTGTAACCACTCATCATTGATTATAAAGAAGTGTGCTAGTGCCAGACTATCCATTATTGATTACTGCTCAGATCAAGTGTGATATTCAATTATTAATTTATTATAAAGTGTGATAAAGTGTGACATATATATATATATATATTGTTTAAATATATTGTTTAAATTATCAAATAAACCGTTTAAACTTGCAAAACAGAACTACTTCGTGGCTCAGTGGGGTCAGGGGGATTCCAAGAGAGGGGTGTTATATAGGGATATATAGTAATCCAGAACGCATGAACTGGACATAAAGATATATCAATAAGGGTTTCCATTCAGTATCCCAGACTAGGCATTGACTTAGCTGTAGTGTTGAATTGAATCCTCTTACAATATGGTAGGTTTTCATTCAAAAAGTAGGGCCACTATATATTTCCTAGGCAACAGCTCCCTCTAGCAGTGACAACAGACAAAGCCGGTAGTCTCTACTGAACAAGACTGCATCGGGCAAGCATACATTATCAGTGGGACACAGAACAATCAGTAGGTTTTCATTCACAAAGTAGGACCACTATATATTTCCTAAAGCAACAGCTCCCTCTAGCGGTGACAACAGGCGAAGCGGGTAGTCTTTACTGCGCATGACTGCATCAGACAAATGTACATCTGGCCATTTATTACTTAATGATTTGATTTGAGTTAATAGTTCCATAGGGTTTCTCGTTCTGAAGGGATTTTTGCCTTTGTGAGGACTGTAAAAGGTGGGGGCACAATTATATAGAGAGCAGGTAAATAGGCATAGTGGAAGACAGACCTGGAAAAGGTCCATGGTGGGAAAGATGGGAGAATCAGGGACATTTGCAGCATGGAGAGAGAATTTATAAATACAACATTGGGCTTTATCTGGGTCTGGTGAAGGAACATCTAGACCCTCCATAGAATGTACACTGAGAAGCAGTGGCACGGTGCCATTAGCAAACCCAAGTGCCAATCTCCCATTGCGACAAATGAGGGACCATACAGGTCAATACCAAACAGTCACAAATCCTGCAGGAAATTCTGAAAAGGCCACTGAAAGACTGCATTATAGGACAAAGGCTGCTAAATGATATCAGCTACACAGTAAAATTAATTGTCCTTGAAAAGGTCTTCGAAGCAGGCTGCAGTGGCACACCATATTGCGCTCTCCGCATATCCGAGCGGGCCGGTCAGCCAACTACGCCTTAATGATGCTCTCACCTCTATATGCTCTTTACTGAATGTTAAGTGACTCCCACAATTGAGACAGCCACCCACATTGCAGAATAAAATTGTAAGATGCCATACTCTGCTGGACGTACAGAACATAACGAAGCTAGCAAGGGTGACGGTGACACCTATGAATAATAAAAGTAGGCACATGATTTTAGGATATCCAAAAGAAATAATGGCAATCTTGCTTGCTGAGACGGGCAGTCCTGCATCATTGGTAGAGTGGGCCTCCGTGGAACCGTCATTGTGATGCTGCGGAAGCTTGCCGGGAAATTGCTGCGTCAGTGCACGACATTAATTGAGGGTTGTAATTCTAGAACTAAGTATGGATGCTATTACTGGAAGAGATGGTGCAGGCTGCACTAACAATGTGTTACATAGGACAATGGTCAAGGAATTCTGGGCAACCAGCATAATTGTATATGTCTTCACAGCAGGACTCTGTTTAGAAGTAGGTTGCGGGTGCTTCTTTGGATGATTGAAATCTGGAAAGAATCTGCTGGTAAACATGGAAGAATATTTGTAGGTTTACTTCCAACCCGTCATTCTCTCAATGGTGTGCTCCGAGATGGCCATCTAACGAGAGCAGTAGCCAGGATTGTCTAACAATTGGGAGCAGGAGGTAATGTATTTGGGCACACTACAGTGACATTAATGTCTGTAAATGCCCACACAGAGCCGATGATTGGGCATTTACAGATTCTGGGTGGGCACAGCCCACTCAGGGCCTACCCTGTCTATGCCTCTTGCTCTAACTAAAAATACTAACTTAAAAAATAAACTAATAATAATAATATTAAAAGTAATACTAATAATCTAGATTGTGTATAGTTCCACATTTCTCATTAGAAGCAGCCTAAGTAGTCATCTCAATCCTTTGACAGCAAATTCTCATCAAAGGACATTCCAGGAAAAAATAATAGAGGCAACCAATCGACTTTCAATAGCAGTGATATCACATTGTCCTAGGTACCTGGAAAATACTACTCAAATGACTACTGTTGTGTTCAAAAGTGCATGAGATCATTCAGAAAGCCATTAGCATGCTTAAATATATGGAGACATATTTTACTTTTCATTGGTGAGGTACACACCTAGAATGATGGTGGAACAATGCAGAAACATTCACATCATGGCCAGAGCTGCAAAAGTCAACCAACCCACAGATTCTGGCCCAACAGTATCTCAAACTCTGTGACTACTATCTAATGAAGAGGTCTGTGGGCTTTCGAACCCTCTAAGCATTATTTTTTCAGTTAGTCCAATAAAAGAACTTAAAACTTGGATTGTTTTTTGTGGGTGAAATGAAGTGGAGCAAGCTGTTTTGAATATGATAGTCTTTGGCATTGGCATGGCATTTGATGTAAAGTATCTTGAGTTAGAAAATGTTAATTTGGTTGGAACATTAACTTGGATGCAAATTCCAGCCACATGAGACTAAGGATGCAGACTCATCCAAAGAACAATTTCAATGGAGCAACATGAAGTGGGAACATGTTAGTACAGAACTGCAGGATGGCAAAGATCAGCTGATGGATGAA
This sequence comes from Ambystoma mexicanum, assembly GCF_040938575.1. Taxonomy (NCBI): domain Eukaryota; kingdom Metazoa; phylum Chordata; class Amphibia; order Caudata; family Ambystomatidae; genus Ambystoma; species Ambystoma mexicanum. Next base: position 499,644,815 of record NC_090940.1, on the reverse strand, counting down.
GAACACAGGAGAACGGTGAGACTACAAGAGACTTGAAATAAGACAGGCATCTAGTTCAACATGGAGTAGAGGCAGTTAGGTGGCAGAAGACATCCAAGGAAAGCTAGAATATATTAGTGGTGTAAAATGGATTCATTGTGGTGCAAGGGGCTTTGGCACAGTGATGGAAATTATCCATCAGAAAATCAAGCACTGTATCAAACACGACTGAAGAAGCTCTCCACTTAGATGACAGGTAAATGCTAATACAAATTGATGCCAGCAACACTTGTCACACCTCTCGGTAGAAACTTATTGAGCCCACGACCAATTGACAGTATTGGCGAATGAAGAAAATGGAAAGACAGGCACCCAACTTGCTTCTTACAATGGTACTGATTGGAGCAAATATTGTTTGGGAACTCATCATTGGGTAATGGAGGAGTTTGAAAAAAGAGATTTCAGTGATTTGGCAGGTTCATGCCATGGCATTGCTTGTTGCTATGCCAACCAGATATGGTCAGTAGAGAAACGCCATTCTCTCTCTTCTGTAACAATGGTTTTGGCAATTATGCTATGATATGATGGGTTATTTATAAGGCGCTTAATACCCAGAGGTTTCTAAGCACGGACCCGGGAGTCAAACCTGTGTTACTGCGTGTCATCTTGCTTCCAAGGCGAGCACGTTGCTCCTGAGCTATCCTCCCAAGACTTTGTGGCATAAGTGCCACAAACACTTGCCAAAACCAAAAAAAAAAAACACACATACCCTGAGCTGAGCCACAGTGATGGGCCAACACTGCCAACAAGAAGAAAGGAGACATGGTTTGTGCACAGAACTGCCAATCATCATCACCTTCAATGCTTTTCTTCTAATGGGCACTAAAGTCATAGATGCAATGGTCATGGCTGAGTCAACTAGGAGCCCCCAAAACCAGAAAAACATATTATGTTCATTAAGATTCGAAGAAATCTGATTGACAATGGAACAGAGTAAGAGGAGCAAATCCATGACAAACGAATATAGCACACAAAGGGCATCATGCACAGCACAGTGCTTTCACCAAAATACCGCCAGCTGTAAGTACTACTTGTAGAGTGGTATCATTTCATGTGCACTCTATGCAGAGTTTAACGGTGGTGGGGGTGGTAACCGTGAGGTGTGTGTGGTTTATTTCTTTTAAATAGGGATGGAACTCTGCTTTTAATGTGATATTCAAAATGGACAATGGACAGCAGATGTTCATACAACTACTGAACATCGAAAAAGTCAATACGGACCATTGCATGCATTATACGGGAAAGGTGTTGAGAGGGGGCACCCACATTCTTACCCCCTTCTTATGCTTCCATGTGAATGTTGTTTTTCCTTTGAAGGGAAGGCACTTGCATTTCCCTTCTATACCGTTCAAAAACATTCACCCAAACAATTGAAGCATTTTAAAAGATGTACCTCTACTTCTGGGGAGCTCAAAGGATGCTGCTGCCTGCAGTATTTCAACCAACTAGGAATTGGGCAGACGGTAAATCTGGTGGTATTTTGTAAATACAGCAGGATTTACCATTACCAAGTCTGAATGGGACCTTAAGACCCACACGTATGAAAACCCATGTAGTTTGTGTCCTGTTAACCATAGCTACTGTATGCTACTTCCCGAGGGAAAGACAGAGCTAGGAAAACGCACAGGGACGGATAAATGAATCTTCCCAGCCTTCACCTGAAAGCTCAGGTCAGTCTGTGGATTTCTTCACAGGGCAGCTTCCGAGAAAAGGATCACGCGACAGCGAGTGCTGCATGGCCCCAGATTAACGCTATATCCATCAGTTCTATAACACAGAGACCTTTTTAAGAAAGTTATAACACGGGGCAAAGAAAAACAAGAAAGTCGATTCACAGCACATTGAAGCAGTCAACGAAAAGCTGTACTTGTTTAATTTGAGGGTACAGATGCAAGTTGATTATTGTTGACATAGCATGCCCCTTTTGCTCTCAAGAGGGGCAACGCTGTGCCACTCATGTTTAATTGTAATCTCCAGCTTTTGTGATGTGGCACATGATACTCAACCAGAGTCCAACAAGCACAAGGAAATATGCCTGCCCCCCGCCCCCCAGAAAAAACAGCTCATATGTGCACATACCAAATAAAATTCTAAGCAGTACCCACAGGAGGCTTTCTTGGGACAGTTTGTAAGTGAATTTTATAGAACATTCGACTAGGAGAATTGATGACAACTATCAGCTTTACAGTGCATCAACGTATGAAACTGGCCAACATGTGTCTTAAGGTGCCAACTCTTTAGACATTGCTTGATTGGGATAACAATAAGTTGTCAGGAAGGTCGTCCTTGCTGGTAGTGTCCCACCACATACGTTCTAAGGGCCTTAACAAAGTGAGGTTACTTAATGAGTGCAGCTGGGCCGAACGGCCTGCCAAGTGAATATCTCTGTTAATACCTGCGTGGTTCATAGGCACGGGTGCTAATGGTCGTGTGGCTTACAACCACATCTGTGAAAGGGATTTTCTTAACATTGTTTCCTTTTCAAAGCATCACATCAACACAATCTTCTCCCAAGTAAACATGGATGCCAAGGGAGAAGTGAATGTGGTCTCTATCTATAGTCCTATTTCTCTTTCCATGTTTGTCAAAGAGACGAGATTGAAATATGTGAGTGCTAGCAGTGGCAGGGATAGGTGGTAGGGTTTGTTGGCGGCTAGTAGCTGGGACAGGGCAGAGGAGGTGCTGCAAATGTGCACAGGACAGTAAAATGTGAGAGAACACTGGCTTGTGCCAGTGAATACAGCCTGCACTGTCGTACACCAAACTGTCTGTGTACACAAACAAAGGTGCAAAAGCTCTATAAGACAGTCGAGGCTGGCGTCAAATTATAGAAAATGCTTTTGTGGTTCATCGAATGTAGAATTGTTTGCACATTTGCAGCATGTCCAGCCGCTGTGATTCTTCACTCCACCCGGCCTCTTTATCCGCAGCAGCAAAAGGTTTCATAAATCTTCAAATGTGGAATTCCCTAGAGGTTCCCCGGGCCCCCCCAAGACTGGTGCCAGTGCAAACCCTGCCGGAACACCTTCTTCCAACAAGCCCATGCCTGATTCCCCTTTTCCTGATCTGGCGCTCCTGCCAAGAGTGTGATCCTTGGCACGCTCTACCCCGGCATGTGTCTATGGGCTCTTAGAACTGTGAGCATTATGGCACGGGTTCAGTCAGCACTCTCGGCACAGTCCCCCTTTCACAGTAACTCATAACTTGGCAGGGAACTGCCAATCTGTCTGAAATGGATTTCACGTTATATCGAAGCTCTGGATCTGTTTCATCTACTCTCAGAACAATCAATCACATGGTTATCAGTGTCAGAAATCCATTGAAAAAAAGGGTACGTTCCCAATGTGTTGTTTGTCATGACCCAAGGGATTTGCTTTTTTAATCTAACACTTGCGTACACATGACCTATTTGCGGATTAAGTTTCATTGAATAGTCACTGGGCATGATTTCCAACATTTTTTTTTTCAATGAGAAATCAGGCATCCCGTGTCCCAATGAACTTGAACTGACACATACATGTTAAAATATGAATATAGTTTCCGCATAAGGTCGCCAAATGTGTTAGTCACCCTAAATAAGACGCCTTATAGTGTGATATTGTCGGGTGATACTTTGTCGTAATATTTTATTTGTATTGTTCTTGTTGTCACCCGGTGGCAAGTGCATAGCACCTGCTGCCAGGGAAAAAATAAGCATGGTAAAACAAACTCCCAATACCCCCCACCTAAAACCAAAAAACGCTTAAAGATGTTGCTTGATTACTCGTGATCTCTGCCAAAGCAATTTTTTCCTGCAATGTGATGCAGCACATTTTCTGTCTTAAAGTTACTGCAATTTGAAAGCCATCCAGGGTGTGATTTGGTTCCATAAAGTGCGGGCTGATGGGTGTGCCCTTCTTTGGTCACTTAACGTTCCCTCTCTCTCGATTCATCCGCTTATGTAGTTGCTGGCCATTTTCCCCAACGTAGTAGCCCCCGAAGGGAAATTTCATACACATAATCAGATACACAACATTGCTGGACGCACACGTGCAACTTCTCGTGATTTTGTAATCCTGCCACGTGTGGGGCATCTTTATTGTATCTGAACTGTAGATATGTGCACAGGTCAGACATCTTTTGCCATTGTATGGCGTTGTTCAATTTTGTATGTCTGTTTCAGTGCCCCACTTAAATCTTTGCGACTGGAATGCGTGGGGTTAACTTATGAAGTGATCGACTCCTTGTGAAGGAAACCAATCAGTAGCAGACACGAACAGATAAATACATCCCACAGGTGAATACTTGCACGGTTTTGCTATTAAAAAAGCTCCACTCTCTTCCTATGCCTGATGAAGTAATTGGAATATTATGAATGCTTGCAAATACATGCCTTTCTTAGCTTTGTTATCATATTGGGCCTCATTACGACCCAGGCGGTAAGTTACCGCCTGGGCCGTGACTTTACCACCATGGCGTAAACTACGTTTACGCCATGGTGGTTGGCGGACTTACCGCCCCATTCCGAGGTCGGCGGGGCGGTAAGTCCCCAATCCCCATTTACCCTTCCCCATTCCCATTTTTGCCCCATAGGGCATAATGGGAGTGGGGAAGGCGTTAATTACGCCACCGTAAATTACGGTGGCGTAATTAACTCCATGGTCCCTTAGCGCCATGGATTTTAACACCTGCTGAAAGCAGGTGTTAAAAGCGCCATGGCGCTAAGGGACCTCGTAATTGGCGGTAAGGGGTCGGCGCAGCTAACGCTGGCGTAAACCCCTTACCGCCAGGGTCGTAATGAGGCCCATTGTCTTATTTGGAGCAAATATATATATATGAAACCAAAGCAATGCGTCGAAAGGTTCCGGGGCCACACTCCTAAGCTCACGCTCCTGTTTGAAAAAATTCCATTGTCCACTCGGAAAACATTTTTTTTTAAAAAAAACGTGTAACTTTATCTTAGGCAAAATTAAGACTTCAAACAGCTTGAAAACTTGACAAGCAATGCATTTCGCAGCTCACACGGCGCTTGTTCAACAAGATTTGGAAAGAAAATGGGGTATTTCTAAATTTAAAACACACATACACACTATACACCACTGTCATGTGACAAGGTCCTAGTGAGCTTCGAAGCATAGCAGCAGAAGAAGCCTGTTCACAGGGACGGCCATCTCAGCATGTTGTTATGAGCCACTATTTTATATTATGATACGGTTCAGAAAGTGTGTTCCCAACCCATACATTCACACATTAAATGACCACTAAAATGTATTTGTTTTTTAGGATTCGGCCAATGTTGGCATGAACCTTGGTGAAAATCTGCAGATATCAGCAGATTAATCTGAAAACAAATGTTTGTTGACCAATCACTGCACTGCTATGGCTCCTCGTGTGCGCGGACCTTCCCGAGTTAACATATTCACATTTGTTCACACAACAGTTACGGTGCTAATATATAATGCAGATTATAAAAATATTTATTGAAGAGAAAAACAGCAGAGATGTCATCAAATCCAAAGTGCTAGAAATTCTGTTGCCACAAAGTGAGATATGCACACACACATGTACAGATCTACCAATAATGTACTCTAAATCCCTACTTCATCTGAATTGTAAACATTCCACTCTAATCCAGAGATTGAGTTGCTGGTAATGGAGTTCAGTACCTTTTACGAACCAGCTGCTCTGCAGCGTAGGGCCTCCATATACCCTCCATATACCCTAGAAGCACTGAATGAATGCCATTTGTAAACACATGACTGACCAAGCTGACAGTGCAAATTGTAAACAATTGACTTTCCAATTTGGTTAAACCTAACATGAAATAGTAACCAAATTACCTACAAACCTATCGGGCGGTCATTTAACTAACTCATAATATTGGTGCAAGACTGAAAGATCATAGCTGAGTGAACATGATTTCCAGTATTAGAATAACAATTGCATGCATATAAGAACTGTTGAATAATACAGTACAGATCGCAACAAAGTGCACAGAGTATGCACATACAGTATCATGAATACATTTCATACTGGCACATATTCATAATAATGCAATTTGCAATATAACACCCATAAATCGATCTAGTTACACTGTTAAAAACAATAATTTCCACATTAATAATGGTAAAATCACTTAGAAAATCATCACAATCAGAGAAAGCATAAACCCCTGTGCCCCTCTTTCTATAAATTATGGAAAAGAAAAAGAGAGTCAAAACCAAGTAAAGCGAATCCTCAAACAATATAAAATACAAGAAAGAAAGAATGATTTATATTTCATCATAACCTATTCAACACAGGGAAAAAATCACTACATAACACAGCCACTACAGATTATAATAAACAACAGATTATATCAGTATCCCATAAATGTTGCAATTCTTCATCAATGTTCAAACCTCTGGGAGTTTTTCTTTCAAACTCTATGATCATTTTTGTTTCATATTGCTATCTCCTCCTCTTGAATATTTCAGTACATAGGTGGCTCCAAAGACGGAAAAGCCATCTAATGTTCCGCCATGATATTTAGAAAAGTGTTTGGCTGCAGGATAGGAGAAATCCCTATGTTTTACAGATCTAATATGCTGTGAAATCCTTATTTCACATGTATCACTTATTAAATGTGCAGCACAAAATGTACACAAAATATTCTGTCTCGCAAGTTGTTTTATGCCGGATCATGTACTCCGAATTCACCACAGCATATTTAAAATCTATCTGGCAGTAGCATATATCTTGCATCTGTGACATTGGTAGAATCCCAAACACGGTCCTGAGAGCCAATTACTTGCAGACATTTTAGAGGGGGGAAACAAGCTACTCACCAATGTACCCTTCATTGATCTGGATTTCCAAAATGTAACACTAGGATGTTGGGCCAGTTCCTGACACAAATCTTTGTCCGTCTTCAGAACGTGCCAGTGTTTATTCATTATATGTCAAATCTCAGACGATTCTGAACCATATGTCAATATGAGTCTAATCTCTGTGTCTTTCTCAGAAACCATGTGTTTAGTCTTATTTAACAGACAATCTCTATTTAAAGTTCTGGCTTTTTGAAAAGCTCTTTCAATGTGCTTCCTATTATACCGTCGGAAGAGTAATTTATTAGCCGTATTGGAACTTGCTACATCAAAATCTACCACGGTGGAACAATTACATCTCAATCATATGAATTCTCCACATCGGATGCTTTTTGATGCATGCAGACGGATAGGTACTACTTGCCTGATGTGGGTTATTGGAAACTGTTGATTTTCGATGAACTGAGGTCCTGACATCAATGCCCAGAAACACAATTCTAGCTTTACTATGGGCTTCAGTAAGGTGTAGGTCGATTTCATTGGTGTTTAAAATATGAACACATTGAAACTATTCCTTCTCATCAACTTTTAAATGCTGAAAAGGTCATAAATGAACCTGAGCCAGCAAACCACTTTCTCAGTAAATTTCTCATGTTCCAGAGACCAAACTATGTTCCTTTCCCACAATCCCATGCTGAGGTTAGTGGACGTTGGGGCAAAAGTTGCCGCATCGCTGTTCTCCTCAACTAATGGTAGAAAGAAACATTGAACAAAAATGCATCATGGGTCGAAAAAAATGAAAGCCTATCCAAAATCATTTCTGACGGACTCAAATAATTGAAGGATATTTTTCTATAAAAAAAAAGCAGAATCATGATTAATGGAAGTATACAGTGCAACCACATCTAAAGTGGTCCAAATCATACCTCATTCCCATTGAATGTCATTAATGTGTTTTAAAAAGTCTGTGGTATTTCTCAAAAGAAGCTGGAAGTTTAGAAACAATAGGTTTTATAGCTTCATCCACAAACTGTGCAAGATTTTCCAACAATGACCCACACAATGATACTATAGATCTACCTGGAGGTAGTATGCACCTTTGGTAAAAGCACATTATCAGAATCACATGCATTTGAGGAAATAGAGATTTTGCAGTAGCTTCCTCCAAAATACTTCGATCTGTTCACTTCTGCAATAAAATAGATAATTAATTTGCTAATGCTTGGGAATTGATCAACAGACATTTTAGAATAACAAGAATGATCACATAGCTGTCTGGTTGCTTAAATGACATAGTCTGAATGATTTGAAGTACAATGTTTAAGCCTTTATCAGACGGATTTTGAACTATATCATTGAGCTGGGTAGGTTCAGACAGCGTTGATTTCTGCTGTAAATACAAATTCCTCACAGAATCAAAATCAAAATGCCTCAATTTCTTCAAGTCACAAACAACTAGGTCCTGACATTCCTCTAAACAACCTGAAATAAATGGGTGTGTACAATGTATAGGACTCTCTTAATACCAAAGGTATAGTTTATGGGTTATTATTTACTGCATGTCTTGTGATAGCATGTAGATTAGTTAGACAGCACCAGCTGCCTCTCCTGTACCTTCACCTCGCACGGACCGGCCCAGCTGACCCACGTGATGCCTACCAGCCTGCCAAGCTGCCAGCCAATCTCCTGGAGCCTGCCTCTAAAGTTCCATACTAGGACCCATTCCCTCACCAATCCAAATGTAACTTGTAGACGGTATGAAAAACATCACCTATGACGTTGTAACCCTTTAAAATGTATTGTATCTGTAGAGTTTGCTAGAGCGCTCTCAAGGCAGCAGAGTTCTCTGGATGCTGAATTTTATTGTCTCTCACAACCAATCGCCTGGTCTCATTCTCTGCTGGGATGTGTCCTTTATTCTGGGTTTCTAATTGTATTGTGGGAAGTGCCTGCCACCAAATAACACGAAACATAGCAATGCACCCATAGGCACGGCGGCAGAACTCCTAAGCTCATGCTCCTGTTTGAAAAAATACCATTGTCCACGTATTAAATACATTTTGAAAAAATATTGAACTTTATTTTAGTCAACAATAAGCCTGCAGGCTGCATGTAGCTTTACAACTTCACAAGCAATGCTTTTCACGTCTCACACGGCGCTTGTTCACTCATGATTTGCAAAGAAACGGGCTGCTGGTAAATTTAAAACACACATGCACACTATACACTACTGTCATGTGACAAGGTCCTAGTGAGCTTCGAAGTATAGCAGCAAAAGAAGCCTGTTCACAAGAATGGCCATTTTAGCAACTATGTTATATCATGATAAGGTTCACAAAATGTATTCCCATCCCAAACATTCGCAAATTAAATTGCCACTAGAAAGTTTTTGTTTTTAAGAATTCGGTCACTGTGGGCATGAACATTGTTGATAATCTGCAAATATTAGCAGATAAATCCGAACACGAAGGTGTGTTCACCAATCGCTGCATAGTGCACTGCTATGGCTCCTTGTATGCTTGGACCTTCCCAAGTTAACACATTCACATGTATTCAACAAACAGTTAGGGTGCTAACATATAATGCACAAAATAAACATTGTTATTGAAAAGAAAAACAGCAGAAAAATCATCAAATAGAAAGTGCTAGAAATACTGTTGCTCCAAAGTGACATATGCACACAGATGTACAGATCTACCAATACTCTACTCTATATACCTCCCACAAACCAACTGTAAACATTCCAGTCTAATAAAGTGACATATGCATACATATAGTAGTAGCAGAGTTGCTGGAAATGTACTTCAGTACCTTTAAGAACCAGCTGCTCAGCAACATTGTGCCTCCATGTACCGTAGAAACACTTAATAATGCCACTTGTAAACGTTAGCGAAAGTATCATTTTGTTGAGCTTTTATAAGAAAATCTTTCCCCCATAACAGCTGTTATAATAGCAAAGTACTACAGATAGCCAGCTGTGTTTTACCAAGAAAAACAACAAATAAATGTTTCCCTCCAAGTCACTCACCAGGTGCCCCTCTTCTTCTGGCATGCTCCCTAAATTCATGGTACCCTCCTTTGCCCACTCGCAAGCCACTCGACCTTTGGTGTTCCGTGTGACGCACTTTCATTGCCGTTCTCATTTTCTTTAGTAGCTGCAGTTGTCCCGCTGAATAATCGTGCCAACGAGAAAACATGTGTGCTCTGAACTTCGTCCCCAGCCCCGTCTAACTCCTCATTTTCACATGCCACCACCAAACCCCTCATCTCTAGCCTGATACCTTTGCATCGTTTTTCCCCCTCCGAATGGCATTTTCCTGCATTTTTGTCTTTGGGTAGCCAAGGGCCGCCCTCGCATTGAACAAAAAAACCATGGCTGCTTGCACCATGGGAGATGTACTTATCCTTCAACCATAGACCCCACCTACGAGGGTGCAAGCAAAATGCCCAGTTTATGATGTAAATGGGCTTGAAGTGGGACCATAGTTCAAGGTCAAGTCAGCTTAGAACATCAATTAGAACCCGGCAGGAGGAGTGGTGGGGGCAGGCTCTCAGCTAATGAGAAAGCTCGTAATGGGTGCATTACCAGCGGTAATCCCCCTGCTCCGAGCAGCCTCAGGGCTGAAGGCTGCCATATTCCCCCACCCACTTATCCCTTCCTCTCCCTCCCTCCCTCTCTCTTCTCCCTCCTTCCTCTCCCTCCTCCCCCCATCCACAGATTTCTCTCCCCGCCCCCATCCCCACTTACCTCTGTTGAAGTCTGCTTCGGCATCGGACGCACTGGGAACACTTCTGTCCCCAGCTCGCCCACTCACGATCTGCGATAGGCCGTCATGGAAAGGAAGAAGGGACTACAAGTAGTCCTTTCTCTCCTTTCCATGGCGGGCATGTTTTTGTTTACTTTTAAAAATAAATGTCAATGGCCACTATGGAAAGGGAAAATGGAATCCGTTCTTTAAAAAACGTGTAACTTTATCTTAGGCAACATTAAGACTTCAAACAGCTTTAAAACTTGACAAGCAATGCATTTCGCAGCTCACACGGCGCTTGTTCAACAAGATTTGGAAAGAAAATGGGGTATTTATAAATTTAAAACACACATACACACTATACACCACTGTCATGTGACAAGGTCCTAGTGAGCTTCGAAGCATAGCAGCAGAAGAAGCCTGTTCACAGGGACGGCCATCTCAGCATGTTGTTATGAGCCACTATTTTATATCATGATACGGTTCACAAAGTGTGTTCCCAACCCATACATTCACACATTAAATGACCACTAAAATGCATTTGTTTTTTAGGATTCGGCCAATGTTGGCATGAACCTTGGTGAAAATCAGCAGATATCAGCAGATTAATCTGAAAACGAATGTTTGTTGACCAATCACTGCACTGCTATGGCTCCTCGTGTGCGCGGACCTTCCCGAGTTAACATATTCACATTTGTTCACACAACAGTTATGGTGCTAATATATAATGCAGATTATAAAAATATTTATTGAAGAGAAAAACAGCAGAGATGTCATCAAATCCAAAGTGCTAGAAATTCTGTTGCCACAAAGTGAGATATGCACACACACATGTACAGATCTACCAATAATGTACTCTACATCCCTACTTCATCTGAATTGTAAACATTCCACTCTAATCCAGAGATTGAGTTGCTGGTAATGGAGTTCAGTACCTTTTACGAACCAGCTGCTCTGCAGCGTAGGGCCTCCATATACCCTCCATATACCCTAGAAGCACTGAATGAATGCCATTTGTAAACACATGACTGACCAAGCTGACAGTGCAAATTGTAAACAATTGACTTTCCAATTTGGTTAAACCTAACATGAAATAGTAACCAAATTACCTACAAACCTATCGGGCGGTCATTTAACTAACTCATAATATTGGTGCAAGACTGAAAGATCATAGCTGAGTGAACATGATTTCCAGTATTAGAATAACAATTGCATGCATATAAGAACTGTTGAATAATACAGTACAGATCGCAACAAAGTGCACAGAGTATGCACATACAGTATCATGAATACATTTCATACTGGCACATATTCATAATAATGCAATTTGCAATATAACACCCATAAATCGATCTAGTTACACTGTTAAAAACAATAATTTCCACATTAATAATGGTAAAATCACTTAGAAAATCATCACAATCAGAGAAAGCATAAACCCCTGTGCCCCTCTTTCTATAAAATATGGAAAAGAAAAAGAGAGTCAAAACCAAGTAAAGCGAATCCTCAAACAATATAAAATACAAGAAAGAAAGAATGATTTATATTTCATCATAACCTATTCAACACAGGGAAAAAATCACTACATAACACAGCCACTACAGATTATAATAAACAACAGATTATATCAGTATCCCATAAATGTTGCAATTCTTCATCAATGTTCAAACCTCTGGGAGTTTTTCTTTCAAACTCTATGATCATTTTTGTTTCATATTGCTATCTCCTCCTCTTGAATATTTCAGTACATGGTGGCTCCAAAGAAGGAAAAGCCATCTAATGTTCCGCCATGATATTTAGAAAAGTGTTTGACTGCAGGATAGGAGAAATCCCTATGTTTTACAGATCTAATATGCTGCAAAATCCTTATTTCACACGTATCACTTATTAAATGTGCAGCACAAAATATACACAAAATATTCTGTCTCGCAAGTTGTTTTATGCCGGATCATGTACTCCGAATTCACCACAGCATATTTAAAATCTATCTGGCAGTAGCATATATCTTGCATCTGTGACATTGGTAGAATCCCAAACACGGTCCTGAGAGCCAATTACTTGCAGACATTTTAGAGGGGGGAAACAAGCTAGTCACCATGTATCCTTCATTGATCTTCATTTCCAAAATGTAACACTAGGATGTTGGGCCAGTTCCTGACACAAATCTTTGTCCGTCTTCAGAACGTGCCAGTGTTTATTCATTATATGTCAAATCTCAGACGATTCTGAACCATATGTCAATATGAGTCTAATCTCTGTGTCTTTCTCAGAAACCATGTGTTTAGTCTTATTTAACAGACAATCTCTATTTAAAGTTCTGGCTTTTTGAAAAGCTCTTTCAATGTGCTTCCTATTATACCGTCGGAAGAGTAATTTATTAGCCGTATTGGAACTTGCTACATCAAAATCTACCACGGTGGAACAATTACATCTCAATCATATGAATTCTCCACATCGGATGCTTTTTGATGCATGCAGACGGATAGGTACTACTTGCCTGATGTGAGTTATTGGAAACTGTTGATTTTCGATGAACTGAGGTCCTGACATCAATGCCCAGAAACACAATTCTAGCTTTACTATGGGCTTCAGTAAGGTGTAGGTCGATTTCATTGGTGTTTAAAATATGAACACATTGAAACTATTCCTTCTCATCAACTTTTAAATGCTGAAAAGGTCATAAATGAACCTGAGCCAGCAAACCACTTTCTCTGTAAATTTCTCATGTTCCAGAGACCAAACTATGTTCCTTTCCCACAATCCCATGCTGAGGTTAGTGGACGTTGGGGCAAAAGTTGCCGCATCGCTGTTCTCCTCAACTAATGGTAGAAAGAAACATTGAACAAAAATGCATCATGGGTCGAAAAAAATGAAAGCATATCCAAAATCATTTCTGAGGGACTCCAATAATTGAAGGATATTTTTCTATAAAAAAAAAGCAGAATCATGATTAATGGAAGTATACAGTGCAACCACATCTAAAGCGGTCCAAATCATACCTCATTCCCATTGAATGTCATTAATGTGTTTTAAAAAGTCTGTGGTATTTCTCAAAAGAAGCTGGAAGTTTAGAAACAATAGGTTTTATAGCTTCATCCACAAACTGTGCAAGATTTTCCAACAATGACCCACACAATGATACTATAGATCTACCTGGAGGTAGTATGCACCTTTGGTAAAAAGCACATTATCAGAATCACATGCATTTGAGGAAATAGAGATTTTGCAGTAGCTTCCTCCAAAATACTTCGATCTGTTCACTTCTGCAATAGAATAGATAATTAATTTGCTAATGCTTGGGAATTGATCAACAGACATTTTAGAATAACAAGTATGATCACATAGCTGTCTGTTTGCTTAATTGACATAGTCTGAATGATTTGAAGTACAATGTTTAAGCCTTTATCAGACAGATTTTGAACTATGTCATTGAGCTGGGTAGGTTCTGACAGCGTTGATTTCTGCTGTAAATACAAATTCCTCACAGAATCAAAATCAAAATGCCTCAATTTCTTCAAGTCACAAACAACTAGGTTCTGACATTCCTCTAAACAACCTGAAATAAATGGGTGTGTACAATGTATAGGACTCTCTTAATACAAAGGTATAGTTTATGGGTTATTATTTACTGCATGTCTTGTGATAGCATGTAGATTAGTTAGACAGCACCAGCTGCCTCTCCTGTACCTTCACCTCGCACGGACCGGCCAGCTGACCCACGTGATGCCTACCAGCCTGCCAAGCTGCCAGCCAATCTCCTGGAGCCTGCCTCTAAAGTTCTATACTAGGACCCATTCCCTCACCAATCCAAATGTAACTTGTAGACGGTATGAAAAACATCACCTATGACGTTGTAACCCTTTAAAATGTATTGTATCTGTATAGTTTGCCAGAGCGCTCTCAAGGCAGCAGAGTTCTCTGGGTGCTGAATTTTATTGTCTCTCACAACCAATAGCCTGGTCTCATTCTCTGCTGGGATGTGTCCTTTATTCTGGGTTTCTAATTGTATTGTGGGAAGTGCCTGCCGCCAAATAACGCGAAACATAGCAATGCACCCATAGGCACGGCGGCAGAACTCCTAAACTCATGCTCTTGTTTGAAAAAATACCATTGTCCACGTATTAAATACATTTTGAAAAAATATTGAACTTTATTTTAGTCAACAATAAGCCTGCAGGCTGCATGTAGCTTTACAACTTCACAAGCAATGCTTTTCACGTCTCACACGGCGCTTGTTCACTCATGATTTGCAAAGAAACGGGCTGTTGGTAAATTTAAAACACACATGCACACTATACACTACTGTCATGTGACAAGGTCCTAGTGAGCTTCGAAGTATAGCAGCAAAAGAAGCCTGTTCACAAGAATGGCCATTTTAGCAACTATGTTATATCATGATAAGGTTCACAAAATGTATTCCCATCCCAAACATTCGCAAATTAAATTGCCACTAGAAAGTTTTTGTTTTTAAGAATTCGGTCACTGTGGGCATGAACATTGTTGATAATCTGCAAATATTAGCAGATAAATCCGAACACGAAGGTGTGTTCACCAATCGCTGCATAGTGCACTGCTATGGCTCCTTGTATGCTTGGACCTTCCCAAGTTAACACATTCACATGTATTCAACAAACAGTTAGGGTGCTAACATATAATGCACAAAATAAACATTGTTATTGAAAAGAAAAACAGCAGAAAAATCATCAAATAGAAAGTGCTAGAAATACTGTTGCTCCAAAGTGACATATGCACACAGATGTACAGATCTACCAATAATCTACTCTATATACCTCCCACAAACCAACTGTAAACATTCCAGTCTAATAAAGTGACATATGCATACATATAGTAGTAGCAGAGTTGCTGGAAATGTACTTCAGTACCTTTAAGAACCAGCTGCTCAGCAACATTGTGCCTCCATGTACCGTAGAAACACTTAATAATGCCACTTGTAAACGTTAGCGAAAGTATCATTTTGTTGATCTTTTATAAGAAAATCTTTCCCCCGTAACAGCTGCTATAATAGCAAAGTACGACAGATAGCCAGCTGTGTTTTACCAAGAAAAACAAAAAATAAATGTTTCCCTCCAAGTCACTCACCAGGTGCCCCTCTTCTTCTGGCATGCTCCCTAAACTCATGGTACCCTCCTTTGCCCACTCGCAAGCCACTCAACCCTTGGTGTTCCGTGTGACGCACTTTCATTCCCGTTCTCATTTTCTTTAGTAGCTGCAGTTGTCCCGCTGAATAATCGTGCCAACGAGAAAACAAGTGTGCTCTGAACTTCGTCCCCAGCCCCCTCTAACTCCTCATTTTCACATGCCACCACCAAACCCCTCATCTCTAGCCTGATACCTTTGCATCGTTTTTCCTCCTCCGAATGGCATTTTTCTGCATTTTTGTCTTTGGGTAGCCACGGGCCGCCCTCGCATTGAACAAAAAAAACATGGCTGCTTGCACCATGGGAGATGTACTTATCCTTCAACCATAGACCCCACCTACGAGGGTGCAAGCAAAATGCCCAGTTTATGATGTAAATGGGCTTGAAGTGGGACCATAGTTCAAGGTCAAGTCAGCTTAGAACATCAATTAGAACCCGGCAGGGGGAGAGGTGGGGCAGTCTCTCAGCTAATGAGGAAGCTCGTAATGGGGGCATTACCAGCGGTAATCCCCCTGCTCCGAGCAGCCTCAGGGCTGAAGGCTGCCATCTTCCCCCACCCACTTATCCCTTCCTCTCCCTCCCTCCCTCTCTCTTCTCTGCTTCGGCATCGGCACACTGGGAACACTTCTGTCCCCAGCTCGCCCACTCACGATCTGCGATAGGCCGTCATGGAAAGGAAGAAGGGACTACAAGTAGTCCTTTCTCTCCTTTCCATGGCGGGCATTTTTTTGTTTACTTTTAAAAATAAATGTCAATGGCCACTATGGAAAGGGAAAATGGAATCCGTTTTCCTTTTCCTGGTGGCCATTTTTTGTCAATTCTTATTCTGTTTCCGAAACGCGAGAGCGTTTCGTAACAGAAAATAAATAAATGTAGTACCCCGATCTTATGTCCCGGGGTACTAAAAGCAATAGGTCACAAACAGGGGCATTACCACTTCAGCTAATACCTTAGGGCCTTCCTTAAGGCACTCGCTTCACTCTGGCCTGTAACTATGGGCCAGGGGGCATTACCTGAAGTGGTAATGCCCCCCCTGCTCGGAGCTTATTACTTAAACATAACATGAACTGTCCCGTTAGAATTGCGTTGTATGCCATCGCGGGTAGCGGCTGGTATCCTCACTTATGTTGTGCGTCATATTCTGCTAAAACCTCCTAATTATCTGCCCATGAAGTCACTGAGGGATACGTTTGATCCCATCAAGTAGCTATTCTTCATTGTGTGATTGGTCTGTAGGACAGCAAAAAATGAATGTTAATATTTATCTTTCTACAAAAAAATGTTTTTCCTGTAACACCGTGAAGTTACTGGAAGGCACATTCAGTAACGTGTCTTGCATATCGGGAAACTGGAGCTGGACGACTGAGTAATTGAAAGGACTGTAGTCACCAAGTGTAGTGAAACCCAATTCAAGATGGCAGTTTGCACCACCGAATCAGCGACCTCCTGGAGTCATTTCGACTTGTAGATTGCACAATCAGTGCCATGTTAGGTTTGAGGAGCATGTCCAACGACGGTTTTATTATTTTCAATATTTATATATGTTTTCCCGTTATAAAATGTAACACAACTGCCTGTACAGCATTCATTGCCAATGTCTGGAAAAACATTGAGAGCGCTGATGTTTTAATTCAAAAAAGAAAAGGAATCATTTTGATAGCGTATATATTTGGAGGCTTTACACACTGTCAGTAACTTGAATCGCAACACCTCAGCAGCACTCGTTTGACCAATCCCGAAAGAGGAATTTCTGAGTATGCTCTCACAATTCAACTATGTAATTTGCATATTAACGCTTACATCACTGAACTAGTTTGCAAAATCAATCCATGAATCTCTCTCTTCCCCTTTATCCCCAGAATGGTTTTACAAACTGAGAGTAGAATTGCACACTTCACTCTGATGCTCCCATATACCCCCCAAAGGGGGCATATGCACTGATGATGTCATGTTCATAGTTAGCTCCCTTTTTCCAACTTGAACAAGACAACGATTCACCATTATTAAGCATTCCTTACAATGGACTGATTGGTGGTGTGACGCCGGCTCGAGGCATGTTGTCTAGCTGGAAGCTTCCTGCTGCTCACCCTAGGACATAATTGTGTCTGTCTATCCCTGTCCCACGAGCACGCTTCACTAAAGATCCACTGCGCCGTACACACAGAATCGGGCAGCAATGCCTCTGTTGTTACGTCCTAACAGATATACTTTACATGAATGAATGAATTTATGGATCTTTTATGACGTGCATATGCGCGGGACTGGGATTCAAACCTGGGTTGCTCTGCGGTGTCTTGCTTCCAAGACAATTTTTGCCTGTGATCTATCCTCCTGAATCCAAGTGACTGGCAGAGTGTAGACTACTGCTTTCTCACCCCTAATTCATTGGGGCTAAGGGATCTGAATACTCTAGAGCACATCTTGAAGGCTTCGATGATCAAAGACCCTGAGCCTCCACCCATAGAAAAGAAAGCAACACTCGGGCGCTCCGAATCAAAAATCATGTTTTGCCCATTTCAATATTGAGCAGGTCGACCCCTAAACATTCTAAGGCTTACAGACACCCAAGCAGTAGGAATATTTCTATAGTATTTTTTGATTGATCAAGACATATGCAACTAATGTCCATTTGAATTGTTCCGATGTTTATCTTTCTCATACAGCAGGGATAATCGTAATAAGTCATTGGTTTCGCTTGGGGATGGGTTTCTGAGCTCAGCTCTTGATCGTGTGTGATTCGAGGAAGAAGACTTGGTCACTCTGGTCTGTGGAGCCAATGCTACCATAGCTTTAGGAAGTGGAAACAGAGGTGCCTCACTAAGTCTTTTTGACTCATTAACGTCTAATGCTTTTGTTCAGCATCTCCTTCATTGGTCCACATTCTGCACTCTAGAGTATGTTGTTTACAAGGGTGCTTTATAAAACACGGAATATATGAATAAAAAAATCATAATGACGTCCCAGTAATCCCTGTCCCAACCTCTACCTTGTGGTAGAACCTACCATTTTTTGCCAATATTACTGTACCTACATTTATGTCACCGACATTCTTACACTGACTCATGTTCGGTTGGCTATCAACTAGGCCCATGAATACCTGTTACATTTCTACTAGACACCTGCTCCATATGAGTGTCGGTTTTGCTGCATGTCTCGTCGTTGAACAAAGTCCCTATGAAATTTGATATGGTTTCGGTCTCAATTAGCTTGGTTCTATCTGAACTGATCCAAATGTTTTAATCAATTTTTTCTTTATTACTGGTCGAATTTGACACAAATATAGATGGAGGAGACCTCCCACAGGCCCCCCTTAACACCCCTTACATTAGTTATTCGCCTGAACCCCCGCCCCCAAACATATTAGGGACAACATCCATTGGAAAAATTCGATGAATTTGTCTTCGACTAAATCTTCTGCGGCCAAAACGCCCTATACAAGTAGCTTATTTGTTGGAAGTTAAATGAATTGTAAATTTTTTGTCTTCATAGGTCATCATGCCTTATCTACTCTCTATGCTGTTTTGTATGTTATCCCAGGTAAATATTTGCTTTTTGGTGCAACAGTGGTTTCAGATATATAAACCAAACAGGCCTTCTTTTAATCCCCCCCGACCCCCCTGTTTTTATAGTCACATATATTTTGCAAATTATATGATTGAATTAGGGATTTCAAACTCTAACAAAGCTATGTTTTTTTCAAAATGTAGAATATTAGATGGCTCTTAAGCGCCACCTAAAAGCCAAAAGTGTTGCATTTGTGTACAGGCAGGACGGAGATGGTATATGAGGAGGGACGCATAGCTTGTGGGTGTTGTTTGGTTATTTACCCACCCGCTGACTGTCCCTGGCAATACTAGTCCCTATGGCCATTGCCTCCCAATACCTGCCCCTTCCCGCACAAAACACATCCTACTAGGATCTCTTTGTGCTTGCTCTATCAGAGCTAAGATCAAAGTTTAGCAGTCACTGTTATTTCCATGCAGTCTATTGGGAGTTCATGGTTTACTTACAGCTGTGAATGGCTACTGGTGTCATACAAATGTCTGAACCAAGTGTACTTTCAGCTATATGATGTTTGTCTTTTCCATGCGCTGAAGTGCTGAAGTCCTGTTAATACCAAGCAATGACAAAGCCAGCAGTTTTTGTTTGAGGTATGAAATAAGCATTTACTAGGTACTGCCATAACATGCCCAGTGAATCACTATTTTCCAGGTGCTACAATCTTATGGTAGGTAGTACCGTTACATATGTAAGCTAAGTTAGAAATAAATGCCGTGCCTCAGGTTTTGAACATTTGGATTCCATGCTAACGCTTTAACTGCATTTTTTTAGACCTGTTTGATTGTCATTTTTCTGTTGCTGGGCTTTTTAAGGGATGTGTTATTTGTGAAATCTAGTTATTTAAAAACAGTCATATATATCAATACTCCCTTGTTTCCTCATATATTTATTGATTAATTAAATCAAATCATTGCATGGCATGGGAGGCGAGAAAGCAGAACACTAGAGAGCCAAGCGCGCCCAGAGACCATGCACATGGCAGTGGCACACCGTGTATACACCCCAATAGCTTACTTCCTTCTACAGAAGGAAAATGAGCAGGAAATTCAAAATGGAGAAGATGAGCAGAAGACCTACAGAGGTGGAAGAGCGGATGCATAAAGGGAGCACATTCAACAGCTTTGGGGCACGCAAAGGTCCAGCACGTGGTGCGGCACAGGGTGGGGGGAGGGCCGAGGGCCGAGTAGGCAGAACTGAGAGGCAAATTAGCTGGAGGTAACTCCTCCATTTTAAAGCCAACTTAGAATTCGGTGGTGTGGTAAAGTGCAGGTAATGGAATTACTGCCAACATTCATTGCACCCCCAAACCTATAATGAGCGTCTATATCTATGATAGCCAGCTACGGTACCTGGATTACCACCTGCAGCATCTGTAAAACTGCTGTGAATCTGGGACTCTGCCTCAAGCCGAGGCAACCTTTCTCCCCATAAGTGCGCTTTTTGTGCTGGCTGCCAATCCGTCATTGAGAGTAATTGAAGACTTTGCGACGCACTCAGTACGCTATGCCTGCTGTAAGTGTGTCACTGCGTTCATCTGTTATGGAGTCACTCAATACACCCCAACGCAAACTCTCCAGTCATCTTCAGGGACATTGTAGACTAAGGGTTTGCAACCTGAAACCTTCGGCATTCCAAATGTTTTGGACTACAACTCCCATGATCTGTCGACACTGCCATTGCTGGGTTGGGATTCTGGGAGTTGTAGTGCAAAAACATCGGGAGAGACAAAGGTTGCTGAGCCTTTTTGATTTGGGTGGAGACATTAGGGAATGCCTTGCGGCCTGAGATTTGTTTTAGGGGCAGGGGCTTGTTGGGGGGGGGGTCTTTTCACAATGTTTGAAAAAATAAAACACTTTCCCCTTCCCCCCTTCTCCAGGGAGGATATCCCATTCCTCTAGGCAGGATATCCCATTCCTCTAGGCTGGATATCCCATTCCTCTGGTTTATTGGCTTCAGACTCAGCTGTTCGTGCCAGACAGCCACATGTTCCACATGTTTTGCTTGTCATGCTAGCAAATGAACATAACATGCAATTTTGCTTATATGTGAAGGGTATCCATTTTTTAGCACTGCCATTAAGGAACAATTTCTATTAAGTACAATGTTTGCGCTCAATTAGTTGGTGGAGCCGTATGGCCCATGGATTGTCCCATCTTGCTGGAGTGAGCTGTGCCATGTTTATTCACTAACCACTGTCTGATATTTCTTGGGTTTTTGAGTGAATGCCAGAACGTGGATCCATCTAGTATTGTACAGACAGGTGCCAAGTGTATTAGCGTCGAAGGAGCCAGCATGCGAAATATACATGGACTGCTCCATAGACCAAAAACCTAACATCATAAATCCACAACTTCCATGGAATTATGCATTGCCCCATGTCAATGATCATCACATTCAATAATGGCCCCAAACCACAGTGACATAATCCATTTGATGTGCATGGCCGCCCTGTTGCGATTTTACGAATGCATGCATTGTGTGTTCATACCACTTGGACAATCATTTACATTGACTAATCATGTGCTAAACAAATTACAATGGCATGACCTTGTTGTGTTTAAATAACAATCATAATTACAGCATGTATACCACACTTTATTCCAAATTATTTTATCTAATGAATGCCTTAACAATATATGTTATTACTACCCAATTGAATGGAACTCAATTCTAAACTAGGTAAGGGTTAGGGGCTGCTTCGGCCCTGCCTGGGATTTGCAGGTTGGCACAATGTCAAAAGGCAACCCTTGATCTATGCAGTATCCACCCAGCCATCACCTGAAAGCCTTCGAAGTACCTACCTCTAAAGCAACAGTCACAGCACTCAAAAGCCACCTCCGTGCTCTTTATGTACAACATTTGGTGGCAACCAGAAGACGTTTTTCTTCTTTTTTCTAGGCTTTGACTTGACTAATAACTCACTCAATTTTAGAAAGGACAGAAGACACTTCTACTTCATCAATTTTAAAGGAACATTTGTGCATGATGATATCACTTTTCGCCGATTTGTTATCGTTGTTTATGTGCTGCTTTACTTAAGATCTTTGTTCCCTGTTATACTGTGAGGCGCACGGGTCACTTATCATTCTGTGCGGTGCAAAGAGAGTGGTTTTCCACTATTAAGCATTCTATAAAATGGTTTTATAAAAATGTGGAAGGGTTTTTAATACCGTTGAAACAAAACTTGGAGAACATTCTAACTTAATTTACATGGGAAATATTGCCAAGGTCAGACACTTACATCCTAAAATCTAAATTAAGACCCTTTCTAAATTAAGGACGTTGCCATCGGACATACTTTTCTATGAATCACGTTGTGTCCTGGCTGCTATCCCTGCAAGGATTGCTCCAGCAGTCGGGTTTGATGACCTCTCTTATTAGAAGAGAAGATATGAAGCCATGCAGGGTGTGCTAGTAAAGGGGTGTCCAACCTTTGGCTCTCTGGATGTTTTTGACTACCATCCCCATCAGGCCTACCCAGCACAGCCAATGATGAGTGATTATGGGAGTTGCAGTCCAAAACATCTGCAGAGTCACAAGTTGCAGACCCCTGCAGCTAGTATATAAGTGATATGCCATTGATGTGTGTCAAAATGTTGTGTCTGGTGTTCCCTGCTGTGGTCCTGCATGAATGCTTGCCTGAGAGAATGCCTGATGGGATGTTGTGCCTATGGAATGTAGTGTTGTGAGTGCCCCTGTAAGCTCCATGAAGGTCAGTTGTAGTGAAGCAGCCTGTGATAGAGGAGGCTGGTGGATGTCTCCTGTGTACCTTCCTACTTACTTACCCTTGGACCTACCGGTTGTATATACATTGTCACTGGAACGTATTAAAGAAGTTCACATCCCTTACCTAGTATCAGACCAATTAATTTCACCCCACAACAATGACCATTGCAGCTAGTGTATACGTGATATGCCATTGATGCAGGTGTTTACCATGTCCATTGAGTAATCCCCCTTCCCATTCAATAACATAACTGAGGACCTAAACACAAGCAAAATGATGCAAGCCATTTTTAACATCAAGTGTCCATTATATTTTACCTCCATTTGCTAAACAATTAAATTGCGTGCTTACCTAAAACCCCCACCCCACTCACTGGGGAAATGTGTCCACTGGCGACTTAAGAAGATATCTCTTCTAACATACAATATCCAGACATGTGCACATTCTCATTTTCCCCAGGTTTAGCAGATTTATTTCAACACAGATAATCTGGGACTTGATACAATACAATACAAAAATTCTTCTGTCTGTCTATTTTGACTCTTGAAAATGTGATTTGGAAACCTACTGTCAAGTCTGGCTTTTATGAGCATCCCCATTGTTTGGAATCAGGTTTCT
This sequence comes from Ambystoma mexicanum, assembly GCF_040938575.1. Lineage (NCBI taxonomy): Eukaryota > Metazoa > Chordata > Amphibia > Caudata > Ambystomatidae > Ambystoma > Ambystoma mexicanum. Next base: position 499,621,177 of record NC_090940.1, on the reverse strand, counting down.
ATTTGTGAAATGTATACCTGTGGTGTGGTATAATACCCTCTTGAGCTTCTCAACTGGTGAAATCGTGTGTATACATCTGAGACATATACACCACGCTGGGGGATCCAAGTTCACACATTGGATTACAAAGTGCCAATCGGTGCTTTGTATTCTTATCAATGTTCAAGGTTTGAACGATTGTCTGCAAGCTGAGGATATCAAGGTAGCTAATACTTGTTTGGTTAAAACAACCATAGTTGAATCTATCTTTAAAACAAAAAGACATCTTAAATTTGCTTTTAGTCAGGTTTGATAGACATTTTTGAAATCCATGTACGGCAGAAGCGATTGATTTGAAAACTAGGTTATGCTCCTCAGTCGGGGAAAGGCACTCAGCCAATTAGATGGCTGGAAGAGTGGGCGAGAATACACCCCCCGACTTGCTGTGCCTCTCTGTTGCTTCGGAAGTCCAATGCCAGGGGTCGAGTATCCGTAGTCGAGTGAAACCTCTGAAGAGGTAACAAATCTGGCTAGAAGCTCCCGGAGTCTCCTAAGGACCCTCCAAAAGCAGGACAACCAGATCCCGAGTCACCTCACCAGAGTGCAGGACCCAAGGAGTGAAGGCAGCCCAATAGGTATCCAAGATCTGCAACGGCGCTGTTTGCTAAGCGCTGAAACTGCAAAGAGCAGCAGAATCGAAAAGAGCCTGTAGCTGCTGACAACTTCCCAAGTACCGCCTCAGGAGCCCTGCAGATTTCCTCCCTCTTGTCCCCACGACTGAGGGTCAGGAACCCTGGATCTGCACCGCTGTAGCAAGACAGAATCAAGCTGGACCAATCTTCTTTAAAGCAGAGATACTGTTTAGGCTTGGGGTACTTAACTAATTGACTTTTAGCTGTGCTTTTCTCAGTTGGGGATTGCAGTGGCTTACATTTTAGAGTTGATTCCAAATCTCTTTTCACAGACTCTACAGCTTGTTACCTACAAGTCATGTTTCTACTTGAAGTCACCTCAAGGTGTAGGAATTGTGTAAGAAGCATATCCAAAGATTATACACTAACCTGTTTGGATTCTGAAAAGTGATTTTAAAGTATATTTACATTGTGACACAAATGACCTTTTTAAAGATTGCTTATTTAAACATTGATGTTAATTAAATAAATAACTATTCGAGAAAGCTAAGTGTATTTTGTGGGAGGGAGAGAAGCACTGTCCATTTTTCTAAACCTGCTGCCATTTACTCTGAATCACATTTTGGGAATCATTTCGTATAGCTTTAGAAATACTTTGTAACTTAGATTTACCTTTGTGTGTTTAAAAGTATTTTCTGACATTTCTGCAACGAGCAAGCACTCGTATTTTGTCTTCCTGCTGCATTTATTTTTGAACTACAGGCTCTGGGAACTACAGCTCCCAAGAGCACTTGCTGCCTATTTTTGGATACGTCAGGCGCTTTCAGCGCCGGCGCTTTCAGGGGCAAGCCGGTCTGCGCCGGTCCCGCCGGCCTCCTTTATCTATCCCTAAGGCACTCGTGGCCCAGGAGAAAGCTAAGTGTATTTTGTGGGAGGGAGAGAAGCACTGTCCATTTTTCTAAACCTGCTGCCATTTACTCTGAATCACATTTTGGGAATCATTTCGTATAGCTTTAGAAATACTTTGTAACTTAGATTTACCTTTGTGTGTTTAAAAGTATTTTCTGACATTTCTGCAATGAGCAAGCACTCGTATTTTGTCTTCCTGCTGCATTTATTTTTGAACTACAGGCTCTGGGAACTACAGCTCCCAAGAGCACTTGCTGCCTATTTTTGGATACGTCAGGCGCTTTCAGCGCCGGCGCTTTCAGGGGCAAGCCGGTCTGCGCCGGTCCTCGCCGTCCGCGGCGTTCAGGGCGGAAAGTGCTGCCCGTCTCCCCATAGACCGGTGTAACATCCTCACAGGTAATCATGGGTTTGCTCACCCTCGACAAGCTCGCGTTAGATCTCAGTAAGCTTGCGCGCATTAACCTGGTCCAAAAAGCGGTAGAAACTGCCCTTAACCGAGTCAGTCAGGACTCAAAGGAAAAAGCAGCCATCAAAAGGCCCCCCAAGAAAGAAAAATTGACCGTTCCCCCCCGGAACAGTCCCGAGTTTCACCCCTCAAATAAGCTAGACCTAAAAATATGCTTGCTTAACACGCGTTCTCTCAATAAACATGCACAATGTGTTCATGACAGGATTGTCAATGAACAAATAGACATCTTCTGCATAACTGAAACCTGGCTCAAGGACCCTATCGGCCCCACCTGCGACATCGCAGTCCCGGAAGGCTACTCCATCTTCTACTCAAACAGAGAAGAAGGCCAGGGAGGTGGTGTAGCAGTCATCGCAAGAGACTCTATACATATGTTTCCCAGCAGCATAGCATGTACAGGCTGTGAAATACTGCACCTCAAACACACCCCCACGGCTAACAGTAGTTTAAACTTGATTGTCCTATACAGGCCCCCAACGTCCACCCCAGAATTCAACGACGAAATAACGCATCAACTCAATATGCTTAAAGGACCCAACACAGCCACACTAGTCATGGGCGACTTTAACCGCTGGTTTGGCGATACAAAAGACAAAGAAGCTAGTAAACCTCATAGATCCCTAAACAACATTGACTTTGAGATCAACAACCAAGAGCCCACAATGGACAACGGCCATCTTCTTGACTGGGTCGTCTCTAACAACCTCGAAACCCGAGAGTTTAAGACTGAACCCTGCATTTGGTCAGACCATCATAGCATATCCTTCCACATCATCCTGCCTCTTCCCAAACCCAAAACCCCTAACTGCCCGACCCTCTCGACACACCGTAACTAGAAAAACATTGATAGGAACCACCTCATACAATGCCTAGCTGAGGTGGATAAAAACCAAACCGAGAATGACTCCTGCGAAACAACGTTAGCAAATCTACTTAGTCACCTCGAGAAACTCACGGACCAAATTGCCCCCTTCAAACTAAATCAACTAGGCCCACCCAAAAAAAACCACAATGGTTCTGCAAAGAACTTGCAGAACAAAAAAAGGACAAACGAAACAGAGAAAATGTATGGCTAAAAAATCCTTCATCAGCCAATAAAGCCCGCTGGAAGGAAAGCGAAATAATATATAAACATATGATAACCGAGGCCAAAAAAAACTTCTATAACGAACAGATTTCTACAGCCACCAATTCCACCAGCAAACTATTCAATATCCTCAAATCCATAGAAAAACCCAAAGCCATTACCCCTCCTTTCCTACCCTCTCAAGAAGAATGCGATGCCACCCAGATCGCCTTCTTCAACAAAATTTCAAAAGCCAGGGACGCCATCATAAATTCCCTCACCAACAAAAAAACGACAGTTACTCTGCCAGCTGAGACTGCAACAGCAGGTATTGGAACTTTCAAGTTCACAGAGATCAACAACAGCGAAATGATCAAAGTACTGGCGACCATGAAACCCACTACCTGTGCAGAGAATATCATTCCACCTAAGATAATATTGGACAACATAGACATTTTCGTCCCCATCCTGACAAAGATCATTAATGCCTCTTTTAGAGATCAGGAAGTCCCTAATGCCATCAAAAAAGTCACAGTAACCCCTCTGGTAAAAAAACCCAATCTCGACCAACGCGATCCGAATAATCTCAGACCCATAACAAACTGCAACTTCATCCTCAAAATCATGGATAAGATCGCCACCATGCAGCTCCAGGCACACGTAGAGGAATCTAATTCCCTCCACCCACAGCAGTCTGGTTTTCGCCCCGCACACAGTACCGAGACGGCCATGTTAGATCTGCAGACCAAAATGCTCGGTATTATTGACAAGGGTAAGACAGGCCTCCTCGTTCTACTCGACCTCAGCGCCGCATTTGATCTCCTCGACCATAACCTACTCCAGAACGCGCTAAAAAAGACCACCAACTGCTCTGATGAAGCCATCAGATGGATAATGTCCTTTCTAAAAAACAGAATATCCAGAGTGCACTGGGGGGACAAGTTCTCCCTTGAAAAAGAAATCCTCTGTGGAGTTCCCCAAGGGGCCAGTATGTCACCCCTACTGTTCAATCTTTACTTAAAATACCTATGCCTTGTTCTAGACCACATAAACACCTATTTCACTAACTATGCTGACGACACACAGCTTGTATTCGAACTAAGTGGCAATTATCAGAAAGATAGCGAGCAACTTACCACGATATACAACCACGTGGAGCAATGGATGGACACCAATTGGATGTGCCTAAACGGAAAAAAAAAGGAACTCATGATTTTCGGCTCATCCTCTGCTCGTGCTAAGCTACCCGCATCCTACACATCCTTCCACATTAAAGATACCCCCATTCCGGTCCTAAGCAAGGTTAAAACCCTAGGTATGCTGCTAGAAGCATCGTTGGGTGCAGACGCCCAAGTACAGTTCATCAAAAAAAACTGTGCCTACCACCTCCGTCTAATAAAAGCCATCAGACCTTTCATATCCGAGGAAAATTGTGCGACCATAGCAAGAGCCACCATCTTATCGCGCCTTGACTATGGCAACGCTCTAGTCTTGGGTGCCTCCAAGCAATGCCTACAAAGCTACCAAATTGTACAGAACAACGCGGTAAGAATTGTCAAGCTCAAAACTAAAACAGAACATATCAGCAACTCCAGAAGAGAGCTTCATTGGCTGAAAATCGAAGATAGGGTGCATTTCAAAACCTTAACCATCGTTCACAGATGCATCTACGGAAAGGCACCAACCTACTTAAAAACTAGGATCAAACCATACGTTCCTAATAGAACACCGAGATCATCCCAACTTGTTAAAATTGCTACGTCACCTCACAAACTCAAAAGTGGCTTAGGTAGAGCCTTTCCAACCCTTGCAGCCAACCTTTGGAACAACCTACCAGACCACCTTAGACTGGAAACCAACTACTCGCGTTTTCGCAAACAGGTAAAAACCCATATCTTCAAATAAACGGCCATCACGGCATATGCCTCAGTTAGCTTAATTCTATGTGACTGTCCCGTCTGCTCTGTCTAATCACTATCTGTTCCGTCCGTTCTCGTGTCCTTGTTTCTGCGCCCCGAGGCTCGCGAGATACCGGCGCAATATAAATATTAAATAAAATAAAATAAAAAAATAACTGAAACCTTGAGTGTAAGTGCTACTTGGTTACTTGTATTTATGGAGTTCATGTGTACAGTTCTGCAGCTCACATTTTCCCCTCTTGAGATAGGCCTGGCTGCTCAGTTACACTACCAACTTGTGTAGTACAGACCTACACCAAACAGTGAGTTACCTAGTGGTGTGTAGTCTCACTCAGTGTGACTACACCAATTCTTACCTAACAGCTGGCGGGATGTTACTGACTGTGGACAGCCCCCAACTCTAGGCTGATTGCGACATTCCATCTGCAATGACTTGGCTGACCTTTTACTCTGTAACTACCCTATTGAATCAACAAATAGCGATGTATGTAAACCTCTTGATATGATATGATATGTTATGATATGGCATTTATAACATGCCTATACCTAAGTGTTTCAAGGCGCGACGAGGCAAGGGAGGGGGAACAGAGGGAAGACAGAGACAGCGATCTTACTAGGCCAGGTGGCATTGATATTGTGCAAGAGCAGGGGAGAGGGGAAAGGGAAAAGTATGGGGGAAAGCGGCAGGGGGCAGAGAAGTGCAAAGGATAAACAGTAAAATAAATGAAGACAATAAATAAAACGTGCGGGAAGCTGGTGGCAAGTGCAAGGGTAAGTGCAGACATCAGATGTCAAGTGCTGGTAAGGGGCTGTAGGGATACAGAAACAGTCCCAGAGTGTAGAGCTTGCTAGGGGGCTGTGCAGGTGTGCAACTGGCGAGGAGGGGACCTGGGCCCAAGATCAGAGGGTAGCCAGGTAACCAGTGCAGTTTCAGTTTCAGCCTGGAGATCAGCAGGGGAGAAGAGGAGAGAAAGCAGAAGCAAAGAGGAAGGTCTTGAGGTGCTTCCAGAACTGGAGATGGTTCTCCTCAGAGTTCAGAGAGGCTGGGAGGCTGTTCCAGAGGGAGGCCCCAGCAGAAGAAAGAGGTCTACCACCATCTCATTGCTTGGAGAAGCGACTGACCCTGGGGGAGTTGGAGGCGAATGAGCAAAGAGCTCGTATTTAGGAAGAGAGAATTGAAGGAATTGAGGTCCCAGAAGGCCTGTGGACAATGCAGAGGGTTTTGAAGTAATCCTCGCCGCCACTGGGAGCCAGTGCAGAGATGTCAGTCCTCAAGAGATACAATCCCTGGGATTGAGGCCAAGAACAAGTCTTGCAGTCTTGTTTTGGATGAGTTGTAGAGGGGGGAAAGTAGAGGAAGGCATATTGAGAAAGAGGCTGTTGCAGTAGTCCAGCCTGGAGAGAACCAGAGCTCTGGAGACAGTGAGCTTCTGGGGAAGACGAGGAAAGGGAGAATACATCTGAGTAGGTGCAGCTTGTAGTGTGACTTTTTAGAGACTTCAGAAATGTCAGGAGAGAAGGGGAGTGTGGAGTCGAAGATGACCCCAAGGTTTTTAGCCTCACAGGCGGGAGACAGAAGAGGGCCAAGAGAGGCCAGCCAGAGAGTGACAGGAAAGGAGGGAGCAGGTATGGCGATGAGGAGAATCTCAGTGTTACTGGCATTAAGTTCAGAGAGGCTGGGAGGCTGTTCCAGAGGGAGGCCCCAGCAGAAGAAAGAGGTCTACCACCATCTCATTGCTTGGAGAAGCGACTGACCCTGGGGGAGTTGGAGGCGAATGAGCAAAGAGCTCGTATTTAGGAAGAGAGAGTTGAAGGAATTGAGGTCCCAGAAGGCCTGTGGACAATGCAGAGGGTTTTGAAGTAATCCTCGCCACCACTGGGAGCCAGTGCAGGGATGTCAGTCCTCAAGAGATACAATCCCTGGGATTGAGGCAAGAACAAGTCTTGCAGTCTTGTTTTGGATGAGTTGTAGAGGGGGGAGAGTAGAGGAAGGCAGATTGAGCAAGAGGCTGTTGCGGTAGTCCAGCCTGGAGAGAACCAGAGCTCTGGAGACAGTGAGCTTCTGGGGATGGCGAGGAAAGGGAGAATACATCTGAGTAGGTGCAGCTTGTAGTATGACTTTTTAGAGACTTTAGAAATGTCAGGAGAGAAGGGGAGTGTGGAGTCGAAGATGACCCCAAGGCTTTTAGCCTCACAGGCGGGAGACAGAAGAGGGCCAAGAGAGGCCAGTCAGAGAGTGACAGGAAAGGAGGGAGCAGGTATGGCGATGAGGAGAATCTCAGAGTTTCTGGCATTAAGGCAGATATCATTGGCGGCTCACCACTCCTGGATAGCAGACAGACAGTCAGAGATGAGAGAAGGGGAAGAGGTAGCAGAAGGAAACCTGCAAATGAGTTGAGTATCATCCACATAGCACTGAAAATTGGGGCAGGGAGCAGCAATGTGGAAGGCAAGAAATGCCAGGTATTGGGTGAACAGTCAGGGAGAGAAGTTAGGCCCATGGGGAACACCACATGTAGAGATAGAGATAGAGGAGAGGAAGGACCCAAGTTGGACCTGGGAAGGTCGATCAGAGAGGAAAGAAGTCAGCCAAGCCATGGCCTGATCGGTGATACCCAGGTTATCACAGAGACAGTTGAGCAAGATGGCATGGTTGACCGTGTCAAAGACAGAAGAGAGATAATGTAAGATGAGGAAACAGGGGGTGTTGGAATCAAGGTTGGAGAACAGGTCTTCAAGGATGTTCACGATGCAGGTTCAGTGCTCTGGCAGCTATGAAGCCAAAATGATGGTCATGGAGACACCCTATAGATTCAGTGTGAAGAAAAAGCTGGAAGATGGCCATCTTTTCCAGGAGTTTGCCCAGGAATGCAGTGATGGAGATTGGGCGATAGTTAGCCTGTCAGGACGGGTCAGCAGAGGGTTTTAAGAAGAGAGTGCACAAGGGAGTGCTTCAGGGGGGAAGAGAAGACTCCAGTAGCAAATGAGTGGTTGTAGAAGTTGGCCAGAGCAGGAGTCAGGGAGTCAATGTGGTCCTTGATAGTTTTGAAGGAACAGGGGTGATCCTGTTTTGACAAGACTTTCATAGATCAGACTTGTCTAGAAACCTTGTCTGGGGAGAACAGGGAAAAGGCAGAGAAGGAGGGAGTAGAGGTGGCTGAAGAAGGGCCAAATGAAGAGGGGGCAGTAGATGGAGGAGGAGGAGAAGAAGAGAGAGAGGACAGGATGTCCTGAGTTTTAGCAATGACATGAGAATCCAGGGCCGTGCAGAGGACTTGGGAGGGGACGGGAGAGGTGGAGACTGCAGCAGGATTGGCCCGCTCCTTGCAAATGTTAAAGAGTTTGGCCGCGTTGTTGAATGCCGCAGAGATACAGGCTTGGGTGAGGGCTCTCTACTTGGTACAGTATTGCCTTTGGAGCAGGATGCAGGCCAGTTTGTCAGAGGATGTATAGGAAGCACTCCATTTCCTCTCAGCCACCATGTACTTGCGCTTAAGGGTGGTGAGGTCTGAGTCGTACCAGGAGTTGCACTTGGCTTTGGGCTTCAAGCGGATCCTCATGACAGGGGTAAGAACATCAGGCGTATCAGATATAGAAGCATGGAGCATAGAGAGGGCTGAGTCAGGGTGTGAGTCAGCCGAAGAGGGAGGGTGGGTTGAGAAAGTGGCAGCGAAAGCCTTAACTGACATACGCTTCATGGTTCTAATTAACTGAGAAGGTAGGTGGCAGTGCTGGAGTTGGCTTGGCCCGAGGAGTGGAGAGAGTGAGATGGGAGGAAAGGAGAAAGTGATCACTTGATGAGAGAGGCGTGGTGAGAGGGATAGAAGGGGGAAGGTCTGTAGAGATCAGAACATCCAAAGTGTGCTCTGCAGATTGAGTTGGGTCAGACTGCAGGATATAGAGTGAGAGAGAGTTGTAGAGGTTGCAAAAGAGTCATGAGGAAGGACTGGAAGCATCCAGGTGGATGTTAAAGTCTCCAAGGAGGAGGAGTTGAGTGGTTGAGACCAGGAGGGAAGAGGAGACGTCCACCCACTCAGAGAGGAAGGAGGAGATCTGACCAAGTAGCCGATAGATAGAAGCCACAGTAAAGGAATGGCTAGGAGAGAGAGAGCCTGCAGACAAAGCATTCAAAAGAGGAGTAGGCCTGCGTAGGAATGACAGAGGCAGGTTACCACTCTGGGACAATCAGGGCTACATCCCCTCCGGAACACATTAACCTAGATGCAGAGAGGATCTTGTAGCCATCAGGGAGGAGAGTGTCAAAGCCCGTGACAGAGCTGGCCTTGAACCATGTCTTGGTGAGACCAAGGACATCAGAAAGTTTTTCTTCAAAGAGGCGGCAGATGTCAGAGGAGTGTTTGACTGCTGAGCGAGAATTTAGAGTGGCAATATGGAGACTCAGTAATGGCAATGGCATTACCAAGTGAATGCAGAAAAACATACTATGTGCCTGGTAGTCTGTCTGTCAGCAATATCACTATAACTGTGGGGGTCATTCCGAGCAGGGCACAAAGGGATACCGGGCACCGTTAAGGACATCGGTACCAGTAAACTCTTCGCGCCCTACTACGAGGTGCCTTTGTGGCCCCGTCCTTAACGCCTGCTTTTACCAGGCATTATGGATGGGATCCGCAAAGGGACTTCAGAGCTAATAACGGTACCGTAATTTACGGTACCATTATTAGCACCCTCCCCATTCCCATTGGGGATTGACATTTTCAATGGGGATTTACCAGTCCCGCAAAGATCGGACTAGACCGGTAAGTCTCCATTGAACAAGGGCAGACACGGTACCGGTAATGGTGTTAGTCATGGTGCTAATAGCGCCATAACTAGCACCAACCTCAGAATGAGGGCCCATGTCTATCTATTTAAAAAAGAGAAGGGCTTTAGAAAGACACTGTGCAGAAAATCAAGTATTGCTGACTGGGCAATAACAAAATGACGGTCCTTAGAATGGTTGCTGAGATGCGAAGTAGTATACAAATGCAGGGTGCAGTAGGGAGCCGAGGGGAGAGCAAGAGGGAAAGTCACTTTCATACAATGATTACTGATGAACATATTACTCAATAACGCATTTGGACTATTTACAAGCAAAGAAGATTATCAAATTGCACTAATTCTTACTATCATAGGGTTTTAGGGCATCTTGGGTGACAAAGGTGCTGATGTTGCCAGCTGATAGCTCAGATGTTCTTTCAATGTAAAAGAGGTGCTTTTTCAGAGATGTCTTGTAGTCTAATACGGGGGGATCGACTTAATGGTAGGATACAGGAGTTCCAGTGGTGAGAAGGAAGTAGTGTGAACAATCAAAAGATAGCACAATTAGCATGGCAAATTGAGACATTGTTGGAGCTAAAGATCTCAGAGGGACTCTGGTAAGAGATAGCAAAACAGAAGATTGATGGCGAACGCTTTTGAATTAATCATAACGTCTGGTATTTTTCTGGACAACCTGCCAGACTACGGTTTTTCAGCCTGACACACCATTACAGAAGGAGAAGGATCATTTGCAAACCAGTTTTGGTCCCACCCTAAAAGGGGCCGTCCAGAACAAACTGCTAGGTCAAAACCCTTCTGGATGAGACCATAAGCAACCCTCGACAGATTTCAGCCTCAATGGTCATCGTCAGAGAGATGTATATTTGTTCTCTAGGGCCTGCAGGCTTGGAATGCTGGTCTGGGCATACCTGTCCCACTTGTCGGATAACATTAGCAAAACTGGAGATTGATGGCTAGAAGGTTTTCATCATCTCTGGCATTGCTCTCGGCAACTTACAGATCATTATTGGGGGAAAGACCATATGAAAATCAAGTTTGGACCTGACCCAAAAGGTTATGTGCAGCCTGAAGTCCTTGGTCGCATCCATTCTGTGGGATCAGGTAATGTCCCCATATATAATGTCCCCAGACATGATGTCACAGAAAAAAACCATTGACAACATTATATATGGTGAAATTATGTATGGGTATGAGTTGTGCGTATGTCCACTACACCCCTTGTAAAAATAAAAAAATAAAAAAGTGGGGGTTGCAGGAATGACCTACGAATGTCCAATTTAATAATGTCTCCACAAGAGGGACATTATTACATGACACCCATTCTGTGCGAAACGTCAAGCAAATGAGAGATTGTGCCTCATTAGAAGTGTGCCGGTCCGGAAACAACGCTGCCGGTAAGCCTACCAGCACCATTGTTTCCGGACCGGCACACTACGACTACGCGGGCTGACCCAAGTGGGCGGAACAGCACCCGCCCTCGGAGTTTCACAGAAGCACCGGCACCGTTATTAGCGGTGCCTGTGCTTCCGTGTTACCCTTTGAGTCCTATGGGACTCAATGGGAATGGGGAATTACAAAATTACCGGCGCCTGACTTCCCGGCCGCCGGACTCAGAATAGCCTGGCGGCACGGGAAGTCAGGCGCCGGTAATTTTTCACAGGTCCTTTGGCAACCTGCTGGTTGCCACGGTTTCACCGGCACAGCTACCAGCAGACATGTAATGAGACCCATTCCGTTAAATAAGAAGAAAGGGAACTCGCTAGACCATATATGGATTTGCAGACAAAAAGAAGGCATTTTAAAAGGGAGTGTTTTCTCATAGACAGCCAACCCACATCGAGCAGAGGTAGGGCTGGATCAAGAAACAACAGTAACCAAGCATTAGTCTCCTATGCATTTTATTTGACCTAATGTCATTTGGAAAGTGATTTTGAAAAGCTAGCAGTTTAGAGTCGGTTGCGGTTGCATGTTAGGCGTGCCTGACATGTGACTGACTGACTATGCTGACTATGCTTCAGCAAATTCATCAACACCTTGGCACTGGAATATCAGGGCATTGTCCTATTCATGCAGAGATCTGTGCCTCAGAAAGGCACAGAGTTTTGGTCTGTGTACCAGATACATCCGTGAGTTTCTTCAAGGCTGACTTCTTTTCATTGCACTGACCTTTCCCAAACTCTCCTAATTTCTGAACTTGCAAGTGCGCCGCTTGTCCTGGGAGAACTCTTGCTCAGTGGATCACAGAGGACTGCCAGGGCATTGTGGCGATGACATGTCAGTTCTAAAATAATTGAAGTAGCTGAATATACAAGGTAGACTCAAGCATAACCAGCAGTTTTACGGAGGTCAAAGTTTTCAAATCTTTTCAAAGGTATGTGATATGATATATTTTATTTATAGCGCGCCTATATACAAGCGTTTCAAGGTGCGACAAGGCAGGGGAGAGGGGGAACAAGACAACTACCTTGCTAGGCCCAGTGACATTGAGATTGCGCCAGTGCAGGGGAGAGGAAAGGGGAAAAGTGGCATGGGAAGAGGAGGAGAAGCAAGGGCAGGACATCGGATCGAAACATCGAGAGAAAAAACAAGATGTGCGGCCAGCGGGTGGCAGTGCAGGAGTTAAGTGCAGACAGCAAGTGTTAGATAGGGCAGGTAGGGGGGCTGTAAGGTTGCAGATACAGGCTCAAGCGCAGGGATGACCGGAGGCAGTGCAGGTGTGCAACTGCGGTGGTTCAGAGGGTGGCCAGGTAACCAGTGCAGTATCAGGCAGGAGATCAGCAGGGAAGAGGAAGAGAGAAGGCAGAAGGAAAGCGGAAAATCTTGAGCTGCTTCCAGAACCAGAGGAGGTTCTGCTCAAGTTTCAGAGAGGCAGGGAGGCTGTTCCGGAGGGAGACACAGAGAGATCTGCTCCCAGATGCGGGTTAGGGGATAGTTATTCTATAAAGTCCTTATAAACATACCTTGAAAGCAATCTGAAGGGCAGAAGGAAGGAGTGTGGAGACTCTGACTTTCCTTTCACTAAAGAGATTGGGCCTCATTATAGGTTTGGCATTCCGGGACCGACGGTACTGGTAAGTTTGCCGGTACCGTAGTTCCTGACCGGCAAACTGAGAGTTGTGTTCGCGAGTGCCTTTCTGCCCACCAGGTCGGACCACCAGCGAGCAAAGCATGTCGGATGCATCAGCACCATTCTGAATGGTGCCGGTGCATCCGACCTCCCCATTCCCATCGAGCCCCACGGGGTTCAAATGGGAATGGAGAGTCATGGATTCTGGCCCCTGGCAATGAGGACATACAGGGTCCGCCAAGGCTGTAATGGCCCTGTATGTCCCCATTGCCAGAGGCCGGAAACAGATGCAAGTTCGGCTGCAGCCTGCCATTTTACCGGCAAGGCTACTGGCAATCTTGTAATGAGGCCCATAGATTCAAATAGGCAGAGAAAATATAACAGTAAAGAAAATATAACAGCAAGTCTGCAAAGTGTGTGCAACAGGTCCACTGGTCTGACAGTATGCAATTACGTGTCTTTACAAGCAAACGCTGACACACTCTAATCCAACCATTCACCTGATACTCCCTACATTTGAGCAATAGGCAGGGATGTCATGTCACCAAAATCTCCGGGTTAGCCAAAGGGACATCAGTAATCCAATGACAACAGGATATGGCATCATATGACCTTGTAAACCTCTATATCAGAGGACATGATCACATGGCCGTTTTCGATAATGATGTCAGAGAAATTGGAATCACTGATGTAAATGAAAACCAATTTTTGGGTAAAATTGATTAAAAAGTTACTAATGCATCAAAACAATGGCTGTTGTAGTTGTCAAACATACACTGTCAATGTGCTTGTTGCATTTATGTTCCACGGGCATGGCCATTATTTGCTGAGGGAACACACAGCTATAGACCAGAAGCACTGCCGTCTTATGCTAGTGTTGTACGGTTCTTTCATCAGTGCAAGCAAGCATGAATTGATGCCATTATTGTTTTTATTTCTTACATAGCTGGCCCTTCCGTCTACTGGCACCTACCTAAACATGCTGCTGTGAGTACATTTCAATACATCAGCAGCGCTTTGAGATTCTGTAATGTTTCTCTCATTGGCACCGCCAAAGCAACTGCTTAACCAGGGATCAAAAGGGGATTGCCAGCGGTAGCACAGGGAGAACTATGGACAGCTGGTACCCACTGTGGCGAAATCATGCTCCTGGCAACAGATATTTAAGTGGTGCAGTAACTGTATTTTAGGAAAAGGTACGGTGCTGTGAAGTCACTCCAATAAAAGCTGTGCTGTTTACAAAACATCTTTGACATATTAAATGATTGCATGATTAGGACTTATGGAATCATGTTGGGATCGTATGACATTGGAATGATTCTTCACATCTAAAATGTGACCTACTCTGCTACAAATAACAATTACTCAGTCACGCTCCCAGGCTCACGAAGGCAAACCTACCTGTCAGTAAGCCTCTTATCTTCCATGGAAAATAGATAAGTGGATTGTGTCTGCCAGAGACATACATGTGTTTTCTGTAGATCAAATGTCACTATTATTGTAACATAGTTTAGCACCTTAATGTATTTATTATTGCAAGCTTTCAGGCCACAAGTTCGATTCCCAGAAGCATAGCCCAATGGATCAATGCACCTGCTGCCTAGAATGGTGGTGAGCTTGCAAGCAGCAAGATTAAATCAGGCAGAAACTACAATTGAATCCTGTGTTAATGCTGATTAGCACTCGGCGAGGGTCAATAATCTTGTAACATGCAAGCTCATTGGCTCTTGCTGGGTCATTACAAGCCCAACAAAGCCTTTATTGGGCCGGTTGTGTCCGCATCCTGTCCACAATGGAAAGGGAGAAGGGACTACATGTAGTTCCGTCTCCCCTTTCCCTGGTGCTATCTTTTTTGTTTACTTTTTTCAATGGCCACCATAGAAAGGGAGAAGAGACTACGTACACTAGTTTCTCCCCGTTCCAGGCTGGCAATTTGTCTTCTTCTTTTTTTCAGCTGCACAACTCTGAAGGCAGTGTCACACAACCCCAGAACAAAGGCAAAACAGACAACAGCTCGTTGCAGCTAGGCATGCCTCAAAATGACAGCAGGAGACCCCACAACCAAGACAAACCAGACAACAACTCGATGCAGTTAGGCATGCTTCCAAAATGACAGCAGGAGAACCCAGAACAAAGGCAAACCAGACACAAGCCTGATGCAGCTAAGCATGCTTCAAAATTACAGCAGGAGATGACAGAACAAAGGTAAAACAGACAACAGCTCTATGCATTCAGACAGAGAGCGCAAACACAGCAGGAAACCCCACAACAAAGGCAATTCAGACAGCAGCTCGATGCAGCTAGGCATGCTTCAAAATGACATCAAGAGACCCCAGAACAAAGGCAAACCAGACAACAGCTCGATACAGCTAGGCATGCTTCAAAATGTTAGGAGGTGACCCCAGAACAAAGGCAAAACAGACAACAGCTTGATGCGGCCAGACAGACTGTGCAAACACAGCAGGAGACCCCACAACAAAGACAATCTAGACAGCAGCTCAATACAGCTAGGCATACTTCAAAATGACAGCACGAGACCCCAGAACAAAGGCAAACCAGACAACAGCTTGATGCCGCTAGGCATTCTTCAAAATGACAGCAGACCACAGCACAAAGGCAAAACAGACAACAGCTCCATGCATCCAGACAGACAGTGTAAATACAGCAGGAGACCCCACAACAAAGGCAAACCAGACAACAGCTCAATGCAGCTAGGCATGCTTCAAAATGACAGCAGGAGATGCCAGAACAAAGGTAAAACAGAAACAGCTTGATGCATCCAGACAGACAGCAGGAAACCTCACAACAAAGGCAAACCAGACAACAGCTCGATGCAGCTAGGCATGCTTCAAAATGACAGCAGGAGCCACTAGATTAATGTCAAACAAGACTTCCAAGTAGATGGGGTTAGGCAAGAGGTAATGTTTTGGTTTATGCCCCTACTGGAAAGACACAGAACATTGTGTATACTGAGGTGTTCAGTGGCATTGCTAATCATTCCTAAGTATGTGCATGTATAACAATGCATTGATAAAGATTATAGAACTTTGTTGCCAATTCCTATGTCACTTTGTTCACCAGTAGAAGGCTGTGTCAAATGTTCGGTTACTTTTTTAGCCCGTGCAGCGCCGGGTGTATCTGCTAGTAAATATTAAAATGGGCTAAAACAATGAGAGAAATTGCAGAGCGATGCTGTTTTCTGTTTCTTTTTTCTTAACCAAGCCCTTTAGCGCCCGTGGACCCAAATTACAGGTATTAATGGAGAAAAGAATTGGACTGAGAGTCATCTCTGCCTGTATTGGCACCACTTCCTGCAATACAGACCCTCTCATTGCTCTGGATTTTAACTTCGGTGGCAGGTGGTTCCGGCGTCAGGTAATTATAGCCTTATTGAAACATTGAAGCCATTATGGCCCCTACAAACCGAACACAATTTTCTGTATACAGCCACAACTTATGTGATGGTCCAAATACCAAGCAGTCAGTCTTCAAGAGCAGCCGTGAAGCTGTTCTTGCATACATGTTATATTTTAATGGGTCAGGTGCCTTATAGATTTACGAGGAGTCATTATCAATTTGAATCAAACCCTTTGCCACATTTCCTTCTGGAATTTGATACAGCCATTTTTCCATGATAAAGCCTCGCTTCTGTTCTGCAAGCATGACATTTTGAAAAAGAGTTGTCTCTCAACACCCATCATGAACTCAGTCATAACCACCCTTGTGCACATTTTGCCCTAATCAAAGGTTTACACTGTATTAATTTGAAAGTGATGGGCCAGGCTATCTATTGGAATTTTATTTGCTGAAATTGAAAGATAGTGCTAATGGTTAATGCACGTCCAGAGTTTACCTATTACAGGCATGATCTTTCCTTTCCTCCACTCATTCAGAACTTTAAGGCTTCAGTTACCTATTATCAGCAGACTCCAGCTGGGAAAGTTCTTAGCACCTTCCTTTAGAATATCCTAGTGTGGTGTGGCCGCTTTAAGACAGATGCAGCGGAGTGACGTAACTCTGTTACATCAATAAACGGGGCATCACAGCGGTTGCACGGCAGTCCACGTATGGAGCCCGGATGAGAAGGAAGTGTCTCTGAGTCCTTTGTGGGGGTGTCTGGGGCTTCCGCTGAGTCAGGCTTTGTGGCCCTGATAACCATGGCGATGAGGAGGTCACTGTGACAAACCATGTGCTCGGGCCATAAGGCAGTAATTTGAAAGTGCATGCAGGGACAGAACAACATCTTGAGTTACTCACCAGCCACAGAGCCAATGCATGCCAGTCATACCCTGGTCAACCTGACAAGTTGTGGTTTCAGCTCTCCTGCGGAAGGCGGATTTGCCTCTCCTTCACAATTTTTTGGAGAACATGTGGATCTGTTAACTTTCGAATTTCCAAAATAAATTATTCTCAAATGTTTCTCTCTGGTGTGCATATTGAAAGGAATTCGTTTTTTTCCTGGTTGGACATTAATAGATACATTTGGCCAAATTGCAAGGGTGATCGAAAATGCCCGACATTGTGGCCTCATTGCAGTCTGCCAGCATCATGGTTGCTCAATACATAGCGGCGTGCCGGCCATCCTGTGCCCATAAGTAAACGGCACGTGGTACATGTTTGCAGTCCTCTGTGTGGGGGTGCCTGTCTGCTCAGGGATGATTTTCTGCCAACTTATTCAACATCATAGATGGAGGTCATGATAATGCCCCCGCAGGTGCTGTGGCTGCCTCACTTTCCATACAGATGCCCCATCAACACAGGTCCTTTGCACCAATGTCAGAGTTTGATGTATCCGGTGCACCGTCAAGCCTAGGCCCAAGATGGAACCTGTGGATAGAACATCTGGAGATATATTTCAGAGCCATGGAGGAAGTGAATGACCAGGCAAAGATGTCATTTATGTGGCAAGTCCAGCAGTTCATAAAATATTCAAGACTTTCCTAGCAGTTGATGATTCCAACATGGCAGCAAACATTTTCTTGAGGGAGAACTTCATGGCACTTGTCAATCTGGACTGTGAGAGGCTTGTCATGTGCAAGGCCAAACAGAAGGATGATGAGGAATTGGGAGCATTTCATGGCAGGCTGAGACATCTAGCATCCACATGTGCATGGGACAATGAAGAAAGCATGATACGCCAGCAGCTCATTCAAGGATGCGCCTCTGGAAAAAAAAGGCAAGTGCTCAGAGACCCAGGGTTAACCCTGGCATGCATCCTGGAAATGGGCTGCTCACATGAGTTGCTGGACACATGTGCATCCAAACTGGATGCTGCAATATGAACATTGAAAATTGACAATGTATGTGCCATACGGCGTCCACAAGGTATAAGAGGGGTGCAAAGGAGTATGGCTTCACTGAAAGAGAAAAGTCCAGAACCATCTGCACCATGTCTACAGTGTGGGTACGATTTTCCACATGCAACTGAGTGTCGAGCTAAAGGCCGGACGTGCGGTAGGTTTGATAACCAGAACCATTTAGCATGCATGTGATGTACACCTGTCCCAGTGTTGGTACAGTGGGGACCCATCAGAATGGGTACGTTTGTCCAGAGGCGTTCCTCAAAATGTGGCTCTGATGGATCAGGAAGAAGACCAGAGTGGGCAAGAAGTGGAAGATGAAGGTGAGGACTGAAGGTGAGGAAAAGACGGCAGCCGCGATATGTGGTCAGTGTTTACTGGTCTGAGGTGCCTGTGCTGGTTGACAAGGGAGCCTCCGTGAATATCATGGCACTGAAACACTATGAAGCATTGCCAAACCCCCTGTGCTGAGCCTGCCGAAGATTCCAATTTTTACGTTTGGTGGAGACAAACCCATTCCATTGATGGGGGTATTCATCTCGCAAGTTGGGCATGGTACAAACTCCATTAAGGCAAGATATTTTGTTACGGATGACAGCGATAATATTTCACTGAGCTGTGCTGGAGCAGAAGCAATGATAATTGTGAGTTTTAATTATGGTGTCTACATTGAGGATGTTAAGGTGGTCATAGAGAGATTTGCTGATGTCTTTGTTGGTATTGGGAAATTGGTGGGCCAACCTGTCGGGCTCCACATAGACAACTCGATTCGCCCTGTAGCCCACAAGCACAGGAGAATCCCATTCCATCTGAGGGAATAGGTGGACAAGGAGCTGGATCAGTTGGTTCAGCTGGACATCATTGAGAAGGTGGAGGGCACAACATCATGAGTGTGTCCTATGATGGTGGCAAGGAAACCTAAGCAGCCAGACTCTGTCCGGATTTGTGTACACATATATACAGCAGCAGTATACCAACAAATATTAATTACACATTTAATAGAAATCCTAAACAAAAGTGTGAGTTGAGATTCCAGTAATGTTGGTTTCATATTTGATTGTTATTTATTTTCATTTTATGTAATTGCTTATAGTACACAGTTTCCTTCTTTGGGTGTTTTTGCATTATATACATTTTTAAATAATGGTTTACTGCTGTATCCCTTCTACATCCTTGAAGAAGATCTGTTTCTTGTTCGAAACACTTGTTGGCTGATCTTTGAGAATGCTTTAATGTGCTCCTTTTCTGTAAATGCTTCACATCACAGGCTATGTCAGCCTTGATGATCTTCCAATTGTGAAATATTCTGGTTTTCATGACTGAATAAATCACACTTTTGTTGCTTATTACACCGCCATGCACATAGTTGCCTTTGGTACTTTGTTATTATGTACAATGTGTTGGTGCCCCCGGGATGTAGGCCTGTACCCAGGCACATGCAGCAGGAAGTACAACAGTATCCCATATTCACTTCCATAGACCCAGTGTAGGTGAACACCTAGTTCATCACCCACTCTTCTGTGCTTATTGTGCAAGCAAAGCTTGCGAGCGGCAGAGTATTTTATAATGGGAGTGTGCCAGCACTAGTTTTGGCATTTTGGCATTTTATACAGTAGCACAATACTGTTGTTGGAGGGAGGGCATCAGTTTTATTCGCCCGGTAGGTATTTTTGAAAGAGCAAAGTTTTTAGTATTTTGCCAAAATGCAGGATGGTGGTAGGTTTGAAGCCTCTGCCCGTATTGAGTTCCAGTAGATCAGGCAAGTGAGTAGAAGGACTGCTAATGAGTGTTCTCTTTATTGGCTAGCTCAGAATCTAACTTTTCGATGGTTTTGCTAAGTGGAGCGCAAAAGCCTTCAGAAGTGTGGTGTTTATCCACCCAGTATGTTAGTGTTCCATTGGAGGCTGTTTTGCAAGTGATACGCGCCATTTTTAATATGATCCTGTCAGGGAGTGGGAGCCAGTGAAGCTCGGAAAATGTAGGAGAGGTATGGTCAAATGTGCGTGCATCAGTATTGAGGCAGGCTGCAGGGTTGCGGGCTGCCTAAAGGGGGAGCAGGAGTGCAGCTGGAAGCTGCATGAGGAGGGCATTTCCCCTGTTGATGTGTGATATCACAAGGGTTTGGGCTATCGTGATTATGCCGGTCAAGTGGGACAGCGAGTAGAGCGCTCGCTTTGGCATCGTGCAGAGCTTGCTAATGCAGGTTCGAATCCTGGCGGGGCCAAACTCAGCCTTTCATCCTTCCGAGGTCGATAAATGAGCACCACACACCGTGGGCAATAATAAGCAGCGCTCAGATACCTGAGGGTTCGTAGCGCTATATAAATGCCAAATTATTATTATTGTTATTATCTAGGGAGGATAGCTTGAGCAACACAGGTTCCATCCCCGGGTCGTGCTTAGAAACCTCAAGCTATTAAGAGCGTTATAAATAACAAATTACAAATTAGAATTATAAATAATGGGGTAAACCTTAATGTTAACCTTCCAATCTGTGTAGCCTGTAAGTTATTATAGGTAATTACATTAACGTTAAACGTAAAAATCCTAATGTTTCATTTTTACTTTGATGGGCAGTTTGGTAACTTGGTACAGAATCTGTATGTTTTGCAAAAACAGCAAAGGGAATGCAATGCACACCAGCCTGATATTGAAGGAGGGGGAAGAGGGTCTGGGAGGTGGCTCTAGGTAGAACAACAAGGCAGTGGGTAGGGAAATGGAGGGAGTGGATGGGGGGCGGGGGGTGGAGACGGGCAGAGGAATGTAAGGCCCTGGATGTGGCTTGAGGAGATGAGCACCTGATGAAGTTTGTTCAATACCAGTAGTTAAAAGAAGCATTGCATTTGCTGCAACAGGTTGTACATGTCATTCACTGTATTATCTCTGCGGTGGGGCTTGTGCTACAGGTTAGGATCTAAATTCCAATGGCTTTTTAAGTTTGGTGATTGGGGGGATGGGGAAGAAAAGGAACACTGCTTAATGGGCCTTGCTCTATTGCCCAATACGCTGGTTTGCAGGAGCTCGTATGAGCCGGTGTTTTGCAACATTGTACCTCAGACGCCAGCTTCTATCACGCTTTCTGGCAGTTTTCAATTTCTGCTACAGTTTGTGGCATGCTTTTAGACTTAGGTTTCCAACATACAAGATTTCAGTTTTCATAAACTCATGTAATCTACCGTGGGAATTTTATCTCAGTCAGTCAAACTCGTTTATTTCGGATTATTTTTCATATCCAGGTGTGTACTGGCAACGCAGATTTCACTGATAAAATGCTGTTTACCTTTGCTGCGGGCTTCAAGTTTCCCAAACTGCGGTATTTCAGTTATCACATTTTCTCAGTTTGTGACGTGCTTTAACCCTCATTTTCCCAACATGCATCCGTTCAATTATCAAATGCTTTGCCTCCCAAAGGAAAATCCTTGGTACTCTCTACTTTGGCCAAACTCATGAATGTTACTCTTTTCTGCTTAGTACCTTGCAATCATTCGACAGCTCTGATGGCTCTCCTGCTCTTTGCAGGCATTTGCAGGAGTCCACCGGTTTCTTTACTCTGCTCTCCATTAGCTCCTGCCAGCCATTTCTTTTGTGGTCTGCTCCAACTCAGTACTCTCTTCCGGTCTTCTGGTACACTCATTGTTGAAACCAGTTTACTGACTTTTTTCATCCTTTCTTCTCAACTCAGCTCCCCTTTCAGTGCCCCGGGGTTCCTGCTGGATTGTAATGGTCGCGATTGTGTCTAAACCTATCTGTATCCCGCTTGAGATAGCCTCATTATTAGCTAACCTCTGAGCCTTCAAATCTCTAACTGGGCAACACAGTTACACTTCTCCCACATAGCAGATCTGGGCAGTGTGCTGCATGCCTGGTCTCTTGTAGGTCATACCTGGTTACATCCTAAGTGTAGCTATGAGCTCTGTTCCATCGGTTGAAGACAAATGGCACTCCCGCCACAGAGCTTCTGGAATTCCTGTGCAGTGTGCATACTGGGTCCCATAACCCTTGACAGAGAAGTAAGATTTGGATGTTACATTTCTGCAGAGGTGCAATGAGTGACATTCAGACCAACAATTGCCCTTGGTGGGTATGAGTTTGTGCTGTCAGTAATGTTGCCATCATTGTTGCCCTCAAAGAGTGGATGTTAGCCCTGGGCAGTGTTTTTGCCTGATGATACTTTTTGTCTAATACGGCTATGTAAGTATTTATGTATTTTACTCGATGGGCAAAATGAAGAGGACTGTGAAGACAAAGGCTCTCATTAAAATGGTGGTAATTGAGCATGAATTAATGGCAAACTTGTTTACTATTACCACCACCCAATCCAGAGTTAAATCTGCCAGACAGACTGGTGGCAAGGGAGTGTTAATCTCAATTTTTGGAGCCCATAGTACTCAAGGGCTATTTTTTCAGATTTACCATGAGCAGTAATTTTGCCACAATAAATCAACTCACATTTGCTCGTGAAGTGTAGGATTTAACTTCAGCTGCATTCTAGAGGCATTTCCTCCACTTCATCTTCAAGTTAGGAATGTAGTACTGTGGTAAAGTTGGTGGTACTTCTATTACCACCCAGAGAAGCGGCAGTAACGGAAGAATTTTCCTGCAGACAAACAGCTACTCTAGGATCGAACTATTCCCATATCTCCGGCTGATGGTTACGCAGTACAGACGTGTTGGGACATCACATATTGGTACAGCTGGTACTCCTGTTCTTCATATCAGGAACTTTCAGCTGTCTCTCTTTCTCTCTCTTCATTTATGAAGGTTAGCTATCAAAAATTAGGCTTATGGGTGCTCGCACAGCACACTGCTTGTATAAATAGATCACGCAAGTTTAACACATGGGAATTCACATCTTCCTACTAACTAAATGGGTCTGCTTGACGGCCACGAGCGGTGTATTCTCTCTGCACTTTGGGGCATCAATGACCATGGTAGCACTGTTTATAGCATGCAAAGTACCCCCCTTGGAGTCATGTTACAAGGCTGGGGCAGGATGTGTTTGATTTTAAATCACTTTTAATGAATATGAATTGGTTGATAATTGGGGGGTTTCCCTTTGTTTTTTCTAGTGACTCTATGATGAGGTCTCATATATGTATGTTTCCCTGTCTTTCTAGAGTTGAATTGTTATTCTCCTGATGAAGGCGTAACTCAATTAAAGTTAAATACGCTGAAACCGGTTGAGAAACCAGTGATGAGGTCAACCTTGGACATCGATGTGACCCATCCTAAACTGATGACCACTTGAGCAATTTGTTGTTGTGGCCTTTCTTATATATTTATTATATATCTCTCTCTCTTTTTTATGAAGACAATAATTAAATCAATTGTTATGACTTTTTTAGGATAAAGTTTTAACTTACATGTATTATTGTGATGTATGTATGAATGGTTAATGGATGCCTGTGTATGAATGAGATGGATTATATGTGCAATTATGTGTTCTTAATTTCTTTCCTGCGATGTAAAATTGTTGAGTGCTATGATTAATTCTCGATTAAAATTTGATATTTAAATAATGGATCAGGTTCAATTAAATTTCTTGATTCCTTTGCTTCCAAAATTGTATCCTCTGGATTTCTTCTTTCCGTAATTAGTAATGTACTAATACCCTGACCCAGAATGTGGGGTTTCCTTTGTCCTTCAGATAAATATAGTAACGGAAGAATGACCAAAAATGTACTACACCGCTAAACGGGTAATGAGGCTCTAAGACTTTACTCATAGGGGCAATAGGATCTATTAGGCAGAGAAGAAAAAAAATAAATCTGTGATGTGTGCTCAACAAGTGGACTGGCTTGAGAGTATGCAATTAGGTTCCTTAAGAAGCAATCACAGACACAACCTCCTCTGACCCGTCCATACACCTGCTAGTCACCACATTTGGACTTTAATGTTTTACTAGCAGGTGGTGATGAGGATTGTTGCCGTCATGGTGATTGTAGGGATGGGAGCTTTCGGTGGGCAAGGGAATACCATTTCTTTCCATTCATGTGCTCCTTTTGTGACAGAAATGTCACATTTGTGCATATATTTGATTTTGCTTTTTAAGTGCATCACAGTAATATAAAGGATATATGTTGGGGGGCTTGAGACTGTTCGCCTTCAGGGTGGATTTATGGCGAGTAAAGTGTAGCATTTGATCGCATTTAAAGTTTGTGGGAGGCTTGGGATAATATTTATTTATCTTGTGTTTTTCACCTTCTATAAATGAGGAACTTGTGAGAATCTTGTGCTCAAGTGGCTTGCCGTGGTTCCAATGATGATTTCTCACGAGGAGCATCCATCCAATAACTGCAAATCTACTATCTCCTTGAATGAAAAGGTGGGGAGACACAACAGCCCTCTCAAAATGCCAGCTAAAACATTTCATAATACCTAGCTTATTGCATCCCATTATTTACTCTCACAACATGGCCACTGACTATGGCTGCAGGCTTTGGAACATTAAGGAGGAACACGCTTAGAAACATACTGGTACTACTGAATATGACATCTGTGATGATATGAAAAGATAAAAAAAGTTAGTGCTACAGGTAGTGTGACATATAACATAACAACACCTTGGAAATTCAGAGAAAAACCATTAGCTAAGTGAGAGTTCAGTTGTAACTGTTCAACACAACAAATCCATTAAAATTCAGTCAAATTAAAGGGAAAAGGTGATAGTTTATTACAAATAACCACTTGAAATTCAATCATTTTTGGAATCTATGCCCCCTCAACTCTGAGCTCCCCATTGCGCAGCCCTTGAGAACACTGATGACAGCACAGATGACGTCACTTGCGACATACATTTTACATTATAGGTGACATCACTGGAAACCAGAGCACACTGATAACATCACAGATCACATCACAAAGTTTGAAACTACCTGTTGGAGGAAACATTCTCTACCTCCTTTCAAGACGCATGATAAAGATATCATATAGGTGTGTGTTTGTAGGGCATGTAACCGAAATGTATAATACCTGACAAACCGTTAGTAGGGGTAAAGTGTATAATGGGGCTGGCTCCAGGCCAGGCCTAGTTGCTGATTTGGGCGGCCTTATGGGGCCTAGGGCATGCCCAAAGGCTTTGGCCTAGGCTAGTGGCCTGAGTCCCAGAAATAACTATGTGGGTAAAGTGGCTGAGCAAGTGGCCACTTAAGCTGGCTTGGATGTGCCCAGGGCATGACCACCCACCATACCCCAGTTAATTTGTCAGAATATCTCCTCTATCATCAGTGTGCACAAGTTTCCAGCGATGTCATTGATGGTGTAATAAGTGATGTCATCAGTGAGCTCATGGGCAACACAAGGCAGGGCTCAGAGTGAAGGTGGTGGAGTTTCAGAAAGGTGCACATGTGAGCGGTTTTGTTGCATTAAACCATCACCGCAATCACACATCCATTGGCATGATTTATATGCTAACTTCGAATGCACTTTACCTACATTAGGAATTTACCCAGATTATGCTCCTGAACATTTTGTTTCCATGTGTACTCAGTGTTCAGCTCCTCTTTGAACAAGATACACTCCTCTTATCATATTATCACATTTCTGAATATTAAAGTTGACAGATATACAATGGGTTTATTGTTCTAAATATTTTTGTAAGAATCTTAGATCTTTATTTTTCTTAAATCCCTCATTGTAAAGTGACACCCTCACACATTTAGAAACAAACAAACAAACAAAAAAACTTTCAACCATGCACTTCCACAGCCCAACAAATCCTAATAATACTGGACATCTAGAAATATGGAATTCAAGTATTTTTCCAATCTCCCCAACAAACTGGAAGCCATTAAAAGATAATAACATATTTAACCAATGTATTACCACACCTAGTTAAATTAACATAATCTATTAGATTATTACACATGACACTACTAAATAATGTTGTTCTCTGTGCTCGTACATTAATGGGTGAAATGTGGACTAAGTGAATAGAGTTCACAATTTCCTAAACTAAGAAACAAAAAGGTGTTTATTACCTTTGGCAATATATTATTGATCATTGTTTGCATCTTACACTATTAGTTACTCACAATCACTTATGGTTTATTTATTACAGTGACTCACATCAAGATGCTTTTAATCCACTTCAATTCATTACCTTGAAAAGTCATATAATGGGACATGGAACAAAGCACAATTACTCTTTAAGTGAAACTCAAATAAGGGAATATTGAGATTTGAGTAATTTCTAATGTGGGTATTATTTCCCTTCAATTTGTTTGAGGATATGTACTCATTATATCTGCAAACGAGATAGTAAGACAGGGTTGAATGTTTTTCTGCCTGATGAATGTCAACATGTATTTGTTATGACAGAAACGTGTGAAATGTCCACATGTATTAATTGTTTTAAAAATTAATTAAAATTATTCTTCACTTCTGTGTATAACTTATTACTTTTGTACAGCACACACACCACATTTGTGATCTATTTAGATTAGCTTCATTGTCAGTTTCTTGTGGGAGTTCTGTTCTATGTCATATGATCATCGCAGTCTACTATACATTCCTTCGGTATACAATTGTAACATGAATGAATGCTCGTTATGAAGCAAATGTCTTAGACAAGGGGTGATTATGTTCAGTGGCTGTAGCTGAATGTGCCTTCTTTTCATATTGATCAGAATAACTTGCTACGCAAAAGTCTTGGAAGTAGATTAATGTCAAATGGGTACACCATAATTTGTCTGACAAGACAAATCACTTGTTACTCACAAAGAAAAGTATTAGGATTCGTTGAAGATAGGAGAAGATTGTATTATGTAATTGTAAATCAGTGAGTTACAGAGTGGCATCTTCTAGTGGCAACTAACACTACACTGGAAATTATCCCTGTAGCAAGGATATGTGATGTACATCTAGGTGACTGGAAAAACTGATAACCAACTTGACTGCATCATGCCTGGAACACCTACATTTGCAAGAGGGAGATATGCAGTTAGAGGGATTTTACTTTAGACAAGTAACTGTTGTGCCACCAGGGAAACTATGATGTTTTGTGGGAAATTGAAGGAATCACCATTACATTTAGCAGCACCTGCTGTGAAGGAGAACAATAGTGTTAGCTCAGGTATTGTGATGTAAGGAGGAGGAGGAAGTTCAGTCCACCCGTTCTGAAGCACAATGGGAAGAGCTGAAGCCTGCATCTGTTGATCAACTGGGCGAACAACCCGCTGTGTCGAAGAGCATGTTGAGCCAAGACAAACAATTCAGTGTAGGAGCCAAGAGCAATGAGACACATTGGAAATAACGATTATGATGATGTGTTGGAGCAAGATTGTGATACATATGAGTTCAAATACAAGCTACACATGATTATGGAAACCCTAGCTATGGAGAAGAAACGCAGTTAATAAGATAAGAGGGACAGGTAAAGCACTCATCACCCTATGTAAAGTGTCTTTCAAACACAACTTGTATAATATGGAAATTAAAAATGCCAGCCTCTGGTAGAAGACTACAAACCAGGCAACACCATGCACTTGCCTTACATTTCCTTGTCCCTCATCATGCATTAGCACATTATATCAACAATTGCCAGCCTGTGAATAAGAACAGTTGCCCAGGAGATCAGCTCAGACTTTAGATGTGTTCAGAGTTAAATAAAAGTGCTGCATCAAGTGCAGGTGAGCCACAAGTCAACACATACAAACTTGAAAACCACAATAGCAACAACGAGGAATTCTATGTTGCACATCCTAGACCAGTTTGAGAACATTGTAATGCCATCACTGACTATTGCAGCAGATTCAATTGTGATGAGCAAAGTGGGTGGAAGAGTGCAAGCAATAAGATTTACTTAGTGGCTGAAGTAGGGAGAAAGTGAGAAGAGAGCTGCATCATAGCAGCATGGAGGAACGTTCTGAGAGATTAGGATGGGAAAGTTATGTGTGTGGAGGGCGATCGCATATAAAAATATGACACTTTTCACCCATTTAAACATAGAGCCGCTTTTTGTCTCCACCCTCTTTGCTAATTAAGGGTGGTGGTTTAATGGTCAGGCAGTTGACATTGTCCTTCAGATCCCTCTGGCTGACCACCTCCTCACAATGTAGGCAATGCATGCCTTCAATGCCTGAACAGGTGCTCATGATAGCTGCTCCACTACAGGGACATGAAGCATTCCCACTATACAGAGCCAACTGAACTAAGCCACACTTGATAGATGTTCCTGTTGCACTGGATATGGTTGGGTATATTTCTCACATGATCCTGATCATGCTCTATGTTGTGGTGTGAGGTATTCGACCGTCCGCTTGATGTGTGTGCACTCACAAAGGCTTTTTTGAAATGTTTAATTAAATGGAATGATGGTAGACCAACCACAGGAACATATTTGGGTCTGATCCACACACATTTCCTATGCTCATACCTCGACAAAGCATAGATCCATGAACTGTGGGATGGACAATGGCTAGGGGCACATGTCATATTTAGTTGGAATGTGACAGCTGAGGAATGCACAAAGACATCTCCAGGAAGGGGAGGACCAACATTCCCCCTGCCATGGTCAGCCTGATTAACTGACAAAGGCTCCATGGATCTGCCCTGGTCTTTTGCTAGGGCCTGCACCTGCTGACAGCGATTATTATACCAACAGAGGGTATTTCAAATGGGCCCACACAGGGCCTGACTGCAGAGGATATCGAAGGAGGCTAGAAACCCAACAACCTTTCATATGTAACTGTGTCAACATGAAGCCAGCCCCCACCTCTCATTATGATTGGCCCTGAACTATCATGTCTGGGTCTATTGTTTACAGTAGGCCACCCTGCTGGGGGTACCCCATTCATAAGGTACACAAATGTGGTTTGCCAGAGAGTCTGTTCTTGCTGCAGTCTCAATGGAGACCTGCCACTTTCATCAGGAACCACAGAGAGACACATTAATCAGAGAGACCCTTTGGTCAACAACACACAGGAAAATAGGCTGGGAGTGTGCCCAGAGATCTTTCTTTTGAGAGAAGGGTTCCACCATTTTAGTTCTGGGGCACACCTTGTTTCTGTTTTCACCCCTTTACCTTTCCTGTTGCAAAGCACCCTGGTTATGACCTCATGCATTCAGCAGATTGTTGGTAGGAACTATAGGATTGGCTTATTAAGGTAGGATTAGCCTACACCAATCACTGTGTCCCACTTGGCTTACAAAGAGGGTCAAGCCCCTCTTTGAGAGGTCATCTGATGACTTCACCAGAAGTAATAAAGAAGACCTCAAAAGTGGACCCTTGCTGGAGATAAAGCATGCCTTACATCTTCCACCGTTGATGGAAGGCCAGGACTTCCAAAGAGGAAAGGAAGATCCCTCCCCTAAACATCTCTCAGGGAACAGAGGCAGATAAAGAACTCAGTGAACTCTCCAGCCACTCCAGAACCGGTACCCATCCAGCACAGAGCGTGTTCTGTTAGTCTCTGCAGCAAGCTTCCTGGATAGGAATAGCCAGAAGGTCTCTGAACCTACAACCAAGGACAATGCAGCTGCCTGCACCGCACTCCTCAGCTGAGGGCCATTCACCTTACAGGATGACACAAGCCCATTGAAGAAACTCTGAGAAATACCACGACAAGCACTTACTGACATCTGCCTTAAAGGACATTTTCGAGCCTGTCGAGTTCCTCAACCTGCCACCGACTGCAACGCTGAATGCTGTCAAGCCGCAGTCACTTAAAGACATCTGAGATGTCTCAACCAGTGCTTCAGGCCTGATGAACAGCACCTAAAAAGTGATTCTTGACCCAGAGTCGCCATGTAGGCCAGCATGCAGCCATTCATCCAGCTTCTCTTGCCGAACCAGCTTGCGCCTGATACCTGCAGCTGACTCCTGTCTTGAACTCTGCCACAGCAGCCTGAAAAGTGTGCTGAAGCTGACTCAACCCTGTCGCCCACCAAGAACACCTACAGCACAAGGTGCATTGTGGTTCTGTCCCCCTGGTTCTTCCCAGAAGGTCCCTAGGGACATTTTAAGACTCATTTCTCGCTTTGTGCTGAAGCCAAGTAACCTTAAACTGTTGTAGTATTTAAACATGCTGTCTACCCTTCTGTCAGTATCCAGAGTGCATCCTTTTTCCTCCTTTGAAACTGTCTGTCCTCTGCATTCCTTTACAGGGTAGGTTGTATTTCATAGTGTTGCTAGAACTGTCGGTTGTGATATAAACAAGTAGATATTTTTGATATAACACTGACTGGACAGTCCCTTTTATCATTGGGTAATATTTGTATTTTTGCTGTGCTGCAACTAACCAACGATCCACGTCCTTGACCAAAATTGGACAAGGATGTTTATAATTTGCTTGTTATTCCAATCTGTTTGGATCTTTTCAGGTGTACTAGAGATGTGGAGCTGATTGATGGTTAAGAAACAGGTGTTCAGCCCTGGACCAGTAGTTCCCCAGAAGTTGGTTCCTCACATGTGGTAAGGAATGACCTACACCTCCAAGTCGTCTGGAAGATTTCTCATTAGAAATGGAGAAGGTAACATGGTGGAGGGAGCGTGAATGTCACTTGGGTTTAAAGCACTAAATAATGCAATAGGCAAAAGTGCCCAGGCATGTGGTCATCCCTAATGATTGATGCCAGTCTGCTTGTGCTGCTGCAATCATTTATTACAGCACTTGCAGACAAGTGTTGATTCCTCTTCCTGCACCTTCACCTTAGGATGGGAAAATAATTGCCATATCCAGGAGGGACCCACCCTCGAAGGTGTTGGGGCAGTATCCTTTTGATTGTCCTGTCCCTGGCCCACATTTCCCCAATCACATGACAGGAGTCACCAGCACCAACTCACTCAGTTTCCTCCCTCTCCCCCTCCCCTCCTTTGACTTCCTTCCACTCTTCTTTCTATCCCCTTTCCTGCTCATCCTCCAAAACATCCTTATCTATGTTCCAGGATTCAGCCGTGATCTCAAAAGTCTGCGAATCTATGACCACAGGAACCCCAACATCCATCACCTCTTGCTTATCTAAATATATGATCCCCAAGAAATCCATGTGTCCCTTTTCTTTATTCATGGTAGGAGAGGTGTTGGACACGAAATGGACAGTTTTCAGTAGGGTTTCGACAAAGCATTTTACATTAAGTTTCTCTACTTCTAATTTTGGGTTGGAATGGGGATGGGTAAGGGCAAAGGTTAACAAAACAGTTAGAAAACATGTACATAACTTTAGTTTGTTTTTGTTTGTTGTGGGTGGAAGGAGAAGATTGATGGAAAGGGATTATAAAAGCAAAAATCACAAAATATTTAAGAAATGTTTTTCCCAAAGTCTTTTTCAATTCTAGATGTGGAAAAGAAAAAGGCGTTTAAAAGGAAATCATTACAAAATGTTTCTCATGGTGTGAGACACAAAACAATACAAATAAAATGGCAATCACAGGGAACACATTGTGAAAAAGACACAACAACTCTGCCTCCCAGTACCAGCCAAGAGCAACACACAGAAAACGAGAAAGTGGTATATACCTTTTATTAGGCCACTACATCTCCCCAGAGATTGGAAGCCGGTGATGCAGCAGCTAACGCTTTCCATGAAGCTCAAGGGTTTTGATGGTTATGCTGAAGGAGTGCCTGTCCGCCTACCTGCACACGCCACAGCAGAATTCTGAAACCTATATTCAGTGTGCCACACGATGTCAGCTTGGCTGGGGGTTCTCCCATTCTTATTCAGAGTTCAGGCTTTTGCCACTTACTTATGTCCCAAAAAAGAAGGCGTGGAATCTCTAATGTCAGGGTCTCAATCACCAGAGTAAAACTTATTTGTTCATTTCTTTCAACAATTTTCAATAATTGTTTTGTAGGTCCATAGGATAAAGAAGGATAGAATTGTAGGAGGGCCTTCTTCACTGCAGTGAGATAGGTGAGATTATAATTATTACTATTATTATCAATAAGAAGAACTTCTCATGACACACAACAGGCCTATGGGCAGCAGTGCGCACATCTAACAGACAAAACAGACAGTGCTCAGTGAGGGAGTAACCAGTGCCTGGAGAACATGAAGCCATGGCCATCCATAGGAAGTTACTTAATCCTTGGACTGAAAGAGATCGTTCTTAATGGCCTTTTTGAAGTTAGCAAGGCATGAGATATTTCTCTGATTGGGCGTAATATAGTTCCAAAGACCAGGTGCACAGCTAAAAAGACAAGTGGCCCAAAGTTCTTCAACTTATATCTAGGCGGTAGTAGTTTATTGGGTCTGTTGGAGCGAAGAAGACATGTGGTCAGGGCATTATGCAGCCTCTGCATCAGGTAAACAGGCGTTTTCCCTGTGAGAGATGTGTGTGTAAGGGAAAGAGTTTTGCGCGACATGCAATGGTGGACAGGTAACCATTGCAAGACTCTCCTAACCTGGGTGATGTGATCTGTCCTAGTGAATCCAAACACACCTCCGTTTTGAGGTACCTGTAGAATTGTTATGCTGCATTCAGAGGTACCCATGAGAAGACTATTACAATAGTTAATTCTTGTGTTTATATGCGTAGTGGCCAGTGCTGATAGATTAGTGGCTGACAAATATGGCTTACATTGCAGGATTCATTTTGTTGTGTAGACACATAGAGCTTTCATTTGCATAACATGTTTTTTCATGTTAAGACCCGTGTCAAGGTAGACTCCAAGGGCCTTCACCCAGGGCTAAATTGGATGGTGAAATCCACAATTTTAAATTGGCTGTACTTGGCCTCTAACTTTTTATTTGTTGCTTTGAACCTACCAACCTGGGTTGGGTCTCATTATTGTTAAGGGCCAACGAGTTGGTGGTCATCCATTCCTGAATCAGATAGTATATCTGATTGATTTTATCTGTGTTTCTTTCGTAATCACCAGTTAGCTCAAAGATCACCTGGGTGTCATCAGCATAATTGGTATATTTAATACTGATGCCATCCAGGAGGTCAAAGAGTGGGCGAGTGTATATATTGAACAGGGGGGGAGAAAGATAGGCAACCTGAGGAACTCCACAGGACAACAGCTCTGGAGGCACTTGGAAGCCATCCGTGGCCACTGTGGCTGTACATGGGCACAAACAAGAGGCCGTCCAGGATGTGGCAGATTCTGAGAAATTCACACTTTTCTCTACCGCTCGAGCAGCAGAACATGTTCAACGAGTTCAAATTTCACAGAAAGGTCGAGCAACATCATTAAAGCAACCTGACCACGATATTAGCAAGATTAGCCCGAAGATTGAGCACAGCAGTTTCTGCTACATGCAGTACACAGAAGCTTGACTGTCGAGCACTCAGAAGGCCATATTTATCTATTTGTTCCTGTAGCTGTAGGTAAGACGCGCTGTGCAGAATCTTCAACAAAAATGTGACGTGGTGATAGGGCAGTAATTACCCACAACCACAGAATCTACAGTCTCCTTTTTAGGGATCAGAGTAATCCAGACATCCTTAAGGCATGGAGACACCAGCAACGTGTGGAATGAGGAATTAACTGTCTTAGTGATGTGTGGCACCAGGCACTCAATAGTTGCTTTAATTATTCTGACTGGACCCACATCTCCAGCGAAGGTGAAGGGCTTCGGCCACATCACAATGTTTGTTAAACTGTCCTCAGAAATTTGGTTGAACCCAAATTCGGGAGAATTCCTGACATTCATTCACGCTATTTTTGTTATTCAATAAATTATTGCCTAAACAAAGTTCGTTAATGTGGTGAGCATCAATAGTGGCCTGATGA
The DNA here is from genome assembly GCF_040938575.1 of Ambystoma mexicanum. NCBI lineage: Eukaryota > Metazoa > Chordata > Amphibia > Caudata > Ambystomatidae > Ambystoma > Ambystoma mexicanum. The sequence continues at coordinate 499,587,377 of NC_090940.1, read as the reverse complement.
GACTTTATTTTCATTGAAAATCTAAATTGCATCTCAGTGCACCATGCAACACTTTTGTGTCTGGCACGACCTGTGTTTTTATTTCCCTCAAGCTCTCTAAGAATACAGAACAGTTCTCTTTGGTTGGATTTGGCCTTCAATATCCTACTTTCAAGATGATCTATTTTGTCTGTAAGAATGGTGTTTTTCCATTTAGCAGGAACAGTGCACTAGGTGGAGAGAGTCTCCTGGAAAGGTTGTTTCCTCCATAGCCTGTCATAAAGCCGATTGATTTGCATACTCTCTATTATGTCCTTGAAAAACCAGGTCTTACCCAGGGTTTCTGTCTTTACCTTTTTGATGGTAACGGGTGCAAGTGTACCAATTACCGAGGTGGTAATGTCTTGGGAACTGATTCGCAAGGACACACGTCTCATTAGACTGGACTAGATTAGTAATCCTCGGGAGAACCCATTCCACAAAGGTCTCATGAGAGACCCTGCAGATGTTTCTCAGTCTAGATTCTAATCTGGGATGACAATTGGCTTGTTTACATGCTATTGGGAAAAAAGAGATCAAAGGAGATCAAGAAATGATCACCAGTCCAGGCACTTGTGGATATAACAAGAGATGTGGTTAGGAGGTTGTGTATCCTAGACACCCAGTCTAGGATATGTTCCTCTCTATGAGTGGGGTCCTTGACTATTTGGGTGAACCCAACAGCCTCGAGGACAGTGAGAAGAGACACTCTGCCTCAAGATTATTGTTGTTATATGCCAAGAGGTTGAAATCACAGAGAATAACCCTGTGATTTCAACCTCTTGCCCTTCATAAAATCACCAATTAGCGTAAGAAGATGGGTATGTTGAATCCTTCCACAAAGGCTATGTAATGTTGTATGGCTTCTGTGCTCAGTATTTCAGATTTCAACTAGACATGAGTAAATCTTAAAAAGCTTACCTCAAATTATGCTTTGATTTTTAGTAAATTTTTGCATACATTAATCTCTATAGAGCTATCACAGGAGGGACTTCAAACCAAGCCTTAAAATACCTGTTCTGCCTGGTCTGTTGTTCAAACCAGTTTGAACCGTCGACACCTACTGGGTCAAATCAAACGAAGCAGATATAGTCCCAGTTTTAGAATAAGATGACATGAAATAAAATAAACAAAATAAAACCGCCATATAGTTGGATTCTACAACAAACAAAATTAAATGAAACTGGAAACATTTCCAAAGGTAATTCCTGGTCCAATCCAGCACATATTAATAATTTGCACCTGTTGCTGGTGCGCTAGCCAATTAGGTTGCATATTACATGATCTGAATCTCACTGTAGAAGCCTGTGATCTGAGCAAGCTAGGTGCTGCTTCATCCTCTTATCTCCCTCTCCTGGATATCCCTCTTGCTTTCCGCCACCCTCCCCACCTCCTACTTATCTTTTGGGATTGTGGCACCACATGCAAGCCGCCCTGCTCCTCTCTTGTCCCTGCACCACCATGAAATTGGAAGAGGCCCTTGCTTCCGCTACCATGGTGGCCATGATGGGAGAATATTTCTGTGAAACAATGTGCTCCGTGCTCATTACGATCTGTTGTTTCAAATAAATACATTTCTATGAGCGCCCCGGAATGTTATCCCGGGGTGCAAATAGCAAAATAATTGGGTCCCGGGCTGTACAAGTGGAAATATTGTGGGGACCCTCAAGCCCTCATCACTTGGTAGAGCCTGGGGACATGGTTGATATTGCTTAGTTAGTACATTGGAATGTTGGCAGTTCCATTGCAGAAAATGCACTTGCAGAAAAAAATAATGACTGACATAGTCTCCCAACATGCCAATGTGTCTTCTTTGCCACTGAAACACGTGTGTATGAGCTCAAAACAAATAAAATATCATATATCACTCAAACAGAAAATCCTACCCTCATCAGGTGGAGTGTTCTAAATACAATAATGGGCATATCCCCAGGCCATTACAAGGTGATAATACCCCTAGGATACCATTAACGTCATGTCAAAACTGCGACCGCTAAGATCTTTCTTGCTACCCCTGTGGTCTCCCTTGCTACGCCTTAAATAAAAGTTACAAAAAATGCTTTTTTAAAAAATATATTTTTTCACATCGAGGCTCATAGGCTGTGGCCAGCAGAATGTGGCTCTTTGTTTCTGAGTGGCTGGTTTTCTGATGGCTATAGCCGGTAAAATAGCTCAATGGGTTGAGAGCTGGCTGCTGCAACGTGTCTGTGATCTGCAGGCTCGACTCCCAGCAAGGTCAACTCAGCCTTTCATCCTGCTGAGTTTGATAAATGAGTACCAACACAGTTTGGGTGATATTGTATGTATATTTGTTCTATATATGCATTCACAGTGATTTGGTAATGTGGCCCTATATGCAGTGACATTAATGATACATATGGTGATCCATTCTTGTATGAAATGTATATTACTTTACAGTGATATCGTAACCATATTGTTTGTAGTGTACTCAGAAACAATGCTATGTGATGCCACTTCCTGTTTTTTCATGGGGTGAAAGGTCATGTTCCATCGCTTCTCGGGATGTCACTTTGGGGTGAGGTCAAATGACATCAGAGGTCAAGGGTCATGTATTATGATATGATATGGCATTTATAGCACACCTATTCACAAGTGTTTCAAGGCGCAAAGTGATGCCACTTCTGCTACCCCTGCCATTTTGGTGAAATGATGTCCCTGTTGGATACTGTTTTAGGCCCGCACTAGACAGAGAACTTTTATCACCTATTAGTACCCGGCGAGAGTGCAGCAGAATGCAACATGCATTCTAATTGCCTTTCGCCGTGTCCTTACCCGGCCAGCAATCCTTTGATTCTCGGCCGGGATTCCAGCCGCCTTGTCCTCGGCGGGGGGCATGACAGCCCCTCTGCCAATGAGGAGGCTGGAAGCGGGGCCATTCCTGCTCCGAGCCTCCCCGCGGCTGAGAGGCTGCGTTCGCCCCCTGCTGGGGACTCGGGTAAGGCTTTTTAAAAAAATGAATTCCCTTTCCTCTCTCCTCCCCCCCTACTTCCACTTAACTTCTTGTTCCTGCTTCCCCGGTGAGGGACGAGGGAAGCCTCCAGCCGTGTGGAGACTTGGAGCGGGATCCCTGCTCCACGCCTCCACCAGGGGACGCAGGTAGGCTTTTTTTTAAAAAACTTTTTTTTTTTTAATTCCCGTCCCACTCCCTCCCTCCCAACCCCACTTACCTTCTTTTTTATCCTTTTCGGGAGCGGACGCGCTGGGAACACTTGTGTTCCCAGCGCGTCCGCTCCCGATGGCCGCCATGGAAAGGGAAAACGGACTCCGTTTTCCCTTTCCATGGCGGCCATTTTCTTGGTCGTTTCTTTTTATTAATGTCGTTTCGGGACAGAAAAAAATGCTTTTAGTGCCCCGGTCACACACATAATGCGGGCCTATAACTATCGGCCCCATGGCATCACCTGAGTCGGTAATGCCCCCGCCACTCGGGTCATATTGCTGAAGTAATGCCAATGGAATGTGGCATTTTTTGCTTACTTCAAGCCATTGGAATTGGGGTTCTAATCTTTCAAAACACTTTAAGTCTCTGAGCCAAATTGCTCAAAACTTTGAATATGGAATATTAAAACCCCGTTTGTTTACATTTGACTCGCATTCGCCCATCGTTGAAACGCGGTAATTATCCGTACGCAGAGTGCATTGTATCTGGATTGGTTGATTGAATTTGACCAGACACGCAGAGTGATCTTTTCAGAAGGCGGAATTATTAAACAATTTTACGTTTTCCCGTTCATAGAGACAGGGCAGTTTCTTTCATCTTTCCAGAGAGAGCTAATTGCAAATTTACATAAAAGGGCTGCAGCGTGGAGGCACAATAGCAGCCCCAGTTAATGTAGCACAGAAAGAGAACAGGATTCTGGGGGATTCTCTATCTAAGCTGCCATAAGCTACAGTTTCAGCACACAGTTTTAGTAAATTTCACTTTCAACTTTTCTTTTGTCCCACATGAAAGGCACGGCGACTTTTACACAGCAGACTCTGGCTTTTAAAACGAAATAAAAAGAATGTTTACTCTAAGTAAAACATCATGGTCCTCGTCACAGCAGTTTAAATGCCATTTTCCCTCCAGCTGTTTTTATTTATCCCTAGACTTTAAAAAAAAAGTTGTTTTATTTCAAGAGGGAATCCGTAATTAACTTTTCAACTGGTGGCCGTGGTTTCTGTCTGTGCCACCAACAGTGTTGAGTTAGCTGTATTTAAAAGAAAAGAGGGTATAGGATTGTGCCGTCCCCCAGAGAGTAGAATTCTGCCTGGAGACGTTTGCAACCGCACATTCGTGAGAGGGAGCGCAGACTGCTTTCTATCAGTGACCATAGAAATAGTTCGTGATGATAGCCCATTTTTGTTGGAAGCAAGACAATGCAGGCTGTCACGGGTTCGAATCCTGTCCGACTCTTAGAGGCTGTCTCCAGGATGAAGCATGATATAAAAAAAGCTGAAATAAAAGAGAGGCGAAACTTCAATGTGTTCTTGTTCCACATAGCTAACACTTCATTATTATCCTTTGAGGTCTATGTGAAAATGGCATATATTGGAAATGGGAAAGTGATCAAGTATAATAATAGAACAATTAAAAAACAGTATATTTTAAAGGCTTTTATTAACTGAAGACGAAGATGGAGAGGGACTGAGTGAGATTAATGTATTTATACATGCTCCGTTATCCATTTTGGGAAGCTGCCCACTTGTAAAAATGCATTGATGTATGTTACTGAAAGCTGTGCATTTCCAAGGTTAAGTAAACTGTGTGTAGATACTTAAAGATTAAATACATACACAAGCGTTGGAAAATACAATCGTTTTTTTTTCTCCATTTGCTAACGTGTATTGCATTTTATTTTCATTTATTAGAACCATGTGAGACAAGACTGGTCTATGTGAGTGACATGTCTCTGTGAGCTCTGTAGGATGGTGGGAGAGTGGCATGCGTGCAGAGGCTGTCTGTGGATAATGATTGGGAGGCCAGTGTTTGATAGTTTCGGTTTGTGGGTTGGGATTAGTGTGTTTGCATGTATAGGAGTGGGTTATGTGTGTGCATATAGTGGGGAGTGTTTATAGTGTAGCAGCACTCATTTAGGGTGAATGGTGTGACTATGGCGAGGGCTGTTTGTGAGTGGAGGTTTCTGTTAAATGCACTCACCACAGATTCCATTCACAGAGTGCAACTTGCCATCACTCAAGGCTGCTTACACCTAACCACAGTTTGAACATTACTTTAACGTGTTGCTCTCCAGGTCTCAAACACCAGACCACTCACCTAACAGATCATTAAACTTATGGTAAAGCCAGGAATGATCGGATCACTACTCCCTGCAACCCAACCTTGCTTACAGTTTGCATAGGTCGCAATCCAGTGCAGCTGAAACCATGCACATTATTGCAATTCTGTGCCATGGCACCTCAGAATGTATTACAGCTTTAAACTCAAGTCACAGATGCCTCAATAACACATCACCTCTCGAAGATGGTTCAAGAGTTTTTATTAAGTATTTTAATAAGGTTCAAGTAATGTCTGTGCGGCTGTTTCTTAACTTCTCCGGGTCTCCCTCCACAATAGCCCAGAGTTCCCTAAATCCAAAGGTGACCACTAGAGATTCGTAACCCGTAGTGTCCAGAATCTGTCTAGCTAGTGGTGTGAGCCTAAATACAGACACCCTATCTTTCTTACTCCTCTGTGGTCTTCGAGGTAGATCTTAACCTGGGAACCCACAAGAAGAATGATATAAGGAAGTGGCGCCTTTCAGCCACACAGGTCCCAGTCTACTCGTACCTCTCACGCTCCTCACCATGATGTTCTTTCCTTATTTCTTTTCCTTCTACTTTTCTCCCTTCACTTCCACCTCTCATTTTTCTCTCCATCTCTGATATCCTTCCATATCATGTACACTGATACTCTCCCTCTATTACTCTCCACACTACTACTCTCCCCTCCTTCCACACGCCACTACTCTCCAAACTCCTCTCAATAGGTTCTACTGCCCTTCTAGACTGCACTTCACCCTCCTCTCTCCTTTTACACTCTCATTCAACTTTCTCACTCACTCTTACATACCCCCCTACTCTTGCACTTAGCCTCAGTCATTCATGTCATTCACCATACACAATCTCTTGCAGCCAAATATCACTTTCACTAACCAATACCTCACCTTGCGCACACTCTCTATTATTCTCTTCCACACTCTGAGCCAATGTTCTTCCTCCTACTGTTCTCTCGGTCTGCCTATATGATTGATCCCACCCCAATAACCCATTCTTCTTGTCCAGGTGTCAAAGTCTCTTTCAAAGTTTTTATTCTGTGTTGGATGAGCATCTGGATTGCTGGTCTGCCATTAATGATGTTACACTGGCTTGATGTTCGCCACCGCCTCTCTTGCTGGTGGGCGATTTGAGGTTGAGCTGACTCACGTTGTTTGGGTAACTAGTAGTTTAAGTCGGCGAGTGACACTGCAGCAGTTCGAGTCAGGGTCCGGAGATAAGCAGTTGATTCGAGCATAGTAGCTGACAGACTTTGCGAGATATGATGTGGCATTGAGGTGGTTCGAGATGCAAGTATGCTGGTTCAAATGATGTGATTCAGTGCCAGAAGTCAGCACCAGTGGGTCCTGTGGTTTGAGATGCCGTGAACCTGGTTCTAAAGACATCGGGGCAGTTTATGTGATAAAAACAGGCTGTCCTGGCTCTCAGGATATTGTGAATCCCAATCCAGGAGCTCAAGGATAAGTTTATCCCCTGTTCTCATGCTCTCAAACACGGGAGAGGTTGCACACAAATGCAGGGATCGACTGTGAGTTCCTGGGCACCATTGTAGCTGGCAGAGAGGCAGGTCTTATCTCAACAGGAGTTCACCCCTGCAGTTACCTGGGGATGGCTAGGGGACAGAGCTCCCCACTGCCTTGAATACACAGTCTTCACCTCACTGGCAGAGGCTTTTGGAAAGATCAACTCTCTCAACAATGGTGCAATTCATTATTTCTTATGTGTGTGTCCAAAACTAAATCAAAGGAGGAATCGGAGACTCCTTCTTTTAAAGGCAAAAGCTCACAGGTGATTGGACTAAAACTAACCTATTTTAGGGGTCCACTTGCTGTTCTTACAACAAGTGGACTTTGCCTTCTGAAATCCAACCCAAACTACAGGAAGTGGATGAGACAGGAAAGAAAGATGGAGGTTGAGAGAAACAAAATCTTCTAACCTTCCTCCAGCTGTAAAGGGACCTCTCTGTCTACACCCATTCCACCCTTTAACCTCTCAATAGAATCAAAGGCCGTTACATATACAATACCCTTGTGTGAGGCTACTCTTGTGAATAGGAGTGCCTTTTGATTCCTGCTCGTAGAGCAGCTTCCCGTGGAGTGTATGTGTCTTTGGGTAGGGTGTTACATTCCCTCACAAAAGAACAAAGAGAGGCAATCTCTAAGACTACAACATTTTATTCAATAATAAAAATCAAAAACGCCAGGGCTTCTACACACATCAATGCAAATGTAAATCATCAACTTAATAATTGCAGAGATACTTATTCATAAATCCAGATTTGTAATAGTAAACAGCCATGGATTAGCATATCTGAGCTAAGCGTAAAATCATGGCTCACATCACCACCCACCCCAATACATCTTCTCACAATAATATACAACTCTATAATCCCTTAAACTAATAACACAGCTTTGGTATTCCTTACTCCACTTCAAAGAACTGCCATTTTTAAGGCAAACATAAAAAACACATTGACAAAGCCAATAGGCCTGGCTTTGTTTCATGTCACTTGCACTCTCATATGTCCAGGTACAAGCAAATATGCCTCACATGCCCACGTGTGGCTATTATGTGCAAGATGCAGCCTCATATAGTGAGGCCATGCCATCATATGACAGGTGCTCCACCACTTGCCCAGGTGCAAGTAATTACACCCTTTTGCAGTTGGCATATGCCCAGTTCCAGTCATATATGCCAGTTTTAACCATCATATAAGCAAGTTCTGTTTATTTGCCAAATACAGCCTTAAATGTTAGCTAAAGCTGCTAGAGCTGCGCATGCCCTGATACTCAAGTTAGATTCACTTGTTAATCTATAAATACATTAGGGGCCTGATTCACATAAGCCTTTTATAATGGTGCAATCCCATTGGAAAATGCTTTATGAATCAGGCCCTACGTACACAAGCATAACATGAATACATTTCCAAGAATGCACCTAGCTCATTCAGTAAATAAGTTCAAGTATGGTATAAGACTCATTCTGTAGACATTCCTAGTAGAAACAGATGTTCCACATTGCACTCTGTCTAACAGAGTGCAGTTGCCCCAAACAACGTACATTTCCAGGAATGCACTCTGCACCACTTAGTATGGATATCAGGACAAGACTATGGGTCTCATTGCGAGGTTGCCGGTAACCTCACATTACGTTTCTGCCCCATGACATCCCGCGGTTACCGGAATATCACAGGTGGCAGCGGTATGGTAAGTCCTCATTCCCATGGACTCCCATTGGACTCAATGGAAATGGGAACACTGAAGCACCGGCACCATTGTTAACGTTGTCTTTGCTTCAGTGAATTTTCTGCCGGTAGGGGTCAGAACTACTGGCAGGTCAGGCCTGCCAGTTGTTCAGTGCCCCTACCGGCAGACTCGGACTGACCCGGTTCGGAAAAGGTGCCAATAACTTTGTTCCAGACAGGGTCCCTCGCAATGAGGCCCTATATGTCTGAGACTGTACATTTCATCACAGGGCTAGATATCCCACAGAGTGAACTCTGTCGTCAGCTTCTCATAGTGCAGTTAGTCATACTACTCTGCTTATGTCACAACACACTGTAGCTCACTTCATTTAACTACCTCCACTGGATCAAGTCTTCTGGGCCTCCCTCCGTGTAGATGATTCCAATGGACCACATGTCACTGCAGACATTCTGCTTCACTTAGATTAGATGCCCCTCCACACAGGCAGGACTACAAGTCCAGGACTGCACATTGCTCTAATCAATGTGGAAATGCCCACAAGTCTACATTTCTATGAATGCATCCTAGCAAACACAGTACAGACAACTGCACGTCTAATAATGAACATTACATCATTGAGTATTGATGTCACCACGTGGCAACCTGCATACAAATACACAGCATTCCTCAGCTCAGATCCTCCCATAAGGGTTTTAGGATGAATGAACTCATTCTTTATTACTGCAAATGGCTTTACTGGACTACACATTCGAGAATACACTCTGCCACACCTTGGACAGAGGCCCAAGTGGAACCATATGCTAAAGATTGCCCCTGCCACAGTCCATTGGTGGACATCACCCCCAGTAGCAACTCACACTCTCCCTCGCAGAAGGGGGGGATCCTCGCATATTCCTACAATCATCTCTGCCTCAGGGTGCAGCATCACTCATAAAATGACATCCACCAAACCACACTAAAGAGACCTGACAATGCTGCCATTGTGATGGGCTGTGAATGACTAGTTTCTGAATTAAATGATATTCAGATGTATCAAACTCAAAAAATGGTAGGCAGAGTCTGTCCTTCTGGGACACACATCCACCACTGACACCACCACACACAACTACTACACACACACACACACACACACAAACCACTAAATCTCTTTCTGTTTTGCCTTCCAAATGTTCATAATGAGTTCCCCAAATCTAACTGACAGGCATGAAATGTTCCATAATGTGTTCTCAACTGTTTCCAGCAAATCTCTTAAATAATATTTCCAGTGTGTTTCGGCATTTGCACTCAAAGTCATAGTCCTACGTTCTAAATGGGATCTCCTGCTTGAATGCAGCAGGGAATGTCTATGAGCAGAGGGTGGGAGCAGAGGGTGGGACTTATTTGCACTGACCTAAGTGCCATAAAATATTGCATTTCTGCAAAAAAGATACAAGTGGGCGAACTGGAGGGGAAATACATTACCCCAACATAAAGCCGTGCAGGTGCCAGAATACACTAAACACACCTCAGTACACGGCACGTTAAATGGACAGAATCCCTTTAATCCTCATTGCAAAATGTTTGGATGTTCACACCCAGATGTTTTACAAATGTCCTGTATGATTCTTAACTTTGCAGCTGAACAATTGATATTGAGCTTCCTGGCCTCCCAGTGGACGAATACAAAGCACTATGGCAAATGCATTTATTCTCAGGAATGTTCAAAAGTGCATATTCCAATCCCAAGGTTTGCAGTAGAGAAGCGCTGTCTATTGTGGTGAAGGAGGCACTCACTGACAAGTGCATATTCCAATCCCAAGGTTCACAGTAGAGAAGCGCTGTCTATTGTGGTGAAGGAGGCACTCACTGACAAGTGCATATTCCAATCCCAAGGTTCGCAGTAGAGAAGCGCTGTCTATTGTGGTGAAGGAGGCACTCACTGACAAGTGCATATTCCAATCCCAAGGTTCGCAGTAGAGAAGCGCTGTCTATTGTGGTGAAGGAGGCACGCACTGACAAGTGCCTATTCCAATCCCAAGGTTCGCAGTAGCGAAGCGCTGTCTATTGTGGTGAAGGAGGCACGCACTGACAAGTGCCTATTCCAATCCCAAGGTTCGCAGTAGAGAAGCTCTGTCTATTGTGGTGAAGGAGGCACTCACTGACAAGTGCCTATTCCAATCCCAAGGTTCGCAGTAGAGAAGCGCTGTGTATTGTGGTGAAGGAGGCACGCACTGACAAGTGCATATTCCAATCCCAAGGTTCGCAGTAGAGAAGCGCTGTCTATTGTGGTGAAGGAGGCACGCACTGACAAGTGCATATTCCAATCCCAAGGTTCGCAGTAGAGAAGCGCTGTCTATTGTGGTGAAGGAGGCACGCACTGACAAGTGCATATTCCAATCCCAAGGTTCGCAGTAGAGAAGCGCTGTCTATTGTGGTGAAGGAGGCACGCACTGACAAGTGCCTATTCCAATCCCAAGGTTCGCAGTAGAGAAGCGCTGTCTATTGTGGTGAAGGAGGCACGCACTGACAAGTGCCTATTCCAATCCCAAGGTTCGCAGTAGAGAAGCGCTGTCTATTGTGGTGAAGGAGGCACGCACTGACAAGTGCATATTCCAATCCCAAGGTTCGCAGTAGAGAAGCGCTGTCTATTGTGGTGAAGGAGGCACGCACTGACAAGTGCCTATTCCAATCCCAAGGTTCGCAGTAGAGAAGCGCTGTCTATTGTGGTGAAGGAGGCACGCACTGACAAGTGCCTATTCCAATCCCAAGCTTCGCAGTAGAGAAGCGCTGTCTATTGTGATGAATGAGGCACGCACTGACAAGTGCATATTCCAATCCGAAGGCTCGCAGTGTAGAAGCACTGTCTATTATGGTGAATGAGGCACGCACACAAGGCTCGCAATTGAGAAGCACTGTCTATTGTGGTGAATGAAGCACACACTGAAAAGTGCATATTCCAATCCCAAGGCTCGCAGTACAGAAGCACTGTCTTTTGTGGTGCAAGAGGCACACACTGAAAAGTGCATAGTCCATTCTCAAGGCTCAAGTAGAGAAGCACTGTCTGGTGTGGTGAATGAGGCACGCACCCAAGGCTCGCGGTAGATAAGCGCTGTCTAGTGTAGTGAAGGAGGCATGCACTGTACCATGCATTTTCTTGTTCCAGGCCTTCTAGTAGGCAATGTAGGTTGTAATGCTGAACATTTCAAATGTGTGTTGCATGTCTTCTGTTGGGCAAGCAATTGGTGTCATGCAAATTAAAGAAATTGAAAGTACATATTATTGTTCCAGTTCTTGCCCTAGAGACGTGGAGTGCATTGTGGGAGGTAGTGTCTTAATCATGAACATGATGAATGACACAGGTTATTGATGAAAGCTTCTAGGGGTGAAATTATCTTTACTTTGTCTTCCTCTAGTTAATCTCTCTGCTGGCCGGAGATAGAGTACCTATCCCAGAATCCAGTCTGCTTCAGTAGGTGTGTTCCGGACGACTACATGCCCTGTATGGCACATGACTCAGTGCCGAGGACTGTGACCTGCAGACAAAACAGTAGCCGCTGCAGCCCTCCTACTTTGAGGACTGTGAGGTGGGCTTTGTGGTGGAAGGGGACGGCAGCAGAAAAGCATACTCATTAAGAAAAGCAGGAGGAGGTCAACAGCCATTGGAGAGAGGGAATATGTTGCCCTCTCTATACAACTTTGACTGACTGCCTGGTTCCCTCTCAGTTTTATGGGGCGCCAGGCCCTCCCCCCAGTCCATTTCTGTCCTTGTACTTAGCATGTGAACCTTCACTCCTGCACTCCTTGAATTCCCTGATACTTGCCCTCCTGACCTCCCCTTGGCACTCACCTCCCCCCTGCACTCTCTCCTCTCTGCCCTGCACTTCCCACCCTAGCACTATTGCATTCGGCACTGACTAGCACTTTCCCACACTCCCCCTCCCCCGCCTTGCACTTCTTGTTACTGCATTTTCATGATCCGAATGAAACAAGGCCTAGTAGTGCCACTACTGTTATTTTTCTTCCCTGCCTTGCCCCTTTTATGTCTTGTGGTGTCTTGAAACACCTTTTGCTGTATAGTCGCTTGATAAACACACAATAACTAAAAAAATTAAAAAACTCCACCTTGTCACACTGACTCCTTCATGCAAAAATACCTCCCTCCCGATGTTTTTTTCTTTATTTCTCTAATGCAATAACTCTGACTTCAGCCTCACTTAAAAAGTCACCTCTTCGATGGTGTCGTTTTTGCTTGAAGCCTCATAAATTGGAGACTTTGGAACATCTTTTGGTAGCACGCCCTCATTTATTGCCACTAAGAGAAAAAATATGTGTGTAGATTTCTTCATGACATTTGTTTTATTCAGACAACAACTTTTTAGAATATAATATTAAACAGGAACTGCTTTCTTCCCATTGCTGCAATTATTACGCACATTCGAAAAATATTGGCAGGCACAGATTAACCTTGATATTGCCCTGGAATCAAATGCCTCTCGATTACACTGTGTGCATCTTTCAATGTAATTGTTTTTTAAATGCATTACATGAATGGTTAATGAGACCTTTGTAATTGTCTGCACATTGTTCTATTTTTTTGCAAAGGTTTATAAAAAATAAACTAAACACATTTACCGAGGCATGTTAATAGCCAACAGGAATCATTCCTGTTATCTCAAACTGAAATCTCCTCAGCCACGTGAGCTCCCTGCAGCTTCTCCGAGCTGTGTTACCCAATTTCCCATGCCGAAAACTTTACAGGGGTGCGTCATGGTTAGATCATTGGAAAATGTCGTCACTTTTCTGGACTCCCACGCGAATGTGTCGGCCTTTCTATAGGAAAAGGGCTTATCCGAGCAAAAGGCACAACTGTAGCTTTGATATAATGTCCATGCAATCATGTCCACAGTGACAAAATATAAACCTTTGAATGTATAGTGCATTCTTTTTTAAGAAGTTGCCACCTGCATTGCATGGTTGTTGGACACCTGCAGACTCTAGAACAGTCTCAGCCCCAAGTTATGCATCTTCATTAATGAATCAATGCCGCACACTCAACCTCCTCAGTTTCTGGAAAGATCTTGAAGTCTGGTCTCTTAAAAGGAATCGGCTTCAAGTTTATTTTGGAATAATAACATCCATAAAAGCACCACATCAGTATAGAGTGCATGCTATCAAGTAACAGTTAACATGTCAAGTGACATAAAAACATTGAATGTGAAAGTTATCGCTTCCTGATTTTTACAACTTGTCTGAGATACGAGCTTGTCCACTTTCAGTCACAACTTCTTTTTACTGTTCCTAAACCCACCTGTGCTGCACTCCAGTTCCGTTCTCTTTATCTTCTTGCAAAGAAGCTCTGGAGTGATTTGCCTTTGGCAAAGCTTCCTCTACTCTCCACATTTTTCATACCCGACTTAAAGCCTCCCTCCTCTCTACTCTGTCATCTCGATAATATTTATGTGTTTTATTTTTCCTACATTGCATTAATGAATTGTACACTTTAACCTTCATTACTTTACAGTGCTTTGGCGAAAGCACTTTTTAAATGTCAAAGAAATACAATAGTGGAGACGACCCAATCAATGGAGCGTCAGACTTTACTAAGTAACATAAGGCTTGGCGACACTGAACAGTTCCTGCCTCTCTTCAGCAGAATATTCCATCCAACACCCCATCCCTGTGGTCACTGCACTAGCTAAGTTTTCTCATGTACTCATCTTACGCTCACACTCTGAAGCTCACCAATGCCATATAGAGATGAGAAAGGATAGCCCAGAGGAAATGGGTTTGTCTTGGAAGCAAGACAATGCAGCGCCACACAGGCTCAAATCCCGATCCCGTGCTTAAAAACCACAACACTTTTATTAAGTGCTTTATAAATGAACAATTAAATAAATAGGAAATAAAATGGTGCAGATGAATGTGTCAGTACTACCTTCTGCCCCAACCCTGCCCCAGTACCACAACAGAGAGGAATGTAACAAACTGAGACAGCTTTACCACCCCATGAACCTAGGAGTGGTTGATAATAGGAGTTAAAGCTGAGCTCCATGGAACAATATGGTTGACTAAAATGAATAAACATGCATTCTGCCATAAAGGATTAGTTAGGTTGTGTAGCACAAGTAAGAACTAAAAGTTGTTTGTAGTGTATGCAAATAGTGTGTGGTATAAATAGTGCAACACAGTATAAAGGGACAGGAGGCTCCTGTGTACCAAGCAAGGGCCTCACTACACCGATAAGGCAGTTGAATTATAGGTAGATAAAATGCAGAATACACAGGCAGGGACACCATCATATGGCAGAGGTGCAAGAGGAACAGATGCCTCTATAGGTCACTAAAATGGAACACAAACATGCAGCCATTTTCCTACCCCGGAGGCCGCAGCAGGGCTCTGAATCAGCAAAGCCACAGAACCCAAGATGCTGAATTTGCAAAAACATTTTGCTTGAAACTCGTGCAGAGCCCAGACAGTAACTCACGGCCAGAGCCAACGTCAGAAACTAAGAAGGCTCCCATGATTAATTAATTTTAATATGAGCCCAAACAACCATTGATGTCCAGGTGCACGAGGTCAGTAAACCAAAAGACTATAGAAAAGTAGCTGACTAGTGTCTGCAGTGGCCACAAAGAACATAACATACATGTTAGAATTAGATAAACCCCTAATAAATCGAAGGAAATCCACTCTCAAACCCAGTATCCTAACACGTGACCCAGATACAGGAAACACTGGATATAAATTATGAGCCAAACCCTGATAGGACACTTGCAGAACTCCCTCAGTGCACACACAGACACCAGACACCAGACAGCACACAAGGCAAAGTTCAAAGGAGAAGGGGGGTCTCCTTGCCTCGGGATGACCAAGAGTAATCTTTAATGGAATTATGGCAGACTAAAGAATTCTCTCCCCCACGTGCTTCTCGCTCATATCTTGATGCTCATATCATGTCCTCTCGATAATCTTTACGTGTTTTATTTTTCCTACCTTGCATTCATGAATTGTACCCTTTAATCTTCATTAATTTACAGTACTTTGGCGAAAGCACTTTTTAAACGTCAAAAGAATACAACAGTAAAGACGACCGAATCAATGGAGCATCAGGCTTTACTAAGTAACATAATGCTTGGCGACACTGAACAGTTTCTGCCTCTCTTCAGCAGAATATTACATCTAGCATCCCATCCCTGTGGTCACTGCACTAACTAAGTTTTCTCAGGTACTCATCTGATGTTCACCAATGCCATATAGAGATGAGGAAGGATAGCCCAGGGGCAACGGGTTTGTCTTAGAAGCAAGACAATGCAGCGCCACACAGGCTCGAATCCTGATCCCGCACTTAGAAACCCCAACACTGGTATTTAGCGCTTTATAAACGATCAATTAAATAAATACATAAAATGTTGCAGATGAATGCGTCAGTACTACCTTCTGCCCGAACCCCGACCCAGTTCCACAACAGAGAGGAATGTAACAAACTGAGCCAGCTTTACCACCACATGAACCTAGGAGTAGTTGATAATACGAGTAAAATCTGAGCTCCATGGAACAATATGCTTGACTAAAATGAATAAACATGCATTCTGCCATAAAGGATTAATTAGGTTGTGTAGCACAAGTAAGAACTAAAAGTTGTTTGTAGTGTATGCAAATAGTGTGTGTTATAAATAGTGCAACACAGTATAAAGGAACAAGAGGTTCCTGTGTACCAAGCAAGGGCCTCACTACACCGATAGAGCAGTTGAATTATAGGTAGATAAGATGCAGAATACACAGACAGGGACACCATTGTCAACTCAGGGGGGGCGTCCTACCATTAGTATTTCATTGTTCGTGTTTCATTAAAATGAACAATACTATGTTATGTCATATTTAGTACACATAGCCTAACTTAAGTGTTCCATGCACGTATTTGCAAGATTCGGGAGCAAAAAACACAATTATTCATTCAAATCCAATCAGCATTTATTAATTAGCTGTTATTTTGTTTTGCCTTTCTTATCTTTCTGTCTTTTTTTCTTATTTTCTCTCGAGATAATTACTGCATTTCATTATCATAGTTTTACAAACAAGGATCTTGTCAGCAAGATCCATCAACTTGATCGTGTGTAATGATACTTGTGTTACACCATCACCTCCAGTGACTTGTGAATATAAGGAATTATACATAGTCCAATCAGAGTCACATTTGATTCAATCTATACAGATATAGTTGCAACGCCAGACCCAAAAGGGTGGCCTAATCTACATCTGGATCTAAATGAACAGTTCAAATGCAAGGGACAGCCTATGCCCAAGAAGTGCCGGGTCCCTGGATATTTCGGAATATGAGTTGTTGAGCCTTCTTCTGAGGACTGGGATAGGTCTCCCAAAATGAGGAACATATATATAAAAAAAAAAAACGAACATTAATAATGTTGTGTGTGTATTTGCTTTAAAAAGTGTTTATATACATCACCATCTTATGGCAGAGGTAAAAGATGAATAGACACCCCTATAGGTCACCAAGATGAAAGACAGACATGCAGCCATTTTCCTACCCCGGAGGCCGCAGAAGGGCTCTGAATCAGCAAAGCCTCAGAACCCAAGAGGCTGAATTTACAAAAATACATGTTTTGCTTGAAACCCGTGTAGAGCCCAGACAGTAACTCACGGCCAGAGCCAACGTCCGAAACTAAGAGGACTCCCATGATTAATTAATTTGAATATGAGCCCAAACAACCTTTGATGTCCAGGTGCACGAGATCAGTAAGCCAAAATACTATAGAAAAGTAGCTGACTAGTGTCTCCAGTGGCCACAAAGAACATAATATGCATGTTAGAATTATCCCTAATAAATAGAAGGAACTCCACTCTCAATCCAGTGGCATAACACAAAATGTGGGGGCCCCCCTGCGAGCCATGATGAGGGCCCCCCCAACTCAGCAATAAATAACGGGTTGCGCCAGACTCTGGGCTGGCCTAGATTATCACGCTTGCGTAATACGCACAAATGTGCTGTTGAAGGGATATGCCAGACACTGCACTAGGAGAAAGATATAAATATGTGTTTTAATGCAATAAACAGCACACTTTCTGAAAAAAATTAGCTTAAAAGCCAGAGTGTTTGCAATGGTTTTGTAGGCTAACAACAATCCAAAACATGCAAGTCACCAACAGTGCACAGGAACATTAATGCTTTGCTATTAAAAATGCCATACCACAATGAAAACATGTCCAACTGGCTAAACAATGTAATCCAGTGTAATAACATTACAGTAAAGCAGGCCAGGCCACATTTAGACATACCTAGACTGGTTGCACCAAAATGCCAGTCGAAGCAGTAACACTCGTTAAGAAGAGAACACACATTCAAGCCTGCATCTCTGCGGCCTCTAACAACACAGCCAAACTCTTTAAAATCTGTAAGTAACTGGTCAATCCTGTTGCAGTCTTTACCTCTCCTGTTCCCTCACAGTCCCTCTGCATGGCTCTGTTCTCTCACTTCTCTGCTAAAACTCAGGACATCCAGTCCCCCATCTCCTCTTCCTCTTCCTCTTTCTCTCCTGGCCCCCCATTGGCCAGCTCTACTTCTCTTACTCCTTTCTCCTCTTTCTCTATGACAATACCTTATGACGTTTCTAGACAAATCCAATCTTTGAATGTGTTGTCCAAACAGGTGCTCCCCTGCTCCTCTAGGACCATCATAGACTCACAAAGGCAGCCACCTATACATTTAAGTGTGCACCCTTTCACCATACACTCACACATGCATCCGTCATGGGGTTAAGGGGAGCCCTATTACTTCAAAAAGAAATTGTTTATTTTTGAAGTCACGTTGACTTCTTAAAGAAATTATTTCCTTTACGGACTGAACCATAATGGAAATAATTTCTTTATAAATGCAGAGTGACTTCAAAAAGATACTGGGGGTCATTATGACCCTGGTGGTAGCCGTGCTGGTAAATACTGGTACGGCTGTCGCCGGAGTCATGAGTTTTCAGGTGCCCGGGAATGGGCAATTACCAGTGCATTACACCCCCGGCAGACTGGGGAATTGCCCATTCCCGGGCCCTGGAAAATATTAGTCCCCATTCCCATTCGAGTCCCATTGGACTCAATGGGAATAGGGAGGCCGGATGCACCGGCACCATTTATGCATGATGCCGGTGCATCCATTGAGTTCTGCACACCAGTGCCGTTCCGCCCGCCAGGTCAGACCTGGCAGGCTGAAAGGCACCTGCTCGCAGAACTCATAGTTTGCCCGTTCCGGAAACAATGGTACAGGCAAGCTTACTGGTACTGTTGTTTCCAGACCGGCAAACTCGTGATGAGGCCCACTGTTTCTTTTTGAAGTCATAGGGCTTCCCCACCCCACGACATGGAGGCCTCCAGCCTAGGGTCTTCCATTGCATGGAGTTGGGGGATCCCTCGGTCTTCAAAAAGAAAGATTCTTTTTGTAGTCACTCTGCCTTCATAAAGACATTATTTCTGTTACAGAAATACTTTCTTTATGAATGCAAAGTGAAATCAAAAAGAAAAAAAAATCGGTTTGAAAAAAAAATATTTTTCTTTTTTTTCTCCAAGTGGGGCCCCGTCCCAGGACATGTGCTGGTGGGGCCCGCCGCACCGCAGGGGCTGCGCGGGCCCCCACTGTGCCAATGTCTCAATCCAAGTACCCTAACACGTGACCCAGATACAAGAAACACTGGTTATAAATGATGAGTCAAACACAGATAGGACACCTGCAGAACTCCCTCAGTGCACATGCAGACACCAGACAGCACACAAGGCATAGTTCAAAGGAGAAAGGTGGGTCTCCTTGCCTCGGGATGACCAAGAGTAATCTTTAATTGGAATTATGGCAGACTAAAGAATTCTCTCCCCCCATGTGTGTCTCACTCATATCTTGATGCCTTGTCAAAGTGTGCAATATTGGTAAGGTAGATGCCAACCAATGAGAAGTCCCCGTGCCACACCACCTATGATGGATAATATGAGCCAATTAGCTATCCCTGTGATGATGTTTTAGAAATAGTATCAATAGCAGGATGGGCCCAGACATTGACCAATTAAGTTACTCACCCCTATGCATCCTATATGTAGTTTGAACTATATACCAACTCAACTTCCCCTTAGGTTTTGTAAACTGATGATATATTTTTGACATAATTGCTGACAGAGTTTTGGTACAAAACTGACTTGAAATTGTTGAAAATGTTGAGAGATACGAAAACGAGATGCTTGTATGCAGTCCCAGCTAGGATTCACTGTTTGAAAAATGCTGGGTTTTGACGTGCACCTAAGTCATCTATCATTGAGTATCATTCGGTCTAATTGTGTGATCTTGTGTGCTCCTTTAAAGAGTGTAACTACCATTACAAATATGTAAATAAATCACCATAACTGCACAATTATTTTACATTATAATTCATCAAAGATATGAGCATTCGGGTCCGCAAGCCCATTGCCTTTTTACATTAATCAATATTGTTTTCATAATAGTTCCACGTTTGTTATCTGTTTGTCTGTAGACCATAAAGCAGTACACATGCATTCTTTGGCAGCGGAACATCCATATTCTTGGGAAAGGGCACATGTTGACCCATGGTCATCACACAACTTTGGGAGAGAGAGACACTTGTACAATCCTCTCCGGCATTCCTTCCTCCGCCTTGTTAAATAGCAGAGGCTGAGATGGTGCCAGCCCAAGCATTGTGACTCTGCCGCGTGATTGCCGTGACATCTGGCAGAGCAGAGTTTCCACATCTGCCATCTCCACAGGACATGCGATCTGGCCCGCGTGAAGGACACACAGAACCACCACGGACCACAAAGCCACACAGTCTGCATATGTATTAACTAGAAACATACGCTCCGACAACTAGCCCTTGGAACGTTGAGGTTTCACCCATAACACGATAATTACACACGCTAGCGGTAGGAGTCGCTCCATCTTGTTCCCATTAGCTTGTGAAAGTTTAAAGGAATATTTAATTGAAATGAATGAGTGAGCAGAGTGATATTCCATCTCGAAGATTAATTATAATTTAATTTAAACAATAACTTCTCAGACTTTCCATGATGCTGCATTTTACACTGAGTGCTACGTTGTTTCAGAACATGATTCACTTTCTTCTGTCGCCGGAGTTCGCGAAATGCATCTATTGGAGGATAGAGTGTCGACATAGTCCACCAAGTTAGAGCAAATATTACTTATGATAAAAGAGTGACACTTACTCTTCTGGAATTTGTAATGTGGATCAGAAAAGCAAGAGGTAGTCTTTTTTATGGCTTTGTTTTATTCTGTGGAAATCCCAGAGTGGAATTTTCATGTTTTTTTTCGGGATGCCAACCTTGCATGAACAACTGAATCATTTTCCTAACATTCTATAACCTCCGAATTTTATGGGTGAGAAGGATTTACTCAAGAATGCTTGACATGACCATGTGTTTTGGGGGCAGTGTAATGCATTATTCGTTTTACACGTGGCGCATCAATTTATAAAGTTAAAAGAAAGAAATAAAGGCATTTTCTCATCCAAAGGAGTGTGGGAGCTGGGCAAACTAAAGGAATGGCAAATATGAAAATCATGCTAAAAATGAGGTGTTCTCGAGAACAAATAAACGGACTTTTTGGAAATGATCAGAATGTCCTTCAGGACCTGTGAGTGTGTGAAATATTAAAACCAAATGGCGTGCAAATAATTTGTCAGTAAAAATAGCTCACTGAGTTAAGCACCGGCTACTGTGTGCTAAATTCAACATATTTTTTTTAAAAATGTGATTGAATTTGTATGGTGCTATACACCAAAGCACTTAACAGAGATCAAAATGGTACGTAGAGGTGTGGATAAAGTCAATTCATTTATGAGGATAACAAATAGTCCTTAGGACAAGCCCGCAGTAAAGTATAGGAAGGCACAGATGAAAGATTGAGAGGAAGTTTGCAGGTCACAGGTTCAAATCTAGGCATAGGCAAATGCAACCTTGCTCTTTCAAGTTTCATGAATGAAGTCATATTAAATGAGGTAATTTCAATGCCTGCTGTAAGAAATATAAACAACTGCAGCGCTGGTGCTATACCAAGTAGCAATGTGGTAGCGCTTTAGACTTTTTATTTTGATAATCCAAGATATATTAAAGTGACTTATTTATTTCCATACCAGAATTACACTAACAGCACATACATAAAGCCATACTACACAAATGTGGTTCTTTAATCTGGAGATTGTTTTTTAAAAAAAAAAAAACATATATATACATGGGACGTTATGGTTAAGTTGCGCTACTAAAAACCTATGAAATTCAGTGAAAAAAACTTTGTTAAAGGGACATTATGGTTAAGTTGCGCTACTAAAAACCTATGAAATTCAGTGAAAAAACTTTGTTAAAGGGACGTTATGGTTCCAAGTAAAACCGAAAAACCCTTGAAATTCGCCAGTTATGGTAAACTAAGCAACCATAACTCGCGCCACCACCGTGCACTGCTAAGACTAACACCCAGGACATCAAAGATGACATCACAAATGTCATTGATGACATCATTGATAAATTTAAACCTTTAAGTAAATTTGTGTTAAAAAAATATAAACTGTTAGAATACTCCAAAAGCTATCTAACTGCTCAAAGATTCTACAACAACTAATCAGATAAATGAATACCACTAAATTAGACCAAAAAATACACAGTTAGAGTACGCCAATTGGTATCTAACTGTCCCAAAATTATAAATTTGTGTTAAAATAATATTAACTGTTAGAATACTCCAAAAGCTATCTAACAGCTCAAAGATTCTACAACAACTAATCAGATAAATGAATACCACTAAATTAGGCCAAAAAATACACAGTTAGAATACGGCAATTGGTATCTAACTGTCCCAAAATTTAACAATATCCAAATAGATAAATCAAAACCACTAAAATATATTAAAAAAATAGACAGTTAGAATATGCCAATTGGTATCTAACTGCTCCAAAATTTTATAATATCAAAACAAATGAAGAATCTGTTACTGCTCCAAAAAAAATACAACAAAGCAAAGTATAAAGCATTAGCCAGAAACAACAAGTGAACACTGAAAACAAACAAACAAATAAAATGTAGCATAACAGAAAAAGGTTTTTTTTTTTAATCCAACATGGATTTTTTTTTCTCCCACAGACCCAATGATTTTAGCAACATATACAAAAACTGAGCAAATTGCACAGTACTCTGATTTGTACTCTACTAAATATGAGGGTCGAAAAAAAATAAAGGTATATTGCTTATACAATGTAATAAGTCATTACAAAATACTAATACTAACATGCTATTTTCTTTTATCACAGAAATGAAGAAGAAAAACATGGACTCCCATTACTAGACCAAACAGTAAGTATACAATAATAAGGACAACCATAGCAGCATATCACATCCATAGTATCTAATACCTTTGTTCCTTATACATTTGTTTTTCACCCAAAGTTATAAGCAAATATGAATGTGATATGCTGCGGTGGTTGTTGCCAGGGCATAGAGTCTTGGGTGCATGGCCAAATGGCCATGCACCCAAGACTCTATGCCCTGGCAACAACCACTGCAGCATATCACATCCATAGAGTCAAACATTTCAAACATGATCTATGGGAAACTTTTAATGTCCGCGAACAATGTGAGTGTTCTTAGAACACTTTGAACTTGCCAGCGAACAATACGGACACCGTTTTCAGGACCCCCCCCTACGAACATTTCAGAACAACGCAATAGTTCTTAGAACACTTTCAACTTAACAACAAACAATACGGACAGCGTCCTAAGGACACCCCCTACGAACATTCCAGGACACTGGGAGTGTTCTCAAAAACATCTTCAGAACACCCCCATTATGTTTATTTGCGAACATTTCAGGACACCGCAGGTGTTCTTAGAACACATTCAACTTGACAGAGAACAATACGGACAGCGTCCTCAGGACACCCCTACGAACACTCCCCGGACACCACGAGTGTTCTTAGAAGCGTCTTCAGAACACCACCATCTTGTTTATTTGCGAACATTTCAGGACACCGCGAGTGTTCTTAGGACACATTCAACTTGACAGAGAACAATACGGACAGCGTCCTCAGGACACCCCCTACGAACATTCCAGGACACCGGGAGTGTTCTAAGAAGCTTCTTCAGAACACCACCATCTTGTTTATTTGCGAACATTTCAGGACACTGCGAGTGTTCTTAGGACACATTCAACTTGACAGAGAACAATACGGACAGCGTCCTCAGGACACCCCCTACGAACACTCCCCAGACACCGCGAGTGTTCTTAGAAGCGTCTTCAGAAGACCACCATCTTGTTTATCTGCGAACATTTCAGGACACCGCGAGTGTTCTTAGGACACATTCAACTTGACAGAGAACAATGCGGACAGCGTCCTCAGGACACCCCCTACGAACACTCCCCGGACACCGCGAGTGTTCTTAGAAGCGTCTTCAGAACACCCCCATTTTGTTTATTTGCAAACATTTCAGGACACCGCGAGTGTTCTTAGGACACATTCAACTTGACAGAGAACAATACGGACAGCGTCCTCAGGACACCCCCTACGAACACTCCCCGGACACCGCGAGTGTTCTTAGAAGAGGCTTCAGAACACCCCCATTTTGTTCATTTGCGAACATTTCAGGACACCGCGGGTGTTCTTAGAACACATTCAACTTGACAGAGAACAATACGGACAGCGTCCTCAGGACACCCCCTACGAACACTCCCCGGACACCGCAAGTGTTCTTAGAACAGTTTCCCTTTGCTTGCGAACAAAACGGACACATATTGAGTCCTTAGAACACCCCCTAGTCAGTTTATTTAGAACATTTCAGAACACCCGTGATGTCCGCAAACAAATCGAACACAAAAAGAACGTCTAACACATAAAAAACACAACTTTCATCCTATCTCATACACTCCCACCCTCCCCAAACACTCCTACACACCAACACACTCTACAAAATACACATTTTGAACAAAGTTTCACCGCGCTGTCCGCGGACGTCCGCGAATCCAAGATGGCGGGCGCTACCGAAAAATCTGACGCGCTTCGCGCTCCACGCCGTCCAATCAGCGAACACGTTGCATGTCTGCGAACATCACGCAAGACGATTGGCCAATCAGGACACTGTCCGCGGAGCGAACAGGGAAGTGTGTCCGCGAACCGAACACAGATATCACAAATTTTTTTTGACCTACTTTTTGGTCATTTTAAGAAAAACTACTGGACGGATTTTCACCAAATTTGCAAAAGCACGGTTTCGGGACCAAGCCACTGCTCCTGGTCCAAATTTGGTGGAAATCCGTCCAGCGGTTTGGGCTATAGGCGCGAGCAAAATTTTTTTCCCATTCAGTCTATGGGAAAAAAAAAGGTTTTGGGACCCCCCCTATAACTTTGCCCCCCCTGGACGAATCCTCACCAAACTCTGCAAATAAATTCGGAGTGACCCATTACTTGTTTTGCAAAGTTTGGTAGGATCCGTCCAGGGAGAGCGAAGTTATAAGCCACCCAAAAAGTGCTCTTCCTATGGAAACAGCAACTTAACCATAACTACATGGCAACAACTGTGGCCATGTAATATATATATACATACACTACACAGCCCGCAGTAGCGGGCGTGTAGTCATGGTTAAGTTGCTAAACTCATAGGAAAAGCACTTTTATGAGCAGCTTATAAGTTCGCTCCTCCGAGTCCCACCTTTTCCTTTTTTCATTTCACTGAATGGGGAAAAACTTTGCACACGGCTACTGCCCGAACGGCTGGACGGATTTTCACCAAATTTGCAGGAATAGCGGGGGCTGGGACAGAAACCGTGCTTCTGTGTGTTTGGTGGAAATCCGACCACTAATTTTTGTTGCAAATTACTGAAATATACGTCCCAAAAAATTGTGATATCTGGGTCCACAAGGCGGACCCATTTCCCTGTTCGCTCCACGAAGTGAAGTCTCATTGGCCTGCGGTACGCCATGATGGCGGTGAACGTTGGACGCGGCCAGTGATTGGCTGGGGGAAAACATGCTGTGCATCAAAGTTTTTGGGAAACGCCGCAATGGTGTATCGGAAGAAAGTGCAGCGGCGCAAGGGTCTGGAAAATGTACCGTACACCATGTGTTGGTGGCAAGAAGGGAGAGAACGGGTGGGAGAGTGAGAAGTGGTTAATGTGACATATGTAGGTAGGTGGAAGAAGATGGAGGAGTGCTGGCAGTTTATGCACCTACTGCATCAAGTCGCGAATAGCTAGACAGCCAAGTACTTAGCATGGTGAATGGAGGCAGGTGTCATAACGGCCCGATAGCTTCTGCCACAACCTGTTTGCCCTGACCTCCTTCTGTGGTGAGAGGTGGCAGGTCAATTTTAGAAGGGGAATGATTTGCACATGACGTAGGTTGGGTGGGTGCGTGGATGGCTGTGCTATGTGGAAGTAATGCAGTAGTTGGGCACATGGTGGCATGCATGGGTGCAGGAAGTTGCGTTGGTTCTGTGGAAGGATTAGACTACTGGGTGCATGAGCGAAGGCCCTAGACTGTAGGTGTCATGATGTCTACCCCCGGGCATCCGGATCGAGTCCATCAGCCCCGGGAGCAGGCATCCAGATACTTATAAAAACCCCAGCAGCCCCGGCTGGGGGCTGTTTTGGTTCAGTCCTGTCGCCTTAGGCATCATAGAAATCAGTCCTCTGGAGCTCCTAGAAAAAAGGGAAAGAAATAGAAAAGGTTAGATCACGGACATTATTTTTAATTCCTTACCTGATTCCGGTTCCAGCACGTCTCTGAGCCTGGAAAAATTTCAGCACGCGTCGCATCGCCAGCAGCAGCGCCGCATCATACTCACCAGTCCACAGCATCTTTCGACTCAGCGCTGCCTCCATCATTTTCTTCGTCGAACTCCAACACCTAGGGGAAAACAAAAGAAATAACAAGGTGAGCCAAGAGAGTCGACAAATACAATCTCTTTTACCACCATAGACTTACCTGATTTACCACCAGAGGCATTACCCTTCAATACGCCACATCTTCCTATGCCGCACCTATAAAGGGAGAGAAAACAACAAGTTAAACTCATGCAACTTTTACCGGACAGTGTTGGGTAATACAGACTCTTATCTGAACACCATCAGCTGCCTCCAGGCAATATTCTTTTGGACCCAGCTGTAATTCAACAAGGGAATGGAACAAGAGTGAACATCGAACATATTGAACTTTTTGAACATCATAAACCCCAGAGTCAATATTCCTCCAGAAATCCTCCAGTACCTTCAAACCAGTGAAGTAACTGATATCTACGCGCCCCTGCATGCCACGCAGGATGGAGAGCTCATCATTTAAAAACATAAGGTGAGGTTACTAAAAGGTGATATCGGAGGTGACTGGTGGGGTGAACGAGAACAGTGGGGGGGGGCATCACTAATATCCACAGGTGGCTAAATCCCTTTCTCCACTTGCAGGAGAATACTTCTACGGGTCAAGCAGACGAGATTAGGCGGGCCAGTCCAGACTGTCATCTCTGCACTACGCATCACATTGGTGGATACCAACGCCACTACTAATGCAATTTTGACTGTGCATCTGGTAGAGGGTATTGACCTGTAAACAATATTTGTGGAGTACATTTCGGATGCCCTAGAGCAGCAGAAGTGAGCTGGCAGGTGTGTATGCTTGGTTCCGCAGGTGAAGTCGCTGGTAGTAAATGGTAAAGTTTTGAATGTGTGATTGGAGATGGTGCAATGAAAAGTCACGCAGTGTGGGCACTCGGTGCAGTGTGTGCATACTGGCAGTATGGCAGAGGGTATGGTTGAAGTGCAGCTTGTATGGGTTGTTTACTGTGCTGTGTGCAGATTTGTTGAAGTAGGGCCAATGTTATGAACATGTTGTGGTTAGGTGGGTGTGGCACAATATTTTGTGAATGGCAGTGGGTAGGGGTGATGGAGGCTGTGGAATGTGGATGCTGATAATTGCAACCTGTTTTCGTGAATGGGTGTTTTATGGTGTGTGTGAGTTGGGTTGCAGTGCTGCTATGTATTTTACGTTTGTGCACAATGTTAGCTGCCCACATTGTCGCATGCATGGATTCATAGTGTTGTGCTAGGTGTGGGCAAGTGTGGACTGTTGTGTGCATGGCGAAAGGTGTGCTGGGTGTGCCACAGGATCATTGTGGATGCTGAAATAGGGCATCCTGTAAGAAATGTTTCTAGTGGAGGAGCTTTGGAAGCAAAGGGAACGTGCTCTCAGAGTGTTTAATGGGAAATACAGAGTTGTGTACAGAAATGATAGTGTGCAATGCCGAGGTTCAGTGTGTGATTGGTGCAGGCGTTTTTGAAAATTTCATAGGCGCCACTAAGGGAGTGTTGGAAATTTTGAGAGCAAAATGAAGAAGTATTGTGTCTGCTTTACTGTGGCGTGGCCCTAGCTGTAGCTGGTAAAGCGCACGTGCCACATCATGGCCTTCTGAGCAAATGGAACTGTGGGGATTCTCCAATGAGGATTTGAGTGTTTGGTTCACTGGAAGGGGCGGTGCCATATTTACCCAAACTTCGATGCAGTGAGGTTGGCAGAGATGGAAAGACAGGGAGTGCTTAATGTCGGGAATACCTTTGTGCACAATCTGCACAGGTATGCCGTGGAAAGAGGCTTCAAGACTGACTTTCAGTTGGAAGGAGTGCAGGCTTTTGGGGCACAGTTTATGAGTGGGGTTTCAGGTGCATGGATCTTCTTTGCAAATGTATGGCCTCTGTTGGTACTGTAGATGCGGTGGTCGTACATTTGGAGGATTACATTTGGGGCACATGTCGTGCTTACATTTGCTCGCTTACTTAAAGAAGTTGATGACAGCTGTGATGCAGATATTTCCTACTGCAAAGGTGATTTTCTCATCGTTGACACCAAGAGGACAATGGGAGCATGCCAGTGTAATTTGTTTACAGCCAGAGGTCGGGAGATGTTGGATAAACAGAAGCATGTGCGACTTTATGTGCAGTGCTGGGATGTTCTGCACCAATTATGAAAGCATTAATAACCAGGAAGATTTCCTGAGGTTCCAAGGAATTACATTTTTTTTTACCTGCATTGGCATTGGCTGTTGTGTTTGCCACTCTGCACAAAGCGTTGAAGAGAAGCCTGTAGAAATGTAAGATAAGCTTTCATCTTCAGTCGAGAAAAATGCCACGAGGAGAAGGAAACAGACAGTGAGCAAAAGAGAGAAAAACAAGAAAACAATGTATGTATGCACGTGCATAACAACATGACAAAAAGAAGAAAAAAATAAGTGTTTTTAGAGACAATCCTGACGACACAATCCTCACCCCTGTTTAATATGCCCCCCGCAACACCCCCTCAACTCCCTCCCCCTCCAGTTTCTAGCACGGTAATGCAGCGTATTCCGCTGGACTTTGAGGATTAGGCATGGCACATCCAGCTCTTTTTAGGATCGCAGCTATGGCACTGGCACTGTGGAGGCTAAGCCATTGGGCAATGTGGTTGCTGGTTGTGGTGTGTACAAGAACAATGTGATAGAAGGTCTGTTTGTACCGATAAATGTAGGAGGCTATGGTGAAAGTGTGCAAGGTAAGGGGCATGCATCCTGTTTGTATGCATGCACTGCACGCAATTGCTTAACGTTGCTGATGTACATTTCCTGCTGCTTTTGTGGGATCACTTTTCCAACATTTGTAGTACATGCATTACAGTGGGAAGATCATATTGTGAAGTATACATTGTACGTGGCAGGCATCATGTTGTTATGAATGCAGTGTGTGCATCATATGATAAGATATGCTATGGTATTTTGTGTCTTTTGTATCTCGCCTACATACAAGTGTGTGAAGGCGCGCCGAGGAAAGGGAGGCGGAACGGAGGCCACACAGAGACATTGATACCACTAGGCCAGCTGACATTGAGAGTGCGCAAGTGAATGGGAAGGGGGAGGGCAGTACATGGGAACAATAAAAACTAGAAATACATGTAACTACGGCTGGTACTGGCAAGTTCAAAGATAAGTGTAGACATCAAGTGGTGGCTGGACTGTTAGGGTTATAGAAAACAGTCCCCAAGTGCGGGGGTTGGCTGAAAGCCAGTTCAGGGGTGGAACTGTAGGGAGGGAGGTGGCCTGGGGCACAGATTATAGGGTGTGTAGGAAACCAGTGCACAATACTTTTTAGCCAGGAAGTGAGCAGGGGAGAGGAGGGGAATAAGAAGAAGCACATGGAAAGGTTTTCAGGTGCTTTCAGACCCTAGATGCTTCTCCTCAAGGTCCCGGGAGATAGAGAGTTCAACAGGGAGGCCCTAGCAGAAGAAACACATCTACCACCATCTGGTTGCATGTAAAAGCAACTGACCCTGAGGGAGTAGGAGGCGGATGCAGGAAGAGCTGGAGCAAGCAGATATTTAGGAAGTGAGAGTGCAAGGGACCAGAAGGCCTTCTGCATAATGCTCAGTACTTTTATTTTATTGTTTGCAGCCACTGGGAGCTATTGCAGATATTTTAGTGCAGCAGAGATACAATCCGTGCCGTTCAGGCCAAAGCCAATTTGCACACTCCTCTTAGGGATGAGTTGTTGAGGGCGCAGAGTGGAAGCTGGCAGTTTAAAAAAAGAGCCTTTGGCAACAGTGCAGCATACAAAGTACCACAGCTGTGCAGACTCTGACCTTTTGGAAAGTGACTGTAGGTTGATAACATACATTCAGTGGTGGCTTTAGTGCCTTCTTTTTACGAGTTATGTAGTAGGTGGCTTAGTGGGGTGCAATTTTCGTAGCATTGTCGGGAAGGAAAGAACAGAGTTCCTGTTTCACTAATATAGTGTATGATATGGGTAAATGAAAACGTTGCAAGCACATACTAAAAAATTGCCACTTTATGGTAGGAGATGGTAGGAACATCAGAATGATTTTTTAAACATGTAGTGGATGCTAAGAGGCAGATATTTTGCGCAGAGGCACTTGTAACAGAGTTGTGAACATACTGCCAAAGAACTGTTCATACCTTTCTTTTGTGGTTGTGAGTGCTTATCTGGATGAATGTGCATGTATAACTCCTGCAATGTTTCACTGAACTTTCCACTGGTCGTGCTTTCTAATAACAGCACACGTGCAGGCTGATTTTGTAACGGTACATATGACGTCTTGTGGAGAACTGACATTGTAAGATGCTGATGTCTTGCAGGGCATTGGTGGATGCATGTGTGAGGACTTAGCAATACCTAATAAGGGAGTGGTGGGAAGAGGATAGTGGAAAGGGAAGAAGGACTGTTCATGATTTACTGGGGCGTGGCCCTCACAATACTTTGCGAGGCGCACGTGCTACATTCTGCGCTTTTGAACATGCTGGCCAATGGAAATGCGATTGTTGCAATTGTCGTATGAGGTGGTTAGAGTGTGCGTCACAGGAAAGGGCGGCCATATTTTGTTTCATTACTCTGTGTAGTGAGGCTGGCAGAGATGGCGAGATCCACAGTTTTCATAGTGGGTGATCGCTTTGTGCTAGATCTGCTCCAGCATGCTGTGGAAAGAGGCCTTAATGGCAATTTGAATTTGGACAAAGTGGAGGCTTTGTGGTGCGGTGTCGCTTTCTGTACTTTTGACCATTTGCTTGCAGAATGTCTCAGAGTGGCCACTTTAGGGACTGTACACGTCGTGGTAGTGTACTATGGAGCATTGCTTTTGGATCCCATGGCTTGTGCAAGTGTGTACCGTCAACTCAAAAAGATGATAAAAGAAGTGCAGCACATGTTTGCCATTGTGAAGGTGCTTTTCTCATGTATACCACCAAGTCAGTACATAACTATTCCAATGAATGTTGTCGGCAGCCAGAGGTGGGAAGGCGTCTTATCAACAGAAGCATGTGTATCTTTTTTCGTGCTGCTGGGATGTATTCCAGTGAGAATGACAACATAGGTTATCAATATGTGAACCTTCTCAATGAAAATGTCATTTCATTGTCGCCCAGTGGCAATGACTTTTGGTTTTCCAATCTACAGGCGGCACTGAAGACACTATTGTAAGAATGTGAGGCACAGTGCAACAAATACAAACTATTATAAAAGCCCAAAAAAAGAGTTGTTACTGTGGAAGCTGTTTTAAAAAATAAAAAAAGGCTTTTTTAAGAGCCACCACTACAAAGGACATCCCCTACCCTGGGTGACATTTATTCCCCTACTCCCGCACACGCACACCTGGAAAAGTCAGCAGACTTTGCGACAGTTGCAGGGTTGTACATGTAACATACGCCCCTTTTGCACATGGCCACCTTATATTTGGGTCTGTGGAGGACATGGGATTGCTCAATAAGCTTTCTGATTGTAGAGTGCACGCACAGACTGTGGTATACGGTATATTTGTTGACCTAAATGCAGAGGTTGAGCTTATGGATGTGTGTGTTGTACGAGCCACAGTGAATGCTTTGTGGATGAATTGCACATACATTACTTGACAGTGAATGGAAAACAGAGTCCAGTGGGAGTTATGTATGGAGTGTATCATGTGGGTTTGTATGCGTATGGAGCACCTACAATGAAGGGATTGCTTTTAGTTTGTCTGTGTAAGACTTTGGTGACGCTCTTTCACAACAATATTATTGTTGTTGATTGTGGAGAGTCAAATGCACACCATGTAACACGATTTTCAGTGCCGTTTGTGCTGGGGGAGGCAGTAGGCCAGGTAATGCTACTGTTTCCGATCTACTGCATAATTTTGTATCCCATTATGCAGACACCCATGTAGGCGTGTTATTTTTTATTTGGTCCCGAAATGGAGAAATCGCGGTACATTGTGAAGAAGTGTATTTGTGTCTTTGTACAACTTGTAAGTCAACAAAAAGCACCACCAATCAGTGGTAATGGTCTGCCCCTTGGCGGACGCAACAATTTGGGGCAAGAGTATCTAATATTATCACAACAGAAGGGTGCTGGTGCGTCCAGGATTGGCCCTATAAGGTTTGAATTATTTTAAAGTTAATACCTGATCCAATCCTATCTAACCACATTGCATCTACGTCCAGTGACATATAGTAAACAAACACCTTGTGAGCCCTAGAGCTTTTACAATAGAAAATAAGGACATTTTTAAGAATGCCTGTTAATGAGGACACAAGGAATCAGTGAGTCACATTACACATGTTGTATTTACAAAATGGTATATACATATACTGTGAAAAAGGCCAAAGAATTTACACATAATACTAAAGCCCCACATAGGGGGGTGTACCAAATAAATAAACAATTACACATTTTTGGGAATAAATAATGATAATTATAAAATACCTCAAAACAAACATACACAAAAAGGAAAAAATAAGAGAAGAAAAGCTTTTGTGGGAAAAGAGAAAGTGGAAAACAGATCTGCACATAAAAGAAAATATATGACATTTAGTTATTTCTTTAGATCAAGAACAAAGATTTCTTCTTCAGGTCAAATCAGTACTTCTAACTAGGTTGTTACCTCACAACAAAGTAAGAGGCAGAGAAAGAAAAATACAATTTTCTATGTAGCAAATTAATAAATCCTTGTATTGAGTTTAAGGTAGGATCCCAAAGTAGGAATTATTCTTAATTGGGATTGGGTCTGCCAACGCAAAAGGGGGGAAAAAAACAACAAAAAACTATGAGGAATCACAAATTGGACTTCCTTCATGGAGTGAACTGTCAGTAGTCCAAGGTCCAATTAGGATGAGGTAGTCTGAAAAGGACCTTCAATCCCCTCTTTGACAGCAATGCGTTTCGGCGGTTGTGGACATATAGTATTTAGTCTCTTCACAATAGAAGAGAATGTTCCGCCTTCATCAGGGCAGAGGGTTGCAGGAACCTGTATTGTAAGAAGGAAAAAGGAAATAAATAAGGAGGTGCTGTAGAACAGGCAACAAGAGAGGAAAAGAAAATATATATCCCTCATGGTGTTGTATTAAATATATGGCCAATTTGAGATATAGATAAACATAATAGCATGATTGCAGATTCATGTATTTAGTCATGTCTGAAAAACAAACTCTGGACCATGTCTAAAAACCCTAAGTAGGGGGCTGTTCCACATGAGTACAGAAGAAACCCCCGGGGATATAAAAAATCATGGTCTTGGGTCCCCTTTTGCAAAACGGCATGGGCCCCAGGGCATAAAACCCGCGCCTGCCATTCCCCATTGGAGAGAGAGCAAGGGAGAAATGGGAGGGAGTGAAGGAGGATGAGCTAGAGGGGGAAGGGGATGGAGAGAAGGGATGGTTCAACGTGTAGTAGTACCCACTGACCTGTAACAGTAGAGAAATACCATGTGCACATGTAGTTCCTGGAGCACTGGGTGGGTTCAGTGTTCCCGAGTGGTGGGGGGAGACACAAGGAAGGCGCACTGGTAGGGCGTCATGAGGAGCGGCATCAAGTTAGGCAGCGTCTGGAGAGAAATGGGAGTGTGGACAATTAGCATATTTAATGTCCGTGTCCGACTGTGTGAACGGCACTGAAGAGTACAAAAGGAAAAAGGAAAAAGGAAAAAGGAAGAAACACTGAAATACTTCTGCTTGTTCAGTTGAGGGAAACCTGATGCTGGAGGTAGCCTGGACATGGATCGAAATCCTGTCCCATATTCAGTGAAAAGGGTGGGGGTGAGCGGGCAAATGAGTCGTCCCCCTGAGTCCTTCTCGTGGTGTATTCTGTCGAACTGCAACAGAAAAAGAAAAGAAAGAGGGAGGAGAGAGACGTGAATAAGTCTCCTTATGCAGCAGCCTCTGCGTGTAAAAGATGCAGGCTGTGGACAAGTGCACCAAAAATGAAAGCACCACTTGCCTGTTAGATCGCAGGAACAAACTCCATATAATGTAGGAGAAAGTGTGGCTGACCGAGTTTAGGTGGAGCCGAGTGCTATGGACCACCGCTCATGAGTCCGGTAGGGAATGTGGCAGAGTGTTGGTCTGTTACCGAGGTAACGGCGTCACGTATGGGGGCCAGGTGATCGTCGTAGTGCCTGATTCGTGAAAGGTTAAACCAATGCGAGCGGGTTCTGGAGAGGTGTTGCCAGAGAAGGGGGAGGGTCTAGGAAATGAGAAATGTGCAGCGGATAGTGATGGCACCGTGCCGTACGTTTCAAAAGGAGAAGACCTTTTTTGAAAGGTTGGAAAGGAGAATGTCTAACTCCTTGGTGTGGGGCAAGAGGGAAATCCCTCTACAGGTATGAGTGGCTCTGTGCGAGATGCACATCGCTGCAGACCGTGCCTGTCAGTCCTAGTTGGTAGCGAGTGAGAAGGAAGGAACAATTGTAAGGTGAAATGCGGAGGGGCTGTGTGATGTCAATAAATAGGGGGGAGTGGAGGGGGTACCTGTCTTCATGGAGAAGGTGTGAGGACCGGTTGAAAAACACCAATACAAATGGGTGCAGAGGACAAAGTGTGTTACAATCCATGCCTCCATGTCAACCCGAGTGCATTGCAGGGCAAGAAAGGGGGGGGGTTGAGTTTGGAGGGAACATAGAGAAAAGTGGTCTGTGTAAGTATGGTGAGAGTGTTGAGAGGAACTGATGGTGGGACATGCCCCTAAATTTATAAGTCAAATCCATCAGTCCTCTCAAGTATATCAAAGATGAAGAGGGGTCAATGTCATAGAGAAGGGAATATAGACTTCACTAGAAAGGAGACTGCTAATTCAAACCATTTTCCAGAGAGTCGAGTCTGTAAATCCACCTATTTTCTAGTTCAAGGAGTCTGTTTTGTATGTTTTGGCTTGTTTGGATTTTTTCCAGGACCCACCAAAGAATATCATCCGGTGTTTGATGATTGGTCAAGAAATGTGTGACCAAAGGTGAGGTTGTGTTTTTGCATCAGATCCTCGACCGGTGTTCCGAAATCTGTGTGCCTGCATTGCACATTGTTTTGCCCACGTAGCGAAGGCCACATGGGCATTCAATGCAGCATATTACTTGACTGCTTTTGTAGTTGGATTGATTTCTGAGGACCCGTTGCCTGTCGCCAATGGTAAAGGATTGCATTTTCTTAGTGAATTTGCATACTGAGCACAAGCCACATGGGTAGTGGCCGGTAACTTTCCGTAGGTTCCAGAGTCCTGTGCGTGGTGGGTCTCGGACAAAGGAAGAATGAACCAAATGTTCCTTAATATGTCTTGCTCTCTTGAAGGCGAATCGAGGTATCGGTTCCTCTGTAAGTTGTAATTTGACTATGGGCCAGAATTTACAAATCACTTTTTTGAAGTCGAAAGTGTTAGGGCCGTGTGTGATCACACATGTCAATCTTTCTTCTTTTCTTTTCTATTATTGTTGTTGATTATGGAAAGTCAAATGCACACCATGTAACACGATTTTCAGTGCCGTTTGTGCTGGGGGAGGCAGTAGGCCAGGTAATGCTACTGTTTCCGATCTACTGCATAATTTCTTATCCCATTATGCAGACATCCATGTAGGCGCGTTATTTTTTATTTGGTCCGGAAAGGGAGAAATGCTGGTACATTGTCAAGAAGTGTATTTGTGTCTTTGTACAACTTGTGCCATCGTCGTACTGTACAAATGGGAATCTATCATTTCACAGCATAAACAGTTTTCCCCACAAATAGCGTTCCTGTTGATATTACTTAATTTCCGAATTCTGCACGCTCTACACACATTGCCTGGCTGCACTTTTTGGAAATATAGGAATAATGTTGGTGTTTGCTGTTGCGCACATGTGCTCTTAAAAACGCACTGCAACATGCACAACCATCTGTTTCAACAGCCTCCCATTTATACCTGTTTCCACTGCAGTGTTTTCCACAGCACCACAGTTCCTTCCATTTAGCACACAATTGTTTGGAGGGTATACGATGCGCGTTGCACTGCCTCCCTTCATTGCCACTTACATTGCAACCCTCTGAAAGGAGCTTTATATCATATTCGGTCACATAAAATATTTCTAAAGGGACGTTATGGTAAAGGTGCAGTACTACAAACATAACATCATTTTTAAATACACTATGCTAAAGCAACATTATGTTTATAGTGCCCTAATGAAAACCTATTAAATTCACTAACAAAAAACGTTGTTAAAGGGACGTTATGGTTAAGTTGCACTAGCAAAAACCTATGAAATTCAATGGAAAAACGTTCTTACAGGGACGTTACGGTTACAGGTCAAACCGAAACACCCAACTAATTTGCCAGTTATGGTAAACTAAGCAACCATAACTCGCGCCAGTTCTGTGCTCTGCTAAGACTAACACCATGACTTCAAAGATGACATCACAAATGGCAAATGTGCAACTTAGCCATACCGCCCCTTTAACAAGGTTTTTTGCTAGAGAATATTTATATATATACTCCAGCCTCTAAGGGACCGAACCCATGCTGCTCAATGTAATCTTGTTTACCAGACCAGAGCGATGCCCGTGACCTATCCTTCCCCGCTTTTCATGGGTGGACAGAGCACATGTCATAGTGCATAGCCACATCCTCTATAGGCAAAGTGCATTACAAACTAAATTGAAATTGACAGTAGATTCCACCTCTGACTGCATGTTAACAACATTTAGTGGGGCATGAGAAGTCTAACAAATATCTTAGTTACTCCATTGCAGGGCCAGTGACTGTATTACATGATCATTCTGTAAAGGTGAACATTTTTTATTTTGCAGACCTAGGTTTGGCTACTTTTAATTTGCACACGCCAAGAATTTGGCAGGTAATTTTCATGAATTGTTTTATGTTCAGTACTGTCTTGGCTATCCTTCTGGCCCTTGAATGGCTAACGACTCGTATAGCAGTTGGTTTGGGTGATTTTATTGTGGTTACTAATTGTATTTCAGAATGTTTCCCGATGCTAACATTGTTATGTTTTAGTGTGTGTGCAAGACAGTATTACATGGTTTGAGTATGGTGGTCAGAGGAGGGGGAGGAGGTTCAGCCCACTGTTTCTGGGGTGCAAGGGGGAGACATGCAGACTACCTCTACTGGTGTGGCAAATAACATACAGTTTAGAACATCATGCTGTGCCAGGAGACACAGCACACGGTGCAGAGGAGCAGGACGTGCCCATGCGACAAACAACACAGTCTGATGAGTCAGGTTAAACAGAACCCAGGGCAGTGGAGCAGCACATGGAATGTTCTTGGTCTCCATCCATCACATCCAGTCAGTGGGAGAATGATTATACAGATCCACTAAAGATCATGAGCAATGAGAGAGGGTAGCAGCAACATATGATTCTGGGAACTGATGATAGCAAGGGGTAGGAGGGCAGCTACCAAGAGATAGGGATGATAGAGCAACTAATTCACTTGTTTGCAGTGTCTTTCAAAAACAGTCTCCAAGAACTGGATGTGTAAACAATCAGTGTGCAGTAGTGTGACCACCAATGTCAGCACCACGTCCACTCCCCCTCCCCCACACACCACTATCACCTTTAGAGTCAGATTATGGGAAGAAGAGGAAGAGGATTTGCTGGGAAAATCTGGGGTGACTTCTAATCTTCTACTAGTTTGAGTCGAATTGACAGCAAATTCACTGGGGATGTTTTTGATGTTTGGGGAGTTACAAGGGTGGGGAGTAGGAAAGGAAATGAGGAGGAGCGGAGGTTAGAGGATGTGCACGGGGGCAAAGGGAAAGAGAGATTGAGGCTAGTGCTTAATTGTATGTACCAGGCCCAGAGCGGCGTGAGGCAGGAGTAGTAAGATGTGGCAAAGTACATCTGAACATGTGGAGTGTATTGTGACAGAGTTTCTTTGTCACAGATAGCGCAAGGTTCACTGTGGATAATAGCTTCTTTCCTTAGTTCAAGTTGAAAGTTACAAGCACAGGTGATATGCTCCACAGGTCAGGTGCATTGGGACACATACACCGGCACCCTCTCTCTCAGACAGCACATCTTCAACCGTCACTCCAAGAACATTCAGAAGGAAACATTCACTCGGCATTCCACTCGTTAACACTCTCTCTCTCTCTCTCTCTCTCTCTCTCTCGCTCTCTCTCTCTCTCTCTCCCTCTCCCTCTCTCTCTCTCTCCCCCTCTCTCTCTCTCTCTCTCTCTCTCTCTCTCTCCCTCTCTCTCTCTCTATCTCCCCCTCTGTCTCTCTCTCTCTCTGAAGGGAAAGGACAGTCACAAGTCATAACATAGTGCTGGGCAGTCGTTCATCCCCTGCCTGCCCATATTAGTGGGGATATTGGGGCAATTGGCAGGTGATGGCTGGCAGTGTCTTCCAGCTCACCTATCAGCTCACCTACCAGCCAACAATTTCACAATGCAGGCCTTGTGTACCTGCATGCTGTAACATGAAATTATGCCTGCTACTTCTGTATGCAAGCATAACCAACCTTGGCACCACATGAGTGCAGGGCATCAACAATGGCAGCACAGGCCAGATAGCTGGACCCGGTGCTTTTGGCACTGGTTTGGCCTCTTTGCCAAAAGTGTTCTCTGCCTCATGGTGAAGAACAACCTGCAGCTCCAGACGTGTTGGAAGATGCTTTTGCTTCACCACTAGTGGAGGTTACTCTGGCTGCAGGGGTAGCCGATGACTCTTAAATGTGGCCGTTTGTTGTGTCACTCAATAATGTGCCTATGCACCGCAGTTATTCCCCATACATAATATTCCCCCTTCTTTAACCTGCCACATATGTTTATTGCACATCTTGCACAGGCCTGCACATATCTCTGCATGCAGGGAAAGTACTGACACACGCTGGAGGGCACCAAACTAAAAGGTGTGTGGGAAGAATCTTTTCCCCACCTCTTGCCTACCTTGTCCACTCTACAGGATGGGAGCCATCAGCATCACTTCATTTTGACTCTTCCTTCTCCTCCTTCCTCTACTCTGACTGCCAGACCTCCCCTCTGCCCTTCTTCCTCCTCCTTCCCCTCCTATTATCCCTCATCTGCCTCCACCTTTTGTACTACCTCATATACCACCTTTGCCCCTCAGCCACCTCTTTATATTTCCCTACTCAATTTCTGATTCCTTGTGCGCCACCTCGTGCTGCCGCCCTTGTGCTGCCGCTCTACCTCCTCCTGACACTGAATATCTGCTTCCTTCTGTTCCACCTCTTGCTGATGCTAACCCTCCTTCTCACACATAGGTTAGAAACTCTTAAACCCATTTACAAATTTGGGAAACTTCGTACCAACTTGTATTAAATAGAAGTTGGAAGAGTCAAACCTGTGTCCAGACCGACTATAATGACAAGAAAAAAACGATGTGAGACTCCAAGTGGTCTCTGTTGCAGTGGGTATGAGTATAATATATAATACAGAAATATCAGGTGGAGGTATACCCTTTTTTGATGCTTTTTTAAATTGTATTAAATAATACCATGATTTGATATCAATTCATATTACAAACATCTTCACTAAAACCATTACAGTATTACAAATTCAATTACAAAAACACCTTATTCAAAATACACCCTAAAAACATAATAACGTTCTAAAGTGACTCTTATCAACCCTCTAGGTATACTACCTCCAAGATCTGCAGATCAGGTAGCTTAAACAGAGTTGTATGGGACTCAACACAATCTTGCTGGTCCCTTTTATCGGTCGACATGTTTCTGTTCTTGTGCCTCTTAAATGATGAACATTCTTCAGGAGCTTGTCTGTAGGTCACTAATAGTATGTCCAGTTTTTACTTCTAAAAACATATTTTCCTCTAAAAACTATTCCTGGTCACTATCAGAGAAAACCTTTGTCATTCTCTTCTTCAGATCTGTGTTTGAATCACAGTGAACTCCTATCTGGGATCTGTTCCACCTCTCTTCACATTTAGAGGAGGTGGTGGTTTAAATTCTTAAATCTTGTATCTTAACCCTGGTTGCTGCAGTCATGGTTTTGGGTCTATTTTTGTATACGTCCCCCTTCTGGACATTTATAACTTTCTAGCCCTCTGGGTTTTCCATACTCTCCAGGTTTTTAACGTTAGAGACTCCCTCTTTTGTATGGAGTTTCAATCGCAATGATCGTGTCTTGTGGTGACTGTGCGCTCCGTTTCTCCTCTGTGTCGGATTTCTTTTTGAGAAACTTTTCAAGACATACCACTTGCTTTAGAACAATTGTGCCGGTGGGAAGCACTAATGGAAAGGTTTTCTAGGTTTCTACTAGCACTCATTCGCAATAGGGTTTTCATTTTTCTTGGGGTAGTGTAAGAGAAAGGCATTTTAAAAATCAACAACAAAGCGGTTCACAAAGGGTTTCTTTTTTGTTTCCTCTTTTGGGGGTGGGCTATTTTCGAGTCACACAGTCCAAAACCACTTCTACTTATATTTCATGATATGCATTTGCTCTTCTTGCATGTGCAATGCTTGTTGTTAGGCAAAGGTTGGGGTGTTTTACCTTGATGTTTTGCCTTTGTTAAGTGTATTGGCTCTGCATCAAAATGTCCACTTCAAAGTGCTTTCTGTGTATGTTAATGTTATGTGGTCTTGTACCACACACTCTTGAAACTTGTGTGGTCTCTTGACGCTCTGGTGGATATGCAATGGAAGGAGGGCTTGGGGGTTTGTTAATGGGATTGAGATGGAGAAGAACAAGAGAGCTTTGATGTACTGTTGCCTGCTTCAGTTCGGAGAAACCGGTCACTGAACGTTGGTGCATTTTCGGGTGGTAGCTGTCATCTGGTGCTGAAGTGTGATTGTGCATTGTTTGGTTTGGTGTGAGGAGAGAGACTAAGAACTGGAGCGGGCACCGCTATTTATTCTTAGTTTGAGTAGAAGCTTATAAATATTGCTGTATTTTGGGGTGCAGCCCACTAAATCGTGCTACCATGCGTCAGCACGATGAGAGTGAACTGTGTAAAGAAAGACCTAGGCAATCTTGCCTGCGGTGTGGGCCGCACACCCTTAGATCCCGATTGGGTTTCAAAAAAAGTTTAGTTTTCTGATAGTCCACATTCACGAATCATTAATTCTTGAGTTTGGTGATTTATTTAAAGTGACAGTAAACAGTCGCTTTTCTGATAGGCAAAACAACCCAAAATGGCCAATGCATTTCGGACTCTACAGTCCTTCATCGGGGCCTTTGCCAGTAAGATGCTGGCATATCCAAACTCAAAAGTTTGTATTACGATGTGCGGCGCAGCCACTTCCAATCAAGTGCACAAGTTAACCTTGTGTGAAATGCTGATGCAGAGCGGGAGACGTGCCTTGGTTTGGTGTGACTCATCCAGGCCAGTAGGAGCCGAGCTGTGAGGGGAGGACCAGGGAACTTATTTTCTTTCAGCACAAGCAGTGTTTGAGCTTCACGTGTGGTCTTCTCAGCTGTTCACTCTACAAAGGGCCATAAAATAAGTACCAATTTAGTTTGGTATTAATGATTGTCCTACCTAAAGCGGGAAAGGCAACATCGGGCAGAGATGGGTTGAAAAAGGGAAAGAACACCTGAGTTCAGGAGTGAGACAGAACCTGTAGTATCATCTGCGGAGAGTGCTTCAGAGGAGGTGAGATAGTGGTAAAGAAGTCTTAGAGGATCTGCCCGGAAGAGCTGGCGCCAAGTAGGAAGAACATGGAGGTTCTGTGGGTCCGGTCAGCCATATGTAGGGACAGACATTTTGAGGAAGAACGTGTCCAGGTCATTAGGATTATGACCAGTACAAAGAAGTGGGGGTCACAGTCACTAAAGTATAGTCACACTACTCCACAAACATGTTTCCAGCTCTCCCTGCCAGCTATTGCAATGATGCAGCCACTCAGGAACTCTGGGAACTTCTATAGTACAGGGGTTTGGGACCGCAGAACGCTGGCATTAAGGTCTAACTACAGGCCGAGTGTTCAGGAAGTCTGTGAGCGTGCAATGCCTGAGTGGAGGCAGGAGGCACAACCTCCCAGGAGATCTAAGGACTGAGACTTAAAAGACTGAGAATTAAAGGCTTGAGCCATTTTACTATTGGAATCCATGACACAAA
Organism: Ambystoma mexicanum; assembly: GCF_040938575.1. Taxonomy (NCBI): domain Eukaryota; kingdom Metazoa; phylum Chordata; class Amphibia; order Caudata; family Ambystomatidae; genus Ambystoma; species Ambystoma mexicanum. The sequence goes on along the minus strand of NC_090940.1, from coordinate 499,545,048 downwards.
GATCTGGTTGAAAAGAACATGTGGATTCTTGGATGCATTAACATATTATTGTAATGCAGCGCAGCACACATTTGTTGTGCAAATGAGAATTTATGTCATACCAACATTTCTGAGTGAGATGGGGTATCCACAATGTGCATCTTGGATACACGCGTGAACATGTGGAGTTCCATGCCACGTCTACTGTGACGCCCCTGATTCAGTTATGGTTGGCATTTTTGATAATTATTGCCCCTGAACGAAGGCAGTGCTGTGCTCCATTGCATTTGAAACCCCTTTGGAAAAACAATCATAAATGATTGGCTATGTGCATGGTTTGCAGGGCGGCAATAACCTGAATCCCTTTGGATTCCACCTGTTTTTTTACAGGTGTAAGTATCAGGTGTAATCAATAGGGTCCAACGCATCTTCACCTGCATGAACCTTCTAATCAGATGAAGATGCTTGCATAATTGGAGAATAGAGTAGGTGCAAGAGGTGGGAGCCAGGCTCGGTCTGGCCTATAGGGCAATGCCTGAACCCCAAAAACAAAATGCTACTGTGGGACAGTTATGTTTGGTCAACGTGGGCCACTTTCTTGCCCATGTGGCCCAGTTTGATAGGCTACTTCACCATGTGGCTAGTAGTTTTGACCAGTACTCTTGAATAAATATTCTTTAAAATGCACAATTTGCATCACATTTTATCAAAATCCTCCCCTTTGGGTACTACTCAGTCTGTCACAAAAAGAATAAATTGTCATTTCAAACTGTGGGCCACATTTTCATTGGTGCCCACCACAGTTTTATGCCCCAGTCCGACCCTGGTGAAAGCTGACTTTCTGCTCCATTCCTCAGATCTGCGGTGGAAATGCATGAAAAGCTCAGGGATCATATTAACATGTGGGGTGCTGGCCTTTGCCTTTGGACTATGTTCCTGTCATGTTTATGGCACATCTAAGATGACCCCCCCTGAGTGTAATGATGTCAAAGCAGCACGCAAAGCAGCACGCCTCTACTCTGTAATTTCCACGCTGATTAATGATGCTAGATTTGTGCTACAGGTGGTGCAAAGGAAAACACTATAGCAACATATATGGTCTAGACTCCATCATCGCTGGTATCACCATACATCTAGGATGCCACTGTTACACCCATCTTCCTGCCACAAGTTTTTTCTCTCGCTTTTGGAACTTTATAAAGGAATTGAAGCCATTTGATAACCTACACCAATTAAGAAAATGTGCAAATGGACAATCAAAATGTAGTTCAACCAAATAATAATACAGGAAGGAGCTCAATACCTCCTCTTCAAGGAATGGCTCCTCCCTAGCACCCAGGTCCACACGCCATCCACTCCCAATCTAACCTTAAACTAGACGATCTGCTCCCTCTGGTTCCCGCCCCTAGTTACTTGAAGATCCCTTGCTGCCAAAATGCCCGCCCTCCTCTCGCTCCTTAGCTTCCCGCTCCCTTGTTCCTCTTCATCTTTCCATGTGTCCTACCCCATATGACTTGAGAAGCGCTCTGTTGCTTCCCGAAGCTAGGTCTGCAGTGAAAACATGCTCCAATAATGATAATAATAACAGGCCAATAATTTACTACAATCAAAAATAGGCACTTGGTGGATAATACATTGTAGGGATGGTGGCTCATATTAGGTGATTACCTGGAGACTAGGATGCCATAAAACAACATAGGAAATGTATTAAACTGATACACAGGTAGCCATGCTTAGTGGCAACACGCTCGTCTTAACAATGCAGAGCAACACAGGCTTGAATCCCGTGTCATGCTTAGAAACCTCTTCGGTATTAAGCGCGTTATGAATAAACAATTATACAATTATTACACACACAAATAAAACATGTAAAATAAATGCAGCAGACAAGAAATGTATACATTTGTTGGGAAATTAAATAAAAGAAGAAAGATGCCTACGCTCAGTGAATATACAAAGGATAGTACAGCAGTTGATAAATTCTCTTGTTTTTAAGTGTTGGATAATAGCATCGTTATAATGCGTTCCATGCCGGATTCCAACCTCCAAGAGCAGGACAGTGTTTGGAGCTGTGCTGCTCAGTATTGTCTTGTTCGCAAGAGCTATCGTCCCGGCCCATCAAATGCAGTTGTCACCCCTTGGGTTTTTAGCCACTATGTGAAGGGATGTAGCAGCCATAGTGGTTCATTTTATACTGTGTCTTCTGTGTGTCCACATTTCACTTACTCTTTCTGGTCTATTTTTGTCAGTGTCGGTCTGGCCATATCGGTCCATCGGCCACTGGCCGATGACCTTTGGGACCTGGGGGCCAGTTTTTTCCTCAGGGGACTTTTTTTTAATTATCATATTTTGCAGACTCACTCACAATTTGACAAACATGTCCGCTGCGAGCCTCTGCAGCCGCGCGAGCCACGGCCCAAGCTGGATCTTTAATTATTATTTGTGTGCGCACGGTGTGTGTGACATGCCCGTGGCAGTCTGGGTGCGGTGCGACCCAAGCAGCCTGAGCCAGCTCTCCTCGGGCACCGGCTCAGCGGAAAGGAAACTAACATGCTCTCTCTAGTCGGGGCGGTCCTGCTCAGCCAGGGGGAGCCTCTCAGCCCAGAGGAGCTGCCAGTCTTTACCTGGAGGGAGCATATTCATCAAAGCAAGGTAACAACAACATACATGTTGTCACCTTGCTTTGATTATTTGCAAATGCATGCATTATAATCATGATGAATGCATGATACATCATGCATCATGCATATGTTAGAGGGCCGATCTACAAGTGGGCCATTGTGCTCAGGGCTGGATGCATGCTGCAGCCTGCTCAGCAGCCTGCTCGTGACCTCACGACGCACAGCGGATGTAGTCATAAAAGAAAGGTAACACAAAATTGTTACCTTTGTAGCTTTGATGAACGCATCACGTGGGCGTACTGGCCTGGGACCTAAGCCCATCCGGCAACGGCGTGGCGCCAGTTGTTGTAAATGCAATGAATCACAACAAAAGGAGTGGCTCCTGGGCCAGGAGCCGCTCCTTTTGTTGCAATTCATTGTGGACTCTGCACCATGTCCTGTGCTCCTCTGCTCGTTCACCTGCTGTCTGACTACAGCTCCTGCATGCACCCGGCAGAGCCCCGCCGGGCACCATGAGCACCGAGTGCACGAGTATCAACACAGACAAGCTTCTGGTGGGTGCCTTCATCTGCGCCCAGTCTCCCGCCGACAGCATGCCGGGATGGTATACTGTTGCGGCAATAGCATAGAGCAGATATAGCGTGATTGGTTGCAGGGATGACGACGAGGAGTTTGCCTTTGAGAAAGGACAGATGCCTCTATTCATCGACGACACCCCAACGGTGTGTTTGGGGGCAGTATGACAAGTCCCGTGGCAAGAAGTGCACTAGGCCTTCCCTAAAATAAACTAAATCTGTGTGGTGTAAGGCACGGAATAGGCGACAGAGTCTAAGCTTGACTGTATATTCCTAATCTGTGTATGAATGTTAACTGTCAGACACTATCCCTTCAAGCCCAGTGCGCCTCCTCGGACACCTGACACATCTTATTGTTGTGTTCCTGTTCAAGCAGACAAAACCTGTCATATCGAACCTAATTCAGCGCATATACATAACCTTCTGCATTTTCATAATTGGTAACGCTGTCTTTGCATATCCGATCCAGAACCAAACCATGTGTGCCTGATCACATTTTCAACTACCAATGTTTAATAACCAAGCCAGTTAAACTTTTGTGTCACAATTAAGAGTTCCTAGAAAGAATCAAGTGCACAGTGATAGTTTGTTCTGCAAAGCTTTTGATGAGAGCACTGGCTTGTTGTCACAGTGTCACAGGATAAATGCATGCTTCTCTGAAAGAGCAAAGGCCCTGTAACTTGCGTTGCAAAGCTTAGTGGATCAGTTGCTAAATTACTTGTTTGCAGACTCTCCAGAAATAAGGTTTGCGGTAACACAATTTGCTTTCAAGTTATTTCTTAAATCCCCACAAAGTTTATGGTGTGATACAATAATGTAATCGAGGGCTTCTGCTGGAATGATAATCCATATGACTGACTGAGTTGTCTTTAAATATTACTATAACCCAGTGCTACATTAGGACTATAGCAGGGTTATCGTTTATGCTATGCATATTAATGACCGTCCTCCAGTGCTGTGTATGCGCTGCAAATACCCTACTCTTGATATTTAAGGTTTAGGCCTAAAGTTGTTTGTACAGGTGTGTATGGGTTTTCTAAACATTCTTGTGGCATCGTAAGATTAGTTTTTGTGTAGGTGTACAACTTCTTCATGTTCTTCCATCGATTTTGCATCATGGGTTTAAATAATAAAATGCAAGATGATTCCGGCATTGATGCTCCAGTGTGTGGTGTCACTGTGAGATTCATTCAAACACATTTTGCAGGATACATTGGAGGTTAACCCTGCAACTGACTAGTACGTGCCAATACTACCTATTTACACACTCTGTGTCACACTAGGAGCGCACCGTGCATGCAATGCCCCACCTCGAAAGTCGAGGAGACCTGTTCTAAATGCAGCTGTCCGCTTCCCAGTACTGGAATCTTGTGCTGTTTGCCATCCAGAGTTAAACGCTCAGGTTCAGAGAGAGAAGCGCTGCTCCTCTGAAGATGGTTGGGGGCGGATAGGATTTCATTCTTGAAGAGTGTCCGTATTTCCCACGCCTTAATGCCATGTAGGGAGGGACCTGTCTGGGTTTCGCTCTCCCATGGTAAAAGCCAATTCCATCATGTAACATGATCTGAGTTCTCGCCCTTCATCTATGTAACTGCAATAACTGTGCTTCAAATATGATCTCTTATCTGTTTCACAAAACATCATGTGGAAAGAAACTGTAACTTTAGAACCATATGACATTAAAAAGCGAGTTCCAACACATAGAGTAGAATAAGCATCCCTGTCGGACTATGTATTTTGCTTTTCGCAAGTTACAGTAATAGCATGTGATTTTTCTGCTGTTGTCTCTGTTACGATCAGCACAAGACATTCCATTTCGGTGTCCGCCGTCACTTGACAAAATCCTTGTGCCTAAACGCTTGTGTACAGTGTAGAAATATTTGACCATAGCACATCAAGTGGCCATTGACTTCATTGTGCCACAATGAATGCTTTGTTGTAATTTGTCTATCTTTCCCATCTTACTGGTATGCTGTTCAGGATGTTTGCATGTATGAGGTAACGAGTGCTCAGAGTATGGGATTTCCTGTGAGTGTTCTGCTTTCCCTATTCTTCCAACTTCTGAAGCCCGAACAGATTGCAAATGTGCAACTAGACTTGCAAATGAATTTAACTAGTCTGCTGTTAAATCTCAGATATCAGTTTAATGGTATCCAATACAGAATAATTGATCATTTTGCTATAGCTGATATGATAGCTCAGTGGGTTGGGAGCTCGCTGCTGTGATGTATCTGTGATCTGCAGGTTGCAGTTTCGAATCCCAGCCAGGCCATCTCAGCCTTTCATCCTTCTGAGGTCGATAAATGAGTACCAACACAGGTTGGGTGATATTGTATGCATATTTGTTCTATAAAAAAGAGCTTAAGCGTAAGTGCTATACAATAACATAATTTGGCTTTGGAAGTCTGCTTGCATTCACAGTAATTTGACAATATGGATCTATACACACAGATATTAATGATACATATGATGATCCATTCTTGTATGAAATGTAGATCACATTAGTGAAATCATAACCATATTTTTCATAGTGTACTTTGGAACAATGCTATTTGATGCCACTTCTGTTTTGTCAAGGGGTGAAAGGTCGTGTTCATGCAACTCTTGTGTCTCAGAGCTGTGGATCCTGTCACAGAACTATATGTAAAGTTATGTTATTTTATGAGTTGTGTTGTAATGTAACAGACACATGTACCCTCCATAAGTAGCATTTTCTGTAAAGTCATGAATTGACGCGATTCATAGATGATGGTTTGAGGGCCACTTTTTTGGAGGCGCGGGGTGGGCCACTTTTTGAGGCGAGGGGTGGGCCACTTTTCTTTGGTTGTCTGGGTCTATTTCTTGTCCCAATCCGACACTGATTGTTGTTAACTACCAAAGATCAGCTTAATATTTGTTTAGATTGTAAACTACACAACGTATATGATCAGTTGTCATTAAAGATCAGCAAATAATAGCCAACTATATATTGTCCATTAAGCTGGCAGTGCCATGTGGGGATGGGCTGGGGCACAAAATCCGGCGTATAGTAGCTATTGTACAAAGTGCAACCAATAGTCAAATATTTGGCTGGGTCATAGTCATACACTTAACTCTTTCATTTGTCAAATACGGTTTAAACAACATTATAGTTAAGAAATGTGCATTTTCAATATTAAGTCAACCTATTAAGTGAGCTTGTTATTGAACTTCTTTTTTATAATACTATAATTACATACAGTGAGTTTATAAAATAAGAGGATTAAAGAAGAACAAGAACAAAGTGCAAGTGTAAAGTGTATTACTTTATAACGTGTGTCCTTCCACTATGGAATTCCAGTTACTTCCCTCAGGTGGTAAATATGCTGCTCCTTACAACGCTACGTGAACATCATTTAGGTAGGGGTTAAATATTGACTAATCGCAGAGCATAGCTAAGCAGGGGAGTTGCTAGGTCTGGAAAAGACTCGGGGCTATGCTGATGTCGGAACTGTCGGGACTGGGAGCTAGCTAGCATTTTGGTTGTAGCTCCTGAGATTCTATCCGGGGCTACATCCAAAAGATCAGGGGCTATAGCCCCCTTAGCCCCTCCCCTAGCAACGCCCCTGTAGCTAAGTAAATGACGTTTAATCGCACCACCGAGGGTTCCTTCACTAATACTCAGATTGCCATAGTTGCTCTTTTGTTTCCAGTTTTCTTTTGCAAATTAATTCCATAAAGCTTGCAAATCTGGCGTGGGAAGAAACAGGGTATATGTTTGCTTTATGTAAAAGGTGTAGTCATAATATTTGAATCAAAAAGTGAAAGCAGTACATTGCAAGTTAACCCCCCCCCCTTCGGTAAAGAGCAAGCTGGTGACTAATGTCATTACACAAAGGGACAATGGCGATGCTGATTGGCACCTGTGGGTCAAGAGAACGGTTATGTGTTATTTTCACTAGTTAGCCCCGCTCAGAATCAAGCAGCGGTGTGTTTAGACCCGTTTCCTTTGAGAATTTTGCCACTCGACCTATATATTCTACACTGCTAATATACTATTCAGAGAAAATGTGTTGTATGATATGATATGGCATTCATGACGCGCCTATACACAAGTGTTTCAAGGCGCGATTTAAGAGGTTCTGCGACCAGGGTGGGAGTCAGGGTGGGGGGGGGGGGAGATTATAACTCCATACAAATAGAATTTAAGGAGCCAAGAGTGACCAACGGGATATTGGGTTTTAACAAGTGATGCCAACCACCAGCAAATAGTGTGATTCAATTATTATAAAATAAGTCCAAATAACACTATGACAATGCTAAGTGTGACATGTATGTGTAGGTCTCTGTATTTCCATGACTGGAGAGTCCACTACGTAGCATGGGACTGGACAGACATCTATGACCACCCTGGCGTCTCCAGCATGACATACACAAAGATAGCTCGTCCCACTGATACACACAATGAAGTGAAGCACGGGGTATGCTTCCCAACTGTATACATGTAAACAAGGAACACTACTGACATGGCGAGGACATGCAAATATGAGATAGCACACACCTTGCAAATGGAGATCACTCAGACATTACATAGTCTAACCTCTTAAGTGGGATCGCTGATGCCAGTCACAAACAACTGACACATGAGCTTTAGGAGCACCCACTCCTTCAGGCGCAAACATATTTTTCCTCTTTACACATGTAAACATGGTGCAATAGGGAAAATAGAACATGAGAAAGCACACGTGGTGCAAATACAGAGCATTCATGCATTTCATAGCCTAACATACTAAGTGGGATCGCTCAGGCCAGTCACATACAAAGAATTCATGAGATTTAGGCGCACCCATTTATATTCAGGAGCTAAAATATATTCCCTCTATTTTAATGTAAAGATAGAACAACACAAGGAAAGAACATAAATGCAAACATTAGACAGCACACACATGGCAAATACAGAACATCCATGCAATATGTAGTAAAACATACTAAGTAGGACGACTTTTTCCATTCATACAAAAACAATGCATTGAATGTATGATGTGGCATTGCTTCCCTTTTTACACATGGAACAATACATAGGCACAGAAAACACATGTAAACACGAGCCAGCACACACACACACACCTCTACACATGTAGCAAATGTTTGATGATCACCATCATCAATAACTTATTTTGGCCTAGAGGCCGTGAAAGTACATCATGGCACCAAATACTTCATATAAATTATACATCATAACCCATTTAAATTGGCTCCGGGAACAGCAATATCCCTGAGGCCCAGGTGATTCAGCAAAAGCGGTTCCCAGCAGGGATTCATCCCCACAGGTTCACTGGAACAGTTTGTTCATCGTTTGCGCATTTAACATAGAAGCTTCGACCAAGTGGAACCACCCAGGGACCTTTTCCCTAGAAGGGTTATATTCTCGCCAGATACCACAGGCCTTTATGATTTATTGTCAGGGAAGATGTCAACCATGTTTGGGGGGTGGACACTGATTTCAATCACACTATTTGCTGGCAGTTGGCATCTCTTAAACCCAATATCATGTGGGTCACTTTTGGCTCCTTAAATTCTATTTGTATAGAGGCATAATCTCCCCCGACCCCCGCACCCCGCTGCCGGTCGCACACCATAATAAATCTTTGGATGTCCCCTGAGGCTACAAAAACACACCATCAATGTGTTTGGAGCCAATAAGTACATTTATTCAGAAGGGCTTCCTTAGGTTCCTAGTTGGTTGGTGCCAGTTTAGGGGCCTTGTGTAGATATAGTGTTCCCTCCAAACAGGTTGCTGACACCTTGCTGGTTTCAATAGTTCTGTCGGTGTAATCATGGATCGTATTTTCCCAGCTTTGGTGAAGACCCTCCCTATTTCAATGGTTGTGCATAGTGCACCATCTGCACCCCTATTTGGAGTTGGAATTGGGAACAGCAGCATAGGGTGCTGGGTGCTCGTGCTACATCTGAGGGGACCCTTTCGAATAGTACCCAAAGGCCCGTTGTCTGGCAATGCCTTTTCTAGGTTAGACGGCTCTTTGGTGCCTCTGATAAACCCCATTTGGTCAAGTTTTTCTTTATCATATCTGGCCAGGAAACGGTATTAGCGGGTACTACTGGCTCTGGGGGAACTAGGACCCTCTTAAGTACCCCCGAACCAGTTAGCAGGTAACCCCCCATTGCCCCACTCTTCCCAAATGATTCCAGGAGCTGGACGAGTAAATTCTTCACTACCGCCAGTTCAGACAACAATGCACTGCAACTGCATCCATTAGCCACAGGTGCCCCCTTGCAGGCTCGGTCAGAGATGGACAATACGTCTGGCTCTAGAAGGAGGGGTAAACAGGAAAGGCTGATACTATTTTGTGTGCCGCTATTAGTCCAAATGGGCCTTGTTGCTGGCTCCCATGTCAATGTTGTTGCTTCACCCCTAACGCCCTCCTTACAGTCTTTGCCCTAAATTAGCTTCCCACCATGTAATCTACTAGTTTGGGGTGGTGGAAGAGTGGGGCTCATCCTTGGAGGAAGAGTGGGGCTCATCCATGGTGACCATCATGGGTGCAACTATGCCCGTTCCAATGTTGTCGACAGTGGTAGCGAGATCAGGGGTGTCAAGGCACTCCATCACACACTGGCAGGGAACCGGCATGTCAGAAGGTGAAGGTGAAATTAATGATGTAGGCGATGAGGTCAGGGTAGAATGCTGGGCATTGATGCCTCCTTCAGCCTTGTGTGAGCCAGGAGATAGCACGCGCAAGTTCCTCTGCAGGACTACTACCAGTGCTGGCATTAGTGGGCAGACTGGCTTTTACATCTATACCCAGGTGTGAAAAGATACTGACAGGGCTTTGTTGTACAAAGTCGTCCTTGTGGGGCTGGGGGTTCAGGTGGATAAAAACGTCCATTGTGCCAAGAAAATGGTCCACCTACTTGATCAAAGCCTCTGCCTCCAGCACAAGTCCCATGGGCCCACCCTTTGCCTTTTCATATGAAGGAGAGACTTTGGAATCTTTCGCCTCAATGTCAATATTCTGTGTTTAGGACGATAGCTTTCATAGTGAGTGTGCTGGGTGGTCAGTGTGGGCTGGGTGCCTTTTCACAAAATGTAGCCATTATTTCTTGGCAGTCCGAGCCGGGAACAGGGATACAGTAATTTCCCTGTGATACACTCTACACACTCACCCCCTGACCCGTTCCTCACCTGCACAGGCTTTGGTCTCACAGTCCTCCACAGGCTTTTTAATGGGCTGCCCTGCTCACCCCCCACAGCTGCCAAACACCCTACAGGATACCCAACAACTGCACCCTTTCCCTGTTGGTGCCGAGGTCCTGGTTTTCGTGATGGGGGAGGAGTGGCCGGCAGCAGCAGCAATGGAGGGCTGTCAGGGACAGAATTAACACCGGGCCCGGGATTCCCAACACCCGCGCCTTTTCCCCTGCAGGCTTTGCCCAGTTGGTGCCGAGGTCCCTGGTTTACTTGCTGGGTGTGGGGAGCATGTGGCAGGTGTGATTTAGTCACGTAGCACAACAGCAATGTTCTGCCATTGCACATTGTAACTAATAAAGGGGGCAGTCCCGCAACATGCCAGTGACAGCCAGGAGCCCGATATGTGAAGACCTGTGTCCGTGTGTTCCTCCCAGGGATGGGTGTGACAAGGCCTACATGGAGGGTTCTCGGGGCAACGCAGACCACAATATTGGTGACGAGGATGCAGCAGGGCAGGGGGAAAGTGCTACGATGCTATTACATCTCCGGCAACCTAATCTGACGCCTGTCATTTGCACCGATCATGGCAGTGGCTCCACAAGTGGAGTGCGCGTGTGCCGTGTGGGCAATTTTTTGAACCCACAAGGGCCACAAGCCATAAGCAGGGCCAGAAGGGTCCTTTCAACAAAAAAATAAAAATAAAAAGGGAGGAGAGACTTTTTCCTTTTTCTCACATGTCTTCCACTTTTGTCTGCAATCGACAATTTTTCAGCCACGCTGAGGTGATATCTGGAAGGGTTGACCCGCCAGGCATCAGAACGTGGTCTCCTGGACGAGGCAGAGTGTGAACATGACAGCGCCGGAAGTCCGGGAAGTGCCCCAGTGGGTGCAAATTACGGCCTTCTTTCGCAGAAAGGGTGCCTGTCCAGTTTTCAACCAAGAGCGATGAGGATGACCTCCAGGGAACCAGTCAAGGTACGGCAAGGACCCCTCGGGCGAGTAGGACACCACGCCACTGGCCCTGATGCCAGAATATGACACTTCAGGCAATCCCTCGAAACTGGGACCGAAATGGCTGCTCTGGATAGAGAAGTTGGACATGTATTTTAGAGCGACTGGCAAAACGGATGATTAGGCCAACACCACAACCCTCATATACCCCACTGGATCAGAGGTTCTCTGAATCTTCAAGTTCCTTACTCCCATTGACAACTCCTAACAGGCAGCAACTGACAGCCTCAAAGAACACTTCTTGCCACTAGCTAATCAGGACTATGAAAGGTTTGTTATGTGTAGCTAGAAACAGAAGGAGGAGGAATCCCTAAACCAGTTCTATGGCAGGCTCCATCGCCTAGCAAGTACGTGATCATGGGAGAATGAGGACGGCATGGTGAGAAACAAATTGATAGAAGTGTGCGCTTCAGGGAAGCTGTGCCGATAAGTGCTGCGGAGGCAAGGTCTGTCGTTGGCCCGCATTTTGGAAATGGGCAGATCATAAGAGCTAGCAGAGCGCTGCGCAACTAAGATGGACACTTCGATTTGTTCGCTGATAGTGGAGGACGCATGCACAATAGGACACCTGCAAAGTGCTGGTCTGTCAAGGCCCTGATGGCTCACAAGGTGAACTGAAACACTGCTACCCTGCCCCAAATATGGCTATATAGTTCCACACGCGGGGAATGCCCAGCAAAAGGAAAAGTGTGCAGACTCTGTGGAGCAGAGTGTCATTTCACACAGATGTGCACACCAGTAACTATTCCCAGAGGGCCCAGCAAGACACCCTGTGACACTGCACAGTGACAGAGGCTGGTCGCAGTTCTCGAGCAGGTAGCGCTGAGTCATGATCTAGGAGAAGAGGAAGAGGATGAAGAATAGATATTTTTTGCATCTCAAGTATAGACTCCATCAGGAAGAAGAGGAGACAGCCCATGTGCATGATATCCGTGGGCGGAACAAAGACTCCTTTACTTGTGGACACTGGGGCGTCGGTGTGCATCCTCGCAATCCGTCACTACAAAGCACTCCCGGGTCCTCCAGCGCATTTGAAGGCCCGGGCAAACATGTTCACATTTGGCGGCACCCAACCGATACCTCTCAGAGGCATGTTCGTCACCAAGGTGGCCCACAAAGGAAAGGAGAACAGGGCCAAGTTCTTCATCACAGACATAAGCATTCACTCCGTAATGAGCTGTGCAGCGGTAGAGGCCCTTGGAATAGTCCATTTTGCTTACATCGTTTATGCCAAAGACATAAATGAGGTCCTTCAGAGGTTTAGGGTGGTGTTCGAGGGCATTGGCAAACTATGGGGTGAACCCATCAAGCTGCACATCGATAAGATGGTACGCCCGACCACACTGAAACACTGTTGAATCCCTTTTCATCTCTGACAACAGGTGGAACGTGAATTACAGAACCTGGTGGTACTGACATACAGACCCAGAGCCCACAACCCAGCTGACTACCTCTTGAACCATCCAAGGAGAGGAGGGGAGCAAGAAGACACGGCACCGGTAGCAGGCGAGGAACATGTTCGCTTGGCGGTGGGGGACGCCAAACCGGTTGCACTCACTGTTCAGGAGGTGGCAGACTCATCAAATGGGGACAAATGTTTTCAGGTGATCTGTGGGACTATGATCATTGGTGAATGGAAGAACTTCCTGTCCAACACCAGCCGCAGGAGTCAAGAGGCGCTGCAGGACCTGGAACAACTGTGGTGGGTGAGACATGAACTGTCAGCAACTGATGAAGGACTAATCCTAAGAGGACACCAGCTAGTGATCCTGCAAGCACTGGTGATATGGGTGATGGAGTATCCAGTGGCCATCAGAGAACAGCAAAGACAAAGTAAAGACTACAACTAAAGGTCTGGTTTCCAGGTCTAGAGGCAAAAGTCGACGAAAATGTGCCAACTGTATCTGGTGTCAAGCGACTGCCCCAGTTAACAAAGAGCTGAGGATAGAGTCCATGCCTCGGAGAGACCAGCCATGGGATACTGTACACGCAGACTTTGGGTCCCCAGGTAGGGGGGTGCACTTCCTAGTGATGATAGACCAATGGTCTCGATACATCGAGGTCGAGCTAGTGTAATCCACATCATTTGACCAGCTGGTGCAAGTCATGGATGAGATGTTTCCAACACATGGCTTCCACAGGATTATATGTTTTGGAGAACAGGCTGCCATTTCAAGGAGAGAACTTTGCTGAGTTAATGGCGGACTGTGGGATCACACACTAGAGAGTCACTCCTGTCTGACCCAGTGTCAATGGGGAGGCTGAACGCTTTATGAGAACATTGAACTAAGTGTTCCGCAAAGCACTGGGCCAAGGAAACAAACTAAGAAGAGCTCTATACCAATTCCTGAGGTACTACACAGCAACACCTCACCGGTCCATGGGTGAGGCCCCTGCAGAGGCTCTTTTCCGGAGGTGCCCCAGAAGTCTCTTCCCTGAGGTGGAAGGTTGGCCTCCGGAGACCACTGACTGACAGAATGGCTGAGGATCAGAGGACACATAATGATGAGGAAAAGCCACCAGACATAGTTGTAGGGAACACGTGCTGGTGTGTAATCATCACCCTAAAGGAAGCTATCCCTAATTTACGAGCTTTCCTCCATGGGAGTGGTCCAGGTCAAAGGCTCAATGGTGACTGCCATCGATCAAAGGGGGAAAGTGACTTGAAATTCCAGTTTTTTTCGAAAGTTTGGCAGAAGGGGTGTGAATAAGAGAACAAGAGGGAGAACATCCCCTCACAGGAGCCACAGGTGTGGAGCAAACACCAGATGGTAGCAGGGAGGATGCAGTGCCAGCACCAGGCGAGGCAGAAGGAGATGCCACGGAGGAACTAGCCAGAGGAAGATACACCCGCTGAGAGAGCAGAAGATGCCCTCCTTGATTCCGAGCCTATATTATAGGTGGCTAGGACTGAAAGGACCTGTGCCAAAAGCAAGTCACCCAATGTTGCCCACGTTGTGCCCAGAACAGTTTAGTATGTTACCATGTTTAAGTCCTTCTTGTTGACACTGACTATATTCTAAAAAGCTGTATTTTCATTGTTATGAAAAAAGAGGAATGGTGGCAATGTTCTGCCATTGTGCGATGTAACTAACAAAGGGGGCGGCCCGGCAACACGCGAGTGTGCGCCGTGAGTCCGATATGTGAGGACCTGTGTCCGTGTGTTCCTTCCAGGGATGGGTGGGGTAAGGTCTACATTTGGGGATCCCGGGGCAACGCAGACAACAATAGCTGGCACCAGCAGCAACCGAGGGCTGTTAGGGACAGAATTAACACAGGGCGCTGGATTCCCAAAGCCCGTGCCCTTTTCCCTGCGGACTCAGGCGCTAACATATATTCCCACTTTACAAACATGATCAGAGCTTTCATGCATTATACAGCTAATCATTCCAAGTTAGACCATCCATCCCTGTCATATACAAACAATACCGGACATAGAAGATATAATATACCTTCCCTCTTTACACATGTAAACATGATACAACTTTGAGACAGCACACGCATTACACATTCAGAACATGTGTGCACTTCATAGCCAAAAAATCGAAGTTGGATCTCTCATTCCTGTCATTTGCAAACAATACATGAGAAGCTAGTATTAACATACAATGCACTCTTTAGATATGCAAACATGGTCCAATACAGTCATAGAACACAACTGTAAACATGGAACAGCACACACTTTACAAATTTAGCGCAATCATGAATTCCATAGCCAAACATTCCAAGTGTGATCATAGCACACACACGAGATGTGGAATGGAACACAGCATTTCCTCCTCACACATGTACAATCTTATGATAGACACATTGAATATAAATGTAAACATAGCACAGCACATGCTCTACAAATATGATGCATTTATGCATCACACAGCAAACCATTGTAAATCATAACCCTGATCGCCAAGGGACCACTCCGGTGGTGATAGTGCACGACACAAATATCCTTTAACATTAACATTAACATCATAGTCACTCACACAAAAAAATCAATTCATGCAAACGAGATGCATGATGGAACATGGCTTACCTCTTTAAACAAGGGGAAAATACACACAACAAATATAAAGGCAAACACAGTACAGTACACATCTTACAACTACACAACATGCGTGTATCACATAGCTATATTGTTTTGTTTTCATTTATTGTGCATTTGTTTATTTTAAAACAACTTTAAGCAAATAAAACAGATACAAACATATGTATGAATGCAAAAACAGATATAAAATCAACATTAATAAATTTAACATTAATACATGTCATCACCATTAAAATACATAAAAGGATCTACATATATTTACATTACCGTTCCATATTCTAACTTAATTATCAAATTAGAGAACTCCTTCCATACCGCATATGCTGCGACAGGGATTACTATAGATTCGGCACCAAGGATAGCTGATCAAAAATGTATCACTAGAGATGTCCTCGATTTTAGAAACAAATCTCGAGTATCCATTCGCATAACTGGTCAACAACACTGGGTAAGCCGTCAATAAATGACGCCTGGTCTCGACTTTTTCCTTGCATAATCAGCAAAAACAATCTGTCAATGTCCCCAGGATCCCATCATCTCTTTGGTTGAAAGTAAGTTTAGCCGCAAAAGCAAAGTAAAATGTTTTAAACCTATAGAACAATGCTTAGTCAAGTAACTGCACGGGATGAAAAAAAGGAAACTTTGATGTGAGAATTCCCTATAGCTTTTTTGCCATGGAGACTGTCAACATTCCTGGCTCGGTCCCATAGCTCTCACTTATTTTTTATTTCCTTATTTGTAATTGGGTTCAGAGTCAAGAATGTTGGGCTCTTAGATACGCCAATGCCGTAGACTGAGATTCCCCTATGAACAGATTGTTGCTTCTTCCTCCATCCTCTTGCTTACCCAAGGTTTTATATAATTCGGTGGAGTTATTGTTTGTTTTTAGGCATTTAGCATATAATAATGTTCTAACTATGAGCCACGCAGTTGTTAGTGACATTTAACCATACTCCAGTCTCAATGCTTCTACTGGTACTACGGCCAGTAGATTCATTACTGTGCAAAGTAGTTTGCCTTCCAGTTTATCCAACCAGCGCACATGTACTTATGGGAGGGCCTCCAGAGCATACAGTATTGTCGGGACTATAATGATACGGCAAATCTCGAACAGACCATCAATTTTATATCCCCGGTGATGGGCTATGTAATTTTTCAAGGCCAGCCATTTTTTCCAAATTGTTTCCTAGATGATTTCTGCATAATACGATGGTGTTGGATTTACCTAGTTCTCTCCAATTCGATGTTCTATAGTTTCCATACAAAATGATTTTTTCCAGGTGTGCAGCTACACAGACAAATGGTCTTTGTTTTAATGGTGTT
This sequence comes from Ambystoma mexicanum, assembly GCF_040938575.1. Classification (NCBI taxonomy): domain Eukaryota; kingdom Metazoa; phylum Chordata; class Amphibia; order Caudata; family Ambystomatidae; genus Ambystoma; species Ambystoma mexicanum. The sequence continues at coordinate 499,528,326 of NC_090940.1, read as the reverse complement.
AATGGTCATGCCATGTTTGTATTGCGTACGCTACCAGAGTGTCTATCATCCTCTGAAGACCAATAGGAGTTGGTTCAAACAAAATATTCAACTACTTATTTTCTTTGCCTTTCGGCAAATGATCATGGAGAGGCCCAATTGCTTAAGGGATCCAGTGTGTGCCTTGAGTAGGGCGACAATCAGTGGAGAGGCAAATTCCACGAGGGCCCAGTTGGTGAGGCTACCCACTCTCGGCAACTCGATTTTCAATATGTCCGATGAAATGATCATTTCGAAGAAAGAAAGCTGCTTGAGGAGGTGCAGTAGCCTAGTCCTATTTAGAAATGGACTGTAATCAGTTGGGTTTATTTCTTCCAGTATAATCCATTTCCCTAGGTCTTTGGTAACACACTGGGTATGGCCAGATTCTCAGTTGCTGGACTTATGTGGGTTTGGCAGCTAGGCTAGGCTCAAAATGATGGGGGGCTATTAGTTTGCTATAGCTAATTGCAGAGACACAATGAATGGATGAAGGGGCATGGTGCAACTGAGAAAGAGCTGAATCGTCCGTCAGGTGGTAAAGGTGGAAGTGTGCACTGTTACTTCTATGGAGGTTTTCCGCAGGTTTAGGGGCCAGCAGGATTTGTCTTGCCATTTCCTGGATTATTTCGAAGAGTTTCTTTGGGAGTGTTTTGACCCAAACTTGGTCCTTGGCAGCTGTGACCAATAGGGTTGAGAAGGTGTCTACTTTGGCAAGAATGGCATCTATGTTTTTAGGCACAGTGGTGTCCATACACCAAGCTTCCTCCTTACTTAAAGCGTTGGTTGATTCACTTGCACAACTCGATTCCTAAAGGTCTGATGAATCTGAGGATTAGACTAGATCAGCCAAGTCAGGTGAATTAGACCGAATCATGTCTAAAATGTCCTCTTCATGATTTTGGGCAATTACTTCTTATTTGCCACCCAATGAGGCACGCTGTAGCCCCACCAGCATTTTGGTCAAGTTATTTAATAGAAGATATTGATGAGGATCTGCTTCTATTGTCTGGCTTGGTGGGAAAGAAGCCTGTGTTTTGCTGTTTGCAAGTCATTCAGTATTTTGTTTGCCATTTTTGTAGCCGGTGTGGGTGTCCATTTTGGAGCAGTAACTTGCTTATTAATGATGCCTGCTTTACAAGTATTTGCACTACGTAGTGTCGCCTTTTGGGTAGTGTGATGCCTCATGTGTGCAGTTGTGAGACTTTCTATGACACAAAGAGCCATTATTATATTTAAGTAGGGCGTGTGTACAACAGGCATATTTTACAATGTATTGTACCAACTCTGATTGTCCTCACAATGGTCGTGTATAACGTGCAAGCAGGTTTGAAAGGAAACGTGATCACAAACAACACTCATCACTAAGTGGATGCAAGCAAGGATGGTGCTGGGAGCCAGAAAGTTGTAATCCACTCGGTAGGGCATTTGGTACCATTGTCCCACTTGGCCCGACTGGCCAGACTGCCCACTCTCACCACACTCTGCGACTCGCTCGACGAGATGCTGCTGCTTTTAGGCGATAACTCCTCCAAAAAGTAAAGAGCAGAGACAGTCTCTGCAGCAGCTCCTGTCAAACTGCACACTCTCGCCACACTCTGCGACTCGCTGGTGCTTTTAGGCAATAACTCCTCCTCCAAAAAGTAAAGAGCAATGTTGACGAGGAGAGGTAATTACTGATGGGCCCATTGATCAGCACTCACCCTCGAAAACTTGTAATACAAGATAGCTGCACCGTGTGAGGACAGGGTGCAGGATTTACATACTCCAGCACAAATCAATAGTAGGGACTCAGTAAATTGGCAAAGGGAAGTCGCTTAATGATACATACATCAGCTTATGGAAATCAGCAGCATCGCGAACACCTGTCTCGCCCCGACTTCCTCGAACTTCAGTACAACAGCCTCTTTTATGGGCAAACTTCATCATCAATGACGTACACTTCTATAAAAAATCATCATGCAATATAATTGGTTGGGAAAGGTAACTTAAGTATAGGTGTTATATCTGTATTTGAAAAATAGAGTACTTCTGTTTATACAAAATGGAGTTGCACGTGTACATTGTGCTGTATTGAGGTAGATGTATACAGTCGGCGCTTGCCGCTCTAACTTCTACTAAGCATTGCAAGCAGACTCGATTACTTAGCATCTTGCATTTCAAGCTTATTTACACACGTTCAATAAGCGGTTGCTTCCATCTTGTCTCATGGCACCATTCTCATACGTTTTTCACAGTGTCTTTCCCCTTCGTCCATTACAATTATCCTCGCAGTTGTCGGTACTGGCATGCATAGCTTTCAGTAGCCACTTCTGGTTGTTCTCGGGGCTGCCCAGGCCCTTAGTCTATTTCCATTGGCCTTCCATTAAGGCCTTCGGGGTTTCCTCGTGGACAGTCTGTAAATACTCGATGTTTCGTACCAATGGCAGGTACGGTTGTCTGATTGGGTACTGTGCTGCCCAGGGTTGCCTGGTTATGGGCATTTCAACAGGTATTGAACCTCTAATGTACACAGGGCAGAGGCCCATTGCAGCCCTTTGTTGGTTCAGCTGCTCCTCGTACGTCGCATACCTTGGCGAGTATCTTACTGGCAACTCGCAATGGGGGCCAGGGGTGCAGGTCATATCTGGGACCTCCTCTACACTCCCCCCTCTGGTCGTTTCATCGACCACTCCTACTTCCTCCTTTATATTCAATTTCTTTGATTCCTCAGCTTCTTGCTCATCGTCTCCTGGGTTTACACAAGATGGCGTGAAAGTATGCAATTTTGGTGTCCATATTTTTATCACCCCTTTCATGCTTCCTGCTGTTTTCACATGCTCATCTTTGTTCCAGGTCATCAATTGGCATTGTCCATTTGGACTGCAGTAAATCCATTTGCCTTCATACCTTCTTCGTTTCTTGGGATAAGTGAATTTTGTTCCCCCTGGTGCAAATTCACTGGCCTTCACGGAGTCCTTTATCTCCTCATCTGTCAGGTCTCTGGGCTTCCAGCCTGGTTCAACATCGATCATTACTTTCATCCCACTGGCCTTCTTTGCAGTTTTCAGGCACTGTATGATGATTATCTTGATAACACAGAATCCTAGCAGCACCATTGCTAGCAAAGCTCCCAGAAACTTGAATATATCGGCCATCCATTGTGGGACCCATGAGAATAGGTTCCCAAACCAGCTTTCATCATCTACTTCATCTGTTTCCTCAGTCATCTGGTTTTTCAGGGTCGTTAACATGCTTATGGTCTCTGTGAGGGTTCCATTTTCTTCGTGGTGTGATGGTATAAATGTGCAACATGATTCTCCGATTTTTGCACAAACACCTCCATCCATTGCTGTGATCATGTCAAGCACATATCTGTTCTGGAGGGTATTCAGTCTAACCACTCTCAGCTCTTCTTTGATCGCATTGAATCCTTTTATTGTGGTGTTGATGGTCTGCAGAAACTCCCATCTGGTTATCTGAAACTATTTAGCATTCACTCCATTTTGGATGTGTGGCAGGAGCATTGTGGTGAATACTGTTGAAGTGAGGCTGAACAGCCTGTGTTCGTATGGAATCGCATAGAATGCTTCTTCTGATTTGGCAGAAAAGTAGTTTTTTCTCTTCATTCGGGATATCAGTTCTGCGGATCTCCTCCTTCTCAGATGAGCATCTGCTTTCGGGAAGCTGTCCAGATTCAGATCGTTTTTTGGAATCACCAGTGCGGGAACATGGACAGTGACCAATGTACATATGCCCCCCCCTCCAATTTCTTGGCAGTCTCATGTATGCTTTGGATCCACAAGCCAAATAGCGGTCCATCAGGACTGTGGTTCCTTGTGCCATTCCTGGTGCCTCGTATATTCGTCCGCAGTTTTGATTCTCCCCCACTTTCCTTGTACCATTACTTCTAAAGCACAGTTTTGGGTTTTCCAGTGGTACTATCTGCAAGGGTCCTCCTCTGTCTTCGACCCATGTCAACAGCTTTACCAATTTTGGCCACAATGGTTTGCATAGTCTCTGTGAGTTCTCTATTGCTTCTTTACAGGCTCCAAGGACCATCCAAGCTCAGCAGATTACTACTCCTTCTTCCAATCCGTCTGGAGAAACTACTGACCCCCAGATCTGCATTTGGACTCTGTTCTTCCAGAATTGAGCCTCTTCTGCAGTTTTTCCTTGGACGTTCAGTCTTGAGTTTATTTCCCACCTTATTCCTGATCCTTTGATGTCAGGGTTTTCATATCTAATAACATGATTCTTGGTGTGCGCTCTGTTTCTTGTTTTGATGTCCTGGACAAACCCGTCTTCATCAGGGTAGTCCTTTTCGTTGGCCCATATCAATGAGGCATCTCTTACCATGAATTGTCCTCTGATGTTGCACACAGCTATGTGTGCCATACAGTGAGCTGTGGGGACATCTTCTTCTACAGCCACGAAGATCTTGGACTTTCCCATGCTGTATGGCAGGAGTGCACAGACGAAACATTCCCCTTCTGATTGTCTTCGTCCAACTTCCTTCATGTGCTGGTACCATATGTTGTTTCCAAGATGGGCTGTGCTGTCCAAGTAGTCGTTTAGTTCATTGTCCGTTTCATATGGGCTTCTCTTGATTCTTAACGTTTTCCTGTAATTAGCTATCACTATGTCTCTGTATGCGTCTGTAGTGCTCTTTCGTTCAGGTAGTTTCTTGGGTATTATCCTTGGAGGGGCAGGTTTCATTTCCTGCCCTGCAGTACTATGGGGAGGTCTTGTGTTTCTTCTCCTTCCCTCGTGAATTCTCTCGTAGACCTCCTTCCACATGTGGCTCATCATCCTTCCACATGTGGCAGTGTTGTAAGCTCGGTCGTTATCTCTGGTGTTGGAGAAGGTGTGCTCGTTATCACAGTTGCTGCAGTTTTCTTGCTCAGCTCTTCGTGTAGCTTCTTTGCTCTTAGTACGAGCGGACACACATACTCGACTACCGTGTGTGTTTTCCCAATGAGTTCTTTTGTGGCTTCCTCTGTTTGTGTATACAACGCATTCCCAGGGCACCTTCCCAATTCGTCTTGGCCCTGAGGACATGCAGGAATTTGTTTGCAGTGACACCATAAAAGGGTGGCTTCGCTGCACATCACGCATAGATAAACCATTGAAAAAATAAAAACAAAAATAAAAATAAAAGTGAACATATGAGAAGGTAGGAAAAAATAAGAAAAGGGTTGAAAAAAGTAAACACGGCAGTGAAGTTCGTTGCTCTGCTCCTTTCGCTTGGTTCTTCGAGGTCGAGTGCTGCAAAGTCTCTCTCCCCCCCATTTACTCCACTGCGGAATGATGATGAAAAACAGAGAAAAATAAGAAAAATAGGAAAAGAAGTTCAGGATGTAGTTATCCCCTTTCGATTTGTTCTACGTTGGAAGCATGAAGAACTGTGTTTTTGTTTCCTTGCTCTGCCCCCGGCTGGGGCTTCTAAAGGGTGTTATCTTGGATCTCTCCTTTCTAAGGCTCTTCTTAGCAGCGGATGTCCATGATTGCTTCTCAGCTGTGATGCAATAGCTCTCAGGAGTCTGTTGAGTTGTGCATTTTTTGCTGGATCACAGAGAAACGTGGGCACGTCGACAGTGATGGGTCTACCCACTAGCTCTGCAAAGTTCTTGATGAGGTGAAAGAAGACTGTGAAGGCAATTCTGTTATCTTCAGGTGATAATGACATTTGCTCTGATTCTCTGTCTCTTGGGTCACCAGTCTTTTTTGCAGTGTGATAAGTCCTTGCCTTCTCGATCTGTCCCTCTCCGACTAATTTCACTGGAATTCTCTCACAAACTCCCTCTGAAAGCTGGACAGTTCCATTTGTAGCTGTATGCTATAGAAGAGTGTTCCTATCTTTCTGGCATTGGCAGGGTCTCTGAAGAAGGTGAGGGTGTCAACCTCACCAGGTCTTCCTACCATTTCTGGAAAGTCATTTACTAAGCCAAAGAGGACATTGTGGGCTATTAGGCTGTCCTCAGGGAACAGGGACATTTATTCGTTTTGCAGAGTCTCAATCACATGCCTCGCTTTTGCTTTGAGCAGTCTTTGCACTTGCCTGCTGCGTGGATGGCTACCACATTATTTAGTTTACTCCATATTTGGTTTAGAAAATGATTGTTTCGGGGATCTCTAATGAACGTCAGTGTATCTGTGGTCCTCCCGACAAGTTCTGGGCACTCCTCAATGATTCGAAAGAATAACGTGTAGGTCACTTCATCAATGCCGGTCAAGTGGCACAGCGAGTAGATCGCTCGCTTTGACATCGGTGCAGAGTCTGCTAACGCAGGTTCGAATCCCGGCGGGGCCAAACTCAGCCTTCCATCCTTCCGAGGTCGATAAATGAGCACCACACACCGTGGGTAATAATAAGCAACGCTCAGATACCTGAGGGTTTGCAGCACTATATAAATGCCAAATTATTAATGACTGCTTGAGGCGGCAGCATTGGTCTTTGAGTCGCTGTGTTCAGGCAACTCGGCGAAGACCTCTGCGATGACAGTCAATAGTTGCCTGATTACCTTCTTATTTTCTGGATCTTTGATGAATTCTGTGACACTTGTTTCTCTCCCTATGAGTGATGGATAAGTCAATGTCACTAATTGGAAGTAGGTGAGTACATCCCACTTAAGGCGTCTGCTGGAGTGTACCATAAGTTTGTGAACAAAGTCTAGATACTGGATGCTTTCAGGATAACAGTTTCAGTTCTCAGGAATGTCCGGTTTTGTTGCTTACCAGAGTTTTAGGTGTTTCAATACTTTGTGTGGCTTTTATATGTTCATGAGCTTAACGCTTTTGCTGATATGAATACGTGTTTTCCTTCATTTACCCTGCACCTTTGGCTGCACAGGGTGTTTGCTTGCTTCTTATTGTCTTTTTATGCCTATAGAAAAGGTTCAGTGTGTACAAGATTTTCACAAAAGTTCTTTGTTGGCTACATTGAATGTTCATTTAATTGTCCCTTTATCACCTTTCACTTGGTTTGAAGAACTGTCTTGTTTTGAAAGTCTCACTTTTATATATTTTTTTCCTCGTTCTTGTAACTTGTCTGCTCATGCGTCCTTCTTCCTCGCCATAGATCTTGTCTGCACGTGCTGAGGTTCTTCTCCGTTGTCTGCGGATTCCTCGGAAGTCTGGGGATTTCATCATAAAACTCTTCATAATTGTCGCAGTCATGCACATGTTCTTCCTCTGTGACTGGCTCAGCAATAAACATAGCAGGGTTCACAGTTTTGCACCTAACTATTTTGATCGATGGATTTGAGATAATCACCTCATATGCGGATGCTCTCTGTGAAGTCAAGGTGCCTTTTGGCTTCTCCAAAATGGCAAATAATGAGTGCTCAACATATAATGTCATGGAGCATCCCATCACAATGGATGACGCTTTCTCGATGGCAAACGCGGCGGCTGCTAAATTTTTCTCTCATGGAAAGTGGCCCCTTAAGACCGGGTCCAAGCTCCCACTGTAGTTCGCTAAGGGCTTGAACCCCAGTGTTGTTCGCTGAGCAAGCACTGCCGTCATAAAATTGCCATCGGTATGAGAGAAGAGATAGAATTCCTCTGCATAATTGGGGATCCCGAGAACTGGGGCCTTACAAATTGCCCCCTTTCCCATTTGTTCAGTCCATTCAATTTTCCCTCTGTTGCCTGGGCTTTCTTTAAGGCCTGGAGCAAGGGCTTGGTGTACGTGCTGTAATCGAAGACCCATGCTCTGACATAATTACATAGGCCTAAGAAGCTCTGCATTTGTTTTACCGTGAGCAGCTTAGCCGTGTTCATGATAGCTTCAGCCCTCTCTGGTGTTACCTTTTTCCTCTCATGTGAGATTAGTTGCCCTATGTATAACACCTCCTGTTGGCAGTATTGCAACTTGTCCTTGTCCATCTTGTATCCCTTCTCAGCTATTATGGTCAGTAGCTGAACAGAGCCGTGTCGGCATTGCTCTTCAGTGGTGCTGCAAATCAGAATGTCATCTACATACTGCAATACAACACTGTCTACCGCAATGTTGCTTAGGTCCATTTGCAGGACTCTGTTAAAAATGGATGGAGACTCATAATACCCCTGTGAGAGCCTTGTACTTTTCAGGCGCATTTGTCTGAAAGTAAATGACGTCAGGTCTTGTGAGTCACGGTGCAATGGAATTGAGAAAAATGCATTCTTCAAATCGATTACCGTGAAATATTTTGCCTCCGTGGGTATGTTGCACAAAATGGTGGATATGGATTAGGGACTAGAGGGACCTCGGCTTTGACTATGTTGTTCAATGCTCGTAAATCCTGGATTAAACGCCAAAATCCTCCCTTCGATTTCTTGACAGGATAGATCACCGTGTTACAAGGTGATTCTGACGTTACCAGAATGCCCTGTTCCATCATGGCAGAGATTGTCTTTGCAATCCCCTCATCAGCTTCTCTTGACATGGGGTATTGCCGCGCTCTTGGTAGGATCGCTCCAGGCTTGAGTTTAATCTTCACCTCTCCTGCCCCCTTCAGGAGTCCTACGTCATAAGGCCCTTTTGTCCATACTGTGACTGGCACCTGGGCCATGTCCTCCTCAAAGTATTCTGGTCGTGCCATCACTAACAACATTCACTGTGGCACTTCTCGTTTGACCATTTTGACCCAAAATATGAGACTTACTTCCACCCGTGTCTCCTCTAAATCAGGGTGCTCTTCGAACAGATCATCATCTGTGACGTCAGTCACTTGATACCCTTCTTCAATGGTGATAACTGCGCACCATTGCCTTCCTTCATCATCATATCCTTCCACTAAAACCACCTTCCCCTTTACTGCGGCAAACTGTATTACCAAAGGAAATATTTGTCCCTCTTCTTCATGCATGGGTATCCTTGGTCTAAAAAGAAACTGGTCAGGGGTCCTCATAGATTTGCCTGTGAGGCCCGGCAATCCCGCCATAAGCACTTGCACGCCATATTCGAAGACCTCTGGCTCAAGCGGTAAAGCTCTCATAGCTGCACGTCCCGAGTATGCTCTGATCATTTTGCATACGTTAGAATAATGCATTCCTGTCGTGGAGCACACTATGCCATCCTCAGTAAATGAGATTGACATATTCAGCTTTGTCATTAGATCTTGACCCATGATGTTTACTGGGGACTGACGGAAGTATAGTAAAGGTACATTCATTTCATGCTCTCCCACTGAGACCGGGAGAGTGTCTATGAGCTCCAGTGAAACTCTGCATGTCTATTGCCTCGTCGGACAAGGAAAACCTGCCTTCTCTTATGCACGAACGCGTCGCGCCTGCGTCAACTAAGAAGGAATACGTTCCCCCTATGGTGACATTTACCCTTGGTTCCCTATTAGGGTCTGGTGTCACCGATAGCATAGAGCACATCAGAGATCCCTGTGAGCCGTCCTATTTCATGTACAGGTTCGGTCCATTGTATACCTGTGGGTTTCCCCCACCGGAATTAGTGCTCTGAGCCACTTGCATCAGTGTCTGCTGGGGTTGTCCCTGTGGTACATTGCCCATGTTCAGTGGTTGGACCACTTGCTGTGCACCTTGCTGCAAGTCATCTGCCTGCTGCTGCACGGTATAGTTTTGTGCATTGCCCTGTTGTGGGGTAGTCGGTTGATTCACTGTGCCTGCCCCCATCCCTTCATTGTTCTGCCACATGCCTTGGCTTCTGCACATGCGTGCCACATGTCCTGTCTCTCCACAGAGCCAACACACTGGTGGTGGTCGGGCCATCTGTCCATCTGGCATAGCTGGACTGCCCATTGGTGCGCTCTGGATACCACCTGGAACATTTTGAAAACCTCCTTGGTTACCTCTAAAGCCTCCCTGATTACCCTGCCATCCTCTTCCTCCAAATTCCCTTCCTCTCGGATAATATCCCGCGTTACCCTGATTGTTCTGTGGCGGGTTAGTGGCACATTGCGCACTTAAATTGGCTGGGCTTGTTAGCATGGCTCCCTCGAGCGCATACTTCGAGAGCTTCCTTTGCACTAGCTTCGCCTCTTCTCCCTTACGCGTTTCCTCTTTCTTTCGATTCTTTTCTTGCAACAGCCTACAATAATGGGCAATTGTCAACTGGATTTCAGCCAACAGTTTAGCTTCTATTCCTACCAATTTTTTTGAGTTGTTTTTGCACCGGTTCTGGTAACCCTTGGCACAGTATATGATAGAATACAGGGATAGATTTTGTCCAAGACTCATGCGTTTCGAGCACCCACGCGTCTTGAAAATTCTGGATATAAAGCAACAGATCCTCTGACTCCTTCATTTTTCGAGTCATTACAGCTTCCATATCGGATGTGTCTATATATAGCGTACGCAGCGCTTTTCATACTGCTGCTTACAGTTATTAAACGGTGCTCCGTCATGAGAGGTGTTAGTTATGGTTACCCTAGGGTAGCCTGCCCTTTTCCACACATCGTCTGCTCACTCTCCAAGTATAGCAATTAGGAGACCCTTGATGTCCCCTATTGCTAGGGTGACACCCCCCGTCAATTTTTCTAGCTCATGTATCCACTTCCCGGCTCCCGATGTCAACACTGGAAGCTTATTTTTGAGATTCTCTTGGTCCATGTGTGGCCATGGAATATATTGCGGTCTTACTCCCCCTTTCGCTAGCAGTGGGAATTGGAATGCGCAATCCTCCTTTTCCTTTTCTTTACCTCCTCGGTCTCTTGCTGGGGTGGCGTTCCCGCCTTGCTTTCTAGCTGGCAGTGCCCTTAACCTATCTGTATAGGCAGGTGCCGACAGCCCCCTCTGACCGTGGGGTGTTTCTTCATGTCAGCTGGACTGTCCAGCGGACTTCGGTGTCCTTTTTATGGACCCCCTAGCATCAGCCCATTGCCCCTCTCGGTTCCCTGGGAGCTGCTTTTCACACCGTCTCCCTTCGTTATACACAGTTTCTTCCGTTTCCCCTTCGGTGTCAGACTCTGAATACTCCCAGTTCACACAGCTTCTTGTATCATCTTCATTCTGCTCGACTTCGAGTCTATCTAGGGAACGTCCCCTACTCCCACTACTTTGGGTGACATCCTCAGTGTCATATAACTGAGTGCTCTCCAAGCGCTCATCTTCCCTTCCCTCTTGGGAGATTCGTTCCAGTCCCATTTCATCATATATTTTATCAATCGCTTCCCCAATGCTTCTGGTGTCGAAGTCATCATCAATAATTGTCCCGCTTGTACCTGGTACTGCATCACTTGCTGGAAAGAACTCTTCTATGTCTTCCCAGTCTACAACAGGATTGGGTTTTTTCAGTTCCCGCTGCAAATATTCTAAATCTCGCGCCCTTTGCCTGTGCTTACGCTCTGCTTCCTCATCCATTTCTCTTCGCTTCTTCGCCTCCTCTCTAGCCTTATCTACTTCCCTCATCCATTTGTTTCTACATTCTTTTGCCCTTCCACTTTCCTCATCTTCTCTCTTCTTTACTTTCCTTTTGTGCACCCTCCTTTCTTCCTCCAACTTTAGCATGTTCTGCCTGCACTTTTCATAGACTGCATATTGCGTGCGACTGAGCGTTATACTCTGCTCTTCGCGATATTGTTGCTCTCGCCTCAACCTATCCTTTTTTGTTCCCCTCTCATCTCTCATAACCATTTCTTTCTTCTTTTCCTTACTTTGCGCCTCAACAGACCGTTCACTCGGCCTTGCGTCATCACTTCCTTTTCCATCTAATTTCAATAGTATCTGCCCGCCCATCCATTCGTCGTTTGCAAATGTTACCTCATCGGTTCCTTTCCGCTTCTTTACCTCTCTCTATCGAGAGGTGCACTCGTTTGTTCTTGGTCCTTCCTTTCCTCATCTTGCCTCTCTTTGTCCCACGGGATAGTGGAGGCTGAGTCATTTTCCTATTCCTTCTCTTTTGTCTCGTCACTGCTACACACAAGTGACTCATATGCAGGGTTGCTATAACCCGTGGCTGCTTTAAGTTCTCGTGGTGGGTAAAGGCCTTCTGACTTACTTCCCTCAACAACTGTTTCCAGTGGAGCAGGTGGCGCGGTAGGCTTCTCACCCCCCTCCATACATACATTTAATATCCAGTCTGCGGGAGGTTCTTCTTCCTTTACTTGTTCAAACATTTTCCAAAGCTCGAGAATGGCAAGGCATTTCTCGAACTTCTTCCCTCTATATGTGGCATGTAGGAACGTGGTCATGTGCTGCAAGACAGCCTTAGACAAAGAACAGCATGCAGAGTCTGGTGTCCCAAGATTCACCCTGCCTCCCTTCCATCAATCAGTGGTTTAGGGCTATGTGTCAATTAGTTGGCTGGGTATGGCCTCGGATCTGTAGTCTCTTATCAGGAAAAGTTATGGCCCCCTCTGGTTCTGGATGATGTCAGGCGGTGGTACATCTTCGCGCCTGCCTGGTCATGTGTTGGTCCACCATGAATCTGCTTCAGTTTCCAACCTTTTGTGCATTTAATTCTGTATGCGCTTAGCCACCTGCATGGGCCTCTCTTATCTTGACCTTCACGGGCGGGCTGGCGTGCTCTGAAGTTGGAGCCTCGTGAGTTCATGCTCACCTCTCCTTCTCTGGTTGACCTCGATTTCCCCGGCATGAGCCATCCTTTGTTAAGTTTCGATCCTTCTCTTTTCCTCTGCTTGGGCCTGGATATGAAACCTGGCCTGTCAGGCCTTGGCCGCCTGGGAGTACTTCTGTTTATACAAAATGGAGTTGCAGGTGTACATTGTGCTGTATTGAGGTAGATGTATACAGTCGGCTCTTGCCGCTCTAACTTCTACTAAGCATTGCAAGCAGACTCGATTACTTAGCATCTTGCGCTTCAAGCTTATTTACACACATTCAATAAGGCAGTTGCTTCCATCTTGTGTCATGGCACCATTCTCATACGTTTTTCACAGTGTCTTTCCCCTTCGTCCATTACAAGTATCCTCGCAGTTGTCGGTACTGGCATGCATAGCTTTCAGTAGCCACTTCTGGTTGTTCTCGGGGCTGCTCAGGCCCTTAGTCTATTTCCATTGGCCTTCCATTAAGGCCTTCGTGGTTTCCTCGTGGACAGTCTGTAAATACTTGTCGTTTCGTACCAATGGCAGGTACGGTTGTCTGATTGGGTACCGTGCTGCCCACGGTTGCATGGTTATGGGCATTTCAACAGGTATTGATCCACTAATGTACACAGGGCAGATGCCCATTGCAGCCCTTTATTGGTTCAGCTGCTCCTCGTACGTCGCATGCCTTGGCGAGTACCTTACTGGCAACTCGCAATGGGGGGCAGGGGTGCAGGTCGTATCTGGGACCTCCTCTACAGCAGAGACAGACTCTGCAGCAGCTCCTGCCAGACTGCACACTCTCGCCACACCCAGCAACTCACTTCTCGAGATGCTGGTGCTTTTAGGGAATAACTCCTCTTCCAAAAAGTAAAGAGCAGAGACAGACTCTGCAGCAGCTCTTGCCAGACTGCACACTCTCGCCACACTCCACCAGATACTCCAAGATACTTCAGACATCTCAGACATACAGAAACAGGACATCAACAAACACGCACCAGCTGCAGAATGTACCTTATTCCCACCCTCCTTGAACATGTAAATTAATATAATACACACATTGTGGATAAATGGCAATATGGTACAGCACACATTTTACGAACACAAGATATTCGTTCATCACAGTGTCAACCAAAGTCACATGACTCATGCCAATCATACACAAGCAACACATTATTTTGCACACTCAAAATGCACGGTGGATTGTCGCTCACCTCTCATAAATTGTACACTGAACACATGGAATACACATGCAAACATGGTATGGCATACACCCTACAAGTACAGAACATAAATGTATCATACAGCCAACATTTCATAACAGTCATCCCCAACGTGCACAAGCAACGCCCCCCAAGCGCAGACTTAGATAAAATGCAGGATGGATCATAGCCCACCTCTATGTACACGGAACACCCATTACACATTCAAACATGGTAGAGCATACACTGAGCACATTCATGCATCACACTGTAAACTATTATTTGTATGTGTATTAATAAGGAGGTTGAGGCTGGCAAACTGAAGAAATATGAATACATTTGAAAACACTATGAATTACATTTGAAAACACTATGCGAAGAGTTAAGCTGGGCTCCGGAATGGGGCAGAGATAATGAAAGCTTGTTTAGTAAATGTGGGTATCGCCTAAAACTGTGGGATTGGCAATGTAATTATACGCACCTGGAAAATCTGAAAAGCTATAATTTTGTCCCGTATGTCCTTTATACATTTATGAAGGCGCAATTGTATCTTAACCTTTGCCCGTCAGAACAACTAAGACGCTTTATATTACTTCTGCGTATAAACCATCTTCCAGTACTGGCAATTAAGGGACAGGAGATAGGACTCGAAAAATCTGAGAGATATTGTAGAATCTGTAACGTGCAAAATGAACTTGAAACGGCTCGCCATGTACTGACTCTATGTCTGGGGATGGAAAAGAGTCGTGTTAAACATTTGGGAGGTTTTGTCCACGACCTAGAATTTGTAGAACAGACTGACTTTTGGATACAATGTATTAACACTTTAAACTCCAAACTCCATATGGCATTATTCCGGGTATGGTCTGAAGCATCTATTTGTTTTCAGCTGAACGGCAGAGGGTCTGAGGGATTGAATAAGTAGTATGAAATATGCTTTTATCCCATTTGTATACTGATGTCTGCTTATTTTGAAGGTGTGATATCACTGGATGTAATGCTATGGTGAATTCATGAAGTGGTTTTATTACCTGCAGAACGATATGAAAGTCCCTTCTGACTGCCTATATGATACTGCAGGGCTTTATGATTTTAATGATGATGATTTTAGATCTGAAGACTTATCTTAACCTATGCTGAGGAATATTTTGTTTGTCCTCTCATGAGATTTATATTTAAAGTAATGCTGTTTATATTTTATATGTATTTTGTGTATTATGTGTAAAGTTTGTACATTTGTACTAAACTATATCACATTAATAATAAAAATAAAAAAGTAAACTATTATAAGTCACATCCCTGATCACAGGGGTACAGAAACAAGACATCACTTCACACATACAAGATGCACGATGGGACATGGGGCACCGCTTTATACATGGGTAAACTACAAACACGAACAACAGATGTACACGCATCACAGAACAAACTTCAAAACTACAGAACATCACACAGTCAGCCATCCCGCACATGCACAGACAAGATATCAATATACACACACGCACAGCAGGTGCAGAATGAAACGTACCCCCCCCACCCCCCCCCCCCGCCCCACCATCCTGATATTATGCACACATGTCAGCATGGCATGGCGCATTTTAAATAAAGTCAAAACATTCACCTATCACAAAGTCATCCCGGGGCGCGTCACTCATCCCAAAACAAGCGATCATCCAGCACACATTTTATTTTTTTATTTTATTGCTTTGATCTCGAACCTAGTGCACGAGCAGCGGAGCGCTTTAAAAACAGGATTGTGCCAGAATTGGGCTTGGCATTTTATAGCGTATGGCAGCACTTTTGTTGCAGGGAGAGAGGGATGTTTTATTTGTCCGGCATGTATTGTTGAAGGAGCCTCACATGTAATGCAGAATGGATCATAGCTCAACTCTTATGCATGCATGTAAACATTGTAAAATGAAAACATGAACACGCAGAATACACATGCACACACGGTACTGTACACACCTAATACTTCATCCTTCCAAACATTCTTAGTGACATCACACATCTCCGACATACACAAACCCCGCACCGCCAGCACACAAAGGATGGCCCAACATGTCTGGTAATTCATTCATGGAGCATGACCCTAATGTGAATGTGCTCTGCAGTACGCGAGCGTCGTCCCCAGACCTCCCTGGAGCCCCCCCAGCTTCTGTCGCCCCAGGCTAGGAACCTGGGTCCAGTGCCAGGCCTGAGTGAGCCGAATGCACGAATGTTGCCGCTCCACTGCACAGCTACGCAAGACTTCCCATCATATGTCGCATTTTCAACGCATGGATTCAGTCCGTTTTTGGGAACATTGTTTTTCATTTTGCATGTCTGTCCATTCTGAAGGTGACACATCGAAAGCTGTCGTTTATTGGGGCTTACATTATAAATGCATGCACGGAATTGCAATTTTTTTTTCCAGCTGATGCTGTGTTAAAAATATGCAATATTTTAAAGGAAGTGAATATTTTGGAACAAACTAAATCAAATGATTGAGGGTTAGAGGGCTTGATGGTTTAAAGTTACAATATTGGGTAGCATATACCACATTGTACGCACACAATGGTCTTTTGGGCTTTTGTGTAGTCATGGCAAAGGAATTTGCCAGGCTCTGCCCTAGTGGTATTAACTGGCCATCGATGGTAGCAGTGGCAAAATGGTGTTAGTACCTGGACATATAATAGCAGTGCCTTGCAAATGCCTAATACTTATAGACAAGCCAGAACTGTTGGCTTTGCCAACGTTTGCTTTTAACAGAACGTCAGTGAAGGACAGGCATAGTGCCTATAAATTGAGTGGCTCAAGACAGATCTGGTTAAGACATTTGTGTTACACCAGTAGTGGGTTTACGGCTCCGATTAAGTCATTAAGTCTCAGAAGATTGCTTTGAAAAAACCCTGGCAAGCACTTTGAGCACAAAGTTTGCCATTAAGGCTTGATAAAGTTAGCACTTAGAGATCCCTGAAGGACGGGTGTTGGGCGGGGAGGGGCAGAAGTGGGTGGGAATGCCCATAGGGATTAGCATGGCCATGGGAAGTCAAGGGGTGATTAAATAACTAAATAACACCTACAAGCGTTGTGTCCCTCCTCATATGCCATGTCTCCCTAGCTGTGCTCTAATGATATCCTGTTGGCTTATAGGAGGCACAACCTAATAGCCCAAACGAATACATGGTTTGGGAATTCAGTTTTGTTTAGTGATTTCCAGTGAATGGGTCAAAGAGCATTACTCTATGTAGGGCTGCACGGCCCATTGCTGCCGATGCTTTTTTTTTGTGGCTTTTGCTGCCCACTACTGATTCCATATGACTTCTTAAGACCCTCCTCAAGTTCCCTGCAGGGGAGATCAAGGTAATATGTACCAATTCTTCCTGCACAATTGCCCCCACTCACCCTGATCCCTTCCTTCTGGCTCAGCACCTGTTTTTGCTTCCCTGTTAAACCACCCTGCCAGCATCTATCAAAATGGCAAGAAGCAAGATTAACTATCTGGATAATGGGTCATCAAAGGCCCATCCATATGTGAAAACAAAATCAAAATATGGAGGCTGAGTACCCCAAAAGGAAATACACCGAACACGGGTTACAAAGGAACATACAAAGAACTTTATTTTATACTGAACAGTCTTCCAAGAAAAGTAACAGATAGCTATCGGCCCTCAGTACAACAGAACGAACTCCAGTGGTTCAGTGTGTTCAGTGAGAGACGCTGTACATTAGAATTCGTCGCTCTTTTATACCATTTGCGAACATGATGTCCAACCCTACTTCGGGTTAATATTCCTCTAATACATTACTGATCTAGGGTTCATGCCGAGTTTGCATATCCGCATGCAACTAGTTTGCCTTTAATACATACGTCAACAAGCCTACACGGCAACTGTGTATTCTGGGATTTCTCATACAGGTCTTCTCAAACATTAATACAATGTAGTTAAACAAGTGTTCACAGTTCAGTATTTGAATACATTGTTCTTAACATATGCTCGCGGATTAGTTTAATTGATGCGAGTAATCCTTTACACACAGGTCAACGAAGGACAAGGTCTCAGTTCAGGACCTCAACAAGTAGCCTGCTGGCAAGTTACATATTAATTACACACAGAGGTCAAGACGGCCATGTTGTATTTCGGAATGACATCGTCCACCATTTTAACTCACAGGGTGACGTTACAGAGCGAACCTAAAATGGCAGATTGACCTAAAATGGCGGCTTACATTGATTTTAAGGTCAGGACCTTGCAGCACGGATTTCTTTGCAAGTGGCTTAAAAGCAGCTTGGCGTAGGCCAATATACATATATTCGTTGCAATAGGAGGTACAATACAATTTCCCGTTTGACACATACAGAGCCCCAGAAGGGGGGGGGTGGGTACAGGTGAACTAGGGGTGGGGGCAAGGGGCTGAACCAGCACACAGCATTTGCCATATTTCTTTAGGCTGGTGAGGGCTTTTACTGCTCAATCATGTCAATGACCACCCACCGACCAGCCAAGTGTCCAGGGAGGCTTTGGGCAGAGCTTCTAGTATATCTCAGAACCGCTTGTCATGTGTTCCAGTATGTCGGTGTTCTCATGTACCCAGTGCTGCAGGGTGCTCTTACTCAACTGCCTACTATCCTTATCTGCCACATACATGTATCCCCCACCCAGTATCTCACGCTCTTCTGTGCATCCTTCCTCCTAATCTCTCTCACTTTCTCACCTCGACCCTCCTGTGACCCATACCCCTCTCCCACACCCTACCACTCTGCTTTACCCTCTCGCCACCCGACACAGCTGCCTAGATAGCCTTGTTTTCTTCCTCTTTCTTTGCACACTCTTGTCCCCTTTCATGACCCCCTTGCCCTCTTCCTATCTCCTCTTGCCCATGTCTTCTCTCTCTTTGATAACCTACAATCCCCTCTCCAGCACCCCACACATACACAATACACTACCTCACTGAACCCACCATACCTCTCCACCTTCCTCACTCTATATACCAGCCTTCCCTCTCCACCATTATACTTCTTCACAATATACCCACTCACCCGTCAAGTCCCAACCCATACCATCTTTCCCAATGCGCAACATTCCATCGTCCAGCACACCATATCTCCATCTCCCTTTCTCCACCACTACAGCTCCTCAGAGTTTTGCCTCCCCACCTAGTCCTCTCCAACACTCTTCGCACCACTAGTACCTGTCCATGAAACTCCTTGTCCAACCCCACCTTCACAAAACTCCACCCTCTACCTCGCTAATTGCACCCATTTATTTCTCAATCCCCCACCCTCTCCAACACTGCTTAGTCTCAAACACCCTGCTTCTCCACTCTGTACCCGTACCAAAATCTACCCGCCTTTAACAACACCACTCATCTCTGTACTCATTCTTATCCTCTCCACCCCCAAATCTCTCTACTGTCTACACCACACCTCCCCGTCATCCACTCTTTCCCCATCAACTACTTGTACTCTTCCACTGCTATCCCTCGTTGGGCTTGCCCTCCATGTTGCCGATTTCCTCTTGTCCCGCTCCACCTGCCTCCTGCCTTAACCATCGGTCCCTCCCTTTTTCTACCTCTTCCTCACTTTGTGGCCCAATTTCCATCCCTCCCACTAGCCCACTCTCTCACACTCCCCACTCTCTCATGTCCAGCCTCACTCTTCATCATCACTCACTCTCTGTCCATTTGCCCAACTTTCTCCAATTCACTAATTCTTGTTTCGCACCATCCTCTCTCCCGCTCATCCCTGTTTCTATCCCACACTCCCCAACTCACGTTACTTCCGCTCCCACCCTGTCTCTCAGATCCCTCACACATTTTTCAGCAGTTCACTTAAGATGTCATAGCAACCAAGCATTCTTGTCAAAGATGACAAGGCGAACATCTCGTGATGGGCTCTTGTACTCTGACTTGAACAGGTCCTGGACCCCTGCTGCTGACTGGACAATTTGAGGGCAGGATTTCGCATGACTTTCGTGCTCTTCCTCTAAGAGGTGGAGTGGTAAATATGAGGTAATTACCTATTATCCTAAACACCCAAACACTGTAATATTTCTTGTTTCTCTCATTGGGGCCTACACGTTCACAGCACGTCACATCATAAAGTGCAGTGTGTGACTCTTTCATGTGAATGCTATGTACTTTTTTGAACAGCAGAACTAGGCTCAGTGCGCTAGCAAGCTATGTAAAATCTGAGCATTGTTCCATTTTGAATCCGGCGTTCCCTTTTATGCCCGCTGCTAAGGCGCACTTGCTAGAAGGCCACGTTTAACAGTACTCCTATTGATCAGTCTTGTGTGTATTCTTGCTTTTTCTGCACAACCAAACCACAATTAGAAGCATTTGTAGGATTTAGTCTTGCTCCATCTCAACTACTGACCTAATAATAGCTGTACTATTTAACTTGGAATGCTGAGGTCTGTAGTAATATATATAGCGCTTCATAATATTTTTAGCGCTTTGGTATATATAGCGCTTCAATAAATGGGATTCCATTTTGTTGCCAGCAATAATGTTGCCAGTATAACATTGCCAGTATAACATGTGAATAGGGTACTGGTGGCATGCAAGGTATAGAATTCATAATGCAGCAAAAACCCAATTTAAAACCTCAGAGAGTAAAAGTGCACCAATTATTTTTTCTTTTGAATACCTCATGCATACAAGACTACATTATTGAACATTATTTATATAACTGACTGACTTAATTAACAATTACTTATCACTAATGCTAACTTTAACATTATAATGAAGTCCCATGTACATAATGAGGTGAAAATACATATTTTGAAATTTGTTTTTCAAATGTGCACTGGCATATTTTTCTTCTTTCTCTTTCTTTGTTTGCAGAAAGCAGAAAGTATGCGCAAAAGGAAATAATAATTGAAACAGTTGCTCTGTGAGCAAAGATCCCATTGTGTAAAAGTGAAGGGTGATGCTGCCTTTTAACCTGATTGGAGGAAAGGGTCTGCAGATATATCACATAGGCAAAGTGGTTAGGTGCAGAGCTTTGCTGAGGGGAAAATTGGCAGAGAGAAGTTAGTTTGTGTTGGCTGTGCTCTGGAGATAGATGTTCTTGGTGTCACTGGCACTGGCTTGGAAGTTTCGCCGTGCATCCCAGACACCAAGATACAGCTCATGCTGACAGGGCCTGCTTGTTAAGATGGATTTCTGAACTCTGTCCTGGAGGGGCAGAGGTTCAGAAGGCCAGCCTAGTTTCTTGGAACAGGGTAACCTCTGGACAAGCCAGACCAATCAGGGTAGCGATTGTGGCGGTCAAGACTAGGTCTCAAGAGGGGTGAGGGTGACTGAAAGCCCACAATGAGCACACAAAGCAAGGACACTTACAAATTACTCCAAGCAGGTGTTATATTAAAAATATAGACACATTTATTACAAGGCCTTTGTAACATTGACAGTAGCGAGAAATCACAATAAAACTCAAGTAAACCAACACATACAAATCTAATACAGTATATATACAAATACAAACGAGTCTAACGAGTTAGATGCATGAAATGTGTAGACCACCTAGATGGGGAGGAAAACAGGCAGTGCGATTAATAATTAGACCCAGTCCGCCTTCAGAGGCACCTAAGTAAAAGGAAGTGCAAGCCCTACGAAGAGTGGAGCCTTGTGCTCAAAAGTACCTGCACACGCTGGTGCCAACGGGCAAAAGGGGAGTCTCTTCGAGGGAATCAGGCAGTTTAGTTCGATGAACAAATGAAGATGAACAGAGCTCCGCGACTCAAGCGCAGCCTCCACTGTGGGCAGAAGCAGAGCGTGAGTCCGGAAAGACGTGCTGTTAGACACAGCTGGGAAAAGCTATGGGCTACTGCAGGAGGGCGACCAGTTCCTAGCGATGCTACTCACCGGTCCCCGTTGCAGGCAGACCCAAGCTTCTCCGTGTCATTTTCGGTGCTGGCAGGTTCAGATACGAGCAGGGGACGTCTCGGCGTCGTGTAGATTCCGCAGCAGCAGAAGTTGAGTTGAGGACGTCCCAAACGCAGTGAACCCGCACAGTTTGTTACCACAGCAGGGCAACGGAGCAGCCGTGTGTATTTCAGCCAAATGTACACTACTCACTTCAGACATGGTAGTGGTGTTTCCAGCCCCCTCTTATCCACGGTTCCCTTCGCGCCAAAATGGAGGGGACTCAATAGGAGATCTGCTCACAAAACACTCACACCATATGTGGACCTATCACGGACCACGGTGGTCCCAGGCATTCATGACACACTAGACTCTCTGGCACCCAGGATGTGTATTGGGACCAGACATCCCAGCCCACATCCTGGAGCACATACAAGACCTGTAGAAGCCTGCGAAAGCATCTGTGTTTCGTGGGAAAGTACATGCCCAAATAAGGAAGGCCCCGGGTCGGCTCGACCTGGGTGAAGGTGAAGGGGGCAAGACGGTCAGCGGACAGGACAAAGCGCCTCGTGGTCTGGCCATTTTGGAAGACAGGCCACCATTTTGGACCAAGCGCGAGAAACGCGCTTAAACGCCAAAAGGAGCTCAAAAACACAAAGAAACGATCGCTGCCACCAGTCCCGTCCGTGATTCACTTGCACCGTCCATTAACAATCCAAAGAGAGTATCTAGGGCCTGTAGAAGACTAGAGACCCAAGAGAGCAGTAACTTAGCTTATAGTGCCCTCTTGTGTCATGTTGCGCGAAAGCTGCAACATGATAAAGAAACTACGGAAAACAATGTTTCACGGTACTGACTGTCTTAAGGGCATGTCAGTTTCCCCATAAGAATGGAGCGAAAGCCCAGAGGAGTGCGGCAGAAGGCTGCACTTCTCTGGCAAAGTCTAGATCCTGGTGAAAACAACAGCAAAAAGTTTAGGGGTTGCCACATGGAAGGAAAATTACCCACAATTAAGAAATCTTTCCTAACACTGCTCTTCGGAGGCGAGCGAAGGAAGGTCGTGTGTGGGAGGGAGCCACAAATATTTCTGCTAAGCAGACACAGTTTAAGTGAGGTTACTGTGTGCTGTTGTACGAATGACCGGTCTAAAAATATCAGGTAGGCAGAGTGGCAAACCCTCTGCATCTTGATTTGTCATGTGTATTATGTTAAAAAGCAATTCATATTTTTAAAAAGAACAAAAGCTTGTTTGCTCTGTTTCTGTATTCTTTCGTATTTTCTTTTTGTTAGAGATTATGGGAAAATGCACATGGTAAGATGGTTATTGTGAATTGTATTTGTTGCAATACAAATAATATATATAAGCAGATTGTGTAGAGTTTTTTTTATTGCATTTGGGATTGTATTTGTGACACAGGGAGATTCATTCTCTTTGGTAATACATTGTTCAATTTGCCCATGCAGATAGAATAATAACCAAGAATAAGCAGTAATAAAATAAGTGTGTGTGTGTGTGTGTGTCTTCCTTGCATGTTGTTTTGGGTATTCTGATATAATATATAGATTGCTGGGGGTCTATGAACCAGTAATGATGCCTACGGGTGCATAGATCACTGGTGTAGATAAGCCTGTGATACTGGCCACAGGCTGTAGGTGGCACTCTATATAAAAGTGTTGGGTCCCCTTGAGTATATAGGTCCAAGGCCCTCTATAGGTCACTATGAGGTATTCTAATAAAAAGGAAGGTGTTGTTTATGATGGGGTTATAAAGTAGGGAAGGAAACTATGCTCACCACTAAATAACTTATTACCACAAAATACCACCAGTAGTATATATTACTAGATTCTCCAATATAATATAACAGGGTATGGTCACTAGAATGATATGAGGCCAAACCCAATCTAAATGCAAGGATAAGTATTACCAGACTACCGCTCATCTTTTAGCGGTAATAAAATACAGCCAAACCCCAAATTTGCACAAAATATCCTACAGGTTCCTCTACGCCGTCTACCATCGCTGGAGGCTGGGCCCTTGCTGGAGCGGGACCACATCATATCAACCCAGGCCCTTTGGGGATCAGAATAAATGACATACATGTCCTTAATTCCCTCATCACTGAACCACGTTGAACTGTCAGCAAAGCTGCTGTTCCCTACAGCCGATCTCCTACTGTAGAAACTCACTACATGAAACATATCTGGCTGTGATTTCTACAGGCACAAACATCACAACAAAGAATTGTTGTGATGGCTTCAGTGCTGAGTCTGGTGAGGTGAGGGTTCTAAAGTGGAATGTGGCTTCATGGAGGTTTTGGGGGTGAGGGTTGGCCAGTGAGTCGAGAGTTGCTGGATGGGTGTGGGGAAGCCCTGTGTCTCTCCCTTATGAGTCTATGGGCCTCATTACGAGGTGGGAGGTAAGGGATTACTGGCACCGGAAAGGGCACTAGTGCCGGTAATCCCTTACCTCCCTACTATGAGTTCCCTTTGCGGGTCCTTCCTTAATGCCTGGTTTTTGAAGGCGTTAAGGACGGGACCCGCAAAGGGACTCTAGAGCTAATAACGGTACCGCAATTTGCGGTACCGTTATTAGCACCTTCCCCATTCCCATTGAGCCCTATGGGGGCTCAAATTGGAATGGGGAATGGCCCTGGTGAATGGGGAATTACCGGTCCCTCCGACCTCAGAATGGACCGGTAATTGCTCCATTCACCAGGGCGGAGTTGGAAGGGTTTTGGAGGCAGCCATGGAGCTAATAGCTCCATGGCTGCCTCCAACCTCGTAATGAGGCCCTATGTCTGCGTTTCCCTACCATCCCCTATGTATCTGGAAGAGTACAGGACCAGGACAATAAAGGACCCAATAACCTTACCTGATTGCTGCCCAACCTTCTTCACTACACATTATGACTCAATTTGTTGTACCTGGAGTTGCCTATGAAACATAAGAACGCTGAGGTAGATGCAGGAGGGATGGATATGAAATCACAACAGTTTTAACTAATTACAACCTTTCCTGCAATTGCAATTTTATACAATTTCGGATATATGCCTGCAATACCACTATGTCCCTCGTGTTGAAACACATGTTGGCTGTAAATTGGACTAGTTTTTTCTGTCTATCTCGATCGATGGGAATAGAACATTGACTGCAACTGTTTATGTTGAAGACGATGAAGCACTCACTTTTTCCTTTGCATATTTGAGGTGCCAGACTCTTTGCACTTGCACGTTCTGAATACCCACAAGGCATAGTAGGTTTGTCCCTTTTACATTTCCACCCCCTCTGCTCTTAAATATTGTGCTTTTAAATGTTTTTTTTTGTTTCCCACCCATGCTCCCTCCCTGCCCTGTGGGCTCTTTGAAACGGTATTTTCTAATTCTATAAGTGCCTAACAAGCAAACAAACAAACAATAAATAAATAAAAAAGTGGATGAATTAGTTTGAAGACGATTGGAATTGGGAATGTTCTTAAACGTTATCCAGACAGAATTAAATTGGTATAGATTCCTCAATAATCAGTGGTCCCCTAACGGTTAATAAGCCATAACTTTAGCGGTTTGTAGAGAAGAAAATGTGTCTTGAAGTGTTCACTTCTTTGTCCTCTCCTACAAACTAGTTATTCTCCAATTCTCTGCATCTTTGGCTTCCTGAAATTCAGAGTACCTTTCTTGTAGCTTGTTGAGCCATTGTCTCAGGCACAACAGAGCTGGAAATGGAAAACATTTATTGGGGGAACCGACACTTCTTAGGAGGGGTGGGGCTTTAGAAAGGAGGGGGCTGGGCCAAGGAGCTTGGCCCCCAGCCAGATTGCACAGCATAGTGTCTCTGTAGAGCCCAAGCTTGGTGATTTGCATAAAAGCAATGAGCATTATGGGAACATCATAATGGCCAAACATTTTAAATGTTAAACATGTCTTATAGTGAATCAGTAGGAAAAGTTTTAAGCGAACAATGGACTCTTCTGTTTTGGTTGGTCACAGTACTCACCCTAATAAAGAGATGTCTGTAAATTGAACGACATATAAACCAGTTTGGACCACTGAATAACAGTCTGTGAGGGTCTGGGACTGTGTGTTCTGAATGCTCGTTGAAGAATGCGTTGTGAAGCGAGTCGGCACAATGTTTTTTTCCGATCAGAGCATCCTGAGGAGTCGAAGTTGGTTGAAAGCTGTCTCAGTCTCTTTAGGTTTTCCGGGTAGACCTTGATAATCCCTTCCATTGTTTTCTCTCGGTGCGGCCCCCTTTAGCTGAGGTGCCCTCTTCAGCTCTGCAGGGATGTTTTCCAGAATGTACTTCTCCAGTTGCACTTGCAACAACTCGTCCTCAAGTGTGATCATCTTACAAGCCAATTGACCCTGACTTTGACTTCTCCAGTTAGACAAGTAAATGTTCAGACGTTCTCCCAAGCTGCTTTGTATATTCTCAGTATTTGCAGCTGTGTGTTAAGGTTTAATTTGCAGCTTGATGGACATTGTATTAGGGACATATTTTATTTGTACTGAAAGTTTGTACCTTAACTTTGACATTCACGACATTTGTAAACTTCAGCTTTTTAAAGGTAGGTTTTCCACATACATTTGACATTACATACGAAAATTTAAAAACATTGCGAAGCAACTGATCTGGAACAATGTGATTGGTCATGCCAAATTTGGCAATGTTTCATAGATGCTTACATAGAAGCAAT
Source organism: Ambystoma mexicanum (assembly GCF_040938575.1). NCBI lineage: Eukaryota > Metazoa > Chordata > Amphibia > Caudata > Ambystomatidae > Ambystoma > Ambystoma mexicanum. The sequence goes on along the minus strand of NC_090940.1, from coordinate 499,502,083 downwards.
TAGGAAAAGGCTATGTTTGCTGTGTGTTTAGTGTTAAATCTGAGGAAACAGATTTTCGTGACACATAGATCTCGAAATTAATCATTTTGTAGCTTTTGTAGCACACAGCTAGCTAGCCCCTTCGTATACTCCTGCACACCACACACATGCAGAAAGTCATATCAGCCAAAGTCAAGATGCATTCTATGATATATTCATAAATGCCCACTCTGCACAAAGGACCAAAGAGGGAACGTGAGGAATGAATGCAGAGATGGAAACACCTCAAGACTAGCGGTAAAACAATAGGTGGTAAAACAATAGGTGGCATTTATAGTGAACAGATGAAAACACCACAAACAAATGAACACATTATGCACTCTGTAAAATGACTCAAAATAATAAGGTGTACATTTGAGCTAATGTGCATACCCACATTACCTTGCTGATGTGCCTCTGAACTTTAGGTGAACTTCCTGTGATGGCTACTAGGTGGTGCTGCGGCATATGTAACTTGTCTCCAATGGATTCTCCTACATTCAGGTTTCAGAGTAATACACTGAGAATAAAACACTCAGACTAACAGAATGTTATATAAATAAGCAGTGTTTCCATGCACAGAAGGCACTGCATAAAAGCCCAGACCATTAGCACATGCGACCAAAACTAGTGAACTCAGAATAACGAGCGAGAAAACAATTCATCACAATAGCCATGACAGGCACTGCCTAGACGCCCACAGCATAATTGTAATTGTTTATTTATACAGCACTTATACACAGGTGGAGTGCTTCAAAGCACTTCAAGGCAGAAAGGGAACAAGGGCATACATTGATCATTCTTATGCCTTCAAGTTTCTGAATGATAAACAGAAAATCTAGCAAACTAGGCCTCACAGCATTTCTCCTAGTGCAAGTGCATGTAATGTTAATGTTTTGACCCAGCTAGGGAAGGGGTACAGAAAAAGGTGGGGGGGGGGCAGGACAGACAAACTTACTAGTCCAAGTACATTTAGGTAATGCATACGTACAGACGTCAGTACGAGAAAGAGGGGGTGGGGGAGGAACCAACACGTCCAGTCCAACAGGGCCCTGGGTTAAGTGCAGAGAGGTTGCCCCACTCATAGAGGGTAAGCAGAAAGTGCAGTAATGCTGAACATAGTGCAGTGGCCTCGAGTCAAGTGCAAAGACTGGCAGTGCATGGGCTGGGACCTCTAAGGCTCTGGAAGTGAACAAGGCAACCAGTCAGCAAACACTGAGCAGAGTTAGGGGGGAGAAGGAGGAAGTAGGGTGGAGAAAAAGAACAGAGGTTAGAGGGGTAGAGGGAGAGTAGGATGGAGAGAAGAGGAAGGCCTTGAGGAGTTTCCAGAAGCTTAAGGTGATCTGGCTCAAGATGCAGAGAGGCAGGGAGGCTGTTCCAGAGGGAGGCACCAGCAGAGGATAAAGATCAACCCCCACACCTATGTTTGTGAAAGAAACTCACCCACAGAAGGTTGGCGGAGGATGAGTGGAGGACTATAGAGGGAGGTATTTAGGAATAGAGTTTTGTAGATAGTGTGGGCCCCGACTCCAGAAAGCCTTGTGCATTATGCAGAGGGTCTTGAACTTGATCCTTACAGCTACGGGGAGCCAGTGAATGGATTTCAGTGCCGGGGAGATGCGGTCCCTGGACTTTACGCCATGGATAAGTCTTGCAGTTCTGTTCTGGATGAGTTGTAGAGGACAGAGAGTAGAAGTAGGAAGGTTGAGAAAAAGGCAGTTGCGATAGTCCAGCCTAGAGAGAACCCTGGCTCTCAAGGGGGTGAGACTCTGGGGGACAGTGAGAAAAGGTAGAATACCTCTGAGGAGGTGCAGTTGGTAGCAAGACTTTTTGGAGATGTCTGAGATGTGGGAAGAGAAGGAGAGAGTGGAGTCGAAGATGACGGCCAGTGTGAAAGTGGGAAGTGGGAGATGGGGTCCCAATGAGGACAATCTCTGTCTTACCGGCATTCAGGAAGAGATCATTAGCAACACACCAGGACTAAATTGCGGATAGGCAGTCAGGGATGAGCGAGGAGAAGGAGGCTGAGGGTAGTCTGAAAGTGAGCTGTGTGTCATCCGCATAACACTGAAAGTTGGAGGTAAAGCTAGAGATCATGTGGGCCAATGAGGCTATGTAGATATTGAAGGACCAGGGGAACAAGTTAGATCCCTCAGAGACACCACAAGTAGAGAGAGTGATAGAGGAAAGAAAGGACCCAAGTTCCACCTGATCTGTGATGCCCGGGATATCCCACAGACGGTTGATCAGGATGTTGTGGCTTACAGTATCGAAAGCAGAAGAGAGGTCAAGAAATTTGAGTACAGAGGGAGAGTTAGAGTCAAGATTTGAGAGCAGGTCTTTACAGGTGTTCAAAAGAGCAGTTTCCGAGCCTCTGGATGCTCTAAAGCCGGACTGATGGTCATGAACACAACCAACAGATTCATTGTGAAGGGTAAGTTCAGTTATAGCCAGCTTCTACAAGAGTTTTCCTAGGACAGGGATGATGGAGATCGGGTGATAATCTTCCAGAATAGACGAGTCAGCTGAGGGTTTTTTTTAGCAGAAGGTGCACAAGAGAGTGTTTGAGAGGAAAGGGGAAAACTCCAGTGCCAAAAGAGATGTTGCAGAGGTTGGCCAAGGCTGCAGCAAGTGTGTCAATATTGTCCTTGATAGTTTTGGAGGGTCAGTGGTCCACCTGCTTGGAAGAGGCTTTCATAGACCGGACTAGCCTAGAGACCTCATCAGGTGTGAGAGGGGAAGGGGAGGAGAGAATAGGGGGAAGGGTGGGGGCAGCTGATGGGTGCCCAAGAGATGTTGGTGTTGGAGGGTAAGCAGAAGAGAGTGAGGACAGGATGCCCTGTGTTTTGGTGGTGAAAGATGCAGCCATGGCTGACCAAGGGGCCTGGGTGGGTGCAGTAGAGGATACGCTGCAGTAGGGTTGGCCAGCTCCTTCCAGACTTTAAAATGTTGGCTGTGTTGTTAGATACCGCAGAGATGCAGGCTTGAATGTATACTTTTTTCTTCGAGCAGATGCAGAGTCTGTATTGCCTATGAAGAAGGTGGCAGGCCAGTTTGTCAGGCAGGCCAGTTTGTCAGAGGGTGTGCTTAAAGATCCACATTTTCATTCCGCTGCTCTGCACTTGCGTTTAAGGTCAGCCAGATTGGAGTCATATCAAGGGTTGCACTTTTTGGCAGGCTTCAGTCGGACCCTCATGACAGGGGCAAGAATGCCAAGAGTGTTGGAGATAGAGCGGTGAAAACTAGAGAGGGCTGTATCAGGGTCGGAGTCAGCCGCAGGGGTGGACTGGGAATCAAAAGAGGCCCTGGAAATCATTTTCAGCATGGCCCCATATTACACATTTTCAGCAAACCCAACACTTTTCTTATGAGAAAATGTGCAAATAAAATAGGTTACCACACAAATGAGGCCCAGCGTACAGAGGCCTAGCGGGAAACCTCCAGATTTCCCTATAGTCCCATCCAGCCCTGGTCAGCCACAGCAGTAAAAGGAGGAGAGTAGGCGGAGGCAAAGGCTGCCACTGATACTCTGTTCATGGGTCGGATGACCTTGAAGGCAGGAGGTGGTGTAGGGTGTGCCAATGCAAAAGGAGAAGAGAGCTTCAAGTTTGAATACAGCAGAGAGTGATCAGTCCATGAGAGTGAAGTAGTGAGAGGAATAGAGAGTGGGATGTCTGTGGAGATGAGAGCATCCAAGGTGTGACCAGCAGTGTGTGTTGGACCAGAGGGTAGAATGGAAAGAGAAAGGGAGTCACACAGGTTGCAGAAAGGTCCTGAGGAGTTCGGAGAGTCAAGATGGATATTAAGATCCCTCAGCAGGAGGAATTGGGAAGAGGAGGAGAGGAGAGAAGAAGCCAGGTCAGCCCATTCAGATAGGAAGAGGGTGGACTGGCCCAGCGACCTATAGAAGGTGGCCAGAGTAAGAGAGGTGACCGGGGAGAGTGTCACGATTTGCCCATGGAGAGTGTGGGACAGGGAAGGAAATACTAGATTGTGGGCGAAATGGAGGAATGATTAAGCGTTCTACATGTTCATCCAGAACGAGAAGTAACGCACTAGTCTTTCATTGTGGACACCGGCAGGCTATCATTGACCTCCAGGTGAGGCAACCAGTGCCTTGCAACTCTTGTGCATTCTATCGCTTTGTGTGTCGAAACAGCGCTCCTGTTTCATGTTTGGTACGTTTGCTTTCCCTTGTTTCCTACTCCCATTCCCAGCTGCAGTCCTCCTCTCCCTCTCCATGTTGTTGCCTTGCTCCTCCTCTCCACGCTCGGTGTGGCTTGCTTTAGTCCTTTGTGTTGTTCTAAGGTGCACACAGCAATTTCCTACGCTGCCTTCTTTATTCAGCTTGTCTGCTTTCCCCTTCTTGTTACCGCTGTGTTTCCTCTACGTTGGCTCATACTCAGTACTTCCACGTCCCTCGCGGCTATATCTTTCACAACAGCCCCCTGCACACAGTGTATACCCTTCTGAGAGCTATGTTTCCCTCTGGATTCCACCCTGGCCATTTATCACTGGAATGTATAGTACCCCAATGCATGCTGGAACCTGTGGTTCATCCTGAGGAAGTTGTACTTAAGAAGGATTACCTCAAGACCTGCACTACACCAACTAAAGTCGCCTCTACAAGATCTTCCCAGGGTTTTTCAGCCAAGGCTTTTTCCTGGCTTGGGGTGGGCTCCCCAGAGTCCCCGGGCAGATTGCCTTACAGGCAAAGTGGTCTCTGGGGGAGCCAGTCCATATCTCTTCAAGAAGAAGGGCAAGACAGTGAAGAAGAAGAAGAAGAAGACTACTAGCGCATGTTAAGAAAGGACTGTGGAGACCTCCTCAGACGAGCCATTGGAATTCAGCACAGAAACCTCAGGTGAGGAGTGGGCTAGTGATAAGGGTACAGTAACTAGTGTAAAACCATCAGAGTCTGAGAGAGAGAGAGAGAGAGAGAGAGAGAGAAAGATAAAGAGACAGAGACAGAGACAGAGCCTGCAGATCATGCTTTCAAAGGAGGAGTAGGCCTGAGTGGGAATAATGGAAACAGGGATCCACTCAAGAAAGATTAAGGCTACTCCACCTCCTGGCCTGTTGGGCCTGGGCACAGAGAGGATCTTGTAGCCATCAGGGAGAAAGTGTGTCAAAACACGTGACAGAGCTGTCCATAAACCATGTCTCAGTAAAGGAAAGAAGATGAAGGCCCATGAGTTCAAGGAGGTGGTAGATGTCAGCAGAGTGCTTGATAGCAGAGAGAGAGTTTAGTGTGGCAACATGAAGCAGGTTGCAACTTTTGAAAGACTTTTGGCGGTGTGCAGGTGATAGAGGTCCCCCTTGTAAGCAGTTAGGGTGCCTGAGAGATAGAGGTAGGAGGAAGCAGAGGAGGCAAGGATGACAAGGGTGTCAGTACGGAGGGTGCAGGCAAGGGAGCCAGGATACTGGAAGATGGCAAGTGAGCCAGTGTGGGAGGGGCCGCAGGAGGCAAGAGGGTGCCAGATGGAGCTGCAATGGGTGGCCAGAGCATTGGGGTGGAAGAGGCCAATGAGGTTGCCAGTGCAGTGAATGTAGTCAAGGGATCCTGTACAGTTGAAAGTGACAAGGGTGGAGTTGTGAGCGAATAGTAGGTAGCAAGGAAGCCAAGGTGGGCATAGTTGACAGGGGGACTTGGGCGGCCATAGAAGTAGGTGGCAAGGGAGTCTGTGAGGAGGAAAGAGGAAAGTTGATAAGACGAGGAAAGAGACTATCAAAAAGAGGTTGAGTTGAGGCCCTTGTGCCAGGATGGTACCATTTTGATGGCCCTGGAGGTGGAAAAGGAGGCAAGAAGGACCTCCCAGAGGGTGCCACCATTTATGTCTGAGGAAGAGTAAGGAGAGAGCAAAGCAGCAATATGGAGAGTCCATAGGTCGGGAGAAGGAACGGCAAAGAGGATGTCAGTGAGAGTCTCTCTGGTGGAAGCACTGACGTAGGTGTCAGCGATAGGAAGGCCTGGGTTGGAGGCCAGTATGAGCTTCTTGAGTTTCTTCCTGCCAGACTTAGTGAGAGGGGAAGGATAGGAGAAGCAGTAGAGTAGATGGGTAGGATAGAAAGTGCCATAGTGAGGTCACAGAGTGTGGTACACTTAACCAGGCAACCAGTCGACGTAAGTGGGAGGAGGTAGGCAAGGAGGAAGCACGTGCACAGGGAGACACAAACAGGATATGGAAGAAACGATGGGAAATGATGAGGATAAGGAACAGATAACATACCATACAGAGGAGGTAACCAGTCAGCACATTCCCATGAAAAGCAGGATGTGCACACACCTAAAAAAGATTTTAAGAAACAGCAGCAAAACAAGCAGTATGTGAGCACAGCAAAAGTCGATTTTTAAACTGCAGCAAAACAATGCAGGATGTGCACACAACTAAAAATGATTTGCTGTAAGTATTTGGTAGCTCACATCCATGCTTGTGAAGTAGAGGTATAGTTTGAAGTAAGGTTTAATTTGTGACGTGATTAACTTTGTTTGCATTAGGGACATGCCTTTTGTGGACTCTGTGTTTGTGCTTTAACATTGCTTACTCAGTGTTTGTTCACCTTTTTTAGCTAGTAATCTCAACGCTTTTTAAAAACGTGTGTTTTTCCACTAATGTTACATCCATATTCCAGTGATAACTCGGAGAACAAAAATTGGAAAATGGTACAACTGATGAACTTAAGTGCTACCCAACATTTTCGGCTTTCCCAGACTGATCCTTTGAAATCAGGATTTTTAGAAATGAGTACCCGGCGAGAGGCTGTGTGGCAGCCTCCCAGCCAATAAGAACGCTTGGAAGGGGGGAATCACCACATGGTAATCCCCCTGTTCTGAGCCTCCTCACTGCTGGAGGCCACCATCTTCACCCACCAGGGATTCGGGTAAGTGCCCCCCTCCCCTCACTCCCTCCACAGATTCCTCCCACCCCATGACCCCTCCAATTACCTGCTTTCTTTTCTCCCATTCGGGAGTGGACACACTGGAAACACTTCTGCCTCCAGCACGTCCGGATCACGATCTGTGACAGGCCGCCATGGAAAGGAAGAAGGGACTACCCGTAGTACCTTCTCTCCTTTCCATGGCAGCCATTTTTGTATTACGTTTTTCTTGTTTTTTGAATGGCCACCATGGAAAGCGAGAAGGGACTACATGTAGTCCGTCTCCCTTTCCATGGAGGCTAGTTTGATTTTTGACTTTTTAAAAAACATTTTCAATTCCCACCATGGAAAGGGAAAATGGACTTTGTTTCCGTTCCACAGTGGCCATTTTGTAAACCAAATTTTTTGCAACAGAAAAAAATGTTTTTAATACCCCGGTCTTACAGGCCGGGGTACTAATAGCAATAATCCCCTCGCGGGGGGTCATTACCACTTCAGGTAATGCTCCGGGGCCTTCTCTCGGGCCTGTAACTATGGGCCCGGGGCATTACCTGAAGTGGTAATGCTCCCCCATGCTCGGGGCTTATTGCTTAAATAATCAGTCAAGGAGTATGCATTATATCAATGATAGACTATATTGTGGAATCCTAGGTGGGGCGATCTAAGTAAAATAAACTCTAGAAAATGTCTGATACATTTGGTCCAACCAACTGCACCCATTCAAATCTCATATCTTTGTGGCTCGCTTCATATTGTAGCACCTTCCACTGGGCTCTTATACTGGCAAATTACATGCGGGGAGACACATGAAAGATTCTAAGCCTGTTTATATGATCAATCTTCATTGTCAAAGCGCTCTAATACCTGTATTGGCATAGCGTTATGTAAGAGAATGTAACATTAGATAGCATTGTATTTATACGCCTGTGCATTACATCTTTTTGTTTTTCTGTTAGGGAGAACACATCTGATTTTTAATTAAGATCTTGGAATTTTATCAATGTGATGTTGTAAGGCACTATCCGAGTATGGGATTTGCAAGTTGGAGCAAGCTGCCAGGCCCAAATCATCAGGAATACTGGACGAGAAAAATCATTTCAAGAATTTGAAGTCAAATTGTTCGATTTTCGAAGAGCTGAGCAATGGTAGCAATGTGGCTTGTAGGAGGGAAGCAGGTATTGGATGGAGATGTAGAGGGTTTAGCAGAATTTAAAAGGACGAAGGAGTCACCATCAAATATAAACTTTTCAGAAAGGTAGCTCGGTAGGCGTATGCGTATGATGCAAACCTATGATTGTAAAAAGTTAAAGTTTTACTGCCAGCCGAAAACCACAACCGTCTTCAATCTTTCTAAATTGTATAAAAGTTAGGGCAGAGAGAGCATCACCAGTTGATAAAAATAATGCAAATGCCAATTATCTGTCTTTTGAGAACAATGACTTAATGGCCATTATGCTTTCTTTTTTAAAATTCTAATAGCACATTAATTGTGCGGTGTGTTTTGTGATTTCGAGAACATGTCACACGTTAATTTCTAGGCCATGGTGACCGATCCTTTCATCCTCCAGCAGTGGAAACATGAAGCGCCACTGAAGTTGCATATAATAAAAGCGTGGACTCTGTGGGCTTTCCTGCAGCCACGAAAAACTCTGGTGTCCCTGACTCAGCTTGCTCAAAAATACACTTTGGGCCGAATTCACAGAACGTTTTCCAATTGGGTTTTGCCATTATAAAATGCTTCTGTAAATTAGACCCTTTATATGGATAATATTACATTAGGAAGATGATCTATGCCTCTAAAATGCTGGATGGGCTTGGTCCCAGTCACTCATCCTTGCCACACATTCCTCTGATACTAGAGATGCCCCTTGACAGTCATGGCAGCTTCTGATTTCCCTTTAAACATGTTTGGCATTGAGGAGTTATGTGGCTCCTGTAGGTCTCGGGTTGGAAACCAATCAAGGATATCTTAGTAGGTCCATCTTAAATCCATAAACACGTGCTGTTGATTTGGGTCATTGTAATAACCTGTATATAAGGCAGCTCAGCTAGTGGCTAATTGGTCAATCTTCGTGATACTTTCTGTAATTTTCTATTCTGCTTTCTATTATAATCCCAATCAACTCAGGTATACAGCAATAGACATCAGTAACACAATAAGTATGCTCCGGATATAACTTAAAAAGATATCTGTCACCCTTCTGCATGGCCATGGAATTGGGGTTCCCCTTTGGCCCGCCCACTTATCTGTCCATTTCCTTCTTGCTGGTGCATTTGAGGAAAGCACAGTGTCATCACGTGGCTTGCCTGTGGCGCGGTGGAGCTTGTAGCATCTCATGTTTCGGTCACCAAATTGAAGGACCATTGATGATGGGTCGAGGTCATTCATGGAGCTGCAGAGTTTCTCAGTGCCTGAAGTGTACATGGCCTGCTGACGCATGGCGGAGACACCATGCCACCAACGCAAGCATTCGGGCATGCTCTGAAGAACTTTGAAATATACCCAAAGATCGATGGCTGCCACATAAGATGTACCAAAGCAGAATTGTGTCTCACAACGAAAATTGCTATGATTTGAATCATTTCAATTAATAACCAAATCTTATTCTGGAGCTCGGAGATGAATCATTCACTGGCCATATGGCCATTCGGCCATACCCAAAGACTAAATCAAATAATTATATTAATCATCATATTTTTAAAAACCTAAAAAATAGTTGCCACATACACATAACACGTATAAATACAAATACACATATAAGACAAAAGAATAATGGGCACAATTACAAATCCATTCACAAAAAAGACACAACAGTTCTATATGCAAATTGACCACTCTGGATCTGGTCGAATAAAGTGCAAAAAACGGTGACCATGAATAGTACAAATTCACTAAATAGGCAATACATCCTAAAATGTATGGCCAGATTAATAGGGCCGTTAGCCTACCAATCAGTATATCAAGACAAATAAAGTGCAGACAATGTAAACATGACTGGTGCAAATATTGCATCATATACTCAATAAATGTGCAGAAAATAGAAACCGTGGTGCAAAATCCTGACTCTAACAGGGGTCACAATAACAATAACAATAATCTGGTCTAATACATCAACACACAAACAAGAAACATAAACACATACAAATTAACAATCATCCTGGCCATATATAAATCTCCATTCTGGTAATTTGGCTCCCAAAGGTTCCTGTGAACCTGATATAGAGTGCACAAAGTAGCACTCGGCAGTATGGAATTTGAAGAAGTTTGGAAGTATTATGTTACTGATAAAAGATAGAAAATAAGAACACAGTGTGGCAAGATTAGAATACAACTCCAAAATCCCACTTCTTTAGTTAAAAAAGTAAACAACAGAACACAAGGATTTCCCACTGTATTCTGGGAATTGAAAGTAAAGGCCCATATCATTCTGTGAGAAGAAGATGAAGAAGAGAGTGAGAGAAGACTGATATTGTGCCTAAGGAGAAAGTATGGCATCCTGGAAATGTAAGGTACAGTTTCTAAGGTTTTTGTAAATCAATAAGAACTTAAACATATGTACACAAGGCTGCAATCTGAAAACTAAAGCTGAAGTCCAAAGAGTTCTTTCTTAAAGCTCTAAAACATGATAATTGTATATCAGGCACTACAGATCATAGGAACATGTTACATGCTAGGAATTGGAGCAGATATCCAGGATCATTGCAAGGATGATAGGAAATGTCAGTGCACAGTGAGGGAGTTGTGGGATCTTGCTTACATTTGGAAACCTTGATAATGTCTCAGGCATACAGGGAGTGAAATAAACCAAAGCCTGATTCTCAAGTGCAACGGCTTATCCCTCAAAAATAAATCAAACAGCAAGAAGAAAGGTTATAACCCCTCTTTTAACAACTCTGGAACAAGTGGTCCGGGACTGAAGGATATGAGTGTCTAGGAGGATGTCCACCCAGAATACCATCATGGAGTCCCTTTATCTTAATCTTAGCATGCCACCATTCCGGGAGGACAGCTCAGTGGCAACGCTCCTTGGAAGCAAGATGACACAAAGCAACACAGGTTCGATCCCCGGGTCCGTGCTTAGAAACAACTGTGTATTTAAGTGCATTATAAGTGTGTAACTAAGACAACAACAAATAATTCTGTAACAGCACCTCGATGCCCCCGGGCTGTGTGAGTACTTCAAAAATGCAAATAAAATAAATACATAAATACAGTTCTGTGTTGATTCATTTTAATATGTCAATGAGTCACATTGCAGATGTAAAACAACCTGCTCACAGACTTGAGCATTAGGTCCTAAGTGAAAAAATTGGTTTAAAAAAAAAAAACGATTAAAATGGCCGAATTAGAAAGACCACTCTTTGACCGCACATAGCAGTCTTTCTAAATCGAGCAGTCAACCCCTGTGACACACACAAGTGTATGCTGGTCTGACAGGTGCGGCAAGAGCCTAAAGAGGAGTCGGGGGAGTGTTGGGTAAGTGTCTATGTGTGTCTGTGTATGTCTATGAAAACGAGAGGTGGGGGACTTCTGAAAATGAACCTGTGTGTTTGCGTGTGGGGTTGGGGAGTGGTGTACTATGAATGGATGGGGGGCGAGTGGGTGAAACTCCCCCATTCATTTCAAAAAAGCCTAATCAATGTGCTTTTTCTGGCTTTTTGTGGGATACACAAAATTGACTGAATAAATCAATGTTTTTTTTTGTGTGCAGCCTTTAAAAAGTAGGAAAAAGACATCAGACCGAATATTATCATCAAAATAGTTACCCTGACCGAGGCAGTATCAAGTCGGTCATGAGTTTTCAGAAGGGTTCACAATTGCTCCTGGGGTACTACTGTAGGAAGAGAGGGCTCTGAATTTCATCAAAGATCAAAACTGACTTCACTTGCCAACAAGAGTGTGAAACTCAGATGTGAGACTTTAGGCTGAATCTGGTCTGAGTCAGCATTGTGAGTGCATATTAAACATACATTATATATAAGGTAAAAGCGGGATGTTAAATTTGCTATCATAAAAGCTTGTATATTCTTTTGGACACTATATCATGGGGTTCAATATGTACTGAATTGCAAACCTAACCATGTACTTACTCACTAACATCCCAAACTACTAATATATCCGCACACTAATGTTATAGGCAACTCAGTCCTTTGTTCTTTGGTGCAAAGTATTGGGACAGAACTATGGTATAAGCCAGCTCATTTTAAAAGAGTATTAATGTGCAGAATGAAAGCTGTCTTGCGATTAAAACGGGATAAGTTGAAGTTGACGAATGTGGAAAGTCACGTTGTTGAAAGTAGCCCATTTTTAATTTTCAGAACAGGAAAACAGAGCAGAGTAATGTAACACTTTTCATCCGCTGTTGTCCTTCAAAGGCCAGGCTGATCACGTGTTTCTAGAACATTCTAGTAAGTTGGTTTGTCAATGGGGGTGGTTCTGATTAGCACATGTCATCACTTCAAGAGTGGCATTTTATTACATTGTATGTAGGCAAGCATGCATTCATGGGAGGTCTCAGACAGAGGGTTTAAAAAGAGGTGTCAGTCAGAAGGCTGGGTCTCTTTCTCTGACACTCACTCTATGGCTGGCTCTAGGTCCATCTGCTGCATTTGCTGACAGTGCGTAGGATGATATCTTCCC